>NC_060044.1:12112500-13312500 GCF_905333055.1 Maniola jurtina
TGTTTAGAAATCGAAATTGTTTTCTATAAGAATAGGTACAGTATATTATTTATATAAAGAATACAACTAGGTTATTTCCGTCTTTCACTTCAGTGATATTATTTTCTGGAACACTAAGTTAATAACTATTTATTTAATTGTATATTTGCATTGCGACTCCCCATCTTATATGTTCTTTCTATAATAAGTTATTGAGTAAGGATTGCCTGGTATATCATCAGTATATCACTATAGTGATAAAGTTGCTATCCTGAATTTTTACCCGACTACGGCAAAGCCGAAAGGAAGGGTTATGATTTTAGCAGTCTATGTATGTATGTATGTATGTATGTGTGTATGTATGTGGGTATGTATGTTTGTATCCAGATTCTGTGTGTTCCACCGTAGAGCCTAAACTACTGGGCCGATTTTGATGAATGAGGTGTCAATCGATGCGTTGTAAAGGTCCGGACGACATAGGCTATATTTTATACGAAAAAAATCTGCCTGACGGATGTTATATCAAAAAAAGTGACGGTCTTAATTTTTTTTAAATTGCTATTGGTAGAGTGGGATGTCCAACGAAAGAGGAGAAAATTCTGAGTTCATATATATACCTAGTTGTATTCTTTGTCATAGTATTAAGCAATGAAGTTGTTTAAAAAAAAGCTATTCGCGATATAGCAAGGCGAAATTCAGTGTGTATCTCTTAGAGCTCGTTCACACAGGCTGCGTTAGCGTTGCGTTAGCGTAGACGTAGCGCGTACCATTGCGTCATAATGTAAGGAACTGTATGAAACATGGCATACCGCTTGCGTGGCGTGAACGTTGACCAAGACGTAATGCGTGCAGTTACGTCTATGGGTTCACGCGCGTGTCACATGTACGTGCTGCATACGAAATTGGTGTGAATCGGCCTTTAGGTCCGGTTCTTATAACCTTAATAGGGAATGGTTGGTACTTGAGGATAAACATAAACCGTGAGCACTTTAGTTATCCGTAAACTTGTCCCGACCTCACTTACACAGATGAGAATGTATTACGTCGTATTTTTCTTTATTTGTATACACATTACTTATTTACCTATGAAGATATGACTTTAATTATTACTAAAAATATTACAATAAAAATTAAAGCTAGCCTTATCTACTAATTAGTATACAAATCAAGCCCACGTGGAATGGTGCCTAGAACACTGGCTGCGTTTCAAACGCTGAACAGCCGTGCTGATCCTTTGCCGAAAATACCTTGTCACGAGATAAGGCATTGAATCGCGGTAAACATTAGATATGGAGAACTCTCAGGCATGCAGATTTTCACAATGTTTTCTTTCACCGTTAAAGCAAGTGGTATTTAATTAGTTTTACACGCATATAATTTTAAAATATTTTAGTTACGTGCCCAGGATCGAACTCCAAACCCCCGTATCTGAGTCTTTACCACTAGACTATAACCGTTACTGATTTAACTGATAAGGTGGTTACTTCCAAATAATTTTAACTTCAATTAATGTATTAATAATAGAACTCATGAGTAAAACAACGTGTGTAAACCAATATCCACGCTCATTAACGAATGCATTTTCATTCATTTCAACGCCCAAACAAAACGTAATTGATACCTTATTTAATACATTCCCCGATATTCCCATTATAATATTATTTCGGCCCACTACAGATAATTAAATATCCTTTTACCAAAAACCTGTTTACTATTTTCCTGTTCAGCAGGTTTAGCATGAATATATCCGCCCCATCACACTAATATTATAAAGACGAAAGTTTGTATGTGTGTGTGTGTGTGTGTGTGTGTGTATGTTTGTTACTCCTTCACGCAAAAACTACTGAACGGATTTGGCTGAAATTCGGAATGGAGATAGATAATATTCTGGATTAGCACATAGGCTACTTTTTATCCCGGAAAACCAAAGAGTTCCCACGGGATTTCGAAAAACCTAAATCCACGCGGACGAAGTCGCGGGCGTCAGCTAGTATGGCATATTATTGTAAATTGAATACTTGAAAAGAGCAACCGCCGAGTTTCTTCCTGGTTCTTCTCGGTAGGAACGGCATTCCGAACCAGTGGTAGATTATTGTGACGATTTTGTATTTTGAATAATTTACCGCCCCACGGGCATAATAACGATTCCCTTGTGTTGTTATAAGACTCTTGTCAAGACAAAGGTCTGCGGCCCAGGTGGGAGAGGATGCGTCCTGCGGGCGACCAGCGTATATAAAACAAGCCCTTAATATTTTCAATAAGTAATAGTGGAAGTAAAACTGATATTGAGGATTGTATAGATGTAAAAAAAGTGTGTTATGTTATGTTTTCAATTTTCTGGGTTCATGCACCTATGTATATGAGTTTCTTTATTCCACTTAAATTCCTGAACATATAGCATGTATGGGGTATCATTACATTCAATACATCATCTCAATTAACACTAGATATATATTTTTTGAAGGAAAAAAAATATTGACGGCTCATGGCATCGTTTTCAAACATAAATTTTTTACTTTTTAGTTCGTTTATTGACCGGGCAATCGCGTTTTTTAATTTTTTCCACGATACCTTTTTTCAGTTTTTATTCTAAGTATATTGCCGTCCTATGACAGCGCAATGGGAATTGAATTCCCGCGGGGCGAGACATTGTTCATGCTAGATCTGTTGCGGGATATGTTTTCAAGTCAAGAGTGAATAGGCAACTTCTAGGCAAGCGCGCTCCATCTTAGGCTGCATCATCACTTGCTAGCAGGTCTGATTGCAGCCAAGCGCTAGTCTATATAATTTAAAAAAAAACCTATTTTCTCTATGTTTTTATCGAGGCCACTGAGGCAAAAAAGATATACGCCACTTTCATTCCGCCTCTTACCTGCAGATGATCACAAAAGGAAAACCATTTTCTTTGGAAACAAAGTTATTTAACTTTGACCGGTAAACTTTGGGTTCTTGAGTAGGGTTACGTACTAAAAGTTTTGAATTAGATTGGCATTTTTTTCGTCTTAACATAAACTGATTCAACGCCTACGTTATACTTGTACTAGCTTATGGCCGCAACTTCGTCCGCGTGGACTAGGTACAAATTACTAAACGTATTTTACCCGCTATAAGGGGTTGAATTTTCAAAAACCCTTTCTCAAAGCTGGGACACACCAAACGCGTATGCAGCACGTAAGCGTAGACGTAGCGCGTACCATGACGTTGTAATGTATGGAACTGTATGAGATATGACATACCGCTTGCGTGACGTGAACGTTCGCGTAGACGTAATGCGTGCTGTCATGTCTATGGATTCACGAGCGTCACTACGCGCGTGGTCACGTGTACGTGCTTGGTGTGAATCGGCCTTTAGCGGATGTCTACGTCATGCGTGCCAATTGCCAAATCTGCATGACAAATTTCAGACCGATCGGTCTAGTAGTTTGAGCTGTGCGGTGATAGATCAGTCAGTCAGTCAGTCAGTCAGCTTTCCCTTCCGGCATCCATGTTTCAAGGCAAGAGTGAATAGGCATCTTCTAAACAAACGCGCTCCAACTTAAACCTCATCATTGGTTTTTATTGAAGGAAAATGAAAAAAATTGTTGTTTTGTACTGATCTTTTAACAAATAAAAAAAGTGTTTGTCATCTATCTAGGTAATAGGTATAGTTCTTTAATGTAAGCTCTATACATAAAACAATAAATCTAGCTTAACCAAAAACTCGAAACTTCAAGACTAGTTCCAAGCACTTCTGATCTTCTCAGTTGTTTGATGTATGGTAGTTCTAATTCTACCTTGGACATTAGCCAAACCAAGCCCTGACAGTACTGAAGTACGGCCAGCAAATAAATAAATCCATACTAAGTATTATAATATTATTATAAATGCGAAAGTGTGTCTGTCTGTCTGCTAGCTTTTTATAGCCCTTATATTTAACTGATTTTGACGAAATTTGGTACAGCTAGCACACATCCTGGGAATGGAATATAAGCTATCTTTTTATCCCAAAAAATCAAAAGTTTTCAAATTGCTTAGACATTAGGTATTGTGATGTTAATTTAACAAGTTGCAACACTATCCAAAGTTTTTTACGTTGTGTAAAAATATAGGTAGCTACTAGCTATACAACATTTTTTATCAAAGTTTTTTGTTAACCGAACTAGCCAGCGGCAAACTTTGATATTTGGTTTTTGGGAAATATTAAAGTTTAAGACACAACATAATAGGTATTAGGTGTAGTTTTTAAATTCCCTTCAGTGATAAGGTCACTTTTTTTTTTAAATAAATTATTAGCCATGTTAATAATGACTAATATTCCCCTTTCCCCTCCAACGAAGCGCAAAGCTGTGTTAGGAGTAGGTACGACAAAAGTGCAACGGGAGGGGTTTGAACCTTGACTTTTCGGAATTCAGTCCGCTCTTCAACCGTTGAGCTATTGAGGCTCAAACAGAAGGAAATATAAAAACTGCACATTTTGCAGACACAAACATACGAAGCTGAATTTGTATAGATATAAAGATTTTATAGGTACTAGTGGCTCGTACACTGTCAAAGACCGGTGCAAGAAGAGGTTTAAACGCTCTTAAGACCTCTTTACAACATAATAGTTTTCCGCTTAGCCCACTTTGTATGGGCCCTGAGTTTTTAAGGCAGAAAGTAGGCAGTACAAGTTAATTCTACACATAGGCCATTATAATAGATATTTTTTTTATATTTTTATAAAATCTTTGAGTTTTTCCGTAGAACCTGATACAAACTCAGATTAAACTCGGACAAAAATAATGTTCTCATAACACGATACGTAAGCAACACTTAATAAACATGATAGCCCTGCCGAAAAACGGAGTAAAAGGTAAAAAAAAAATAGATTAAAAAAAAATTATAGTCAGTGTTACTCAAGATGATGTAAGGATTCTTAATATACTCCATAATATCTAGAATTTTTGCAGGCATTTAGAAGCTATGGTCTATTTAGAAACTCACATACATTACCCTGAAAACATTACACTCCTTTTTTGGGCAGCCGTGTAAAAAGATCTGATTTATTATTGTCAGGTCGCCAAAAAAAAAACTAATTCAAAACTCAAATATTTACCAAAAACATAAATTCATTCATAAACATTCCTATATTGCTTAGAAATAGTAGCCAAATTCTCTATGCATTTGGAGCGTGACCAAGCCAAGGTAATATATTTATTGTAAGTGAAATACGATTCTCTTAATTATTTCGCAACTTTGCCGCCGAAATTTGTAGGTAACTAATAAAACTAGATTTACTTATTATGTGAAAAGGTGAATTAAATAAATACCAAAAATGAAATATTTTTTTAGTAACCTGTTTTATTATTTCGTCTACATAGAAGAAGCACATAGCAGTCAGTGTCTGCCCACCTAGTGGACGGTTAGTCAAAGTCAAAATCAAAGTAGGTACAATTATTGTACTCCTTTTGAAGGTCGAAATTGTTAAATTACGATATTGTTTACGTAGCTTACAACTAAAGCTACGAGGGTTCCAAACGCATTTCAGTGCGAGGTCACAATTACACAGCACCTTGAGAGTTGGGACCCAAAATCTATTGGTTTTTCGAACTATGTACTCTGCCCATTGGCAGTTTAGCTTCACACCTTGTTGAGCTATGTCGGTAACTCACCCATAGAAGTCCGCCTTTCACAGTGGTTGACTTTGACCAACTCACATGCAATTTTCTTCCTAAATATCCACTATATTGGCAATATACTCAGTACTCGTATACACAAACGGATATTACGTGCAAACTAATGTACCGATACGATATTTATTGACTCCACGGTAGTTTTAATGGCAAATTCATGCAAATATTGTTCCAGTACTTTATTTTAACCACTTGCTCCTTTGTTTCCAACTGTTTTCTTGTTTGTGTTTAACAAACTGCTAACTAGAAACAGACATTAATTATTTAACTTGTAACTGTTTGAATAAATGAAGAAATAAAGTACCGAGTCTAATGCGAAATAGAGGAGAATTTTATCAGTGAAATTGTAAATAGGTAAATAATAATTTAAAGTAAGGCGTATATTTTGTCTGTTGGTTAACGGTAAAGTCAAACATAAAATAATCGCCTGGCTAGCGACACTCGGTCAAACGCACTGATGTTTCTCAAATATCGCGTTGTCCTTGCCCCGCTCGTTTGGCTTCGTTCAGACCTCAGCCTTACAGACACACACATAATTCATGTGCGGACAGGCTGGTGTGCCGGTAGTAGTACTTACCTAATAGTGCTACACACAAACGCATTGATTCGCTTATATGGAGTGTTACGAGTGTTAGTAATGTAATTTAAAGGTGACAGCACACATATCAACTCGGAAAGGTATCAAGCAGGCGTCAACCTAGGTGACGCCGACCGCACACAAGGACGCTTGGCCGAAGAGACGTATGCAGAGAGACGAAGCGCGGGAACGACGACCCGTAGGCGCAGAAACCCCAAGTTGACCACTTGGGGTTTCTCGTGCGCATTTTTTTATTTTATTTAGATACAAGTTTGCCATTAACTGTAATCTCACCTGGTGGTAAGTGATGATGCAACTAAGATGGAAGCGGGCTAACCTGGAAGGAGTAAGTTTTTTTTAAACCCATACCCCTTTGGTTTCTACACGGCAAAGCTAAATCGCTTGGCGGCACGGCTTTGCCGGTAGGGTTGTAACTAAAGCCTCCTACTAGACTAGACCAGTGATTCAAAAATTATAAAATTCCAAACCCTGCCGGGAATCAAACCCGGGACCTCCCACTAATAAGACTAGGTACTTACCTAGGGAGATCATCAAAGGTCAGGAGCTTGTCCCGAGGCGAGGCGATTATGCTAATATTTCAATTAATGTGCGTTGCATTAAGGAGTTTCATACAAAGAATACTGGACGACACAAGTTGATACTGTGAGGATCCCATTCCGAGTTGATAAGTGTGCTATGACCTTTAACCACCTGCTGTGCAACTCTCTGTGCCCTCTAAATTACGCTCTTCATTTATCTCACATAACTTATGCGCTGATGACAAGCCTGTATGATATATTAGCATAGTGTAGCTTAATTATTACACTATTACACTTTATCTTAGACAAATGGGGATAATTAGCGGCGGTAATTGCTCTGAGCATCAACAGCGCTTTTCCGAATGCTAACACAATTAGTGTAATTAAGGAATTATTAATACACTAGTGAAATAAATAGCTTTGAAATAAAGTAAAGTAAAATCACACTAATATTATAAAGGTGAAAGTTTGTGTGTATGTGTGTGTGTGTGTGTGTGTGTATGTTTGTTACTCTTTCACGCAAAAACTACTGGATGGATTTGGCCGAAATTTGGAATGGAGATAGATAATATCTAGCACTAGCACATAGGCTACTTTTTATCCCGAAAAATCAAAGAGTTCCCACGGGATTTCAAAAAACCTAAATCCACGCGGGTGAAGTCGCGGGCATCGGCTAGTAATAAATAAAGTAATGGCTTAGTAGTCAAGACATCGACATTCTTTTCAGAATGGCTTGGGTTTGATCCTAATCACGCATCATTTTAACCGATTTCAAAAAAGGAGGACCTGTAGGTAGACTACGAGGACTGTACCTATGATTTTTTTAGTTTTAGTGGTTTTTTTAATTTTACTTTATTTGGAGCTATGTGCAGAATTACTTACGTATCTTCAAGTCAAGATTGAATTAGTTTAATCTAGGTTTAAGTACTATAGAACTGACATGTACACATTGTATACAAGTTCTTTAAAATAAATAATGATTAAAAAAAAACTTTCTGGGCAAGCGCACACCATCTTAGGCTGCATCATCACTTGTCAGCAAAATTGATTGCGGCTAAGCGCTAGTCTAAAAAAAAATAAAAAAAAAAATACATTTTTAATGCTTGTTTGAATAGCGTCCATTTATGAGCGAGGGCTTAATCCAGCCATTTGGTATCGTCATAAACTACGCATCTGATCGTTAGCCCGCGCATAATATCTATGGCTTAGATGCAATAGCGGGAACTATTGCAGTTTAAGCCCTTTCAGGAAATAGCAAACAAAGCTTGATGCCTCTATCATAGCAGACTAAGTTTTTCAGTACACAAACTCGTCGAGAGCTTATAATATAACTAACTTATGCCCGTGACTTCGTCCGCTTTCGAACCCCTATTTTACCCCATTAGGTGTTGAATTTTCCAAAAATCTTTCTTAGCGGATGTCTGCATCATAGTAGCTATCTGCATGCCCAAATTTCAGCCCAATCCGTCCAGTAACTTAAGCTGTGCGTTCATAGATCAATCGGTCAGTCAGTCAGCCAGTCAGCATTTCCTTTAAATAATAATAAGCTGTTTTTTTGTATCTTTAATTTAAGGAGTTTTTTCCTTTCGGAATAGGTCACACCGTTAAGCATCTACATGTGTTAAATTACCTACTTTCGTAAGGCCTTCTTGTACGACTGTAACAGAGCCCTAGCCACATCCAATACATATTGTATTAAATTACCTCCTTACGTAAGGCCTTCTTGTACAACTGTAACAGAGCCCTAGACATGAAATCAACAGAGTTTAGGGCCCCTTTGCAGCCACCAATCTGGCGAACTATGGGAAATCGTATAAATACCTCCCATCTCTCCGCCTAGTTACGAACTTTTTCCACTAATAAGTGGTAGATCAGCTGTAATAACCTCTTAAAAGTTGGGTAAAAAAACTCTTTGAAAGGGTAGAGAAGTTATAGCAGAGTAGGTACAGGCTTCTTTATATTCAAACTTTGTACCAGGAGAGCAACGCAACGGACAGGTGCAAGTTTCGCCTGGCTGCGGTCCAGGGGAAGGCGTTGTTTACTAACTTTAACTAAAACTGGGGATATTTATTGAAAAAGACATTTCAAAGCTCTTTCGAGTTAACAAAAGAGCTAGTGAAAAGCGAATTAACTTGGAATGAATATAAGAATGCATTTCGTCTCGATTTTTCTTTGTAACTTGTGTGGAAGTATGTGGCTGGGTAAACAACGTTTATCCAAATCGATAATTAATTGGATGGGTGACCAACTTTGGAGTTTGGAATTTATCTTTTCCATTTTAACTTAAGTCTTGGTCCCGTAAATATCACTAACATTAATTACTAAAAAATAAAAATAATAATTAATAAACAAAATTATAAGTTTGGATTTTGTAATAAAAGCTCTCCAAAAGTTTTCCTATCCATGTAGTAAAGTGGAAATAAGCAAGGCACTTTTAACACGAAAATAGAAATGTCATACACTAAATTCACTTCACAGTCCAAGTTAAACATAACCCAGTTCTAGACATTTACAAAGCTTAACAAGGCCGCATCTTAATGAACGGCCTGAATAACACCTTCACTGGACTCGAGCCAAGCTACCGCACACTGCAGATTTGACAGACGCTGCCGAGGGTGGGTATAAAGAAACTTTACATACAGCCTCAATTCCACTGCAGCTATCCCCACTTCCCTATTAACTGAAAGGTACTATTAAGTATATTCTTTTTTAAAAGAATATTAGCCATAAGCCAAGCCATTAAGTTTATCATGCTGAGTAATATTCCCCTTTCCTCTCCAACTAAGCGTAAAGCTTGTGTAAATAGTGCAACGGGTGGGGTTTGAACCAGCGACCTTCGGATTTCAGGCCGCTCTTTTAACCGTTGAGCTATCGAGGCTCTTCTCTGCTAATACATACTAATATTATATGTAACAACCGTGATAGCCTTGTGTGAAGACGTCCGCCTGCTATTCCGTAAGTCGAGGGTTCGATCCCAAGCATGCATCTGTAATTTTCGGAGTAAAGTGCGTTTTAAGCAATTAAATATCACTTGCTTTATTGGTGAAGGAAAATGTCTTAAGATATCCTGCATGGTCAACGGGAAGTACCCTATAGGTTTCTTGACAGACACGACGGACGGACGGACGAACGGACAGACATACAAACAGACAGACAGACAGACAAGAAAGTAATCCTATAAGGGTTCCGTTTTTCCTTTTGAGGTGCGGAACCCTAAAAAAGCCATGATGAGGTCTAGATTGGAGCGCGCTTTCCTAAAAGATAGATTTAAATGCGAAAATGTGTCTGTCTGTTACGTTTTCACGTCCTATCTGCTTAACCGATTTTGATGAAAGGTACTATAGCTTGCATCCCGAATTACTTCGAATGATGGCATTAAGGTTAACGTTATGACAATAGATAAAGTATGTAGCGGGTATATGCCATGATCAATAATATGTTTATTTCAAAATCTTATAGGTAAGTAAATTAGGAATTATATGGGAACAGACGAACATACAAAGAAACACCCCTTTCGTACTCGGATGAAATTCACAGAGTAGGTATACACCGTATAAATTCAACTCCCCTAATTTCTAAAGCTACGCCTCTAATCTAACTAAATTCCTAACCTCAATTTGACTAATGCGTGGAATGTAACCGCCGTGGTGTGGAATTCTCTGGCATCCTTGTTTCCTGCCCTATACCTTAACGTACCTTCAACACTAGAATGCAAATCTTATAACCTTCAAATTTATAATTCCATCCTTCCACCTTGAATATACATTTTTTGCAAATCTGGGATCAATGGGGACTTTTCACAATTAATTTAAATTGGTATCCCCAACATTCGTACCAATTTTTACCTCTATGCGAATTATTGTATCCTTGAATGTCTATTTTGACTGGACTGTAATATATATTATATTCCATAGTCTGAAATGAGCTTTAATGTGTCCTACCTGTGATGACGTATGGTGCTGAAGCGTGGACACGGACAGTTTGCCTTGTCCATTGTCTGAAGTGAAGACCAATTCGTACGCTTGTACGCAAACTGTATGGATACTGATGCGTTCTTTACACACCTTTGATTAAAATGACACCTTCGAACATGCTTCAAAACATAGCGACTCCTTTGGCAAAGCTCATACATTCATATTTAGAAAAATTGAAGACAAATTCGTCCACTCGTCTGAGTGACACGCATAATATGCGTAGCAGCACAAACTAATTACATTTACTTATAAATATTGGTCCGGTGTTTACGCACCTTTGGGTAAAACGACACCTACTAGCACGCTTCAAAATATGGTGAGCTTATAAAAGTCGCTGGCGGAGTATAAAAGAGCGAATATTTGTGGACATTACTTATGTTGAGTTGCGAGTGCAATGGGAGCTACAGCTCTTCGGGGTGGATTTACGAAATGATCCTACTTTATATGCTGTATATTTTTTCGAGTGTGTTGCTGAATTATTACTTGTATGTCTTTTAATTTTCTTCTTTTTGTTTCGCAAGTAAGTAAAACATTTTGATGGTCGTAATTTGAATGAACAAAGTAAATCTGGGTCAGGTTTATCAATGTGGATAACACTAAGGCGCCATCTCCACGGCGAGAGTATCGTGATGATAGTCTCGCCGTACCCCAAATCCTATTCTATGGGCATATCTCTCTCTACAGGGCGATACTATCGTAGTGATACAACGAGTGAGTCTGGACGAGTAGGTATAACGTAATGGTCGCGACGCTCCGACACAGCACCTAGCCGCGACCGTGCTTCATAGCGCGTCTTAAGATTAATCCAGATGCAATTAATAATATAATTATACCAATCAGGTGTAATGCCTAAATTACAACGGAAACTCAAGATTGACCCTGTATAAAAATATCTATTTATTACCCGACTGCGGCAAAGCCAAAAGGAAGGGTTATGATTTTAACAGTCTATGTATGTAGTATGTGTGTGGTGTGTGTATGTTTGTATCCAGATTCTAAGTGTTCCACCGTAGTGCCTAAACTACTGGGCCGATTTTGATGAATGAGATGTCTATCGATTCGTCGTAAAGGTCAGGGTGACATTTAAGTTACACTTTATACGAAAAAAAATGACCTAACGGATGTTACGTGAAAAAAAGTGGGGGTCTCCAAAATTTTTGTTTTTCCTATTGTATCGAGTGGGATGTCAAATGAAAGAAGAAAAAATTTTGAGTTCATAAATATAAATGTACTACATTCTACAACATTAAAATATACTAAGCGACAGAAAAACAATTTTAACATAATATTTCAGCGTTTATTAAGACGATCGCAGTCGGGTTTTCGTTTTCAAATTTATCTTGTTTACTAATCATTAAACTAGCGGCACGCTATGATGGCCGGTTTGACGTTTGTCCGCTCATGAAGTTCCGTATTAATTGATAACGACTTTGAAGGAAATAATTGTATTACTTTATTGACGATAGTGATGTGCAGAGATTCATAAATTTTATCGAATGTAGTTTTAGGTTTAGGACTCAAAATTTATTTATTAAATTGATTTCTTAAATGTATACAAGTGTAGAAAAATCAGTTTGCACCATTTAAGGGGTGAATGTACTTGTGAATATGAACAATTTTCACTATGTGGACAAACCTCTGAAATCGCAAAAAAATATCAATAAATTTTTAAAAATGGAATCTAATACGATCGTCACATAGGATCGCTGGCTAGCACAACTACTACCTCCGGCAAACTCGCGTCAATGCTCAATGCAAAACAAAGCAGTTTCGAATTGACGTTGCTTCGAAAAGTATAAACTGTCAGTGCAATGCGATTGTGATATAGTTTTGACCTGGCTTTGGATTTCAAATATTGATACTGCATTACTGTTGACCCTTGCTCGTTAATTTGGACTCTGTTCAAGCCCTTTGTTGTGGATTTCGTCGATATGACCGAACGTACGCAGAGAACTGTTCTAAATAGTCAGACACGTGAGTTCGTAATACGCCTTCGTAACTATTTCGATCGTGAAGCTCAAAATGGAGGGCCAATTTTACCTATAACGTCAGTGGTTGAACGCGTAGCTGATGCGCTTAATATTGGACAACGAACTGTTAGACGGATAACTAAAAAAAAATATGGCGAGACTGGCACAGAAAAAACTAAACTTCACACACCAAAAAAGAGAAAACGAGCAAAACCAGTCGTAGGCATCGATAGCTTTGATGCCGATGCTATCCGAAGACATGTTTACGGCTACTATTTACAGAAGGAGTATCCAACAAGAAAAAAGTTGGTGCATTCACTGAAGGAAGCTGGATTATTCTTCGGTGGGGAAAGTTCTTTAACGAAGATTTTGAAGACCATTGGATTTCGATACAAAAAATGTAACAAACGCAAAATATTGATGGAAAGATTTGATATAGCGATGGCAAGGTATACTTTTTTACGGCAAGTGAAAGAAATCAAAAATTGGCAAAATGTTGTGTTCTTGGATAGGCTACTTTTTATTGGTGTTTTTGTATTACTAAGCTTGTGAACATGTGACTAAAGGAGACTGGGAAAAGGTTGTGAATAGAACTGTTAAATTAATAAGGGAAGATTATGAAAGAGATGTGAAAATAGATAATATTATAGAAAACGAACATATAATTATTAATGTATGTGATGATAGCAGTGACGACAGTGAAAATAGTAGTATGGACGAATCTGATTAATTATGGCCTTTTGTGGCACCTTTTTTGGTATCTTTTGTATTCATATGTTTCTTGTGTGCATATAAAGTATGTATATTCATTTTCGTTCAAATATTCAGTTCGTTCAAATAAATTAAATAAACATATACATTTTTGTTTTATTAAACCTATTTAATCAGGTACAAAAACAAAACTTAATTGTTTTTTGTTCGAGAATAAATTGACATTCCACATCACTATTGTAATGTGTCAAACCGGCCATCATAGCGTGCCGCTAGTGTAGGTAAGTAGGCACCTGACCGCAACCGTGCTTCATACCACGTCTTAAGATTAATCAGATGCAATTAATATGCTTATACTAATCAGGCGTAATGCCTAAATTTCAACGGAAACTCAAGAGTGACCCTGTATAAAATATCTATGATTTAATTGGGGTAATCTTACCTAGACTTTAAAAATCCAGTGAGAGCTGTTTGATTTTCCAGGAAAAAGGTAGCCTATGTCGTCCCCGGAATTTACCAAAGTCTGTAGCAAATTTTGTTCAAATTGGTTAAATGGATGAGTCGTGAAAAGCTAGCGGACAAATAGACAGACACACTTTCGCATTTATAATACTAAGTGTTGAGCACTCCAGCAAATTAAAAGCAGTACGGTTGGTACTAAGTGAGTACGGTCGGCATCAGAATTCAAGTAGCAATTCCGCGAAATTTTTCATCAAAAACCTGTCGCGCTTATGATCTTTTTCAATAAACCTGCAGCATACACCTAAGTGTGACTCTCGAATCATTAAGGTGTGACATGACTTACGGCCTTCGACTGTACATAGGGAACAATTTCGTGAAAAAAAAAAATTAAGAAGTCTCCCAGTGTAACCCAAGCTTAACAATGCTTGAGCAAACTCATCGCGGCCTAACAAATGGGAGCTTTAGTCGCGGCGAGACACTCTCACCAAATGAGACTTCTTTCATGCCTCCGCCTTATTTACCTACCTTCCTACCTCACATGTTTATATACTACTAACGATGCAGGATACACGTTTTTGGAAACCGTTTTGGTACCTGTTTATTAACCCCCGACCCAAAAAGAGGGGTGTTATAAGTTTGACTTGTGTATCTGTGTATCTGTAAACGGATAAACCGATTTTAAATTCGTTTTTTGTTTGAAAGGTGGCTTGATTGAGAGTATTCTTAGCTATAATCCAAAAAACGGTTCAGCCGTTTGAAAGTTATCAGCTCTTTTTAACCCCCGACTCAAAAAGAGGGGTGTTATAAGTTTGACGTGTGTATCTGTGTGTCTGTGTATCTGTGTATCTGTCTGTGGCATCGTAGCGCCTAAACGAATGAACCGATTTCAATTTAGTTTTCTTTGTTTGAAAGGTGGCTTGATCGAGAGTGTTCTTAGCTATAATCTAAAAAAATTGGTTCAGCCGTTTAAGAGTTATCAGCTCTTTTCTAGTTTTCTTGTAGAAAAAAGGTTAGATAACCGTTAGGTTCATAATATTATGTCAATAGACAAATGTCAAGCTGTCAAGATGGACGTTGCCTAAATACATAATTATTTATTTGAAAATGATGTTTTGGAAAACTCAGATACTTTGGATCGTCGGAGGTGTTATAAATTTTTAATTTACACTTGTCTAGTTATTACTGTAACCTTCACTTGTTGGGGGTGTTATAAATTTTTAATTTACACTTGCACGGAAATACATTTTACACTTATCACACTACACACTATCAAACTTAATCACACCTAATATTATAAAGACGAAAGTTTGTGTGTATGTAGGTGTGTGTGTATGTGTGTATGTTTGTTACTCCACGCATGGATTATTGGATGGATTTGCCTGAAATTTAGAATCGAGATAGATTATACCCTGGATAAGCACATAGGCTAAATTTTATCGAAAATCATAGAGTTCCCACGGGATTAAAAAAAAGTTACATCCCCGCGAACGAAGGCGCGGGGATCAGCTAGTCATAATCATAAACAACCTATCACTACTGAATAGCAGCACAATTTCGCTTCATCGGTCTTCAACACTAAACGACAACCATTACCAGTTGGTTCTACATATACATTACTGCTTAACTGGGTGATATTAAAATATTTTCTCGTAGAAAATCTTCAATGGATTTAAAATAAATGTCAAGTGAGCTCGGTGGCTCGGCCTTCATCGAGGAACGCGAGACACTCCCGCCAAATGAGACTTCTTTCAAGCCTCCGCCTTATTTCCTTGCCTTACATGTTTATGTACTACTAGATTATGGTCGTGACTTCGTCCGCGTAGACTACACAAATTTCAAACCCCTGTTTCACCCTCTTAGGGTGTAGCAGCCTTGCAGCGTAGGATAACTGATAAATGAAATGCCGCTACAATTATTACGTTGTATTACATGAACAATTATTATTTACAATATATGCCTTGGTTACAATTAAAACTGTGGTAGAAAAACGAGGGCCGGAGCTTGATGCTAGACCGAGGTGTTTCGGTCTTGATGATCTGAAGTGAAGTTGTTGAATGCGCTGCCCGGGGTTCGTCCAGGCCAGCAAGATATTTTGAATCGTTCCGAATTCAAATTGTGTTCTCTAAGTGACAGCTGCAAAGTGTGTTGCTTTCTTCGCAGCTGCCGGTCTTAAAAGAGGCTGCATGCCTCTACAAGGGGATGAATTTTCAAAAATCCTTTCTTAGTGGATGTCTAGTGTCTACAGCATAAAAGCTATCTGCATGCCAAATTTCAGCCCTATCCGTCGCATTAGTTTGAACTGTACGTTGCTTGATAGATTGGTCAGTCAGTCAGTCAGCTTTTCCGTTTCGGTACCTCTGGATACCGAACAGCGTCTTAACAGGGCTCTCTCCGTCACTCGTTTCCACTCGTTTCATACAATCGTACTTCCAATTTCATTTGAATATTAAGCAACCAAAGTCCATGAAATTTTGCAGACATATTCTAGAAACTAATATCTGTGTCTGTGGTGTTTTAGATTTTTCTAAAAATATGTAGTTTTAAAATTACAGGGGCTCCAAGATTTGTATGAAAATTTTAAGACCGCGTAACTTTGAAACCGAATATTTTAACAGAAATCTGGAAAACCACAGACATAGATATTAGTTTCTAAAATATGTCTGCAAAATTTCATGGACTTTGGTTGCTTAATATTCAAATGAAATTGGAACTACGATTGTATGAAACGAGTGGAAACGAGTGACGGAGAGAGCCCTCTTAAACTCCGATAATTTTAATATTACCGCAACACATACCATAGCTCGTAATCCAACTAACATATTTATAGACATAAACTACCAACTTTGCCCAAGCAAATTCGTCTAACTCAAATCAAAGTTGAACCAACTCAATTGTTACATTGTTTACATCAGTTTATTTTACCATATTACTTTGTTGGATAAGTATTAAGTTAAATGTAAGCATCACTATGTTATTACAATGTTTGTGTTACGGGTAATTTCCACATTGTAATAATAATGATGTAAGAAATCTTCTGATAAAGTCATTGTGTTTTTATGGGCTACACGAAAATTTGTAAAAAATAAAGATTATGCAATACATAAAAGTCGGTCAAAGGTTTTTTTTTTTTTGATGTAACTACAAATTCACGGTTTCCAGATTTTTCCCTTTACTTGTACTTTGCTACCTCCCAATTTTCATGATTCTAAGTACAGGAAGTACCCTATAGGTTTTGAATCCCTTGACGGGCCTTAACAGACGACAGACAGACAATAAAGTGGTTCTATAATCATCATCATCATGATCAACCTATCGCTGATGGAATATCTATATGCGGAAACCTGTATGCCTGAGAATTCTTTACAATGTTTTCCAATGGTATGTGAAGTCTGCCAATCCGCACCTTGGCCAGCGTGGTAGACTATTGGCAAAATCCTTCTCACTCTGAGAGGAGACCCGTAATAATTCCTTTTTTCTCTAGAGATTTCTCTGGGACACTAAAAAAACATTTTGAGGTAGAAAACCGTAGGTACTTTATACTGTCACAAGTGAAATCTTGAAGCAAAGTCGTAGAACAAATCCAAAATAGTATTGTATTGTTGGAGCCGTAACATAAGATAAGTTTAAAGTTTGTCGTACGGCGTTCCGTGATTCGGGAAATCCCCGCACAATGTACGACCGCAACGGTTCAAGAAAGTGTAAACAGCTTTACCTTTCATTCCTAGTTTATACTGTGAACAAACATAAAGCTTCCTTCACACAGCCATCTATTCTTTACCTTCGATATCATAGTAAATCGCAGGCAGGTACGGCTTTTACACATTATTAAGACCTTTTTACCCGACTACGGCAAAACCAAAAGGGAGGATTATGATTTTAGCAGTCTATGTGTGTATGTGTGTATGTATGTATGTAGGTTTGTATTTATTTGTGTTCCACCGCAGCGCCTAAACTACTGAGCCGAACTAATTAACACTTTTATGTCATATGGACACCTTGTACAGTTGATTTCTCGCTTTTGTTGCTTACAAACTAAATAATATATTTAATGTCTAATAATTAAATAAGTTTGTTCGTCAGTTTGATCAAGGTATAATAGCAAAAAAAATTGCCTCAAGTTACTCAAGTAGAGGCAAGCTCGGGATCTAGAATTCGCTGAGACATATTTTAACTAAGTGAGTTCTGTACGTACTTAAGATTACGAAACATTAAATGAACTGTTTCGGTAATATTTTTGCATGATAATAATTTTGTACTGGACAATATTTTTGTAACGTGAGTAAATCAAATTATGTGAATGTAGCTTTACTTTATTACTTTAAAGTTACGCATACGCGAATATAACCGTTATTTATAAGGTAGTAAAGTTGATTATAGCGTAATTATTTGCGAATCCCAAGTTTGTACACCCGAATCTAACTCAAATCAAAGTTGAACAAACAGAACTAACTCAATTGTAATACTTACATTGTTTACAATAATTGTTTATATTAGTTTATTCTGCATATTGTTCTGATGGAAGTTAATATACACTGTATATTAACTTGAAAGTTTTTTTCAGGATAATATGGAATAATTCCAGGATAGTATGGAAAAAGGTTTTAGCCTAGTGGACGTAGGCTTCCTATACGGGAGGGTCGAAGGATTGGTCCTAAGCACGCACCTCTAACTTTTTGAGTCAAGTGCGTTTTAAATTATTAAAAATATCACTTGCTTCAACGGTGAAGGACAATACCTTGAGGAGACATGCATGCCTGAGAGTCCTTCATAATGTTCTCAAAGGTCATAGAACCTCAATAGCTCAACTCACCTCACATCGTTGAGGAGCGGACTGAATTCCGAAAGGTCAGCGGTTCAAACCCCAGCCGTTGCACTATTGTCGTACCCACTCCTGACACAAGCTTTACGCTTAAGTGGAGGGAAAAGGGGAGTATTAATCATGATTAGCATGGCTAATATTGTTTAAAAAAAAAAAAAGGTGTGTGAAGTCTGCTAATGCGCACTTGGTCAGCGTGGCAGACTATGGCCTAAACCCTTCTCATTCTGAAAGGAGACCTGTGCTCAATAGTGGGCCGGCGATAGTTTGATCATAATGATGATGGTGAATGATTAGTTTTAGTTCAGATACAATCCTTGACTGCAATCTCACGGTGTGGTGGCGGTAAGTGATGATTATCATCAACGCTAGGTGTTCTTAGACAGCATCATAATATTATGATGGAAGCGGGCTATGGCAGTTTTTAACTAAACCCATACCCCTTTGGTTATTTACACGGTATCGTACCGGAACGCTAAATCGCTTGGCAGCTCGGTTTTGCCGGTAGCGTAGCACCACAAGAAAAACAAGACGTAAACTCTTATCTTATCTATCTATCTATCTATCTATCTATCTATCTATCTATCTTAATAGGACATCAGCTGTTCTAGTGACGTTATTTTATTTGCTCCATAATATTTTAAATTCAGTACTCCAGCATTAAACAAGGAATGACAAGGGTTGAGTGGTCTATTGCCTTGCGAAATGGATAAAAGCTCACATATATTATCTTCGCAATGGCACTGACAAGCCAAGTAAAGATAGAAAATACCTACTCTACGTACATTAGGAGATGAATTTCGTATCTACCTCGCAAAATGGTAAACATCGTAATGTTATTACATCTTATTCTAATAATGTTGGTTGGCGATTTTTCAATTTTCTAGATAGTAGCACTGATACTTATGTATTTGGTACCTTCCAGGTTATTCATTCATGACTAGCGCTTGGCTGCAATCAGACTTGTTAGCAAGTGATGAGGCAGGCTAAGATGCCTATTCACTCTTGATAAAAGGGTGTTTCATATCCTAGTGTTTAGAATTAGAAACGAGGAGGCAAATCGCTTTGTACGTGCCCATGGAATTTTGACTACGTACGGGTGCAGTAAGCAGGTTGGTGGTGCCTTGCGGTAAGATTGAAGAGAAGTGAATGAGGAACCAGATCAAAGAGTTCTTGGGCACACTATACGAAAAAACCATTACCCGTGTAGACGTCTAAATATAATAAATAACAAGTAACAACTCTTCTTACGATGCAATGAAGAGAAATTCAACTTGCATTCGTTATATTAGCATGAATAAGTATGGCATTTGTATAATATATATAAACACAGATAAATATAAAAACTTAACTCTACCGAAATCGGGTGAAAATCAATAAAACATGTATGATTTATGAAATTCACAGAACTAGAAACGTAAACCGATGACCCAGCTAACATATTCCTCAAGTCGCAATGCGAAATCGAATACATTTTCTTTACGATCGGCTTTGTGCCCCAACATTTAGAAAATTTCTCAAGAAATCCCTGAAGAATGAGCACATTTACTCGTAGATGCCGATATTATCATAATATTTTTTTTCTACCAGCAGGACTGTGGGTTTGGACACTTAGAGAGGATCAGAAATTTTCTTGTTATAAAAAGAGCATATTTGGGTCACCCAATAGGAAAACATTCGGCTGGATGCCCTTCTTTATATGCCTCTCAATTACTGAATCTCAAGAGTCAATTTTCTAAACTTCCCCTTGAGACAAGGCTAAGCGGAATAGTTCACCGCCCGTTTTTAACCTACGCCCCAAAAAGAGTTGTGTTATAAGTTTGACGTATGTATCTGTGTATCTGTCTGTGGCATCGTAGCTCCTAAACGAATGAACCGATTTTAATTTAGTTGTTTTTGTTTGAAAGGTGGTTTGATAGAGAGTGTTCTTAGCTATGATCCAAGAAAATCGGTTCAGCTGTTTGAAAGCTATCAGCACTTTTCTAGTTACTGTAACCTTCACTTGTCGGGAGTGTTATAAATTTTTAATTTACGCTTGTTATTCCAGTCCACTGTGTACCTACTATGTTTCATACTTACGACTATTTTGTTCTTCCCAACCTTCTTTATCCAGCGATTTTACTCGTCATTACTGTCTTCTGGTAGTATCCATGGTGTCACAAAATATGATCTAGGTATGAGGTCTTACGCTGTTAGATGGGTCTAACTAATTTGGTCTCCTTTGCATTTAGAGAAGAACCTCAGCTGATCACAGATCTCAACCAATATCATAATAGTTATTATCAATGAATTTGGTAATCTATTGAACGAAACTAGGTCAGTTGTAATTGCAACCAGCTCAAACCACCATAATAACATAATCAAAGGCTCTATTTCAGCATTAACAACGTAGTTGAGTAAACATGGAATAGTTGAAATTGCTAAATCATCAGCAATAGGGGGTGGGCGGAAGGGTTTTCAATTAGGGGATGTTGTTTTACTTAATTACCAACCGACATCTCATGTTCTAAGTACCTATTGAATTAATCTTCACATCTTCAATAAAAAGCAATTTTACTGTGAAAGTGTCCGCGGGGTGATTCACTAACTATGTATATCTAACTCTAAATGATACCCATCGAGCTTATTAACCCCCGACCCAAAAAGAGGGGTGTTATAAGTTTGACGTGTGTGTATCTGTGTATATGTATGTCTGTGGCATCGTAGCTTCTAAACTAATGAACCGATTTTAATTTAGTTTTTTTTTTGTTGAAAAGTGGCTTGATCGAGAGTGTTCTTAGCTATAATCCAAGAAAATCGGTCCAGCCGTTTGAAAGTTATCAGCTCTTTTCTAGTTACTGTAACCTTCACTTGTCGGGGGTGTTATAAATTTTTAATTGACACTTGTTTGACATTGGTGCTACATTGCTGATTCACTGAGTGATATTTAAATAATTTTTCGTAAGAAAACCTTCAATGGGTTAAAAATAAATGTAAAATGAGTTTGATGGCTATCAATCTGTGTTAGACACTGAGTTAACGAATCAGTCGTCGATCATTGCCTAGCAGTAATAATTGTATTGCCATTAGAGCCATTGCCATATTAGAGCCTCAATAGCTCAACCGGTAAAGGAGTGGATTGAAAACCGAAAGGTCGACGGTTCAAACCCCGCCCGTTGCACTATTGTCGTACCTACTCCTAGCACAAGCCTGACGCTTTGTTGGAGAGGAAAGGGGAATATTAGTCATTTAATATGGCTAATATTCTTTTTTTATAAAAAAAAAAAAAAAACGACTCAAGGAATTTTTTCTTCTTTCATCTCTAAGTCCACCGTTTAGTCAGTATATTGTCAGTCAGTGACGGTATGTTTTGAATAGATGAACATTTATAACAACAACCTATCATCCAAGTAAAATTAATTAAAAAAAACCTCATCAATCATGTTTAAAGAGACGTTATCAACGCGCAACGCGTACAATGTCCGAATCATGATTAATATCACAGTGATCGACGTGATCCATTGTTTTAAATTTATCAACAAATTTAACCTACAGAATTATATGCGTAGATATAAATTTTATCATGTTAAAGTCACCTAGGAATGAGAGCCGAGGGTGAGGCATTAACTATTAGAATATCAGCGTAGGTACAGTCAGTAACAAAGCTAGGTCCACCCGTTAGGTGCACCCGTCCGTAGTCGCTTGTATTGGCGAGTGCGAAACCTAGCTTTGTTGCTGACTGTACCATTTACAGCATCATCATCATTGTCATCGTCGATCAATTCACCTATTTGTCTATTACCGAGCATAGATCACTTGTAGGGACTTCCACAGTTTTCACTTCTACGGTCTTGCGTCACTTGAATTCAGTGGCTCCCTATGACTCGTTTTATGTCGTCTGTCCGATTAGTGAGGGATCTACCAATGCTAAGCTTTCCACGAAGAGGGCACCATTCTAGGATCTTGGGACCTCAAAGTCACATCAGCTTCGCAACCCGCTGAGCTGAGGTAGTTACCCTGGGGTTTTTTAAGTAATTAAATAGCGAGCAAACGAGCAGGCGGGGCACCTGATGTTAAGTGATTACCGCCGCCCATGAACATTTGCAGCACCAGAGGTACCTACCGCCGATGCCTAGTGGGAACACCGCCGATGGGAGTTGATTCCACAGTTTGCATGTTTGCGTGGATATAAGGATCTGGCACAACGGGCGGTATTCCTATGGATCTAGGTACTAATTTCTGATTTCAGAGAGAGAACTCCAAGTATAGCTCTCTCATAGTGACTCGGACCTTTCTTATGAGGTCCATTATACATAGTTAGCGACCATGTCTCAGATCTGTACATCACAGGCAATACGTACTGTTCGAAGACTTTGGGTCTTCAAGCATACATGGTATTCTCATTTAATTGTTCCATTAAACAACCGTTGTTAGAGACTTAGTCGGAATAATTTCATCGTATTCAAGTTGGATATAAGGAAAGGTGGCCGAGATTTCAGGCAAGAACTAAGGCAGCCTTGATTAAGTCGTGAAGGCGGCGTGATTAATGAAAGACGCGGACAGATGTGTTAATTAGATTTGCACGGCCGGCCGAGATAGTCGGAGGGACGTAGGTATGGTAGTGGATTTATTCTGCTCACAGGGTTTTTTATGATAGCATTATTTTTAACCAGAATAATCTATCCATACTTAATATTATAAATGCGAAATTATCTCTGTCTGTTTGTCTGCTACGATTTCACGGCCCAACCGCTGAACCTTCTCGAGGAAGGATATAGATAGGCTACTCTTTATCCCGGAAAATCAAAGAGTTCCTAAGGGATTTAAAAAAAACGAAATCCACGCGGGCGAAGCTGCGGGCATCTTCTAGTTCATATTATGAATGCGAAAGTGTGTCTGTCTGTCTGATTGATAGATTTGCACAGCTTATCCGCTTAACCGATTTTGATCATTTCGGTCAGAGGTCGCTTGCATCCCGACGAGGGGTTGGAACGTAATGATCTGTTAAAAAAGATTTTTGAAAATTCAACCCCTATGACACTAAAATAAAGGTTTGAAGTTTGTGAAACCCACGTAGACGAAGTCGCGGGCATAAACTAATAGTAATACAAGTCATTAAATGTTTAGTAAGCAATCTTTGTGTATTCGGAAGTAAAAAAAGGACAAGTGTAAATTAAAAATTTATAACACCCCCGACAAGTGAAGTTACAGTAACTAGAAAAGACCGAAAAGACCTGATAACTTTCAAACGGCTGAACCGATTTTCTTGGACTATTCCGCGCCTACGATCCAAAGTATCAGAATTTTCCAAAACATCATTTTCAAATAAATAATTATGTATCAAGGCAACGTCCATCTTGACAGCTTGACATTTGTCAATTGACATAATATTATGAACCTAACGGTTATGTAACCTTCTTTTCTACAAGAAAACTAGAAAAGAGCTGATAACTCTTAAACGGCTAAACCAATTTTTTTGGATTATAGCTAAGAACACTCTCGATCAAGCCACCTTTTAAACAAAAAAAACTAAATTAAAATCGGTTCATTCGTTTAGGCGCTACGATGCCACAGACAGATACACAGATACACAGATACACAGACACACAGATACACAGATACACAGATACACAGACACACAGATACACACGTCAAACTTATAACACCCCTCTTTTTGGGTCGGGGGTTAATAAATAATATCCTGAGTGTCAAAATAAGCGTCAAAGAACCAATAAACCGAAGTATATTATGTATTGAGGATAACAATGGGTCTCGTCTTCCAAGGGTTGATACAATGATACAATGATACAATGAAACAATGAAAAGTAAGACGCAATGCTAACTTTATCTCTGCGCGGAATGATTGTTGTGAAACAATTTCGGGGCTCTGTTTGGTTTATGGCCGCTGTTTGGTGTGATAAGCGGTTTTGGCTTAGCTCCTCTGCATACCGACTACCGTGTTAAGCAAATAAGGCTTTAATGGAACTGAAATGTGATTTTTAATGCATTTCAAATTTTCCACACATGAAAATGTATTAAAAATATCTCTCGACTGCCAGAACAAAAGATTATGTAAGTATCTGAGTTTCTTAATTTCTCCTTAACATTTAAATGCCTGAAGAGATTTGCGTGTATGGGGTATAATTAGAATCCTTACATCATCTTGATTGACACTGTTGATCCAAATGGGTTACTGAGTGGTCAAGTAACCGAAGGTATGGTTATGCAGAAGTATTTGAGAATCCACTGCTTTATTATCCCAAGAAAATTCAAACTATTTATGTGATTAATGGGAAGGGGTTATGATTCTCTACAGTTAAGTATACGATGCAGAGAGATAGAGCCAAAGAATCATTCATTTTGAACTCCTATTGCATCAACATCTACTTATGTTATAACATAATACGAAAGTATATTTGATTGTTGGTTTATTGATTTGTTGATTTGTCCTTCAATCACGCCACAACGCAAGGGATCGAGGTGATTTTTATGCATGAATTTAGCTAAAGGCCTGAAAAGAGACATAGGGTACTTTTTATCCCGGAAACTCAGAGAATACCTACGAGATCTTAAAAACCTTCCTATATCCTCATGAATGAAGTCATGGCATCAACTAGTCAAAAGTAATAATATTCTTCAGTTCACAATGATAAAGCTTACAATAATTGGTCATGGTTGTAAAGAAATTGTTTCTTTACAAGTTTTTCTAGAAAGTCCAAGCAAATACAACCAATTTATAACAATAAGCAACTAGCTTCAGTGTCTTGCTGAAGGCCAATTAAAAAACGATTTGCCGCAGTACACAATTAATCTTCGTTAAGAAGGCTTGTTTCAGCGCGCCTTCGAATCAATGATTTATTTTTCTTTGCTTTAGGTACCTTCTAATTTGTTAAGGTTTTTCTCAGGAAACGTACATTAAAAATCATCACTCAGACTTTAAGAAACGTGAGTAATGTTTTTACATACCTTTAGCAACCAATATACGTAGGGGAAAGTGGGGGAACCACGAATACCTAAGGAAGAATTTAAATAAAACAGCGGAATAATAGCTTACACTTTCTTTTATTGCTTCTTAAACAAGCTTACTTTTTCAGCTAACTAATTCAGTAATCAAAATTTTTAATTTTTTGATAAAGAGGAAAATCACATCACACTTATAATATTATAAAGGCGAAAGTTTGTATGTGTGTGTGTGTGTGTGTGTGTGTGTGTGTGTGTGTTTTTTTTTTTTTTTTTAAATTATATAGACTAGAGCTTGGCTGCAATCAGACCTGCTAGCAAGTGATGATGCAGCCTAAGATGGAGCGCGCTTGCCTAGAAGTTGCCTATTCACTCTTGACTTGAAGGTACCCATATTATAGGTGGAAGGGAAAACTGACGCGGGAAGGGCGTTCCATATCCTAGCGGTTCGAATTAGGAAAGAGGAAGCAAATCGTTTCGTACGTGTTCGAGGAATTTCGACTACGTACGGATGCAGACCTTGACGATGCCTGGCAGTACGATGGTAGAAAGGTGAAGGAGGAACCAGGTCAAAGAGTTCTTGTGCACACTCTCCGAAATATATCCTGTAGAATACCGATAGACTGGCAACTTTACGCCGATGTTCTAAACTTTGGAGTTTAGTTTTCCTTCACGCAAAAACTACTGGACGGATTTGGCTGAAATTTGGAATGGAGATAGATAATATCCTGGATTAGCACATAATAATAATAATAAAGAGTTCCCACGGGATTTCGAAAAACCTAAAACCACGCGGGCGAAGTCGTGGGCATCGGCTAGTCCTAGATAAAAACAAAACCCTTAGGGCGGATTTCACCATTCGCTACAGAAACCTAGTTTAATAAAACTAAGTTTAGCTTAACTGAGTTTAAACAAACAATTTGAACTCAGTTTAAGTCAAACCGATTTCACCAGCTCTATACTAATCGCGTTTAGTAAAACTAAGTTTTAGTTGCAAAAACAAAGCGCATTGTCATTGTGCTATACCTGCTCTTTGTTCTTTTTCTTTTCTGGTCGGTGTTGTATGGTGTTTGTCATTGTGTTTCTTTTTAAAGTTTTTATTATTTAAGTATTTGAAATTGATATCAATATAAGTTTTTTTGTTATAGTATTTTGTTTTATTAATTTTGTCGTTATTTTGTATTGTTAGTTGTTGTTGTTTTTACTTTGCTACTAGTTATGTCAAAAAGAAAAAGAGACGCCACTTTTGCCGCCAGCGAAAAATTGGCTCTTGCTGAAGTCGTCGAAAGACACTTCAACATTGTCGAAAATAAAAAAACCAACGCGGCTTCATTGGCTGAAAAGCGTGAAGAGTCGAAGTGCTTCTTCTCTTGCCATCCATCTTGGACGACGAACAACATCACTATCATCAAAAGCTAATGCCAATGCTCTTTTCATATTGATAATCAGCAAAGATTAGTTTACATTAGTATGAAAACATACACTTGAAAGCTCTCTAAACTCGGTTTAACTGAGCTAAACGTCGAAAATTGGTGGTTTAGAATTTAAACCGAGTTTAGCTTTAACTGCGTTTAATTGACGTCGGTGAAATGCAAACTATGGCCCTAAACTCAGTTATGTGCGTAAACTGAGTTTAGCGTGAACTAATCGCGTTTAGTTTTGTCGGTGAAATTGGCCCTTAGTGTTCAGATTTACTTTACCGAGTACCTAATAAGGATTCTAAAGATACCTCATACATCCAAATCTGTTCAGGCATTGAGAAGTTATGGCGGAGTAAAGAAACTTACATACGTACTCTGAGGATATTACTCCTTTCTTGGGCAGTCGTCTGAAAAGGCTAAGTATAGAAAACCTTAAGAAAACCAAAATCGGCAGATTTTTGAAATCCCTTATTATTGGAAAGCACTATAATCTAACATTAACTAGAGATGACGAGGGTTGAGATGTCTACGGCTCGGCGTTGGAAGTAGGTAGATAAAGGCGCCCATATATTATTATCTTTGCTGTGACACTGACAAGCTGAGCTTAGGAGAAGGGAAATTCAACGAATATTAAGAAATTTTTGTACCACTGATATAAAAAAATTCATGCGGAGGTATACCTGACAGGAGCGAAGCATCACTTTGTCTCGCTCACTCATACGGGCAGTTCACTCTGTCACGGAGTCTTTTTTCTTTTTATCCTGGAAAATCAACGAGCTTGGTCGTAAAGAAGAACAAAAACATGGGCACTAATTGTCCAAACCTGCCTGTCGCGTCTGTCAAGATTCGTCAAAGAAAATCAAAACCTACAAGGTACTTCCCGTTGAACTAGAATCATGAAATTTGGCAGATAGCAATGTCTTATAGCACTAGTAAAGGAAAAAACCGAAA
Organism: Maniola jurtina; assembly: GCF_905333055.1. Taxonomy (NCBI): domain Eukaryota; kingdom Metazoa; phylum Arthropoda; class Insecta; order Lepidoptera; family Nymphalidae; genus Maniola; species Maniola jurtina. Next base: position 12,140,491 of record NC_060044.1, read on the forward strand.
ACCATAAATTAGTGGTTAAGTACATAACAGATAAAAATGTTATAAGTAGTCGTATGTTATAATAAAGTCTATTTCGCCCTTATCGGCTTTTTATTTTTGTGGACACTTTTTACACGAACCTGCACAATATATACCTACTATCTTTGATTTTGTATGTCAATGTTACGCGTAGAAAATGCTGAACACGGTGTCACTCAGTGTATTGGATATGATGCTATGGAATTTTTTCAATTTCCTTTACATGTTACCAAATCATGTTACTCTACCCACCTAAAAGGATGAAAATTTCCTTAAATGTGTAAAAATAAGGCCGCGATAGCTTAGTGATGAAGACGTTCGCTTCCTATTTGGAAGGTCGTGGGTTTGAAGCTCTAATTTTTCGGAGTAATGTGCGTTTTAAGCAATTAAATATCTGCATGCCTGAGAGATCTCCATAATGTTTTCAAAGGTATTCGAAGTCTGCCAATCGGCACTTAGCCAGCGTGGAGGAATATGACCTAAATCCTTTTCATTTTGGGAGGAGACCAATGCTCAATAGGAAACTGGTGATAGGTTGAGCATGACGATGGTGATCTTTTGTATGGACGGGAAACGAACGGAAAAACATCGTGATTTTACATCTCCATACAATTTGGCAGATAGTTAACGTTAACGTGGAAAATTACACTATTATGAGATTAAAGTTCAAAATATTCCAGAAATTAGGAACCAGAACCGGAGGTTCCAGTTGGTTTTTTCGTACCTAATAAGCCGATGTGGTTATGGTGTATCGTACAATAAAGCAAAGCAATTTATATTGTGTCGTTTTATACCAATTAATAGTAAACTGAAATTAAAATAAAACAGTCTGCCTGTTCAATAATGTTACGCCACGCCGCCACAGCCAGTCGCAACGTGCCATTCAAACCAGCCGCTCCGAGCTAACTGCCATGACAGCCAATCATAGCCAGTTACCGCCATGACAGCCAATCATAGCCAATTACCGCCATGACAGCCAATCATAGCCAAATACCGCCATGACAGCCACTACTACCGAATGCCTTCGGTGGGGATAACGCCATATAAAGCCATGCGAGCTCATTTTTAGTATTGTTATTGTATCGTACGCATTATAAGCTGAAACTCTGTCCATTTGTGTAAATAAGTGTAAATTGTATAATTAGTAACAAATATATGAAAGTAATTATTAGTGTGTTAAGTGAAGTGATAAAATAAATTAGTGCGATTATACTGATTTGCTCTTTTTATTTAAACCCACTGTTTCAACTGATTAATCTATCTTCAACCCAAAATGGATTAACCAGATCCTTGGATAATAATAACTAACAATGTAGAATATGTGAAATTAATCAATCAGGAAATAAACATAGAAGTCGTAACCTACCGTAAATCCGCTGAGGTTTCAATGTGTGAAACATTTTAACAAAAGTAACAATGTTTAAGATCTGTCAAACATTTCTAAAATATATGCCCCAACGAGAATTCCATTGTTTCCTAACTTTTCGGTTGCGTACAATGAAACAGCGCTTACCGCTGGGCCATGGCTTTAGCGATGCGGCTATCGACACAGAACTTCTTCATTCATTCATTCATGTGCCCATACTCGTATTGATTGTCATTAGACGCGTGCGAATAGCAACGTTTGAAAAGCATGGCGTGGTATCGAACTATATTATATAGTATAAAGAGAGATACAGCATTATTATCCCAAGAGAACTCCTACCATTATATTGTGGTTAATGGAAAGGAGTCACGAATCTCAGAAATGAAGAATCTAAGTATATATACAAAGGGGACCGATTGACTGATTGATTGACAGACTGACTGACTGATCTATCAACGCGTAGCTCAAACTACTGGACGGATTAGGCTGAAATTCGGCTTGCAGATAGCTATTGTGTCGTAACATCCGCTAAGACAAGATTTTTGAAAATTCAACCTCTAAAGGAGCTAATCATAGATAAAAGTAAACGATAAACGTAGTACGTATAAAATAAAACCAAGCCATGGCTCCACGGGTAGGTTTAGTCACGTACGAATTGTTGAAAAAACGCCTAACTTTTCTAGCTGTTGACAGAAATAAGACAGATATAACTTTTATGTTGAGCGTACGACTAGGTAAATAGGCACTTTAGGGAATAGTAAAACTAATAATTTGGCGTAAAAATATCTCGATACTAAGTATAACAGCTTTCTTAAAATAAAGGAAAACTACTTGGGATCTCGATTCCGCGATTATATTAAAGAAATCTAAAATTAAAAGCTTCTCAATTCAGCGTGCATTTTTTGAATTACTTACCTATATTGGTACTAAATTTTTATCCTGTGTAGTTTTCAAATGAATTCCGAATTTATGGATCATAGTTTGATCCAGTAACCAGTAAGAATTTCAATGTTAAAACGAGACAGCGTTATACAGTTGGCATAAATCTGTCTCGTTTTGACTGAATCTTAAGTCTAAGCAAAGTCGATGTGCGCTCTATAGATTTCAACCTTAGTATATAAGAGACTAGCTGACGCCCGCGACTTCATCCGCGTGGATTTAGGATCCCGTGGGAACTCTTTGGTTTTCCGGGATAAAAAGTAGCCTATGTGCTAATCCAGGATATTATCTATCTCCATTCCAAATTTCAGACAAATCCGTCCAGTGGATTTTGCGTGAAGGAGTAACAAACATACACACACACATACACACAAAATTTCGCCTTTATAATATTAGTGTGAAGTGTGATAGTGTGAAGTGTGAAGTGTGATAGCTATGCTACAGACTAAGCACAATCAATAGGACAACTCTTTCTCGCGGAATTTTCATCGACAGCAAGTTACAAAAGCTACGCGAAGTGCTGCTGGTATTTCAAAATAAGCTCATAATAAAACAAGACAGATTTAACTTAACAAATGCTGTTAAAATTTTACAACAGTACTTTGATCGTATCAACGCTGCCTAACAATAAACTCTTAATAAAATTAGGCCGGATTCAACCCAAGAAGTGTAGTTAACATTTTATTACATCACTTTAAGCTCGTCATTTGTAGTCCATGAGCCCGTGGAAAATATTGTGAGGTTCTTGGGGTTTAAAGACAGGTGGTAACCACTTAACATTAATTTAAAAGCCTGCTCGTTTGGTTCCTATTATTAGGTATTTAAAAGAAAGGTGGATTTTCGTTTAGTCAGTGATGGGAAATAGGTTTAATAATGCCCACAGTTGGACCCTAATGAGCCTCACCACACCCGCACTCAGCATTCCTCATCCAGCCATTTTGTATTTAAATTAAGTGATTTTGATATTTGTAAAGTATCTATACCTAAGTAAAATAAAATTTTAATAAAATAAAATAAAATAATGATAAAAATAAAATAAAATTTTAATTTAATTATCTTTTTATATTTCCCACGATCTCTTAAGCTATCACTTGGCGCTTTATTATCTTAATAAATCACTCCATATCACGTCTTTATGCCGCAGTTAACGCCTCAAAGACAATGTCTTGGATCGCACGGGTTAATGTCGACTTACTGGTTTTTAACCCCCGACCCAAAAAGAGGGGTGTTATAAGTTTGACGTGTGTATCTGTGTATCTGTGTATCTGTCTGTGGCATCGTAGCGCCTAAACGAATGAACCGATTTTAATTTCGTTTTTTTTGTTTGAAAGGTGGCTTGATCGAGAGTGTTCTTAGCTATAATCTAAAAAAATTGGTTCAGCCGTTTAAGAGTTATCAGCTCTTTTCTAGTTTTCTTGTAGAAAAGAAGGTTAGATAACCGTTAGGTTCATAATATTATGTCAATTGACAAATGTCAAGCTGTCAAGATGGACGTTGCCTAAATACATAATTATTTATTTGAAAATGATGTTTTGGAAAACTCAGATACTTTGGATCGTCGGGGGTGTTATAAATTTTTAATTTACACTTGTTATTATATTTGCATTAGGGTTATAACAAACCAAGAACATTTACCTACTATTGATTGATGGCTTTATTTTGTATACAGGGTGCGTTTTCCCTAAGGTGGAGAGGAGCTGATTTATTCAATCAATCGATTTATCGACTGTAAACATACCTTTTAATTTTAGATCATCCATAGGTACTAATTTAATCTATTTTGGTACCACGCATCTTATTTTGAATGATTAAAAATCATCTATACTATCTGTGGCTCCAAATAAACATTTTTTATTTTTTCTTCTTGTCTGTCTGTCTGTTTGCTACGTTTTCACGGCCCAACCGCTGAACCGATTTTAATGAAATTTGGTACACGCTTGGGGTACATCCCGGGGAAAGACATAAGCTACTTTTTATCCCGGAAATCGAAGAGTTCCTACAGGATTAAAAAAACTAAATCCACGCGGGCAAAGCCGCGGGCATACTCTTGTATTATTTAAGTGCAAAAGTGTGTCTGTCTGTCTGCTAGCTTTTCACGGTCCATTCATTTAATTGATTGCGACAAAATTACCCAGGGATGAATTGACATTTTGTCCCGGAAAATCAAAAAGTTCCCATGGGATTTCAAAAAACTTAATCCCACTTAGACGATGTTGCGGGCATCATCTATTTGCAGAAATAATTTTCATTCATATCCAATGTATTTGTATCTAAGGCTCTAAATTTATACCGGAAGATAAGAGTTCTTACGGGATTAAAAACATAAATTCACTCGTAAGAAGTGCGGGCGTCGTCTAATTTGTTATATATTTTCTTGGGTTTTGTTAATAATAATGAATGAATGAATGAATATACTTTTATTGTACACCACAAAATTAGTACAGAAAAACACATACAAAGCTCAACAAAATATAGGTACAATTTGGCGGCCTTATCGCTACCTAGCGATCTCTTCCTCTCTTAATGATATTAAAATATAATGAAAACTTTTCGATAGCAACAAACCTAATAATATTATCCCATTAAGACGTATAATATTTTTTCTAGTTCCGAGAAATACTTAAGCACTATGCAGTAAATACGCAATATTTACTTACTCTAAGAGTATAATATCTATAGGTATCAACGAAATTCATGGTCATAAAATTTCTCCATCTCTCGAAACTGATGTCAAAATATAAAAGAAGACTTAACTTCTTAGATTTTGATAACTTTGGAACTTTTCAGACTTGATCAAAATATCATTCTTTTCATACTCAGTGGAATAGCTACTAAAAATTACTGACTCGTGAAATTCCATCTGTCATGTCACTTAGTTTAGTTAGTTCACAGGCGTAGGTTTTAGAAGTTATTTCAAAGTAAATTATATTTTATTTAATAAGTTTGCTTCGAACTCCTGGGAGCTAAGATCAGGCTTAGTATACCTAATTAGAAGGCCTGAGGTTTTGATTCCAAGCAAGAGCTGATAAAGAGAATTTATTATTTTTAAAATTATTATCGGCTCCTGTCTAGTTTAGGTCAACACTTACTAGTCTTCACCTAACCGGTAAAGACATGTAGATTTTTTCTATCCACTGAATGAATGAATTAATACTGTTGAGATAATTTAATATGAATACTGTTACAGATAATTTAAAACTTCATCCTAAAATACTACGGAACCCAAGGCATTATAAGGTTCACATCGCCTGAGGATACTCCGGTGTTGAAGCGAAACGTGCATCACGTGTGTTCTGGTGGATTTGCGAGGTGTTGCTAGATGGTACTTGGGTCTTGCTTGATGGCTGGCTTTTCCTGCATGCTTAGCAGTGGGAGGTCGGGCGGTGCATGTTGTACCATACAGATTTGCCTTTTTCAGTGAATTAAGCTTTTGATTTCATATATCATGGACTTCCGCAAAATAACGCCTGCTTCTATACAAGATTTGGAAAGTGCCATTGCAAGTGTCATCCCGGAGAATTAAAGAATTCCCACGGGATTTAAAAAAATTTAAATCCCTGCTAGTAATTTCTATGAAACTTCTAAAGTTATAACTATCTATACTAATAAATAAAATTGGAGTGTCTGTCTGTAATTTCGAAATAACTACCTCATATTAAGCTCATATGGTTATTTGAACGATACCAACACTGAATCACACGTTTTTAAAATTTTTGTTTGTCTGTCTGTCTGTCTGTTTGAAAAGGCTAATCTTGGGAACGGCTGAACCGATTTTGACGGGATTTTCACAGACAAGTAGAGTATTGACCAGGGAGTAACATAGGCTACTTTTTTAACCGACTTTCAAAAAGGGAGTTGTGTTTTTCTACCTATGTACACCGAAATCTCCGAGATTTCTGAACCGATTTGCATCATTTCTTGTTTAATCGATAGAGGAACTTTGCGACATTGTTTCATAAAAAATTTGGAGTCCAACTCCTCAATGCTGATGCTGCAGGGGATCTGACCAATCCACGCGGGCGAAGCTGCGGGCATCAGCTAGTTGTAAATATACGAATGGCAAAGTAGGCCTAGATTATGAACGCACCCTTAGATTAACGTAGACATTAGTGGAATATTATTCAGCCTTTGGTATGTATCGCCGCAGACAGGCCGGATTAGCAAACACGGCCTATGAAAACAGACAGTTCAGGCCTAGGAATAGAGATTTATCATCGTTTATCTGATACTACGATCTCTGGTCTTGCCTTGCGTATATTCCGCCCGCCTTAGTAGGTTTAATACTTGATCTTATTAACAAAATGCCCCAAAAACGGGCAAAAACTAGGTTAGCCCGCTTCCATCTTAGACTGAATCATCACTTATCACCTGGTGAGATTGCAGTCAAGGGGTAGCTTGTATTTAAAAAAAGTATTTAAAGGTGATAAGACAAAATGCCCCCAAAAACGTCTAAGATACTCCAGAGAAGGCAATAACCAGGTCATTTCCTTCACAAAAATGCTGATATTTCCTCTAAGTGATATGTAGCTCGTAAATATAAATAAATGGCACCATTCAGTCCTCGACCCTTCCTAATCCGCCACTGCGGAAATCGCATTACAAGAAAGAAATCCTTACTTATGTAAAATATTGCTTCGCTAATCGCTTTCAGGGTATATCGTTTAGATACCGTAACGTAAGTAGAATCGATCGGGAATGCGGAAAAAATTTAGAACTAAAGGTTGAATATTTTCAACGCTGCAGGGTATTTAAGGTACAATTTTTATCTTTTTTAGTAGCTCGTGCCTCTAAAGGAAAAAAGGAAACTTTACAGGTTCACTTCATTGTCTGTTTATCAGTCAAGATACTTTTTCTCAAAAACTCAAGTCTACAATCTCTTGGAGCTATGAAAAATCATATAAGTATATACGGTAACCAAAATAAGTATATACGGTACTTCCAGTTAACCTAGAATCATGAAATTTTGCAAGAAGTACCTAATGTCTTATAGCACAAATAAAGGGAAAAATTCAAAAACAGTAAATTTTTAGTTATGTCGCATTAAAATTTCCGATCAAAAACTTCTATTTGCAGTTAGAAATAATTAAAACAACAAAATAATATTATTTACATGTATTACGCACACCTTCGGTACCTCAGAAGGCTCAGAAGGTGCGCGAGTTTGTAAATCTGTATATCCAATGGGAGGTCTATGTTATATAGAAAATCTACGAAGAACAACGGGCTAAATAGTCCTTACCGCGATCACTTTCGAAACAAACATACGTCGATAGAAATATAATATCGACAGAATAACACAAAATTTAAAAAAACCCCTACATAAAACCTCTATAAGAAAACTAGAAAAGAGATCATAACTTTCAAACGGCTGAACCGATTTTCTTCGATTATAGCTAAGAACACTCTTGATCAAGCCAAATCGGTTCATCGTTTAGGAGCTACGATGCCACAGACAAATACACAGATACAGACGTCAAACTTATAATACCTCTCTTTTGGGGTCAGGGGTTAATAAATAAATAGGTGTGTAGTCATTGCCAATAATAATCTGTTTGGTCTGCTAAAGTCTTGACACGTCTCCATTCATCTTCGCTTTGGTGGATACCGAGCCTTAAAAAGAATTTTGACAAACCAGAGTGAAGCCAGGGTACGGCACCTAATTTTTATCTGACCTGCCCCAGCTTGGCTAGAATAAATGCTCCCCAATAAAATCCGATAGCCCCAAAAAGTGAAAAACCAAACGAGTCGTTAGAACCTGAATGGTTCGCATTGGACGTCACCTAGCGGCCATCAAATGAATAACTGTTATTAGCTTAGATAAAGTATGTTGCTTTTGTGAAAAGAATCTTGGGACTAGAAATCAGCTTAGCATATCAATATTCATTTGTTCTGTGATACGTTGGCAGTTATTACCCATTGATTTTGGAAGCGCCACTCTAAAATTGGACAGAACAAGTGTAAATTAAAAATTTATAACACCCCCGACAAGTGAAGGTTACAGTAACTAGAAAATAGCTGATAACTTTCAAACGGCTGAACCGATTTTCTTGGATTATAGCTAAGAACATTTTCGATCAAGCCATCTTTCAAACAAAAAAAACTAAATTGAAATCGGTTCATTAGTGTAGGAGCTACGGTGCCACAGACAGATACACAGATACACACGTCAAACTTATAACACCCCTCTTTTTGGGTCGGGGGTTAAAAAGAATTCAACTATATACGTTGTACCTATTGATATTATTGTCATCACAGGCAACACGCAATATTCGAAGACTTTGGTCTTTGAATGTTTCTTGACTTCGGAATTTCGAGCTGACAACACAAATTTTCAACGCTAAGCTTGTACCAAGAATTATAAGAATACTTTCTATTTCCATGACTAAACTCATTTTTTTTTTTAATTTTCACGTTGACGTCCTTTCCGTGAAAATACGCCACCAACGTGAAAGGATGACAGAAGCACAATGCTAAAATGTTACTCTTATCTATTCTCCTCACACAAAGAAATATCTTTCTCTCGATGCGACACTCGGAGATGTTTATGTAATCGTTTATTATAATATACTAGCCATGCCAGCTACTTCGCTCACGTGGTTTAAGGTTTCCGAAAATTTTCCCCAGTCCTTCCATTGAATATCTAAAAATTAGGTATAAAGGAAAAGGTGACTGACCGATCTATCAACGCACAGCTCAAACTACTGGATGGATCGGGCTGAAATTCGGAAAACAAATAGTTATTATTACGTAGACATCCGCTAACAAAGGATTTTTGTAAATTCAACCCCTAAGAGGAGAAATTAGAGGTTTGAAATTAGTATAGTCCACATGGACGGATTCGTGGCCATAAGCTAGTGTAGTTTAATATTTACTCTAAGATTCCTCCTCACTTTACGTCAAAGAAACTTTATTTTCACCTGGAGGTGTGGTACTCTACCTTCAATCGCTGTGCCAGGTCTTATCACTTAGCTTTGTGAAATGGAACTGCCTGGTGCGTATTCTCAAAACTACGATATTGAGATAAATGAATTCCTCAATTCATTGGCTGCTGCAGATGTTCATATCTAATAATAATCTTATGGGAACTCTTTGATTTTTTTGAAAAAAATTTGAGGGAACCCCAATTTTTCGGAATAAAGTCTGTGAGTCAAGGCGGTCGGTTCGGCCGTAGAACTGTGAAGATAACAGGCAGACAGACCGACATATCTTCGGATGTTTAATAATAAATAGACGATGCCCGCTTCTTCATCTCCGTAGATTTACATTTATTTTGAAAATCTCCTAGGATTTCTTTAATTTTCCTGCATAGAACAAAAAGTAGCCTTTGCCCATCTCCGGGACGAAACCTGTAGGAAAAGCTTGGTACAGAGGTCCCAAATTTTGTCAAAATCGATTAAAAGTGTAAAAATCGATCGTAAAAATGTTATAGACAGACAGACAGACACAATTTCGCATACATACGAGTAATATTAGTATGGATTATGGCAGTATGGACGTTACCCTACTTTTTGTGGCAGTAATTGTGGTGTTTATATACGTGTTGGCAAGAAAATGGGACGATATAATAGGCGCCATTCAAAGTATTTTTTTGTTGTGTTGATCTAAACATATAGCCTATTTTTGTCAGTATATATACCTATTAGGTATATAAAACTTCTTAAAACTGTTATATGTGAAGTGAATGTACCATGAATCCATTGTATACACTACACTTTTATTTATTACACCTTTTTATAGACTATGTTGTTATCTTTATTGTTAAGGTTAACAGCCAACCTGACCTCTGTCGTATCAATCAAAATACCATCTTTATTTGAATAAACTTTTCTAGCGGCATAGAAGTACAATACTCAAGAATTGAAATAAGTGCCTCAAATGCGGCCCGAAGCCAATAGTCCTTATTTCAACTTATTCTTTTAGACTTATTATGTGCCAAGATTTATTCTTTTAGAATAACTATTTTTGCTCTCACTAAAAAAATCTTTTATATTGATTGTCGATGACAGAGTCTTAAATATAAAAAAATATTTTACAATCGCTATTAAACTTTAGGTATATTCAAGTATAATAAACTGAAGTTATTGCTATTATAAAACTTTTTTCTACATGTCGTAATTTATGTGATCACATAGGTAGATGTGTGCAAATCTGGCTATTTGAGCTATGATATTTTGTTAGTGAAATGATAAATCAATAGTTATCACGTACTTCGTTATATATCTAACCCAAAAAATCAGTTAAACTGATGACATAATTGACGAATAATTGCCTATGAAAAATGCGTACAGAATCACGAGCAAATTCCTAACAACAAAAACACATTATGGCGCACGAGAAAAGAATATAACGTTACTTGGGACATCATCGTTTCAAGACTTGGTGTGTATTCAGATAGGCATAAATATGATCTATATACATTTCACTCGGGATAATCGTAAAAATAAGTGGGCCCAGACGAAAAATAATCTCCCCAACGAGCCTCTTATATGGCTCCTATATAACTTTTTGACTGTTCGCGATCATATATGAGAAGTTACCTCCAAAAGTCGGATTCTAGGCGCGAAGTATACCACTTGTCCTTATTTATGATCCGCCATTTCCCCGCGTAATATCTTTATTTTTCTCTTCAAGGGTAGTTGCGTAAGGGCTTTCAGGCCTTTGATATGAGGAAATGTATTAGCGAGATTCAGTTTGTTGCTTGATTGAGATTCCATTTCGTTAAGTTAACTTTGCCATGGTAACACTAAAGCCATGGAGAGTATTAGCTGTGGTATTAGTGCTAAAAAATTCTTACGAATGTTTCACCGCTGTCAATTGCCTTATGACTCATAAGTTACCTAATACTATTGACTCAGTATTGATTTATTGAGGGCCTCATAGATTTTTTTTACAAACCGGTGGCAGCGTTGGAATTGTAGAGTCGATTTAAGTATTGATAATATTTCAGTCCTATTTCATTTCATGATTAATTTTATCAACCGATAAACGACCACAGCTGGGCAAAAGTCTCTTGTAGGGACTTCCACATACCACGGTCTTGCGGCAACTGAATCCAGTGACTCCCTGTGATTCATTTTATGGTGTCTATCCACCTAGTGAAGGTTTCCGTTGCAAGGTCGCCATTCTAGCACCTTGGGACCCCAAAGTCTATCGATTTTTCGAACTAGGTATGTGCCCTGCCCATTGCCAGTTCAGCTTCGCTACCCGTTGAGCTATATTGGTCAGTTTGGTTCTCCTACGAATCTCCTCGTCTCATTTGATCCCGTATAGAAGCAATACGGAACTATGGATGCCCCAAACACATTTAGTACAATATTCACGTAAATAAAAAGTCGGGATAAAAAGACGATAATAATATTTCCCTCCCCTCATTACAATACACCGAGATCTGGGACAAAATTCCGTTTTACAACAGTATTATTTCCGGGGGCATTCGAATACGGGGCCCTTAAAAATCTAATTATGCTTTGGAGCGTTCGCTGTATGCCTGCCATCTTAAATGATTTCTTTTCTTGAAGTCGTCCCCAATTCCATTCGCTTCAGGCCTTGTAACAATTTTATTTATTTTTAAACTTTTTTTATGTTGGATAGAACCAGGTCTATGACATACAAGGAACCAAATTGCAAAGTGGGTGGGTTCTTCTAGAAGATTTGTGTGGTTTTATGGTGTGTAAGTATTGTTTGCTTTTCCTGCTTCTGAGGGCGGGTTGAAAGGCGGGCGGGTGATGCATATCGCATACTACGATATACATACTGCGATATAACATGCGTTGTACCATACAGATTCGTCTTTTTTTAGTGGATTATAGCAAATTATCTTGTAATGCCTTAAATCATGGATAAGCTGCACTATAGTCTGGTAACGTCTCAGATACGATTCACCGCAGTTGCAATTTAAAAATTTATAATTTCTGCCTCTGGGTTGGTTGAGGGCAGGCTTCGGCCATGACTAGTTAAAGCCGTGTTAGTTTGAGTTGTTGTCCAAAAACACTGTTTTTTGAAAACAACTTAAATTAAGCTTTATTTACTTTAGCATAGCGGTGAAAGCGCCATTTTGTTTTTAAGAAATATGCCAATTTCATTGATATACATATAATATTAAAGGGACTTCGTCTGTGTTTGTGTTAGCTGGCGGGCGTGCTATGCCTTTTTGGAGTGTTTTTTTTTTGTTAAAACTGCCTGGAAAGCATTATAAGGGGGTGCCGTGCGTATGTCGGCGAGCGCTGGCACAGACGGGGTTCATACTTGTATAGTTTAACTAACTTGTTACAAATAACTACAAACTTGAGGTTGGCTAATCTTTGTAAAGCCAAACGAGAGAGAAAAAAAATAATAATATTAAAAGTAAGCTACAGTTGTCTACTATCAAAAAGTAGGTACTATCTTTACTTCACTTCACTCCGTCGGACCTAACTTGTCATTCAAAGAAGTAAATGTAATATTTAAACCGCAAAGACATAAATAGAAATAGCTAAAAGTTAAAATAGTTGAAGATCAAGCGTCCGTATCTTGAGATACAAAGGCAGAAAGAAACAAAAGAGACGCAACCACAATCAAAGACGTCATCCACAGTTCTGAAGCACGGCAATATACTTGAAAATAATAGCGTCTCTATTTTTGTGGCTACAAGATTTCTTATTTAGAAGGTCATAAAAATAAACTTTTATTCAAATAGAGTTCTATATTTTTTTTCCTGTCTTTATTTTCCTTAGTAAAAGTAAAAGTAAAAGTAAAATATTCTTTATTGTACACCAACAAGACAGTAATATATAAATAACATTATAGATTTATGTACAAAAGGCGGCCTTATCGCTAAAATAGCGATCTCTTGCAGGCAACCTTAGGGTGAGGAGATAATAAAAATTAAAGAAAGTGGAAGGGGTGTACTAATAAAATAAAGTAATTACTAGTATTTACATAGTTTCTATATAATCTAATCTATTCTAATGTCTATTCTATTATATTTGTTAGTATGTTAATCGGTGTGTGTAGGCGTGTCTGTGTGTGTGCGTGTATGTGTGTGTGTGTGTGTGTGTGTGTGTGTGTGCGCGTGCATAGGTATGAGCGTATTATTTATAGTATGCGTGAGGCCTATATCCAATGAGTTCTATATTAATTTATTACATTTCGACGATCAAATCCTATCCCACAGGAATCTATACGGTTTCGTATATAATAATAGTTTTGGTTTACAGAAATTATTTTAGTCTTATTATTATGAAGTGTCTTTCTGTCTAATTTTAGTACCTACTAGCTCCGCCCCGGCTTTGTTTAAAAGTGATAAGTTTTAGTTCCTATTCTGATGGAAAGTCATGTTTTTAATTTTTTTAATCACGGCTTAACAAATGTATTGATTATATTGTGTTCTGGAGTGGAGACCGCGTGCCGGTAAGTGCAGTGTGGAATGACCTTCAGCCCGTTGAACCGATGACTTGAAGAAGGTGGCAGCGAGCGGGTGGATGAGGAAGTCGGAGAACCGTGTTTGGTGGTGTGCTCTTGGAAAGGCCTATGTCCAGCAATGGACGCATACTGGCTGATGGAAAGGAATGTAAAATATGTATTGATTAAATGCATCATCTAATAACTATTTAGTATGTACTGTACTCATGAATTGTCGTGGTTTTCTCTGTAATACTTAGAAAAGCTTATTTATAAATTTTAGCCGCAAAGTTCTAGTAGCAATAATTAAAACAGTGAATTTGCAGTTATAGGTAGATAAATGTATCAATCAATCACATCCGTACCATTTGCATATTATGAAGTACCTACAGTTAAGCACAGGTATCGGAATGGATAAAATATTTCCACCTCTTAAGCAATATTAATCGATAGCGACTTCACTTTGTATCGGGAACTATTCATTGACCTCTTTTTTCCGCAAATATAGTTCAATTTCTTTACTTTTTGTTGCTTACTCTTAACTCTTACTTACTTAAGGGCTAACTGTATCAGAATTTCAAAAAGATCCCTTAGTTCCAGTTACAACTGTTTCTATCGCATGTGATACAATTACGCCCTTGTTGTCGTCCATTTCCGTTTTAACGAGTTTTTTTTCTAACATTTGTTCCCAACCGTCATCAAAGGCCCAAAATTGCAACCAACCATAAAATAGTGGAATGCACACCGCACTAATTTTATTTTCCCAGCTAACCGACAGTGGAAACTCGGCAAGCGAATGTAAAAAAACCTTGTAAAAAATAGTTTTGGAACTCAATCGACTTCCTTTGAATATGCATGGTGTAACTATTGTACTTTTTTCTGCTTTAACTCCCAAAAAGCTGTTGTGTGGACGTACCTACTATTTGGATGAAATATTTAAAGCTAACAACAAAAAAGTGTTCAAAAACTTCAAGATTATGTAACTTATAAAAAGGTGTGGATTTGATCAGCAGCTCCTAGAGGGAGCTTCAGATCTAGGATTATCTTTATACGTGGAATAATATTGTTACATATCAAATCTTTGAAAAGAGCAATCGCCGAGTTTCTCGCTGGTTCTTCGATGTAGAAAAGGCGTTCCGAACCAGTGGTAGATGATTATGAGATCTTTAGATGATCTATGCATTAGACGATTCAAAAGTACTAGTAAAAGTTTAATTGAATAAAAAATATTTTTATTCATTTATTTATTTATAATGCCAAGCTGCGAGGGTCTCGATGAGGTTTTAGATTTAATTTAATTTATTTTAGTTTTTAATTTAATTATTATTTTTACTTTTAATTCAGATTTAAATTTAGTTTATATAAAATTGTATACCTACTGTTATTATACATAATTTTTCATAAAAATATTTATTTAAAAATGATTTATATTATCTGAAAATATTTTTATTAAAAACACTTGTCTTTCTATTTTAGTGCTGCAAATCTGGATTTATCCATATCTATATAAAAGCAATAAAGCCGCCTTTGCATACAATAGTTTTTCGTTTTTTTCTTGTTTTATCCATCTATCTATCTGTATTCCATAGAGTTGTGTATGTAAATCTATATTCCATAGCTGAACAAATCCAGCAAACGCCGATTCAATATCAATTCCACGGTCAACGAAGGGCTGCAATCATTGATGGCTGCAATCGACACGCGCTAGCGACAGACTTACGGCGGATGGCGATTTTAATTGAGGTCACTTCTTTTCATATAAATAAAAACACTTATAACTCCGAAAAGTTAGAGGTTTTTTTTTAAATTCATATAAAAGCTAAGCCTTGACTGCCATCTCACCTGATGGTAAGTGATGATGCAGTCTAAGATGGAAGCGGGCTACCTGGAAGGGGTATGGCAGTTTTTTATTACACCCATACCCCTTAGGTTTCTACACGTACCGGAACGCTAAATCGCTTGGCAGCACGGCTTTGCCCGTAGAGTGGTAACTAGCCACGGCCGAAGCCTCCCACCAGACAAACAATAGGTGCTTAGGATCGAACCCATGACCTCCCACGAACTCCACCCTCCCGAAAAAAAGGCTAACGTCTAAACCACTAGGATATCACCACTTTTTCAATGTAAATCTATATTCCGTAGCTGAACAAATCCAGCAAACATCGATGCAATATCAATTCCACGGTCTACGAAGAGCTGCAATCGACACGCGCTAGCGACAGACTTACTGCGGATGGCGATTTTAATTGAGGTCACTTCTTTTCATAGAAATAAAACACTCATAACTCCGAAAAGTTAGAGGTTTTATAAATTCATGTAAAGCTAAGCCTTGACTGCCATCTCACCTGATGGTAAGTGATGATGCAGTCTAAGATGGAAGCGGGCTAACTTGGAAGGGGTATGGCAGATTTTTATTACACCCATACCCCTTAGGTTTTTACACGTACCGGAACGCTAAATCGCTTGGCAGCACGGCTTTGCCCGTAGAGCGGTAACTAGCCACGGCCGAAGCCTCCAACCAGATAAACAAAAGGTGCCTGGGATCGAACCCACGAACCCCGCCCTCCCGAAAAAAAGGCTAACGTCTAAACCACTAGGATATCACCACTTTTTCAATGTAAATCTATATTCCGTAGCTCAACAAATCCAGCAAACATCGATGCAATATCAATTCCACGGTCAACGAAGAGCTGCAATCGACACGCGCTAGCGACAGACTTACTTCGGATGGCGATTTTAATTGAGGTCCCTCTTTATTTTCCTTTATTTTATTTTTATTTTTATTTATTTATTGTCAACCAAAACAGATTACAATAATTACTTTAACTTAATTCTTAAATTTTCAAAACATTTTGACCTTATTGTAATCCTATATGGTCGCACAACATGACTATGGTTTTTTAGGCACGCTTAGTTGTTATTTAATATTAATAAATTAAATTTAATATAAACACTTAATAAGTACACTTATACTACAATAAATAATACCCTAAGAATTTGACGAAATAACAATGTTATTCTATTATTTTACTTAATTATTTTTACTACTTTTCTAGCAAAGATATTAAATCTGTGATCAAAAATATCTAAGTCTATATCAGTTATACTATTATAAGAGCGGCACATTCTTATAACAGGATTATAAAATGAGGTGTTATTTTTATAAGTTTCCGTACTTTACTCGTAGCTTTGAACATTGCTGCTTGATCTTTAACGATTTATAGCTTTTTTACAGTTCCATAGGTACCTCACAAGCACAAGTGTAAATTAAAAATTTATAACACACACAAGTGAAGGTTACAGTAACTAGATATGAGCTGATAACTTTCAAACGGCTGAACCGATTTTCTTGGATTATAGCTAAGAACACTCTAGATTAAGCCACCTTTCAAACAAAATAAAACTAAATTCAAATCGGTTCATTAGTTTAGGAGCTACGATGCCACAGACAGATACACAGATACACTCTTCAAACTTGTACCACCCCTCTTTTTGGGTCGGGGGTTAAAAACGGTTATCATCACATTACTCCGTTGTCTGTCTGTCCGTCTGTCCATCTGCAAGAAAACCTATAGGGTACTTCCCGTTTACCTAGAATCACAGGTAGGTCTTATAGCACAAAAGTAACGGGGAAAAATCCGAAAACCATTTTGTGGTTACAATCTATTTACTGTTGAGCATTACCTATTTATTGTACGTTGATGGTACTATGTCAGAAACCTTACCGCAAGTTCCAATAATAACTGTACAAAGTGAACTATCAATTGGGTGAATGATGCATAGGAATGCATTAGGGACAAACAAATGAAGTTTTTTTGTAAAAATTAGATGTATAAAAATTTATGAAACTGTAAAAAATTGAAATGTCCGGGCTTAAATTTTATATGCTTCTATTTACAAAGGATAGAACCTCTTTTGTAAAGGTAATTCAGATGCTATAAAAAGAAATATATTTTATAACGTAATAAAAAACATTCTTAAGCCAGTTAAGTTTCAATCCTTTTCAGAGTAACGGTCGTTTTAACCCTCAATTTAAACACATTTTAAAAGCAGTTTAACTGCATTCAAATTAAGATTACTTCTTTGCAAAGAAGAGCAGTCAAATCTGCCGGTTAGAGACTGCCCTTTAAGAGGGTAAATATAAAAGCCAACCAATAAAAAGAAAACCTTATTGGAGTTTATAGTCGAATAAAAATTTGAGGAAAAGTACTTACAGCTTCAGTAAAACTCGGACTAGGTTTGAGCAGTGTATCTAACTTTGTAGTCGTTTTTAGGGTTTCGTATTTAAAGGGTAAAAACGGAGCCCTACTAATGTCACTCTGCTGTCTGTCTGTCTGTCCGCGAGTCACGAGTATCTAGCTCGTAGGTAGTTAAAATGAGTTACAAACCTGAAATTTTAGTATTTGGTGTAGAATGTTGACCCAAAATCGAATATTTGAAATAGGAATTCAATTACATTCATGGACGTCTAAATCCATCCATACCAATATTATAAATGCGAAAGTGTGTCTGTCTGTCTGCTATCTTTTCACGGTCCAACAGTTTAACCGATTCTGACAAATTTTGGTACAGCTTATACACCGGGGACGGACATAGGTTACTTTTTATCCCGAAAAATCAAAGAGTTCCCATGGGATTCCTAAAGACCTATCCGCTTAATCGATTTCTATGAAATTTGGTACCGAGGTAGCTGGCGTCCCTGTTGTTGACATAGGCAACTTTTTATACCGGAAAATCAAATAGCTCGGGATCTTTAAAAACCTAAATCCACGCGGACGAAGTCCCGGGCATCCTCTAGTACTCTATGTATATTTCAGGGGGCTCCCACAATAAATGAAACAGAAGACGTGAAAACTTTTTTTCTTACCATAGTACCTATGTGGGGTATCATTGTCTAGAACTATAAACGTAAGAGAAACTCATAAATCCATAATAATATTATAATGTGAAAGTGTGTCTGTCTGTATGTCTATCCGATAGCTTTTCACGGCCGACTAATTTAACCGATTTTAAAGCGTACAGAGTTAGCTTATATCCCAGGGACAGACATATTATCCCGGAAAATCAAAGAGTTCCCACGGGATTTTTAAAAAACCTAAATCCACTTGGACGAAGTCGCGGGCATCACCTAGTTCTTGATAATATGATAAAGCAATGAATAAGGAAGTCGAAAGTAATACTGCAATTTGGTCATCAAACTCTCACAATGGGTCAGCAATTACATCTGAACGGAGTTCAATCGACTCTGTAGTGCTTCGTTTAGTTTCACATTCTACTTGCCCGAGTGCCAGTCCACTTGGGCAAGTAGAGAAGAAAAAGAGAAATAACTCTTATATGCCATGTATATGTATTATAACCAATGAATTAGGAAGCCGAAAGTAATACTGCAATTTAGGTTTAAAGAGTTTATTTTCTCAAAAAGAACAAAGTTCACTTATATGAGAACAATTCTAAATATAAATAAAGAAAAAACATATTTTTTTCTATAATTTGACCATCAAACTCTCACAATGAGCCAGTCATTACATCTGAACGCAGTTCAGATGTAATGACTAGCGTTTAGTTTCACCTTTTACTTGCCCGAGTAACAGTCCACTTGCCTTGACAGGAATAATTCTCATAAAAATTTATGTTTGTGTGTTTGTACAAGCCATCCTACAACAAATAACGATTTATTTTATTTTAATTTTCATGGCGGTCATTCAGAAGTTTTTACTATTTGTTTTATAGCAGCAATAGAAAATATACACACTCTGTGAATATTTCAGCTCTCTACCTATTACGATTCATGAGATAGGTATAACAGCCCACTGACAGACAGACGGAAGGGCAATGGCAATGTTTAGCTGTTATAATAGAGATTTGATGGCACCCTTCGTGTATGGAATCATACAAATCAGATAGATTACTTGTACAACTTAATTTCCTTGTGTAAACACACCAGCGGTTAGGTTTAGTCGAACAGATTGATACGAAAGCTGCAATTTTACCACAATTCTCTCAGTAACTTAGCCATTTCACGTTCCAGCCCAATGACTTTCAGGATCCGCCTCAGCGCTTTACGACTTAAAAGTGAATTCCAGGATAGAAATGTGAATTGATAAAATGCTTATAGCACTGTAAAAACTGTGAATCAGTATAGAATATACAATATCTTCTAAATATGTAAAAAAAATCTGACTGACTGACTAAATGACTGATGTATCAATGCACAGCTCAAACTACTGGACGGATCGGGCATAAGCTAGTTTTTGGATAAAAGTAAACTCTATGACGACATATAACTACTTAAGTAGACTGTACTGTTATTACACAATAGGTACGAACGCGTATTCAAGATTCAAGATTTTTTCAAATACAAGTGTAAATTAAAAATTTTCAACACCCCCGACAAATCATTTTCAAATAAATAATTATGTATATCTAGGCAACGTCCATCTTGACAGCTTGACATTTGTCAATTGACACTTGAATATTATGAACCTAACGGTTATCTAACCTTCTTTTCTACAAAAAAACTAGAAAAGAGCTGATAACTCTTAAACGGCTGAACCAATTTTTTTAGATTATAGCTAAGAACACTCTCGATCAAGCCACCTTTCAAACAAAAAAAACTAAATTAAAATCGGTTCATTCGTTTAGGCGCTATGATGCCACAGACAGATACACAGATACCCAGGTACACAGATACACAGATACACAGATACACAGATACACACGTCAAACTTATAACACCCCTCTTTTTGGGTCGGGGGTTAATAAAAGTAAACTGTATGACGACATATAACTACTTAATTATGTACTGTTATTACACAATAGGTACGAACGCGTCTTCAAGATTCAAGATTGTTTCAAATGAAATAGCTGCATTTATTTTTTGATGTCGTCTGTCCATCTATTGGGAAATCTGCCAACATTGCGCTTTCTGGTGAGAGATCGCCATTTCAGCACCTTGGGAAGTTGGGACTCCAATATCGATTCTTTGAACTATTTACCCTGCCCATTGCCAATAAATAATTATCAAGGTTCGCAACACGTTGGGCTATTTTGGTTATTCTAGTTCTTTTACTGATATCTTCATTTCTGATTTGATTAGTAGAGAAATTCTGAGCATAGCTCTCTCCATTCCCCATTCGCAAAGTCAAATGGACCCGCAGGATCCCAGGTCTAGCAATGAACGCCTATCATTTGACGATGACGACGATAACGACACCGACAATGTTTTTAACCCCTGACCCTAAAAGAGGGGTGTTATAAGTTTGACGTGTGTATCTTGTGTGTCTGTGTATCTGTGTATCTGTCTGTGGCATCGTAGCGCCTAAACGAATGACCGATTTTAATTTAGTTTTTTTTGTTTGAAAGGTGGCTTGATCGAAAGTGTTCTTAGCTATAATCCAAGAAAATCGGTTCAGCCGTTTGAAAGTTATCAGCTCTTTTCTAGTTACTGTAACTTTCACTTGTCGGGGGTGTTATAAATTTTTTATTTACACTTGTTGTATTGATGACAAAGGCGCAGCACACTTCACTGCAGTGGTGTAATGGCGCAGCACCTTTTTACCCGACTACAGCAAAGGTAATAGGAAGGGTTATGATTTTAGCCGTGTATGTATGTATTTATTTGTGTGTGTTCCGCAGTAGCGCCTAAGCTACTGAGCGGATTTTGATGAATGATATTATGTCAATCGGTTCGTTATTATGATCCGGGTGACATAGGCTACATTTTATACGAAAAAAAACAACCTGACGGATGTTACATGCAAAAAAGTGGGAGTCTCCAAGAATTTTTTTTGTATCGAATGGGAAGAGGAAAATTTTCTGAGTTATATGCGGCGCAAGCTACAACATGCAAGTCATGGAAGTCAGTATAAGAAGCTTCTCTGTCGACGAATTATGTAGGTACCCTACATTAATTTCCCCGTTTTCATCTGCAAACAAAGTTTCCTGAAAATAAAAATATGAAAACGTAACTACACAGAAGTTCAATTAAACTCGGAAAATCTCACTTCGATGCGCCATAAAAATCTTATATAATACAACCATAAAAATTACGTAGCGTATTCGCCCGCATTCACACGAATGCAAACTTCAAAGGAAGACATTTTTATTACCCGGGTTATATACACGTACCCGGAGGAAAGCAATTAGACTACCTACGTTTAACTTCAAACGTTGAAAATTAAACTCTATTTCACAGGTTATTAGGTTGAAATTCATTTGTGAATGTCGCAAAGTAGATGATTATATACGTATAGGTAAAAAAAGGTACCTATACCCTATCTTCAGAAAGCAATATCCTAATAGTGTCTTTATAAGAACGAACGCGCTTTGAACGGTAAATACATACCTACATACTAAATGTAAAAAGCCCTGTTCACGATGCCCGAAAAAATTCGGCTTATTATTGTAAGAATATCGTTGTACTACTTGTATATCATTCTAGTTCAATTTACGTTGCTTTGAATGCTAGAAATGAATGTGCCCTTTCGAATTTTTTTTGTACATTTTTTTATTGGCAAGTGGCTAAAATCGGCGGTATGCGGTCCCCGTATTGAGGATGATAGAGTCATTTCTATTATTTACCTTATTTACAGTTTTTGTGGCTATACTACACATTGGCCCAGTCCGTTTGACCTTCGCATTGCGAATGAATGTGTGGAAACTCCACAAAATTCGGCTAATGAACCAGCGTTTTTACTCTGACTAACTCTATACAAGTTCGCCAGATAGCTACATCGACCAAGCGCTTTGGTTCATTGTGTACTAGTCTCTTTAAATTAAATTATTAAACAAAAAATAATTTAATCAGAGGTTTCTTACACAAATTTTATTAAAATTTGGAGTTTACTGAAATTAAAATTACGTTTTCATGTTTTATATTATACAAAACTTCTTGGAAGGTGTAATATTTGAAGCTCAAAGAGAACTTGTAGCTGTATCATATTGCAGTATCAAGTCGAACACGCTTTCATGGAAGAAATTTCATGACAAGGAGGTATCAACAATATAGCAATACAAACCTAAACTTAGCAACGGCAGCAAATCTCAATGGAGATTAGCCTAGATGGCTTAGTCTCCATTGAGATTTGCTGCCATTGCTCTACTAAAGAGATATACTCAAATCTCAATGGAGATTATGCCTGGATGGCTTAGTCTCCATTGAGATTTGCTGCCATTGCTCTACTAAAGAGACACAACTGTTGTATAAACATAGGTACAATCTCTATTCCCTTACTCTCATCGTCCGATGGGACGGCAATCCAATACGATCGGAGAGAGACCAGGAGCAGGACCAACAACGGTCTAGTGCTCTCCGAGACACGTCGATTTTCTATCTTTTACCTACCTACCTAATGCTAATGAAAATTACTTAACAGAAAAACCTAATAGCTATTGTGGCCTAAATCAGAACTCTAGGCCGATTATTATCAACCAGCCGATGCCCACGACTTCGCCCGCGTGGATTTAGGTTTTTTGAAATCCCATGGGAACTCTTTGATTTTCCGGGATTAAAAGTAGCCTATGTGCTAATCCAGGATCTAATCTATCTCCATTCCTTTCAGTCAAATCCGTCCAGTAGTTTTTGCGTGAAGGAGTAAGAAACATACACACACACACATACACATACAAACTTTCGCCTTTATAATATTAGTGTGATGTGATGCCAATTATTATTATCAATGCCATGTGAACCTAGTCTTTCTGTCTTTTATGCCTATTAGGATTTGTTCGGATCTAGAATTTCGTGGAAATTGCTTTTATGATTAATAAATGGAATATGTATTCGACCTTTTTTGCCGTACTTAACAGGTATGCCTACTTATATGCCTACGCAAAGCTTATTTTTAAAATCTGTCGCGTGGGAGTAAGTTGAGATCTAGGCTATAAAGATGCGTTTCCAATAAGCAAGCTCTTGCGTGCGTTTGTTACCCCTTCAAGCAAAAACTACTAAACAGATTTGGCTGAAATTTTGAAAGAAGATAGATAATATCCTGGATTAACACATAGATTACCTACTTTTTATCGTGGAAAATCAAAGAGTTCCTAAGAAAAACCTAAATAATCTGCTAGTGATTTCATAAAACGTTGTACGTTACAAGTGTAAATTAAAAATTTATAACACCCCCGACAAGTGAAGGTTACAGTAACTAGAAAAGAGCTGATAACTTTCAAACGGCTGAACCGATTTTCTTGGATTCTAGCTAAAAACACTCTCGATCAAGCCCCACCTTTCAAACAAAAAAATAATTAAAATCGGTTCATTAGTTTAGGAGCTACGATGCCACAGACAGATACACAGATACATAGATACACACGTAAAACTTATAACTCCCCCTCTTTTTGGGTCGGGGGTTAAAAACAAATTTTTAAGGTAATTGCTATTTGACAAATCGCAAAAATGCTGTACTTTGAAGTAAATTGTTTATTTTTCTAAAGCATTAACAGCTATTAAATACATGCAATTAAAAACTTCAGTTTGTGAAGATTATAAGGGCCTCTTTTTATTTAGTATACATTATCCCAATAAAAAAAAAAAACCAAGTTGAAAACATTGCTGTTCGCAACTTGTTCTGTAAAAGTTTTCTTTAACATCTTGATACTTTGAAGCCAACCTCCAGAAAATGATATGTTTAGGTTTAGCAATCAATTTTAACTGTTAGTTTTATACTAAATGTTTTTCGTTTCTTAAATAATCTAAAACTAACCAAAAAACTTCCTGTGCTATTTATTTTCTTGCAGGCGCTCTATGGAATTCAGTGTCCACTGGACTGTCATGGCGGAAGGACTGTGCGCGTCATTTCGTCGCAAAATATTATTTAAAATGAATTTAAGCTTATTATTTTTGAATGAAAGTTGTGTTTATAATCGTTGAAAAATAAAATAGGGATTTTTTCATTTCTAAATGAAGCCTGCTTATATACTAAATTTTATTCTAAAGTTACGGTTTTACCAGGTAAATACTCGGAGGTTGTCATAGATTATGATGACAGATAGTAAGTGTTCTAAATAGGTATTATACCTATGTTAGGAGATAGCGCGCCTCGTTCCGGGTGCCGTGTTCCGAAATGGATTTCGTAGTAGTGCAAGTTTGGTGCAAGCCCCACATGACGGAGGGGTATGCGTCAGGCATTTCCTGTGTACAAAAAAAAGACCTATATTTCGGATAGTGCATATTGTCAGTGATGAAATATGTCATCACTGACAATATGCACTATTCAAAGACTGTTCTTCAAGCATTGAGGAATTTTGGACAGAGACATCTCGAAGGTTCCCGAAGGCTGCCTGAGTTAGATTTGTCGGCTAGCTAGCTTTTTTCGAAATTGGACTTACTTAGCTGGATTGTGTGTTAGAGCTTTCTTATGAGATATTATATGTACATAATATAACCATGGGTCTCATAAGAAAGCTCAGATTCATGCTGCGGGCAATGGGGAGAGCCTAAAGGTTGGAACGCCATTTCGGCGGCCGTGTTTCCTGCCATATATACCTTAGATACCTGCAAGCCAAGAGTGAATAGGCATCTTCTAGGTAAGCGTGCTCCAACTTGGACCTCATCATTGCTTTCTTTAAAGCATGATTGTCGTCAAGCGCAAGCGCAAAGATTCAGGCGGCGCAAACCCGTAGCATGTGGAAGACCCTATTAAAGACCTATGTTCACTGTGGACGTCTGTCGGTTGATGTTGATGATTATGTCTTTAGTGCAAGTAGTTCAGTAGTTTCATAGTTTATCGATAACGAACAAACAAACCTTTCCTCTTCATAATATATGTAGTTAGTAGCGCAAACTTGGAAAAAAATCTCGTGGACACTCTTTGATTTTCCGAGATAAATGTCATTTTACCTGACAGCCCTAATCAATTTTATCACTGATATTAATAACTAATTCATAACCGTTAAACCTAAGTATCAAAATCTCGTTTTTCTAGTCGAGTTCCGTAGGCTCTTTGAACCCACTGCATTATTATCCCAAGAAAACCTACCATTAGATGTAGGAATAATGGAAAGAGGTCACAACCCTCAGCAATAAAGAATACGATGCGGAGATAGATGTCACTCTCAAGGTCTTTAAATGTATCCATGCAAAAAACCACGTCGACTGGTTGCTCCGTTGCAGCGTGATTGAATATTAAACCAACAAACACACTTTCGCATTTGAAATATGGCCAGTGATTATAAGAAACAGTTTAAATCTCTCTCTGCTCTCTGAGAGACGTTAGGCAAAGTGAACACGAATTATGACACTTCTGTGTTCTTATACAAGCTTAGGTCTCTCAATTTTGTCAATTAATGTCAAATTTCTTTCTCAGATCAAAACCTAGTAAGTGGTTTAAATTCAAAAGAAGTTTAGGCCGTAGTTCTTTCTGGTCCAATGCGGAATGGCATACTTCACACACCTTTGAGAACATGGAAAACTTGCAGGTATGCAGGTTTCCTCACGATGTTTTCCTTCGCCGTTAAAGCCAGTGATATTAAATTGCTTAAAACGCACATAACTGAAAAGTTAGTAGTGCGTGATTCCGGGATCGAACCCCCGACCTTCGATTAGGAGGCGGACGTTCTAACCACTAGGCTATGACAGTTTTTAAATTAAAGGGGTTTAAATATTTTAGTGTGAAGACTGGCCAACACATTTATTCATTACATGTGCATCATTTTCTTTTTTAGGGTTCTGTACCTCAAAATGAAAAACGGAGCTCTTAAAGGACCACTTTGCTGTCTGTCCATTTGTCCGTCCGTCCGTCAAGAAAACCTATACAGTACTTCCCGTTGATCTAGAATCACGAAATTTGTTCTCGGATTTATTCCTTTACTTGGGCTATGAGAGTTGAGACCTATCTACCTGCCCATAATTCTAGGTTAACGGGAAATACCCTATCGGTTTTCTTGACAGACACGACAGACGGACAGACGGACAGAAAGACAGACAAGAAAGTGATCCTATAAGGGTCCCGTGTTTCTTTTTGAGATATGGAACCCTAAAAACATTATGTAAGTATGCAAAGTATTTCCCTTGCAAACCATATTATTTAACAGTTGACATGTAGAGGTCATTGACTTTTCCTATCTTACTTTTAAGTTTTAATGCATTATTAAGTATTTACTGTTTTGACATGGTATTTAGATAATGGGTGATATTTATTTTATTTAATCTAATTCCTTTGAAAAACTTAGTAAGGCGCATTAATCTATAAAAAACCTAGCCAGTTCATAGACTTACTATGTTTTAAAATGGTCAAAGCGACTTACTAGCTTTTAATTTTACTTTAATGTGGGTGTCCTTACAATACAACGGGACATACTATGAAAGTTAGGCTTATGACATAAAACGATTTTCGGAAAAATGACATTTACTTTGTTTTGATATGGGGCGGTCGATATAATTAGGTACTAGGGTAAAGGCTCGAGTAAATGAACAGATTGGACGTTTTTACATGTATTAAGAGCTGGAATAAAAAACCGGCTGATATACCTTTTTTAAATATTTTCTTACAAATTCTTACACTTTTTTCAATTTCAATTTCAAAACCGTGTTCCGTTCAAACCGTTCAAAAGTGCGTGTGCGTGCGTCCATGTGTGTGTGTGAGTGTGTTGTATGTTTGTACGAGTGTTTGTGAGTGTGGTATTGCGTTGTATAACCACATGAGTAGCGAACAGAGTCAAAGCTTCATACAAGCGCGCTACGATAGGTACACTACTACAAGCTTGAGGCGCGTGTGTGCGTGAGCACAGGCGCTACGTCGCGTACGGAGAGAAATCGGTTTATACCGGCTCGGCCTGTGCTCAAGCTCAGGGGCTGCAGTACACGTCGCGCGTCGTGTTTTCATTTAATTTAATGTTAATGATAATAATTTAAATAGTGTTTAAAATCTATTTTCTTGAACTGTCATAGATTTTGTTCAAAATCAATATCTGAGGATCCCTAGGATCACAAAACAGGAAATTGTTACCAAAATTTAAAAAAATCGACGCCATTTTGAAATTCTTTGTTAATTGACTGATTTCGTTCAAAATCGATATTTAGAGCTCCCTGGGATCACAAAATAAGAAACTGTTACCAAAATTTAAAAAAGTCGACGCCATTTTGAAATTCTTTGTTAATTGACCGATTTCGTTCAAAATCGATATTTAGAGCTCCCTGGGATCACGAAATAAGAAACTGTTACCAAAATTTAAAAAGTCGACGCCATTTTGAAATTCTTTGTTAATTGACCGATTTCGTTCAAAATCGATATTTAGAGCTCCCTGGGGATCACAAAATAAGAAACTGTTACCAAAATTTAAAAAAGTCGACGCCATTTTGAAATTCTTTGTTAATTGACCGATTTCGTTCAAAATCGATATTTAGAGCTCCCTGGGATCACAAAATAAGAAACTGTTACCAAAATTTAAAAAAGTCGACGCCATTTTGAAATTCTTTGTTAATTGACCGATTTCGTTCAAAATCGATATTTAGAGCTCCCTGGGATCACAAAATAAGAAACTGTTACCAAAATTTAAAAAATTCGACGCCATTTTGAAATTCTTTGTTAATTGACCGATTTCGTTCAAAATCGATATTTAGAGCTCCCTGGGATCACGAAATAAGAAACTGTTACCAAAATTTAAAAAAGTCGACGCCATTTTGAAATGCTTTGTTAATTGACCGATTTCGTTCAAAATCGATATTTAAAGCTCCCTGGGATCAAAAAATAAGAAACTGTTACCAAAATTTAAAAAAGTCGACGCCATTTTGAAATTCTTTGTTAATTGACCGATTTCGTTCAAAATCGATATTTAGAGCTCCCTGGGATCACAAAATAGGAAACTGTAACCAAAATTTAAAAAAGTTGGCACCATTTATAATTCTTTCTAAATTGACTGATTTCGTTCAAAATCGATATTTAGATCTATTGATCGATATTTAAACTAGGCAATCACAACAAAAACAAACTTTACCATCTTGTTGAACAAATAACTATTGTTAATTAAATTGTATCCTCCAGTGCCAACCCTACCAAAATAGTTATAAAATTTGCTCGCTTCTTAGAAGCTTTGCCTCTGTTTGCTACTCTGTGGTATAACACCATGTTAGTAAATCTTAGTATATTTTTAACCGACTTTAAAAAAAGGAAGAGGTTCTGAATTCGTCGGTATCTTTTTTTTTATGTATGTTCCCCGATTACTCAAAGACGCCTGGACTGATTTGGATATTTTTTTTGTTTGATAGGGTATACTTTGCAAGTGGTCCCATATAAATTTGGTAAAGATCTGATGAATATCTTTGAAGATGGAGAACAGAACTCCTCAATGGATAAGAGCAAATTCAATTTTTTTTTAATGTATGTTCACCGATTGCTCAAAGACGCCTGGACCGATTTGGAAATTATTTTTTTTTGAAAAGCTAGGTATACTTTGCAGGTGGTCCCATAAAAATTTGATGAAGTTCTGATGAATATCTTCTGAGATGGAGAACAGAACTCCTCAATGGATAAGAGCAAATTGCTCGCGATCAGTGTAATTGCTTAGTAAACAGTAGGGTTTTAGCTGGGCATGGCATATTATTATAGTACAGTGGGGCCACTAAAAATTTTGAAATAAAAAATTTTCAAAAGAAAAATAAAACCGACTTCAAAAACCACAATAACTTAAATTATTTTTTACTTTTTAGTGTTTGTGATTTTGAAATCGGTTTTATTTTTCTTTTGAATTTTTTTTATATTTATTCTGGTATTCTTCTTTCTTGGATATGGATCCCTCTTGGGTATCCCCATTTCTCTCTGTCTTTGGTACTATCAAGCTAATTTTCTCTCGCGATTTGCACAATAGCATTAGACCAACGCGTCTTCGGTCTACCTACCTGTCCTTCTTTCATCTGTAAAAATCGATACAATATGACCATTTGCATTGCAGTTTTAGGGCATGTCTCAAGGTGTCTGTAGGCTTTGTCTTTTTTCTTAAATGTCTTCAATTCTCACTTTGAATATTTTTTGCTTAATTTATGCAACTTGCCATCGCCCTTTAGCAAGTTACTATTTCTTTTTATATTCTTTGTCTGGACCCATGTTTGGCTGGCATAGGTAAGGCATGGCAGGATGCATGTATCTATAACGGATCTTTTAAGATGTACTGGGTAAGCTCCTTTCATTCTTTCCTTTTGTGCCCAGTAAAACAAGCATACTCGGGCTACTTTGAGAACCCATTAGCAGCTAACAGCAAGGCCTGGACTCCAATTTTTATATGTGGAAGCTGTATTTCCTCGTTGCGTTTATGAGCAAATAAGAATAGTTAACTACTTTTACTAAAAAAAAATTTTATTATTTGGCGCGAACCATCTAAACACCATGATGATTATTATTTCTGCGTTGTGAATATTACCAGAAGAAACAGCAAAAAAATTGTTCCAAGCGGCTCTATTGTAACTTGCAGTCTGCAATTTGAACGATTCTGACTTCTGGTGATAAATCTGTACCTCAGCCCCAACCCAGTACCTCTAATCTACCATTTCAAGAACTTTCAGAAGGTAGTGACGATGTAGTGACTTTTTTACATCTCAACTTAGACCATTCAATCAAAATTATTTGGATCACTTAATGAGAGATCTTAGATTGTCTAAAAATCATCAGAACATGTGGCTTCTCGGCTCAAATCTGATAACATCAGACACTTGTGTTACGGTATATTATTCTCACTACTCTTAACACATTCAGTAGCTGATGTTGCACTTCCAGCGACTTGGATGCAACAAGGGCGTTAAGTTTCATTTTCTCTGTAGTCATTTGGACTGTTTTCCAGAAAATTTAGGTGACTTTCAAACTAAGATAACTATACCAAAGGGGATAATATCATATGAAAGGGCTCTATTATACATTCTAAAACAGGTTTTATTTATTATTATTATGTAAAAGAGTTTTTGATTTATCGCGCAAAATGTAGAAAAAAATATACAATAAGTCAAAAACTGAAAATCTGTCATTTTTTTTTTAAATTCCAAGCCGAAAATATACTTAAGAATTTATTAATAGGAATCGAGAGTTTATGCACTAGATAGAGTTCGTTCATTCACTGAAATTTCCAGTTCATTTACTGGCAATTTATCCTTTTGTTAAATAAAATAATTTATAATAATTAATACCACGCATTTTATTTGATTTTTTGATATACTGTGTACAGATACACAAAAAATAAAAATTATATATAGAACAATTCTCATATATCTTAATTTTAGGTGAAAGTCAGGGTAATCCTTATTCGTTCATGTACTGGATCTTTTACCCTCCTACGTCAAAATACTAAAAGTCCGCGTAAATTTCGCAGATTGAAATGTCTGCTTGATTAATTGTCAATAGAGGGTCATGACATGTCAAAATTGCTAGTTTGAAGGTGAAATCGTCTAAGTCATTCGAGATGGTTTTCCTCTTAACGCTGACAAAAAGTACTCGGGTATTGGCCGGAGTAGAAATTGACTATTATTTTCCATTCAGAACGGTATCGAAGAGAAACATCACTACGATCAACTTCCGCGAAGTCCAAAATCACAGCACTAGTATGCAAGTTCCCAGTTCCGGTCTATGAATAAATTAGCAAGTCATTTCGCGTCCGACATCACATTCACTTTGCTCTACAAACGCTGTCGATTGTTCACAAGCGTCATCGTTGATTTGTAAATCGCTCTGTCTCCTCCCACAAAGGAGATGAAAGAAAACATCTGTTGAATATTTCATGAATTATTTAATTTATTCGTCCATACATTCAGCCGTTCATTCACAGAAGCTTTTTGCGAAGCTACGCAAAAAAAATAGGCAGTGCGCAACAAATTTTAAAAGCTGACTTTTTTACGCTGCAGCAACAACATGCGACAATGTGGCATTCTGCAACAAAGCGGACTGAATTTCGAAAGGTAGCGATAAAGACTGCAGATATTAGCGCTCTTTTGACACCTTCGAGGGTCCTTCAAGAAAATATGATGGCCTGTATGCAGGTTCGCCGAATGCATAGTAGTGTATATGTTAACCGTGAAATTGTAAATACTTTTAGATTATAATCTAACAGAAGCAATCTTGTAAGATTCTAAACTGTCGAAAGATTGTGATCCTTTCTATTGTGAGATGTCGCAGCGAAATGCATAAGCCGGGCACTTAATATCATCTTAATTAACCCCCGATCCAAAAAAAGGGTTTGTTATAAGTTTGACGTGTGTATCTGTCTGTGGCATCGTAGCTCCTAAACTAATGAACCGATTTTACTTTTAGTTTTTTTTTTGAAAGGTGGCTTGATCGAGAGTGTTCTTAGCTATAATCCAAGAAAATCGGTTCAGCCGTTTGAAAGTTATCAGCTCTTTTCTAGTTACTGTAACCTTCACTTGTCGGGGGTGTTATAAATATTTAATTTACACTTGTAAGCAATTAAATATCACTTGCTTTAACGGTGAAGGAAAATATCGTGAGGAAACCTGCATGCCTGAGAGTTCTCCATGTTCTCAAAGGTGGGTGAAGTCTGCCAATCCGCATTGGGCCAGCGTGCCAGACTATGGCTTAAACCCTTTTCATTCTGAGAGGAGACCCGTACTCAGTAGTGGGGCGGGAATGGGTTGATCATGATGATGATGATGATCTTCCTTTTCATTAAAACACGTCATTACGAAACAGTTCATCGTACTCAGCCAACACGGAAGTGTTTACTCGCGGCCCCATGAATATGCGTGTCAACGGTTTTAACGCGCACAGAACAAAGGTAATGTGTGATGTCGGAACAGAACACTTTGTGAATGTATTCGTTCACGTAGCCGGAATGCTTCACTCAAAGCGCTTTGATTCCCAACTTAGCTGCAGTGTTGGTACGTGACGATGTCGTTCGGTGACTACGGTAAAAGAGATGAATTTAAATTCGATCCATTTTCTCGAATGATACCTTGGTGAATAGGTATTTTGAAATTATTATGAAGTTTCGTACAATTTTTGAAAAACTACCATTTCTTAAAATAATCATATTATAATAGGCAGCAGCGCAGCGCAAATGCGTTTAGGCCGTAAAAGTTACCTAAAGCATTCTTTGCACACCTACCTGCGGAATTTCCGTCAAAATTGTATCTACTCGTTTTGTACGACAAACAAGACCAATTAACAGGGCTCTCTCCGTCACTCGTTTCATACAATCGTAGTTCCAATTTCATTTGAATATTAAGCAACCAAAGTCCATGAAATTTTGCAGACATATTCTAGAAACTAATATCTGTGTCTGTGGTGTTTTAGATTTTTCTAAAAAAATGTAGTTTTAAAATTACAGGGGCTCAAAGCTTTGTATGAAAATTATTAAGACCGCGTAACTTTGAAACCGAATATTTTAATAGAAATCTGGAAAACCACAGGCATAGATATTAGTTTCTAGAATATGTCTGCAAAATTTCATGGACTTTGGTTGCTTAATATTCAAATGAAATTGGAACTACGATTGCATGAAACGAGTGACGGAGAGAGCCCTCTTAACATGCCAAGGGATTGTATTTATAAGTCAAAGAAGCTCACTGCTCAGTCTCAAAATACCTGACCGATGACGACTCAAAATGATCGCTTCTCCATCACTTACTCCATACAAACGTAGTTTCATTTTCATTTCAATGTCCAATAAAACTCAATTTAATTTTGGAGAAACATTCTAGAAACTAATATCAATGTCTATAGTTTGCCAGATTTATTTAATTTATCAATATTATTTGTAATAAAAAGTTAGAATATTATCGTTTTTAGCTCTTGAGACCAAGTCGTGTTCAAATAAGAGCAGAATTACATTTGTACGGAGCCCACTACGAATAAGATCCTCTTAATAAATTAAGCTTTAGAAAGTAACTGCCCGAATAAAATTGTAAAGAAAAATATTTTAATGTAAGCAAATAAAAGTTTGCAAAGTTTCCTATTCCTCTGAACAGATGTTCACCCTACTTTGCTCAGTTTTCGACTTGCGAATTAGATACTCATGTTTTAAGTTGGCAACACTTTTCATGTTCAACTTGTTTGAAAACTTCGGGAATTAACGCGTTTTGCGACATTTTTATCACGTTTGCGACTTTTAAGTACTTTTTGATGAGGTTTCGGCATTGGAATGTTTTCAAGGATATCCACTTATTGATTTAACATGACATTAGGGATTTATTTATGAGATATTGAGGGTGGTTTTTAATATACTAGACTCGTTACAAGAGTTGGCTTTGATTTGTTTTGTGAGATGAATAACTTTCAACCCTTCGCTGGACCACTAATGATAAAAGGTCTCCCCAGTATTCTGAGAATGAGAAAGATTTAGGGTATATTCCGCTACTCTGGCCAAGTGCAAATTAGCTGACTTCTGGTTTCTAGTCTTCATAGAAACTTGAAAAAGTACAGACTTTCGTACAAATTTTCATCCCTTATTTGGGTGAAATAGATGTTGAAATTCCCGAAAACCCTTTCTCAGTGAGCACTTGACATAAAAACTTCAAGTTTGTAAGAGGATCGTCTAGTTGTAAATTTTTATACAAAAAGCGATAACTTTTTCTCTCCGTAAATGTAGTGCAATTTTCATAGTTTTAGAAATGTAGATATAATGAAGAATTACGCTCGTAAGTTTCAATTTTAAAGAAATCTTGCTTATGTTAAAAGTAACTAGCGTCTAAATATCCATTTATTTACCTGCCTACACAAAAACAAAATACCTACTTGCGTCGCGTTTTACCACTAGACGATAGTCTTAAGAGGGGTTCTCTCCGTCACTCGCTCCATACAAACGTAGTTCCGTAGTTCCAATTTCATTTGAATACTAAGCAACTAAAGTCCATGAAATTTTGCAGACATATTCTAGAAACTAATATCTATGCCAGTGGTTTTCCAGATTTCTGTTAAAATATTTAAGAGGATCATTGTCAACGATCCCCCGTCGATTTCCTACGTATGATATTATTGTTCTCATCTCTATCTGCCCTGGTTCGTGTATTCTCGGTTCCTAGATCGGTGCATTTGTGATAACCAATTCTAATTGCTGTGATTGGCTGAATTTACCATGTTCTTGCTGCGACAGTGAGTTTGAGCCACTAGCGGAACAATGTTAGCCGGTCAGAAATGATTGCAATTAGTCAACCTGTATGACGTCCGTGTTCTGTTTTTGATTACAAAAAAGAAAAAATTGTTGTTGCAATCATCAATTTTAGCAAATAGTGAAAGAGAGTCGACCAATCAGAGGTCACAACTACAGTCACACTTTCTGTGAAACTATGGCAGTAGGCTTACCGAGTAATGAAAACAATTTTTCATTCTGTAATGTCATGTGGCAAGTAGGGTTGCCACCTGCCTCTTTTTGATTTACAGGCTACCACCATCAAAAATACGGGGTTTAGATTTGAAGAAATTTAAAAATTTGAAGTATTTGAAGAAATAGGCGGTGGTTCTCTCTGAAATGCATGGAAAGCCTATTTAGATATTTCAGTTTATTTGTAAGTTTTGTATTTTTTCTCTGTATGTTGCCGTGTCTTGATTGGTGAACTGTGTTTGCAATGTGATTTTAAATAAAAGATTTATTTATTTAAATAGCTTTTAAAAACTCTAGTTTTGTAAAGCAAAATGTTATACATTTCATGCATACAATCTTTGCATTTTAACTTAAATTTACATTTAACTTGTAATTCCACCTTCACAGTATCAATACTATGGCCGTAGCCAGGAATCGATTTCGGGAGAGGTTTTATCAGGGCCGGAACTGAATCCTGTCATGAGGAAAATAACATTCGCTCAACTTTATGGGCTAATTACCTGGTTAGTGGAATTTCACCTTTCAATTTGACAGTGAGATAAAATACAACAATAAAAAAGCGCGAGCGCAGTGAGCGTAAGTGTTTTTGGTTCAATTACAGAAAGAATTAAAGTGAAAGGGAAACGAGTTTAGCCATAGCAAGATTTTATTTTTAAAGCTTCCTATCCATACTAATATTACAAATACGACAGTATATCTATTTGCCTATCTATTTGTTACCCTTTCACGGCCCATCTTCTTTACCAAAATTTTGGTACTTACTATTCAGAGGTAACTTGCATCCCAGACATAAACTTTTTAGCCCGGAAAATCCCCCACGGAATTTTTAAAACTCTAAATTCATGCAAACGAAATTGCGGGGCTTACACCAAGTAATACAAATTCAAAGCGCGAGTGAAGTGAGCGCGAAATGTTTGATATATTTCCAAAAAAAAATTGGTAAGCAAATGCAAGAAATAGTGTAAGTATTATTTTAGGCTTAGGTTTTTGACGGCTTCCCAGGCGCAGTCGCTATTTCTAAATTTCTGGTCTGGTGGGAGGCTTCGGTCATGGCTAGTTATATGGTTAGTATGGCCCTAACGGCCAAGAAATTAGACTGCATCATCACTTACCACTAGAAAAGATTAAAGTCACGGGCTAACTTGTATAAAAAAAGGCTAACATCCTCAAACCAAGCCCCGCCGCCTTGGCTACGACCATGATCAATATCGAGTGGGTTTCGGCTACGCATTGCCGCAAAAGGAAAATATTCTTTCTACTGGACATAACGTCAGTGTTCGGTTTCGCCAGCCAAGTGCGAGTCAGACTCACGCACCGAGGGTTCCGATTCGGGTATTTTTTTCGACATTTTACACGAGAAATCAAAAACTGTTATGCATTAAAAAAAATATGCATAAAAATAAATAAAAATCTGTTTTAGAATGAACAGGTAAAGCCCTTTCATATGATAACCCACTTGATATATGTAGTTATCTTACTTTGAAAATTGAAAATACTAATATTTGTTCATGAACACATGACAGACGGATAGAAGGACAGATGGACAGACGGACAGACGGAAAGACAGATAGACTGATAGACAACGAAGTGATCCTATAAGAGTTCTTTTTGCTTTTGAGTTACGGAACCCTAAAAATATTTAGTTTTATTTGCCCCGTATTTTATTTTCATAATTACCGGTTTCTCTATCCTGACATACGGGGTAACCAGTAAAATACGGGGCCTCTGGCAACCCTATTCGGAAAACACTGTCACATTCAAGTTAATGTCAAATATTTTGTTTTCAATTACAGAAAGCTGCATCAATCATTATTACAATATTTTCTTTGTTGTGATTGGCTGAATTTTTGAGTTTCAGCCAATAAACAGACTGTTTGCCAATTAAACGTCATAACAATATAAATGCCAGAAAGTTTAACCAAATAAAACAAACTTAATGAGAACCTAGTGAGAATGCAAACGGCACACAATTTATAATACATATTATGTTAGTCGTATATAATAGATATTATAGTAGTCGTTCACTTTGGTAATAGTCAGATTGTCATCAGTAAAATTGATATTGGTCGATGTATCGTAAATTATTGTTTCGGTGACAAATATTTTTATTATCTATTTATCTTTGAACAGAATGGAATAGAATGAAATGGAATGGAATACAATGATAAATTTTTATTCCTGTAAACTTTTAGGTAAACTTCAAAGTGTTTTTGGATGGTCAGAAAAATTTACCACTGGTTCGGAATGCCGTTCCTACGTTTTCTAGGGTTTCGTACCTCAAAATGAAAAACGGAACTCTTATAGGATCACTTTGTTGTCTATCTCTCTGTCTGTCGTGTGTGTCAAGAAAACCTCTAGGGTACTTCCCGTTGACTCAAAACCATGAAATTTGGCAGGTAACCTAACTGCGTAATTTTGGGTAGTTTTTTTAATCGATAAAGAAAGTTTGCGACATTGTTCAATAAAAAATTTGGATTCCAACTCCTCAACCCTGATGTTGCAGGGGACCTGACTACTAAAGCTAATGGGATTTAAAAAGTGTCGATTATTAATTGATATTGAAGGTATCTATACCAAGTAAACACTTTGTCGTTGACCTCAACCCTGATGCTGTAAGAAATTGCATTCCTAAATCCTGGTGATCCCTCGGGATTTGAAAAGGATAATCCGTTTAAATATTCTTACGTGATACAGAAACAAGTTGCATCCCGGGGACGGGCTATTACGGAGAGGCAACTTTTGTTCTGGGAAATGAAAGGATCGGGATTTTTAAAAACCTAAATCCACGCGAGCGAAGCTGCGGGCATTAGCTAGTTGTAAATATATTTAGAAGCTACTATAAGATAATAGATAAGGTACTTATTTCCTTATATTTTTATTGTATGGCAGCGCGCGGTTTTAAATTATAAATTGCACGTCCTGTCCTTTTCTGTAATACATTTTTTTCTCAATATCTACCGCTTTATCTCATAGAAAGAGTCCGTAAGACATAATACAGTGAAAATAGGCAAAATATACAATTTTTGCAGTTTCCACGTCAGTACCTGTCGAATTTTTCTAACAGTGTAAGCAGCAGAGCTGAGTTTACCATCAAGTGTTGATATGTGGGTGTTCCATAGAAGCTTTGCATCTAACATTATACCGAGAAACACGGGGTTCTCCTTTATTTTCAACATATGATTATTTATCAATGAATTTATGTCATTTAAGGTCCTGGTATTGGGCAGTGTGAATTCAACACACTTAGATTTCTTTGCATTTGGAAGTAAATTGTTAGCAATAAATCAGAGAGTGACCTGTGATATGGCATTACATATAGTATACATTGTCAAAAATTATAATATTAAAGCTGTGCGTATTGCGTGAGGAATAGGTTGCAAGAGAGTTGCAACTTGCAGGGTTTGATGCATACGCTATTGCCAGCAAACATGAGACATATTTTTATCTACAGGCAACGTCTGAGTAGGTAACGCATACGTCTAACGCAAGTTGAAATGTATTTAGTTAGACCTATCGACAAGTTTGGAGTCGGGTGCAGTCTAAATGTGGCCCGTGTGTTTAGACTGTCCGTTTCTGTCAGTTTCACGTGTCGTCCCCCGCACTTCACCACCCCGCTTGCACAAATCGAGACAGCACGAAATTTTCAAGATTTCTGGGTGTAATTTCTGGTTTTCGTAGTTCCCACATAATTATAACAATATAAAATATATAACGATAATTTTTTTACTACATAATATTCATTAAATTTTCTAGGTCTGTGGTTTTTCCAAATTTCATTAAATTGCTTCGTTGTCTAGAAAAACGAGCACAAAGTTGGGCCTTTTTTTAAAGAAAAATACAAATCTTTGAGCCCCTGTAATTTTAAAACTACATATTTTTAGAAAAATCTAAAACACCACAGACACAGATATTAGTTTCTAGACTATGTCTGCAAAATTTCATGGACTTTGGTTGCTTAATATTCAAATGAAATGGGAACTACGATTGTATGGAGTAAGTGACGGAGAGAGCTCTGTTAAGTTCAAAGTTATCAAAGGTACGCGGTCATAAAAATTCACATACAAATCATTGAGCCCCTGTAATTTTAAAACTACATATTTTTAGAAAAATCTAAAACACCACAGGCACAGATATTAATTTCTAGAATATGTCTGCAAAATTTCATGGACTTTGGTTGCTTAATATTCAAATGAAATTGGAACTATGATTGTATGGAGTAAGTGACGGAGAGAGCCCTGTTAATCCCAACGGTTTAGGTTGTGTGTTCTGAATAGATCAGCCAGTCAGTCAGGGCAAGTCTATTTATAATATATTGATTTTAAATGTTTAATTTCTGAAACTTACAGAAATCCAATAACGAGGTACGGATCCTTCCAAAGTTTCCCTTAACTAAATATCAAGCCAAATCCTTGTTTACCGTGAATAAATTGAAAATACTTGTGTTTAGTTTTCTA
Source organism: Maniola jurtina (assembly GCF_905333055.1). NCBI lineage: Eukaryota > Metazoa > Arthropoda > Insecta > Lepidoptera > Nymphalidae > Maniola > Maniola jurtina. Next base: position 12,179,899 of record NC_060044.1, read on the forward strand.
CTCAATTTCAACTTGAAGCAATCTAAACTTTTAGAACAACAAATACTTGGAGCAAGCCTTTGATATTTTGTACATGTTTAATTATTATTATATCCACTGGCCAAATCGGGGCAAGTTAATATTAAGTATCAGCTATTACTTTACAACTCGACGATATTCGTGACTTCATCCACGTGGATATAAGTTTTCAAAGACCCCGTGAGAATACTTTGATTAAACTGTGATAAAAAGTAGCCTATATCCGTCTCCAGAATGCAATCCCTGCCTGATTGGTCCATGTAGATTGAGCTATTTTGAAAATTCCGAGAGAACTTTCTGATTTTTCAGGACAAAAATTATCTGATGTCTGAAATAACACTATTTTTATTAAATCAATTGCGATATTTATCAAAAATTAAAATAACATAATTTGTAAATTAAAAACATTAAAGTTAGTAATTATTCTTTATTTTTTCATTTTTACATCGTAGTTTAGTTTTTACTTCTATTGGTACTCCGAGTACTATTAAAATTATCACATCGGTGACCCGACCTTCAAGTTTTCCCCATCCCAAAATCGCACTACCTACGCGTCTAAAGAATAATAATTATCAAATGAGCTGATAAATTATCCTCCTCAGTGATAACTAAGACCTAAAAGAAATGTTCTAGCTATAGATCTAAGGTAAAGGGTGAAAACTAAATGAAGCTTACATAAATCTGAGTGTAAGCCTGCCTGCAGCCGCGTAGCTTGGCTTTAAGTGCAAAACCTCGCACGTCATTCACACCAATTACGGAGGTTTTCTTCCCGAGAGACGTGAGCGATGTTTCAAACTATGTTTACACTGGCAAAATATAAGGGCAAAAAATGGCTAATTTTTAGGGTTCTGTATCCGAAGCGTGCAACGGGACCCTATTACTAAGCCTCCGCTGTCCATCCGTCTGTCCGTCCGTCTGTCCATCCGTCTGTCAGTCATGACTGTACCTCATGTACCGTAATAGATAGAAATAAAATTTTCACAGAGTGTGAATTTCTATAGTCACGATGACAGCAAAAATAGACTCTTTTAGAGTTCCGTACATAATTATAAACATATTTTGGGTGTATGAAATATTTTTTCCGTAGAATACAGGTCTCACGAGGTTTTCCTTTTCATTTGAGGTTTCTTTAGAAAATAAGTGGTTATAAAATATTAGTTGCTTAAAACTAGCCTCGTAGGTACTCAAAAACAAACACTAAGCCCATTGAATAGTAGTTTATCCCCCTGACTCTAGTCTTCACCACAAACAAGGGTTAGAACAGGCTGAATGGCAAAACTTTTGACTGACGCTTGCGAGCAGTTTGTGTCAGCTTTCCGTCTCTTCCAACAAAGACAATGGCGCCCTTAACTGTCACTGCAATTGAGCACCTTTGTCCAAAGAGTTGGTCAAACAAATTAAACAAGAAGTTGGATACCGGGTATTGAATCTTTAAGCATGTCCATACTAATAAATAAATTTTAAATACTGTTCGTATATATATGAGATTTACTTTCTATGCATATTTGTCATTTAAATACTTAATCTCATGTAGTAACCACTTTATATTGTAAATATTATTGTAAATTTTTATTAAGCCTTCATGTTAAAAATTCTGTGTATATCTTGTGTAATGTATTTATTTAGGTATAGTATTGCTGTGTACACCTATTAGGGGTTGTCACTTAGATTAGGATCTTTTGTTTTTATGCTTGGACCATTTTTAGTTACAACCTGTTGTGTGTACCTTTGAATAAATAAATAAATAAATAAATAAATCCATGCAGAGTGGCGATAGGCTAGTAACTCTTCTATTTGGCAGGTCAGGATTTTGATCACGAGCACGCACCTCTAATTTATCAGAGTTATGTGGCGTTCTAAGCAATTAAATATCATGGTAAAGGAAAACATCGTGAGCAAACCTGCATGCCTGAAAGTTCTGCGTTATGCTCTCAAAGGTTTTTGATGTCTGCCAATGTGAACTAGGTGATGGGTTGATCATGATAATGATACTAATCAATACTAGGACTTCGTCTGTGTTGGTGTTAGCTGGCGGGCGTGCTCTGCCTTTTTGGAGTGTTTTTTTTTTGTTAAAACTGACTGGAAAGCGCTCTAAGGGGGTGCCGTGCGTGTGTCGGCGAGCGCCGGCAAAGACGGGGTCCATACTTGTATAGTTTCCCTAACTTGTTAAAAATAACTACAAACTTGACATTGGCTAATCTTTGTAAAGCCAGACGAGAGAAAAAAAAATTATACTAATATCATAAATAGCAAAGTGTGTCTGTCTGATATAAATTTTACGAACGGATATATATTTTTACTGTCCACTTAAACAATTTTTGCGAAAGGTACAGAAATTAGCTTGCTCCCTGAAAATGGACATAAGATATTTTTTATCCAGGAAAATTAGAGAGTCCTCGCGGATTTAATGAACCTAAATGCCAACAAAGTGAATAGCATCAGCTAGTGTTATAAATACGAAACTGATAGCCCGTCCGCTTGATCAATTTTGAAGGATAAATCTTGCATCCCGGAGACATACTTAACTACTTTTTATCCCGAAAAATCAAAGAGATCTTACATGAATTAAGAAAAGAAAGTCACGAGCTTTATCTAGTAAAAGGTAGTAAAGTAAAAAGTTATAAATGCAAAATTGTAGGAGCATTGTAGGAGCAGAATTATTGGAATCGAATAAAATACAAACTTTAATATGCATTGCGGTTACACGCTCCAACGAATTAGACTTTACAGCAAAACCGTTTCCCTAATTCGAGTATAATGAAGCGCATCGAAGCATGACTTCTATTTGCGACTCGCTCTGCTCACCAATTTTCTTAATGTAATTCATAGAATTATTTCTTTCCGCTTCTTCGCTTACTTTTATGCAATACCTAGGTGTGCCTACCGAATAGGTACTGAAAAACATTTTTTTATTTTATTTTAAAATCTGTTTGTACATAATTTAGGAGCACAAAAATATTTCTGATGATTTAAACCAACGTTTTTACTTTTTTGGTTAAACTTCAATTTAATTACTTAACTTACAGCTTTAATTACTTACTTCGTTACTCCTACAAATTTACAGCAAAAAGCGAAGTGAGCATCACAAAACGAGGGTCGAGTAGGTGAAGCTGAATGAAGGGACGATAGAGCGACACATCTGCGTAGCTCATTTAACAGAGCTCTCTCCGTCACTTACTCCATACAATCGTAGTTCCCATTTCATTTGAATATTAAGCAACCAAAGTTCATGAAATTTTGCAGACATAGTCTAGAAACTAATATCTGTGTCTGTGGTGTTTTAGATTTTTCTAAAAATATGTAGTTTTAAAATTACAGGGGTTCAAAGATTTGTATTTTTCTTTAAAAAAAGGCCCAACTTTGTGCTCGTTTTTCTAGACAACGAAGCAATTTAATGAAATTTGGAAAAACCACAGACCTAGAAAATTTAATGAATATCATGCAGTAAAAAAATTATCGTTATATATTTTATATTGTTATAATTATGTTGGAACTACGAAAACCAGAAATTACACCCAGAAATCTTGAAAATTTCGTGCTGTCTCGATTTCTGCAAGAGGGGTGGTGAGGTGCGGGGGACGACCAACCCCCGACGGTGACGGGGGGCGGAACTGACAGTCTAAACTGGTCTAAACACACGGGCCACATTTAAACTACACCCGACTCTAAACTTGTCGATAGGTCTAACTAAATACACTGGTACATTTCAACTTGCGTTAGACGTATGCGTTACCTACTCAGACGTTGCCTGTAGATAAAAATATGTCTCATGTTTGCTGGCAATAGCGCATGCATCAAACCCTGCAAGTTGCACCTATTCCTCACGCAATACGCAATTCCTCACGCAATACGCACAGCTTTAATATTATAATTTTTGACAATGTATACTATATGTAATGCCATATCACAGGTCACTCTCTGATTTATTGCTAACAATTTACTTCCAAATCAATTCCAAATGCAAAGAAATCTAAGTGTGTTCAATTCACACTGCCCAATACCAGGACCTTAAATGACATAAATTCATTGATTAATAATCATATGTTGAAAATAAAGGAGAACCCCGTGTTTCTCGGTATAACGTTAGATGCAAAGCTTCTATGGAACACCCACATATCAACACTTGATGGTAAACTCAGCTCTGCTGCTTACACTGTTAGAAAAATTCGACAGGTACTGACGTGGAAACTGCAAAAATTGTATATTTTGCCTATATTCACTGTATTATGTCTTACGGACTCTTGCTATGAGATAAAGCGATAGATATTGAGAAAAAAATGTATTACAGAAAAGGACAGGACGTGCAATTTATAATTTAAAACCGCGCGCTGCCATACAATAAAAATATAAGGAAATAAGTACCTTATTTATTATCTTATAGTAGCTTTTAAATATATTTACAACTAGCTAATGCCCACAGCTTTGCTCGCGTGGATTTAGGTTTTTGAAAATCCCGATCCTTTCATTTCCCAGAACAAAAGTTGCCTCTCCGTAATGTCCCCGGGATGCAACTTGTTTCTGTATCACGTAAGAATATTTAAACGGATGATCCTTTTCAAATCCCGAGGGATCACCAGGATTTAGGAATGCAATTTCTTACAGCATCAGGGTTGAGGTCAACGACAAAGTATTTACTTGGTATAGATATCTTCAATATCAATTAATAATCAACACTTTTTAAATCTGACTACTAAACCATTAGCTTTAGTAGTCAGGTCCCCTGCAACATCAGGATTGAGGAGTTGGAATCCAAATTTTTTATTGAACAATGTCGCAAACTTTCTTTATCGATTAAAAAAACTAGCCAAAATTACGCAGTTAGGTTACCTGCCAAATTTCATGGTTTTGAGTCAACGGGAAGTACCCTAGAGGTTTTCTTGACACACTCGACAGACAGAGAGATAGACAACAAAGTGATCCTATAAGAGTTCTGTTTTTCGTTTTGAGGTACGAAACCCTAGAAACGTAGGAACGGCATTCCGAACCAGTGGTAAATTTTTCTGACCATTCAAAAACACTTTGAAGTTTACCTAAAAGTTTACAGGAATAAAAATTAATCATTGTATTCCATTCCATTTCATTCTATTCCATTCTGTTCAAAGATAAATAGATTATAAAAATATTTGTCACCGAAACAATACCTAATTTACGATACATCAACCAATATCAATTTTACTGATGACAATCTGACTATTACCAAAGTGAACGACTACTATAATATCTATTATATACGACTAACATAATATGTATTATAAATTGTGTGCCGTTTGCATTCTCACTAAGTTCTCATTAAGTTTGTTTTATTTGGTTAAACTTTCTGGCATTTATATTGTTATGACGTTTAATTGGCAAACAGTCTGTTTATTGGCTGAAACTCAAAAATTCAGCCAATCACAACAAATAAAATATTTTAATAATGATTGATGCAGCTTTCTGTAATCGAAAACAAAATATTTGACATTAACTTGAATGTGACAGTGATTTCCGAGTAGGGTTGCCAGAGGCCCCGTATTTTACTGGTTACTGGTTGGTATTTCAGGATACAGAAACCCGTAATTATGAAAATAAAATATGAGGCAAATAAAACTAAATATTTTTAGGGTTCCGTACCTCAAAAGCAAAAAGGAAATAGGATCAATTCGCTGTCTGTCTGTCTGTCCGTCTGTCTGTCTTTCCGTCTGTCCGTCTGTCTGTCTGTCCATCTGTCCGTCTGTCCGTCTCTTCGTCTGTCATGTGTTCATGAACAAATATTAGTATTTTCAATTTTCAAAGTAACTAAATATTAAATCAAGTGGGTTATTATATGAAAGGACTTTACCAGTACATTCTAAGACAGATTTTTATTTATTTTTATGCATATTTTTTTTAATGCATAACAGTTTTGATTTCTTGTGTAAAATGTCGAAAAAAATACCCGAATACGGAACCCTCGGTGCGTGAGTCTGACTCGCACTTGGCCGGTTTTTTACAAATTCAGCCGGGCTGGCTTGCGAAACCAAACGCTGACGTTATGTCCAGTAGAAAGAATACATATTTTCCTTGTGCGACAATGCGTAGAATAATACCTGCGTAGCCGAAACCCACTCGATTTTGATCATGGCCGTAGCCAAAGAGGCGGAGGTTGGTTTTAGGATCTAAGCCTTTTTTTATACAAGTTAGCCCTTGACTTTAATCTCTCCTAGTGGTAATAGTGCAGTCTAATTTCTTGGCCGGTAGGGCCATACTAACCATATAACTAGCCATGACCCAAGCCTCCCACCAGACCAGAAATTTAGAAATGGCCACTGCGTCTGGGAGACCGTCAAAAACCTAAACCTAAAATAATACTTACACTATTTCTTGCATTTGCTTACCAATTTTTTTTGGAAATATATCAAACATTTCGCGCTCGCTTCACTCGCGTTTTGAATTTGTATTACTTGGTGTATGCCCCGCAATTTCGTCTGCATGAATTTAGGTTTTTAAAAATTCCGTGGGGGATTTTCCGGGATAAAAAGCTTATGTTCGTTTCTGGGGTGCAAGTTACCTCTGAATAGTAAGTATCAAAATTTTGGTAAAGAAGTATCTTGCTATGGCTAAACTCGTTTCCCTTTCACTTATTTTTTTCTGTATTGAACCAAAAACACTTACGCTCACTGCGCTGCGCTTTTTCATTGTTGTATTTTATTCCACTATCAAATTGAAAGGCGAAATTCAACTAACCAGGTAATTAGCCCATAAAGTTGAGCAAACGTATTTTTCCTCATGACAGGATTCAGTTCCGGCCCTGATAAAACCTCTCCCGAAATCAATTCCTGGCTACGGCCATGGTATTGATACTTTGAAGGTGGAATTACAAGTTAAATGTAATTTTAAGTTAACATGCATTTTGTTTTACAAAATGAAGAGTTTTTAAAAGCTATTGAAATAAATAAATAATCTTTTATTTAAAACCACATTGCAAACACAGTTCACCGATCAAGACCCGGCAACATACAGAGAAAAAATACAAAACATACAAATAAACTGAAATATCTAAATAAGCTTTCAGAGAGAACCACCGCCTATTTCTTCAAATACAATAATAAACAATACAATAATACAACAATATATAAGAAACAATGTCTCCCGTAAACAAATCTAAACCCCGTATTTTTGATGGTGGTAGCCTGTAAATCTAAAAGAGGCAGGTGGCAACCCTACACCTACCCTACACCTAGACAGAATGAAAAATTTGTTTTCATTACTCGGCAGGCCTACTGCCAAAGTTTGACAGAAAGTGTGGCGGTAGTTGTGACCTCTGATTGGCCGACTCTCTTTCACTATTTGCTAAAATTGATGATTGCAACAACAATTTTTGCTTTTTTGTAATCGAAAACAGAACACGGACGTCAAACAGGTTGACTAATTGCAATCATTTCTGACCGGCTAACATTGTTCCGCTAGTGGCTCAAACTCACTGTCGCAGCAAGAACATGGTAAATTCAGCCAATCACAGCAATTTGAATTGGATATCACAAATGTACCGATCTAGGAACCGAGAATGCACGAACCAGGGCAGATAGAGATAAGAACAATAATATCATACGTAGGAAATCGACGGGGGCTTGTTGACAAGTATCCTCTTAAGAAAACAGTGAGTAGTCAGTTAGTCAGTCCGTAAAATCTAATATAATTTCTTAACTCTCCATTGTCTTGTGGTAGGATGTTTGCATTTTATAGAACGATCACAAGCATCCCATTAGAAATTGAACCTTGTCAGTTTATCTTAAGATACAAATTTTAAAAGCGAATAGGTAAACTAAATACATCATAGAGAATATAGAAGATACATAATCTCCACCATCCAAGCGTCTACCACCAATATACAAATTCCTACCACGAAGTCAGTGTCACACTGAGTTACTTAGCAAAGTTCGAGTTCCCCTTCAAACTTGACTCTAGGTTCCCAACTTATATTATTTGCTAAGAGGACTAACGGCTTTAGTGCAAAGCCGAATACTACCGGATACTGCATGTGTTAGGAAGTGGGAATATTATATTGGTTACAAGTTTATTACTCTATACCTAGTCTTAATGGCAACCTTTAAGTTAGAATTTTGTTTGGTGGGAGGCTTCGGCCGTGACTAGTTACCAACCATCCAGGAAAGCCGTGGCGCCACGCTATTTAGCGTTCCAGTACGATGTCGTGTAGAAACCAAAGGAGTATGGGTTTAATGAAAACTGCCATACCCCTTCTAGGTTAGCCTGCTTCCATCTTAGACTGCATCATCACTTATCACCAGAAGAGATTGCAGTCAAGGGCTAACTTGTATCTGAATAAAAAAAAGAATATTTAGAAAGGCATTCCGAACCGGTGCGGTGATAGATACATTTGACTATCCAAAAGTACTTGTAAAAGTTTAATTGAATAAAAAATATATTTATTTAATTTTATTTGAAAATGCTGCATAAAATTAACCATTTGTTTTTTAATTTGATATCAATGTTTTTCTTTAGCTACGTTATGCCTTTTTGGGATGCGCAAAAACTTCAAGGTCGCTTGGGTCGCTTTGACGACGCGATATGTTAATGTTAATAGTGTTAATAGTGTGAACAATTTTATGATTATAATTTTGTATGATGCCCAAAGACAAAAATATTAGGCTCCTATTATTACTTTTTATATCAAAATTCAAGCCCGATATTTACTACTGTATTTTTATCAAGTTGGTATCTCCCTGATGAAACTAAAAAATGTAGCAGATAAACTTGCCCCAAATAACGTTACGACTTTTTAAAGGGTGCTTTCTGATATTATTTCCTTTGAAACCAATTCCCGGGGTCATTTTGAATGAAGACACGTGTCAAAGGTCGTGGGTTTACCCGGGGCCGGAAATTTAAGCCTGGCGTGTCGCTAAATACATTATGAGCTTTTGGGGGAAAATATACCGACACTCACAAGGTGGGTATTTGGTTATTGATATTCTTCCTCGGAAAACCTACGAAAGTGTAAAGAGATCGGTGTGGGTGCCTTTGATGTATATATTTACAATAATAATATTACAGTCTTTGTTAGGCGAAACATTAACCTTAATAAGCAAATAAGTAATATAATCAATATACTAGAAATCGTCATAAGGCATGAATGTCGTCAAATGCAAGCCTATTCTGCACTAAAAAAACTCCTCTTAGTGATAGAAGTCCTTTTAAAATCCCTGGAAAGCCCTCCAAAACAGTTTCCCGGGTCACCCCGAATGGAGACATGTGTCAAGGGTCGCGGTTTCCGGACAGCTCCGGAAATTTGACCGCTAAACACATTGTGAGAGTCTATGGGGAAAATATATCAACTAACCCTTTTGAAGACCTTTCTAGTGTAGTGTTGTGCGCTGGATGCTGTGGTCTCATAAATAGGATGCCCTGGGTTCGATTTCCGGTGGGCATTTGGGAAATCATAATTTCTAAATTTTCTATGATCTGATTGGGTGGGAGGCTTTGGGGGTTGCTAGTTACCACTTTTTACTGCAGATTTTTTACTGAAAATTCTAATTAATTAAATTTTAATTTACAGTAGGTACACAGAATAGATTTTTTTATTCAAATATTCAATTAATCTTTTTTCAAAACATGGAATAGATTTTTTTTTTTCAAATAGGTATTCAACATAGTTCGAATCGTCAAGTGTATCTACCACTATGCACTGGTTCGGAATGTCCTTCCTAATGAGTAACCATAGAAACTCACCGATTTGTGGTTAAGGTTTAAATAATATACCGAATATTCCAATAAAATGGCCTTCAAATAAAAAATTCAAGGCGAATGCCGGAAAAGCTGAATCAATCATTAAGAGCATTTATCCCTGGGACCACTCCTCAACTTTGTTTGTATACGTGATTGTTATGATTGTCTGAATTTTTTTTTTTTTCAATAATAATAAATTTTATTGAGCAAAACATAAACACATAAACACACAAATTTAAACACTGTTGAACAATGTACTAAGACTAGATTATTATACAATTTGGTACTTAACAAATTTTTGATGACAAAGTAAGATAATTAGTAATTAGTAACATAACTTTGTTTTTGAGTGTTGCAAGATCAAGGACTGGCTAATGATATTCTTGCAGCAACAATGCATTTTACGATGACGGTTTATGCGTCGTGAGACGTGTGGCTTACTTGTGACAATGTATACCTATATCAATCGATTGCGATTGTTAAGTCAAGTACAAGTCGATTACTGGATAGGCGACCGATAGCGGAACTCCAAATTTGACCTTTTCATTCCTCCGTGTCTCGGAGAGTACGTTAAGCCATCGGTCCTGGTTTTTATCACTAACATCTGATAGTAACTGTAAATTAAACTACATATCTTTATTACTAAATCAAACTAAGTCGCAATCTCGTTCTCTTGGCCGAGTCGTATGCGGAAGGATCTGGGAACCTACTATATTATTATCCCAAGAGAACTTTTACTGTCATAGGATTGATGGAAAAGGATAACGACACTCAGCCATGAGGAATACGACTATGGAAAAGAAGATGAGCCCAGATCCCCTTTACTATGGATAGGCAAAGATACGTTACAAAAGATATCAATGAAAAATCCAGTGTTTGTAAGTGAATTTATTTCCAATCAATTTCTATAATATAACCCACCGTTATCATTCTCATTTGACTTAACATCCTCTGAAAATATATAGCCCAATAAATTTTAGCAACTGTCGCTCCGTGGAACGTTCAATGAACGAGTTTTTAGAGTTCTGTACCTCAAAAGGGGAAAGGAAACCTTATATCACTCTGTTGTGTCTGTCGTGTGTCAAGAAACCTATAGTTCACAAAAAAAAACGACTAAATGCGAGTCGGATTCGCGTACCGAGGGTTCCGTACTCGAGTATTTTTTTTCGACATTTTGCACGATAAATCAAAAACTATTATGCATGAAAATAAATAAAAATCTGTTTTGGAATGTACAGGTAAAGCCCTTTCATAATTTTATGATACCCCACTTGGAATAGTTATCTTACTCTGAAACTTTAAACACATTTTAATTTTTTTTAATAATGTAACCAGAAGTTCATGGTTTTCAGATTTATTCCTTTACTTGAGCAAAAGACCTACCTACCTGCATGATTCTAGGTCAACGGGAAGTACCCTATAGGTTTTCTTGACAGACACGACGGACGGACGGACGGACGGACAGACAGACAGACAGAAAACAAAGTGATCCAATAAGGGTTCCGTTTTTCCTTTTGAGTTACGGAACCCTAAAAAGCTATTCAAACGAAGTCGCGAATAAAATCTAGGTTTTAAATAACAATTGTTCCTTTTTGTGGTCACAACTGGTTCTGAATTAACGTATTAAAGGTTGGCTCGCACTCGTTATTTATTGGGAACGAATGTGTAGCGGTTACCGCGGGTTTGGTACAAGCATAATATAGCAGTTTACAGTGTACGTATTTCGAGCGATATTTTTACTGAACTTTTCTTTAATCTCGTGAATTATTACCTTATACGTACGTTAACCTCCTACTTTTCTCAACTGATACCAGTACATTACCAGTGGTAAACACTATTCCACTTCTGAACTCGTCCTTAAACAAGTTTTTTTTCTTATTGTTTGAATTGAAACTTATATTTCAATTGTTTGAGCTGTGGATTGATCACAGTTGTGTCAGTCAGTCACACACATACAGTAGTCAGTCAGTCAGTGAGTTTCTTATTGTTTGAATTGAAACTTACTTATATTTCAATTGTTTGAGCTGTGCGTTGATCACAGGTGTGTCAGTCAGTCACGCACACACAGTAGTCAGACAGTGTGTGAGTTGTGCCTTGTATCAGTCAGACAGTCAATCGTATTTTCCATTGAAGTATATAATGTTGTGAGCACCCAGATACGCCCACAAAATGTTGGATGGTAAAATAAAGTTAATTTCAACTTTTAAAACACTCACGTAATATTTATATATCACTGCAAAACGAGGGATTGAACAACTCGAAACGGATGCAATATCAAAGAGCATACACAACACTCACGTATTTTATTTACCATTCGCGAATATAAAACGATTCCTATAATTACTATTGATTTATATTCTCTTTTATATGTTCACAGTCTCACGTCTAAAGATCACGTAGTCGTTTAAAGGACATACTCACGACTTTCTGTTTCAAGTTTTATTTTATATTCTGCTAATAATGCATAGGAGAAAATGGCGAAAACAGGTGTCAGCAGTTAATGTATACCTAGATAAGTTTGTTGTGGGCTTTTTTTTTTTTTTTTATTCACTATAGGTAAGCGCTTGACCACAATCACACCTGGTGGAAAGTGATGATGTGATCTAAGATGGGACGCGTTTACCTAGAAGGTGCCTATTCACTCTTGTTTGGCTTCTTCTCAAACCAAGGCGCGTTGGGAACCTTCGCTGTTTTAGTTATCACCATCAACTTGTACGTCAATTTATTTGTCAAATTCCGCAGTGAAATCCTAAAATCTTTAGAAATGAGAATAAAATGCAGAGAATGAGGCATAGATTCTGTTTGCGGAGGACTTTGCCAAAAGGATTTTGACATTGCTCAGTGGGGAATGCAGAAAGAAGTTAGGACAAAAAGTTTCGAAACAAAAAGTCTATTGTCTGATCTTCCAGAAGATCACGTACAGGTTTGCTCGGGAGCGATATTTTACTATTTCAAACGTCATTTGCACGTTCGCATAACATATCATTTTTATGTCCACTTTTTTTTCCCTTTGACTGTACTGCGAGCGTATTTCTGCTTTCTAAAGAAAAATCCTTGCGACTTGGTACTATCCAACCTCCTTCCTAGAACTTCTCCTTTCAGCAAAGGTTGCCTGGTAGAGATTGCTCCAAGCAATAAGGCTGCCTTTGCACACAATTGTTTTTTTTTTTCTGTTTTCTTCTTACTGTGTTGTTATCCTTATATGTGTTTTTGTGTGCAATAAAGAGTTTCTATCTATCTATCTATCTATTGAATTAAATTTCCGTATTTACTTACTCTTGTGCTTTGTTTATAATATTATTTCGTTAACGGGGTTTTTCAAATCCTAAATCAACGCGGATGAAATTGCAGGTATTTTATCTTTTTTTTAGTTTATTAGACTAGTGCTTGGCTGGAACCAGATCTGCTGGCAAGTGATGATGCAGCCTATGAAGGAGCGAGCTTGGCTAGAAAATGCCTACCTATATTATAAGTGGAGGGGAAAACTGAAGCCGGAAGGGCGTTCCATAGTCCAGCACTCAGCAGTTTGAATTAGAAAATTGCTTGATACTTATCCGTAGAATTTTGACTGCGTACGGATTCATCTAGATTTTAGCCAAAAATAAAAACAATTGCAAAATATCTACATGTTCTTTTTTGCCAGCAATTTTTATTTATCCAACAAAACATAAATACATGCGAAAAATATTCCACAAAAGAAGATAGTAAATACAGTAAAAGAATGGCAAGAACAGTTCTAAATTCCGTATTCCTTCAGGACACCTAAACGCCCCTACAAATAAAATGTCAAATGCAAACCGCAAGTCACTAGAATTCTATTTAAGAGCCAACTTCCTAGAAACGCTACGATTTCTTGAACAGTAGCTACATTTTGTTAGGCCTCCATCTCACTGCAAGCGATCTGGAGTTCTAAGTTCTGTTATCGACTTATCAAAACCGTTTAGGAAATAATCTGAGGACCACGCTGAACAAATGGAGATTGGCAGACTTCAAACATCTTTGTGAATATTATGAAGAACTCTCAGACATATAGATTTCATCGCGATGTTAACCTTCACTGTTAAATCACTTGTAAAAGTTTACTTGAATAAAAATATATTCTATTCTATTTTAAAGCACGCAATATAAGTACTTTGTTTAAACGCACAAAGCTTGGAAGAGTAACAAGGTCCGTGCAAGGGTCCAAACCCCGGTCAAAAAATATTACATTTTTTTGTTTACACTAACAAATGCATTGAAATCGTAATAAATGCGCATTGAAATTAAACGTAATAAAATTGAGGTCCAAATACCAATACCTGAGCCGCAGGCAAGGTTTTAAAATACCTCCGAGCATTTAATTACTTTGCGTATTTGCAACCGTACACAGAAATCGTTAATAAATAAGTATTTTATGAATTTATACAATGTTTCACGAAATTTCCAGTAATTGAACTATTGAATATGGACTGGTGTTTGCGCGTTAGTATTGAATTTGGGCTGCATGGTTCTAATGGGTAAACAGTTGAACCAATCAACAAGAGGTTTGCAAAACAATGCAATCATAATAAATGATTCCCCGAATAGATAAAATTGATTGGTTTAGGCTGATGTTGCGTGTAATAATTATTAATTATTAACTCTAATATAAGTACAAATCTAATTATAATAAAATTAATGAATAAAATATTAGCTTTTATGATTAAAACGTCGATATTTTGTTTCATTCTGAAAGATTACAATATCAATTTTTTTTTAATTATTCAACTAGCTTAACTTATCCATGACTTCATCTAGTATCATCGTAGTCATCGGGTATTAAAGTTTATAAAAATCTCGTGGGAACTCTTTGATCTTCCGGGATAAAAATAACTGTCACTCTCCAGTTCTCTATATTCACGCAAAAATTACATCGATTCGTTGCTTGGTTGGTTGAAGGACAAACCAATAAAAAAAAACAACCGATCTCCGCTTGGGGGATACCGGGTCTAAAATACACGCAAACCTGTCTGAATTAATACAACGAACACTTTGATCCGTGACCATTGAAATGTTAAAGGCTTTCAAAACACGCCGCGTCCGCATAAAAATATTTCCCAAAATAGTTCGGTTCATAAAAAATACAGTTTTCGGATCGCCAGCGGTTTTTATATTACACCAGTTAAAATATTGAATGCCTATCTTTAATAGACATGCTAAAAAAAGTGGTTTTAGCCCAGTGGTTCAGACATAGGCCTCCTATACGGGGAGTTCGGGTTTGATGCCGTGCCTCTAAGTTTTCAGAGTTAGGTACTTTATAGCAATTAAAATATTATATCACATGTTTTAACGGCAAAGGAAACATCGTGAGAAAACCTGCATGCCTGAGATTTTCCATAATATTCTCAAAGGTTCAAAATGGGTGAGCGTGGCAGAATATGACCTTAACCTTTCACTTTCTTAGAGAAGACCCGTGCTCAGTAGTGGCCCAGCGACAGGTTGATCATGATGAAATACATGACGGACATGACAGAGCAGACTATAGCCAGGTTTTTCAAAAACTTTTTGTATTATAAAAACTTTTATAATTGTGAAGATCTCTGGTTAAATTTAAAAAAATACACGAATTGGATGAAAATGTCGCACTTCAAAACTAACTTTGCTTAAAACACTTTTTATTTACCAGGAAAACTGGTTCCAAGTGGCACTTAAAAAGCGCCCGGTAACAACGCAAACTTTTTAAAATAATATTTTCCAGCTGTCTATTGAAAAAGCACGCATATTTCCCGCGCCGACTGTACGCCGGCTATTTTGCATGTATAAAAATATTTGCTTTCGGTTTACACATCAAGGCATTCGCTGAAAGATACATGAAGCCTCCAGGCCATGGACGAATGTAGCGGAATCACAGGCTGAAAAAACGCTATCGGAATTTCACTAGGATGTATTGCAATGTTAGAAGAGCGACACATCCTCTGTGACAAGAAACTGAAGAAAATTCGGAGCGTATTTTTTTGCTTGTGAAATTTTACTCGGTGTCTCTGTAGGCTATCTCTATGGAATGGAAATTAAAGAATTTAAATCTACTTTTTATAAATATTGTTACACTAGCTGATGCCCGCGACTTCGTTCCCGTGGATATAGGTTTTTCAAAATCCAGTAGGAACTCTTTGATTTTCCATAATTAAAAGTAGCCTGTGTGTTAGTTAACTCAGGATACAATCTATCTCCACTCTCAGCCGAATCCATGAGGCAGTTTTTGCGTGAAAGAGTAACAAACATACGCACATACACACAAACTTCACCTTTTTAATATTCAATTGGCATTGACGGTAACCGTTCAAGTGTGGCCACTCAGTTTAACGCGTTGACTATCGCAATAATTACCACTATTGTTACCACTGTTGTTGAGCATTGACGTTAACCTTAATTTAGGCGCAACATAAGCAAAGGAGGGCAATAGGCAAGAACGCCACTACCTACTAGCATAATTTTCACGTAACGTGGAGAGAAATTTTCTATTAAATGTTATAATTATGAATAAGTATTGTTTTTATAATTGAACTTATTTAAATACGTAAATATTTTTAATTTACCTACAAGATGGTCAAGAAAAAAAAAATCCCGTAGTACTTTAAATAGCTAAGGGACGTTAAATGAGTCCACATTGTTTATTTGAAGTACACCTACTTTCCTCGAAAATCTTACCTAGTATTTAAAAGAGGGCTCTTTCACACACAAAAGAGGGTGTTAATTAACGGTGTTTTGTAAATAAGTCAACAGTCTTCACTGGCCGAAAATTTCAAGGAGCAGCATGCAGCATAAGCTAAAATTGTGAGGACTTTCTAAAAAGGTCTCCACAGTTAATTAAGTAGGGCGTTAGTCTTTTGTTTGGACTTATTACCTACTCTTTTTAACTTGAACTCATAACACCCTTATCATAAACTCCTAACATTCTTGTCCAGCACTAACTACATTTGAGTTTCTTCTCTTCTTCTCTTCTTCTCTCTCTCTCGCAGGGTGCGCGTCTCCAAATCGTGGATAAATATTATGAGGAATACCGATGATCTAATCACACAATCTACACTCCCAACATTTATTTAACATCCATACTTCCATACTAATATAATATTATACGTGCGAAAGTGTGTCTGTCTGTCTGTATGTCTGTCTGTCTGTCTGCTACGCTTTCACGGCTTAACCACTCAACCGATTTTAATGAAATTTTGTACAGACTTAGGATACATTCCGGGGAAGGACATAGGCTACTTTTTATCCTGGAAAAACAAACAGTTCCCGCGGGATTCCTAAAAACTCATCCGATTTGTATGAAATTTGGTACTGAGGTAGCTTGCGTCCCTGTAATTGACATAGACAACTTTTTATCCCGGAAAATCAAAGAGTTCCCACGGGATCTTTAAAAACCTACATCCACGCGGACGAAGTCGCGGGCATCCTCTAGTAAGAAATAAGACCCAATACAAAATGGGACAAACATAAAGCTTCTTTTTGTGTCATAAGTCTATTAAAAAGGTTAACTGCGAAGCCCAGTTATTTATTGCCGGGCAACATTAAGATATTATGTGAGTGGGAAGAGATATTTTTGGCACGTATCGTCCTTGCTGTGCTCAAAGCACTTTGTATCTTTATCTATGGTCGGGAGCCAAACGTGAAAGATGTGCATAAAATGTATATCTACGTACTTTCTATTCGAAGATAAAGCTCATGACATAAAGAGAAAGAAATCCCTAGGAAAATAAAAATAACCAACATAGCTCAATGAATTAGTATGCTGTCAGTGGGCAGGCTAAGGTTACAGAACCGATGACCCCTAACAACTATCAACGCACTGCTCAAACTACTGGACGAATCCAGCTGAAATTTCGCGTATAGATAGCTTTTATGATATATAACTTTATCCGCGACTTCGTCTGTATTGGTGTTAGCTGGCGGGGATGCTCTGCCTTTTTGGAGTGTTTTTTTTTGTTAAAACTGACTGGAAAGTGCTCTAAGGGGGTGCCGTGCGTGTGTCGGCGAGCGCCGGCACTGACGGGGTCCATACTTGTATAGTTTCCCTTAACTTGTTACAAATAACTACAAACTTGACATTGGCTAATCTTTGTAAAGGCAGACGAGAGAGCAAAAAAAAACTTATCCGCTAAGAAAGGATTTTCGGAAATTCAACCTGTTAGGGAGTAAAATAAGATTTTTAACATTTGTGTAACAAATAAATTAAAATAATAAAAAATAAATTGTGGGACATAAACTAGTTTATGTATATTACAAAATCACTGATTGTGCTTCGGCTACTGGACTTTTCGAGAATCCTCGTAGCCTTAGATTATATCAACAATAATAATCTTCACCATCAGTTCGCTGCAAAAAAAAAAAAAGTATATTATCAAAGAATAATCAATTTTTTAAGGAAGATTTGACTGATAGTGTTGGTAATAAAGTAATGATCGTTGAAATACTTCTACAATAGTAATATCCATTGATTTCTGAGGAATCTACCCCTTATAGCTATGTAGTAATATCATATCCTCCAAATATTATTATGGAGTGAGCAAAAGTAATTTGATCAGGGGAAACAATGCCGAAACTGGGTATGAGCCTGTCACAAAATTGAAACATTGTTGACATAAAAACGGAGAAATGGGAAATAAAGCGACACTGTTGTTTGTTATTGAACCTTAAAATTTACGTAAAAGGGCGGAAGTAAATTTGCGTAAGGTAATAAAATATGACGATGACCCGAGAGCCCGTAACAAAAATTTACAGGGTGTTTGATAAATTGTTTGCTCAAATGTAAGAATTTTTCTAGTTGGTTGTACATAGAAAATCTCTTTCAATTCGCGGTGGGTTTCAGAGCTATAAAACTTTTATGATAGATATTTTTTATCAATAAAAACCTTTGAAACTCTCTATGCATACTAAAATGCATTAAATAGATAGCAGAAGTTTAATAAAATACAATGTGAAGCCAGAATCTGATTCTTTGTCTTTTAATGATTTTAATTGTTTTTGTATTTATTTAAAACTAGCATCGGGCCCGCGACTTCACCCGCGTGGATTTAAGTTTTTCGAAATCCCGTGGGAACTCTTTGATTTTCCGGGATAAAAAGTAACCTGTGTGCTAATCCAGGATATTATCTATCTCCATTCCAAATTTCAGCCAAATCCGTCCTGTAGTTTTTGCGTGAAGGAGTAACAAACACATATACACACAAACTTTCGCCTTTATAATATTAGTGTAATATACGAAAAAATATAACTTATGTAAAATATTTTCCGATCAAACTGTACTTTTCAGGTGACTGACGACAGATAGAGGTCATTTAGTTCCCTATTTTTAGTTCGAACGCATTCTTATAAAGCACCTCCTCAAAATTTCCCACGGGCTCCTGAGCTTGAATGTTTATACACCTGTGTTATTCAGCTGGTATTGGATTGTAGTGATGATGATATTTATTGTTCGTGCGTGCGGCTCTTTTCTGACTGAGTATAATATTGTGGGAGGTTAATATTTTTCTTGCTTGTTTATTCATCATTTTTCATGCAATTCTTTCAAGCGCTCCAATTTCACTAAAGGTGGGAATTTGTGCCTACGTATTTGAGAAGGTATTTCCACCTCTCTTTGCATTGTATTCCTCATTGCTGAAGATCGTAATCCCCTTCCATTGATAACACGAGGAATGGGATCCGCATACAACTCAAATTAAGATGTATTCGATTTTTTTTTTGTTCTCTCGTCTGGCTTTACAAAGATTAGCCAATGTCAAGTTTGTAGTTGTAACATGTTAGGGAAACTATACAAGTATGGATCACGTCCGTACCGCGGCGCTCGCCGACACACGCACGGCACCCCCTTAGAGCGCTTTCCAGTCAGTTTTAACAAAAAAAAAAAAACGCTCCAAAAAGGCAGAGCACGCGCGCCAGCTAACACAAACACAGACGAAATCCTGTATTCGATTTAGGTGTAACCATTATATTATCATCATCATGATCTACCCATAGCCAGCTCACCGACTGAGCACTGGTCTTCTCTTAGTATGAGAAGGGTTTGTTCGTAGTCTATCACACTAGCCAAGTGTGGATAGGCAGACTTCAACCGTCTTTGAGAACATTATGGCTATCCTTAACACAGATATAAAAAATCTAGCTAGGATAGCCAGTCCTTGATCTTGCAACACTCAAAATTGTATTAAAAACTAAGTTATCTTACTAATTGTATATGCTTACAGTTCACTTTGTTGTAGGTACTTAGGATTGTAGGTATTTAATAAGATGTAAATTTAATTGTACTTAGTTATTAATCTTTTTGGAAATAAATTATTTATCTTATCTTATCTTATCTTATTATGGAGAACTCTCAATTATGCGGGTTTCCTCAAGATGTTTCCTTCATCGTTAAAGCAAGTGATATTAATTGCTATAAACTCACATAGCTCCAAAAAGTTCCAATTAGGAGGTCGATGTCTTAGGGTCAATCTGGGTATGTCACCCTCGCTCACCCACACGGGGTTAACGGGGAGTTTGTGCGGATGTGCAGGCGTCCCCACCCCGATTACCATCTTGACCTGTCGCCTGTATGCGTAAGGAAAAATTCCTAAACACCCATATCAAAAATGTTGTTACAAAATTACTGTTGAGTAACAAGTAAAATCAAATCAAAAAATTTAGCTGAACCCATATGTTTAGTTTTTTTTTTTCATATAATGTAACCAAAAAAAAAAATTCTTTCATCTGGCATTTTCATAAGGTAAACATTTAATTTAAAACCAAGGGTCAGTAGCTTTCAAGTCCGTCTGACCTCTAAAGTTACGAACAAAGCAATCAATTTTTTGTTATATAAAACTGACAGCCTGTCAAATACAGCTGAGAATTATAGAAATACATAGGTTATTAAGTGACCCTATACTACTAGATGATGCCCGCGAATTCGCGAATTTATTGCGTGGGTTTAAGTTTTTTTAAAAGCCCGTAGGAGTTTTTTGCTTTTTCGGGATAAAAAGCCTTGCCTATGTCAATTTCCGGGACGCAAGCTACCTCTGTAAATTGGTTAAACGGATGGGCCTTTAAGAGCCTCGTGGGAGCATAAAGATTTTCCGGGATCAAATTCCTTACCCAGGATGTAAGCTAACTCTGTACTTCACCAAAATTGGTTAAACTGTTGGGCTGTGTAAAGCTAGCAGACAGACAGACAGACGCACTTTCACACTTATAATATTATTATAAGTACCTTATATACCTTGTATGGATATGGATGGTATGGAAGTATGGATTTAATTGAAATCATTTGAAACAAGCGTACTTAAATAAATATTTTATCCAAGGTTTTATCACATAATATTATAGTTTCTGAGATCAAACGGTAATGGAGATTAATGACAAAGTTTTTTATATCTAATGACAAAGCTTCCAAAAAAATTAAAAACACGTTTAACTCCACAACACTCCACTCCATTTTCCAATTTACCGAGCGACCCTCATTACTTGTGTTAAACCTTCGCTTGCAAACACAGCATTTATCACCATTATTATTCATCGACTTATACTATATTAGTCACTAGCTGATGCCCGTAACTTCATTCGTATGAATATAGGTTTTTTAAAAATCCCATGGGATTGATTTTTCCGGGATAAAAAGTAGCATAATATGTGTTAATATAAAATTCTTTAACCACATAATATGTGTTAATCCAGGGTATAATCTATCTCCATTCAAATTCACTCACAGCCAAATCCGTTCAATAGTTTTTGCGTGAAAGTGTAACAAACATACACACATACACACAAATTTTCGTGTGTATGTGTATATGTTTGTTTGTGCATGTGTGATTTATATCCCTTGCAGTCGAAAATACAGACTAATACAATGGTATTAGTCGATATTTTCGACTGCAAGGGTTCCATCTATACAATCAATGTAGTACTAGGTTTTCTATTTTCTTGCAACACTGCAACACTTAAGCAAACTAAAGAAAAACCAAAGTATACCTAAATATTCCCACTATCTTATGTATGTGTATATAGCTTATTACCCTATATACCTTTGGCAGTGCAACACGTCAATACTACCAAATGCAACAGTGGGGCCGTTTTCTATTCTCTTGCAACACTGTAGCCGGGATTAACAATGGCAACCGCGCAATCAACGCCCAGCTTTAGAACTGCAACCTCACTAGCGGAATATTTGTCTTTGGACACGCTAACTGAATTGTAAAGTACAGGGTGACGGAATAACAATGAAATACGCGTTTGCAACGAGTTATTTTTAATGGCTTTTCTCTGGTTTCCAGCTAAGTTCTAAGCTATGTTTTGGTGGCGAAAAAGTTTGGTGGCTTGGCTAGTTAATAATAATGGAGCTTATTTGGTTTTCTAAGCTAAATTCACAGGTCTAAAATATCAAGTGGGATGTCAAATGAAAGAAGATAAATTTTGATTTCATAAATATTATACTTAATACAATGGTAAAATACACCGAGCGACAGAAAACAATTTTATACTAAATTAGCCAATGCCCGCGACTTCGCCCGCGTGGATTTAGGTTTTTCGAAATCCCGTGGGAATTCTTTGATTTTCCGGGATAAAAAGTAACCTATGTCCTAATCCAGGATATTATCTACCTCCATCCCAAATTTCAGCCAAATCCGTCTAGGGATTTTTGCGTGAAGTAGTAACAAAAATACAAACACACACTATTAGTGTGATACTATCGCTATCTATCGGCAGTTCGCGGGCAGTAGTTGGGTTTTAGTGCTGCTTAACTTTATCTTGAGCGTAAAATAAGTTGAAAATGCGCAAGGACCCCAAAAAGGTAAAGGTAAGAGACAGATATATTATAGACGGACAGACGGACAGAAAGACGTCATCGTAAAACTTGTGGATTGAAACGTTGAACATTTGGCTTTTAGTCTGTGAATGGATTGAAGCTTCATGAATAAGTAATGTAAGCCTGTCCAAAAAAAGCAAGAAAATAAAACAAACGAGTGGCCATGGAAAGCAAAAGACGTCCGAGATCTGGACAAAACAACTTGCGAATCACTTTCCGAAGTTCAGTTTATTCAGCCTCTTGGGGATTTTTGGCAAGCGATGCCTTTTCACACGATGATGTATAAACAAGGCTGTTAATTACAGGGCCCTTTGTTTCAAGAGTGACCGCTTTTGTAGCCAAATTTATTTTGCGTGAAGTGTGTCAAAAATTGTTCGCACAAAATAAATTGAGGTTTTTAGGCGGTGTCGGGTTTTATGCTTGAATTTCACGTCATAATTATGTGTAGCTACTCCACCCATACTTACTAGGCACTAGCTGATGCCCGCGACTTCATCCATTTGGATTTAGGTTTGCAAAATCCCATGCACTCTTTCATTCTCCGAGATAAAAAACTAAATTAAAATCGGTTCATTCGTTTAGGCGCTACAATGCCACAGACAGATACACAGATACAAACGTGAAACTTATAACACCCCTCTTTTTGGGTCGGAGGTTAAAAACAGCAAATGTCACTCTCCAAGCCTTAACTATATTATATCCTTGCAAATCACGTCAAACCGTTGCTTGCTCCGTTGAAACGTGTTTGAAGGACAAACCAATAAACCACCAAACAATCACACTTTAATATTTTAACATGCGTAGTCAATAGTGAATGGGCTATAAAAATGGACTGTAGGCCTAAAACTATAGTTTACATTTACGATGTGACTGTAACTGGATGATTTCTGTACTTTATTAATATAATTTTGAAAACATATTTTGGAATTTCTCAAAATCCTTTCTTAATGAGTCATTCTATCATAGTACTTTATACTATGTAGGCATATACCTAGTATGTAGGTTTATTATGGAAAATAGATTCAAAATAGTCCAGTCACTTAAGCATAAGAAAGGGGTCTATTTTGGAATGAGGGAATGAGCTGTATTTTGGCGTTGTCTCAAAAGTCATACGCATTTATCTTATTCTTATACAAGTTAGCCCTTGACTGCAATCTCACCTGGTGGTAAGTGATGATGCAGTCTAAGATGGAAGCGGGCTAACCTGGAAGTGATATGGCAGATTTTATAAAGCCCTCTTTGGTTTCTAGACGGCGCGGCGTCGTACCGGAACGCTTAGCGCTTGGCATGCGTCAGTGATAAAAGTAAAAAATCGCACGTGTGATAGAGCCCTACAGGTTTTTCAGCTTCGTCGTGTTTACGTTAACATTTGATTGGAGGACGTCTACGGTAGAATTGACTAACTTTTAGTGTAAATATTTCTGTTTTTTCGTACCTCCAGTTCCGCTACGTCGCGTCATGTCATACACCAAAATGGCGTGGAATAGAAATTGGCTTTGCTCTGGATGGTTGGACATTCTAGGTTTCAATTTTATAGTGATAATTTTTGCTTGGTTTGAGCTTTTTCACAAGCTTTTATTGGGTTTATCAACAGCCTTACCAAATTAATCAATTGCAATATTAAACAACACAGTTCTTAGACAAAATGATTATAATAATAAGCTAATAATGAGTAAACACCGCATGCGAATAAAGAGTGTCGAGTAATCTTACAACAAAAAATTAATTTAAATAACAGTACATATCTAAATTCTAAACTAATAAACAAATATAGGCAAACGGTACAGTATATAAATAAATAACTAACAGATAAGTCTATGTACGTAAATTAATTACTTTGAAGTAAAAACAAAAGACAAAGATGTAAAACTCAAAAAAAAAAATTATGACATATTATATTCCGATTTAAGGAAATTGGAATTATGGTAATTTTATGCTGTACGGTAACTTAATGCCATATGAACTCATTTATATAATAATAAACATTTATTTTCAGATATTTCATCCATAATATAGTGTTAGTAACAAAGACCTTATGAACTATGTTAGTAATTAAATTACATTGTTATTACTTATATTGAGCATTCAACCAGAGAATCAATATGTAAGTATGTCTAGTACATTGAGCTTATTATAAAGTTGATTTATTCTCTGGGTTGTCGAGTTAGCACCCATAGTTGTTGAGCGGATAGGAAAAAATAAGTTTCCTCTACTTTCCTATGCACTATAAGAGAGCAGTTTTGAAGCGACTTCCTTAGGCGCGTTGAGCGATTTCTGGATAGCAGCCTAATTTACCCAAAAAATAAATAGTATAGCTACATTCTAAATTTAGTACCGATCACTCCCGAACAATATTCGTCCCTCGGCGATTTATTGGCGATCCGCAAAATCAACACGCGAGCAAAAAATTTATGGCCCGACAAAAACTATTTTTATTGACACAATTTCGCTGACACTAAACAATGTCCGATTTAAAAGCTTTTATTTGTTTCGCTTTATGGGGAACTTTCTTTTTTTGTTCTTGTTTACCGAGTTCGGCTGGTATTAATGGTCGATGAATATTTGCTGTGGATTCGATTATAGATACAATTTTTACGTGAATATGTGCTAATCTGTTTATACAACATCATGATCATCATTATTATCAATCGATAGACGTCCACTGCAGTTGGGACAGGTCTCTTGTAGCGACTTCCACTATTATAATATTCCCAACAAATATAGAATTCTAAAAGTGTATAATCATAATAAATGCCAAACTGTCGCTAATATACGAGTTAAAGTCCGGCGTCTGAAAAATTACGCGATAAATATACCAAAACTTGCGATGAAACTTTATAACGAAATTAACTAAAAGTTCCCAGTTAGATTCTCCATTCAAATCAAACAGTTCCATTCTCAAACTATAACAAGTGTAAATTAAAAATTTATAACACCCCCGACAAAGTATTTGAGTTTTCCAAAACATCATTTTCAAATAAATAATTATGTATCTAGGCAACGTCCATCTTGACAGCTTGACATTTGTCAATTGACATAATATTATGAACCTAACGGTTATCTAACCTTCTTTTCTACAAGAAAACTAGAAAAGGGCTGATAACTCTTAAACGGCTGAACCAATTTTTTTGGATTATAGCTAAGAACACTCTCGATCAAGCCACCTTTCAAACAAAAAAAAAGTAAATTAAAATCGGTTCATTCGTTTAGGCGCTACGATGCCACAGACAGATACACAGATACACAGATACACACGTCAAACTTATAACACCCCTCTTTTTTGGTCGGGGGTTAAAAACCTACTGATTCATAAATGTGTGTAATTCACTGAAAAGTGCGGGAACTCAAAGTTCCGTGCTTTTCATAAATACTGAATTCCCAATTAGCGTTATTGGCAGTGGAACTCTCACAAATAGTCTTGCAACTGAAACTCTGAAACTAGTTAGTGGAGTAGATATAAATTGCGATTGTGGGAACATATTGAGTTGCGTGGGGCAGGATTTGTGTTCCACGCCCAACTTTCATAATATCCTTTACGATAAGTTGGCCGATGTTATTTCTGCGGTTTCCGCCTACGTACGGTTATGTTCTTGAATGTTCTCATTTGTACTACATTAAGTGGACTAAAATCTCTTTTATAATGTTTGAACAAGTCGTAATTAAAAAAAATAAAAACATGGCTGCCCTGCAAAACGAAACAACGTAACGTAAAATGACGGCTTTACCTACGTGCTCTCTGAGGCACGAGAATAAAAGATAGCCAATTTCTTACCTATTACCGTACTTGACAGAAAACCCCAATAGGTACTTACTGAACTATTTTTGCCTGGTCCTGGAATCGAATCCAGGATCTCGTCAGCTGCAGTCATACATGCGAACCACTAGATATACCAAGTAGGCAAAAAGTATTAGGTATATCAGATAGCAAAGTATGGAAGGGACTAAATTCAAATTTTCAAATTCAAATTCAAATTCAAATTATTTTTATTCAATTAAACTTTTACAAGTGCTTTTGAATCGTCAAAATTATCTACCACTGGTTCGGAATGCTGTTCCTACCGAGAAGAACCAGCAAGAAACTCGGCGGTTGCTCTTTTCAAATGTACAATTTACAATAATATGCCATACTGTATACAAGCAATTGCAGCGCCGTATATTGCTGGAGCGAATCAAATCCAAGCTTTTTTGTCATTTACATAATCTTCGATTGTATAATAAGCTTTTTCCAGGAGCATACTTTTAATAGATTTTTTGAACTTGTGTAAAGGCAAGTCTAAAATTGATTGTGGAATTTTATTATAAAATATTACACTCATTCCCACAAACGATTTTCCCACTTTCCTGAGGCGGAGCGTGGGATATGCGAGCCTATTACGGTTTCTAGTTTGCCGGTCGTGGAAATCACCGATTTTTTTGTAACTATGAATGTTTTGTCGTACAAAAATTATATTAGCGTAAATATATTGAGAAGCTACTGTAAGAATACCTATTTCCTTAAATTTCTCTCGTAGGGAATCGCGCGTTTTTAAATTATAGATTGCGCGTATTGCCCTTTTTTGTAATACGAAAATTTTTCCAATATCTGCCGCTTTACCCCATAGTAAGATTCCGTAAGACATAATACTGTGAAAATAGGCAAAATATACAATTTTTGCAGTTTCCACATCAGTTATCTGTCGAATCCTTCTAACAGCGTAAGCAGCAGAGCTGAGTTTACCAGCAAGTGTTGATATATGGGCGTTCCATTGAAGCTTTGCATCTAAAGTTATCCCTAGGTAGGTCCCTAAATGTTTTTTAGTATAAGGGCTAATTTAAAAAATTGCAACAATATATCTCACTGCTGCCGTGTCATCACCTACTGTTTGGTGTGATTGCAGTCGAGGTATGATGCGGGGCGACGTCCCGCTCAGCCGCACTATCCCGGTGCGGGGCGTCCCCACACCGATCGCCATGTCGACCTGTCGCGAACTATAATAGTTGTTAAAAAACTACACTAGTTGTAACATAAAAATCTCATTATATGAGAGTAGTTTAAGAAAGAAAATTAGAAAATCTACAAAATTCGAAATGGGACTAAGCAGAAATAAATAAACTAGAGATTGAGTTCCCTTCTCCCATGCTAATTGAAATCTCCAACAGAAAGTCTAACATTTCAAATATACCTGAGTCTTCGTTTCCGAGTCGATTTATCATTCGATTAATCCAAGGTAGGTACATACTTCTCGGGTAAAGAGATTAAAAAAATCGCTCGATTTCAATGAATATGCAGCTTACGTATTCAAACATTCGCAAAAGTGAAATTGGACGGAGTCAGGTATTTCGGAACGCAAATTTGCTAAATCTGGAAAAATCCCGAAGGAATGGGTTTTGTGAGACAACTAGATTTATTTCGATCACATTTTACAATTCGAGTGAGCCGTTCGGAAATCGTATTGTCTTATTGTATTGTGCCCGACTTCAACGTAGGTCTACATCTGATTTTTTTTTATTCAGATACAAGTTAGCCCTTGACCGCAGTTTCACCTGGTGGTAAGGGATGATGCAGTTTAAGATGGAGGCGGGTAACCTGGTATGCATTATACATTTTACCACTTTGGAAGTGTCACTCGGTTCTATTAATCACATGCTCATCAATGATAAATATGAATGCAGAAAGAGCGAGTAGAAAAATATAATGGAAATAAATCGTCTAAGTATTTTCTTTTTTTCGTGGAAATTAAAGCACAATCATTTCGTTCTTTATTTTTTTGTTGTTTAATTTTATTCATTTTCAACAAAGCATCCCACACTCAAAGTATTTTCTATTTTTGTCTTTGTGAGATTACTAAAAGTGCTCGTAGGTGGTTTTATCCCCTATTTGACTTAGGGTCAAAAATAGATAGGCATAGTCTGGATATTAACATACATGCATAGACTAGACTGCTAAAATCATAACCCCTCCTTTTGGCTTTGCCGTAGTCGAGTAAAAATGGTTGTGATACATAGACGCCAAGGGTTGAAAAAATATGCCATTGACAAAAAACCCTCAAGCGTTCGTCAACAAAAGGACTCCGAACTCCACTCACTATTATTGGCATAACCCTATCACTTTACAAACGGGATTCCAAATGCCAACAGACTTCCATTCAATAGGCAATAACCCAAAGGAAATGATATAAGTACACTACGGAATAGTTGTATGAAAAAAGGCTATAGTCTGAGCAGTAAAGTCGAACCAACGCATTTGCCTACCAAATCGCATCTGCTTATAAAATAGGTATAATACAATAGTTAGTACATAGTTTAATTTAGGAAAAATGGAACCCTTATAGGATCACTTTCTTGCCTGTCTGTCTGTATGTCCGTCTGTCCGTCGGTAGTGTATGTCTAGAAAATCTACAGGGTACTTCCCGTTGATCTAGAATCATGAACTTTGGCAGCACAAGTAAAGCAAAAACCCGAAAACCGTGGATTTGTGGTTACATCACAAAAAATGTGTTCATGAACAAATAATAATTAATTAGTATTTTCAATTTTTAAACTAAGATAACTATACCACGTGCGGTATCATATGAAAAGGCTTTACATTCTAAAACAGATTTTTATTTATTTTTATGCATACTAATTTTGATTCATCGTGCAAAATGTCGGAAAAAATACCCGAGTACGGAACCCTCAGTGCGCAAGTTTGACTCGCACTTGGCCGGTTTTTGGTTGGACGAGCAATTTTAATTTAGGAGCCGAAAACACACATTGACAGTCAAAATTATCACACATAATAATTTACTATATGCAAGTGCAGAAAGAACACGTAAAAAGTATATAGGTAACTACATATTATAAGATAATTTATAAGTTTAGGTTTAACTTTAGTTAAACTACTTTATTAGCCGTAATAATTAGGCTTTCTTTACTATATAATATATAGTAAAGAAGTATATATAATATATATATATATATATATATATATAAAATAAGATTTTTTTACTGATTTGCTTGAATATATACCTTAAGTTTTAAGTTTACGGCTACAAATTGTACCTACAAAATCTTGCCCATTGAAAACGATAAAAAGCGTTTTGGGATTGCTTGATTTTTCTTCTACAAAATACCCGTGAATTTTTCTTTTTATATTAACAAGTATTTCTCATCACTTAGTATGAAAAGTATGAAGTTGACACAACACAATCTATTCTGATGTAGTACTCGTGTTCCAGTATTTCTTTGCCTCGGATGAAATGAAAGCATTTCTTTTCATCTGTGGCGGTAACAAAGGTGCTCAAGCAATCTCTTGTGCCGACTTTTAGATCAATCTTTTACAATAACTTTTCTTGTCACATTGTTGTCTCAATTCTAGAGAGTAGGGAATAGGTCTAGGTACAATCGTATCAGAAAATCACACTAATAATATTATAAAGGCGAAAGTTTGTATGTGTGTGTGTGTGTGTGTGTGTATGTTTGTTACTCCTTCACGCAAAAACTACTGGACGGATTTGGCTGAAATTTGGAATGGAGATAGATAATATCCTGGATTAGCACATAGGCTACTTTTTATCCCGGAAAATCGAAGAGTTCCCACGGGATTTCGAAAAACCTAAATCCACGCGGGCGAAGTCGCGGGCATCGGCTAGTATTTTCTAAATTGGTCAAAAAACATAGCCTGGATAGTACCAACTCCTATCCACGGAGAGAAGTTGGTATAGGGCTCTCTCTGTTGGGGTACCCGCCAGGTAACCTCCTCGTGTGCCTGAGTGTTGCGGGTAACAGCAGCGCTTGGGCCAGTTTACCCTGGTAACATAGTTAACGATTTCTCTTCATGGGATATTGTTAGCCATGGCTAATTGACCTGGCAGGGAGGGGGTGTTGTCCGCGCGTCCCTCTGAGTGTCCTTAGCAGAGGGCGCAGTGACGCACTCATGGGGCATAGCTCTAGGAGCGGAGAGTGTGGCTGTGTTGGGTTGGGATGAGGCTTCATCACCCATCCAAATCCGTAGGAACTCTAATTTCCCGGTATAAAAAGTTGTCTATGTGAGTTCTCGGGATGCAAACTATCTTTGCAGCCATATGAATCGGTTAAACAGATGGGCCTTTTAGAATACCGTGGGAACTCTTTGATTTTCCGAGCTAAAAATAGGCTATGTCCTTCCCCGCGATGTAAGCTAACTCTACCTTTCATCAAAATCAGTTAAAACGTTTGGCCGTGAAAAGCTTGTGGACAGACAGACATACTTTCGCATTTATAATACTTATTAGTAAGTATCGATTGACTTTACCCAAAAAAAAAAAAAAACTCAAAATAAGTACGTAAAGTATGTAGGTACCTATACCTACTACAACAACTACAGTTTGCACAAAATAGTTATGACAAAAAATTCGAATATCCATAGAGAATAGAGAATGTGGCGGACTCTATTTGTGTCTATGGAAATGGGAGAGTGGGAAATATTGGATTTTTCATCGAATCCGTATCGGCACTGTTTTTGTGGGTAGTATTTTTGTTCGGCACTATTGTTTTACTCGTTTGCAGTTCGGTTACGTGCGTTGCAGTTGTCTTAACTTTTTAGTTAGTGATACTTAAAGAAACAGTTTTGTTTCAAAGTTTAGCTTAGGTATGCTTGTCACGGTTTTAAAGCAAGTAAATCAAACTTTCTAACCTTATTTAGTTCATTCCTTGTGCCTTATTCGTTTTGTCTATAACTGTGTTATTAAAATACTATGCATTTAGAGTAAAGAACGCTGCAATTGAAATGTAGCGTCAAATTAGATTTTTTTTAATTGTTTTACCTTTTTTTGTATTTTTTGTTGGTTTTCTTTCACAATAAAAAAAATTGCGAGTGATTTTTATAGGAAATAATGGGGAGATAATAATATTGCCTCTGCTCTTCTAAATTGAAATTACCTAATAGCAATTGAAATAGCTAGATATAGCTACAATATGTACACAGTACCTTGACAGTAGGTACTCACCGATCTACACTTGTTAATCCCAGCACTTTTAAGATCGCTACCTGTAACAACAAAAAATATTATAAGTACTTAAGTTAAATTATAATGTAAGTTTTTTTTTCATACTAATATTATAAAGGCGAAAGTTTGTGTGTATGTGTGTGTGTGTGTGTGTGTGTATGTTTGTTACTCCTTAACGCAAAAGCCACTAGATGGATTTGGCTGAAATTCGGAATGGAGATAGATAATATCCTGGATTAGGCTACCTTTTATCCCGGAAAATCAAAAAGTCCCCACGAGATTTCTAAAAAACAAAATCCACGCGGACGAAGTCGCGGGCGTCAGCTAGTAAGTCATACATCTTGAATAGGCTCAAATAGAACATAACTAAGTGGTAGTTATGTTCCCTTTGAGCCTATTCGGCCATATTTTGAGCCTGTGGGGTCACTTTTTCACTGAATTGCTAGCCAGACCATCGAGAATTATTTATTAATTTTTTATTACCGAATCGCTTTTGATCGAAAAATTTTAACTAAGGTATGATTTTACTATAAACAAATAAAATAATTAAACAATTTTTTTGTAATGAACCACAAAACAAGCGCACTTGACGCGAACATTATCTAAGCTCATACAGCCAAAAAATAATATTGAATAAGGAAAAAGGATAAGTAATTCGTTTACAATTCCCTAAGTAAAGACACTAATTCACAGCTCAAACAACCAATTGGGAACGAAGCCGAGTAAAAACATACATTTTAATCCCATCGTTAATTACCTTGTGTATGGCTCACAATTTGTCCTTTTTGGAGCGACCCACTGGCAAAACAACGGGTTTTGTGTTTTCGCAACCGGGACCCGTGTACATAATGTCGTACTGACGAATAAATATGTTTAATTAGGGACTGGTTTTTCAACCATGAAACATGCACACACACACACACACACACGCACGAGAGCGCACGCATACACACATAACAGGTTTACAATGATCTCTTCTATAAACGACTAATTTTAAGTTATTGTGTTTGTATTGTTTAAGTTTTTATAGAATAAAAGTCTTTTTATATGTATTGATAACTTTACACTATTAGAAATAAATTTTATTTTCACTTTCAAATATATATTTAATCTTGGGACAGTTTCGGTATTGGAAATCAATCAAATTTTTAATTTTAACATTAGTTACAGTTTATGCAGCCATTAGGATGCCCAAGGTGCTGGAGTGGAGAGAGACGATATGAAATGAATCACAGAGAATAAGCTGCTGGCACAAGATTGCAGCGTGTGGAATTCTCTACTGGAGCCACAATGTCTTTATAATAATATGTATGTAATATTATGGGAGCAATTGATGTCTATAAGTTGACGACGACAGTTTTTGATTCCTACAGTTTTCTCTTTTTAAAAATCTATAGCAGTAATTTAATACTAATCGAATTCTAAACAAAAAGTTTGGGCTATAATAATCGTTGTAAATGTTAAGAGTAGGGAGACTTCTACAGAAAATCTTCACGGAATTTT
Organism: Maniola jurtina; assembly: GCF_905333055.1. Lineage (NCBI taxonomy): Eukaryota > Metazoa > Arthropoda > Insecta > Lepidoptera > Nymphalidae > Maniola > Maniola jurtina. Next base: position 12,212,857 of record NC_060044.1, read on the forward strand.
GATATATTAATATTAAGTTGCCGTGAGTCTTATCCAATGTCTCTTCAGATGTCGTTCCGATGTTATGTAAACTGGTCACGCGCAAAGAAGCAGTTGTTAATCTCGAGCAATCCGTCAAGTGGAAGGCTTAGGGTGATCAACAGCTGTGCTCTTACTTACGTTAATAAGATGTATTTTGAGATTTAAATACGACCAAAAGAGATTGCTTTTATTCGCTTTAGGTGGTTTACAACCTCAGTACTTTTGTTTATGTACCGATGTATTTTTAACCCCCGACACAAAAAGAGGGGTGTTATAAGTTTGACATGTGTATCTGTGTATCTGTATGTCTGTGTATCTGTGTATCTGTCAGTGGCATCGTAGCGCCTAAACGAATGGGCCGATTTTAATTTACTTTTTTTTGTTTGAAAGGTGGCTTGATCGAGAGTGCTCTTAGCTATAATCCAAAAAAATTGGTTCAGCCGTTTAAAAGTTGTCAGCTCTTTTCTAGTTTTCTTGTAGAAGAGAAGGTTAAATAACCCTTAGGTTCATAATATTCAAGTGTCAATTGACAAATGTCAAGCTGTCAAGATGGACGTTGCCTAGATATACATAATTATTTATTTGAAAATGATGTTTTGGAAAACTCAGATACTTTGACAGACGCCAATTTTAGTTATTTTTAGGGTTCCGTATACCTCAAAAGGAAAAACGGAACCCTTATATGATCACTTTGTTGTCTGTCTGTCTGTCTGTCCGTCCGTCCGTCGTGTCTGTCAAGAAAACCTATAGGGTACTTCCCGTTAACCTAGAATCATGAAAATTGGCAGGTAGGCCTTATAGCCCAAGAACAGGAATAAATCTGAAAACCGTGAGTTTGTGATTACATCATTAAAAAAAATTAAAATGTGTTTCAATTTTCAAAGTAAGATAACTAACTATACCAAGTGGGGTATCATATGAAAAGGCTTTACCTGTACATTCTAAGACAGATTTTTATTTTTTTTATGTATGTATACTAATTTTTGATTTATCGTACAAAATGTTGGAAAAAATACCCGAGTACGGAACCCTCAGTGCGCGAGTCTGACTCGCACTTGGCCGGTTTTTTTTTAATGTTATACCTACTGTGCTTCATAATATCCTACTATAGATAGATTATATATTAGATTTTTTTATTGCACATAGGAATACAAGAAATATAGCTATAGCCTAAAGCTACGTATGTGAAATCGACAGACACATTTGTCTGTTAAATTTTCACTCATCTACTGAACCGAAGGTACAGAAGTAGATTGTAGGTAGCCTAAACATGGGCATCAAATGCTTTTAAGCCCGGAAAACCAAAGAGTTCCCATGGGATTATAAAAATACCCACAAGGACACAGTATTGGGTAAATTTATATAACAGACTTACCTATACATAATCTTTTTAGGATAGCACAAAAATACAAAACCTCTCCAATGACAAGTGTAAATTAAAAATTTATAACACCCCCGACAAGTGAAGGTTACAGTAATAACTAGAAAAGGGCTGATAAGGGATTTTATTTATATGTAATTACTTTGCAGCGCCCTGACGGGGCTTCATGTTGTATTATAATTGGTTTTTTTTCTATTATGATGTAAAACATGAATGCAAATAAATAAAGAATAAAGAATAACTTTCAAACGGCTGAACCGATTTTCTTGGATTATAGCTAAGAACACTCTCGATCAAGCCATCTTTCAAACAAAAAAAACTAAATTAAAATCGGTTCATTAGTTTAGGAGCTACGATGCCATAGACAGATACACAGATACACACGTCAAACTTATAACAACCCTCTTTTTGGGTCGGGGGTTAAAAAATACGCTAAAACAAAGGGATAATTTTCAACAGATAAAAAATGTAGGTCACCGCTGACTAATAATGTTTTCAATGAAAATACCACTATCCATCACTCGCCACTTGGAACCTTTCACTGATTCCATCAACAAACACTTTTGAGTCGTCCGACCTGCTTAGCTATTCGTTGCTATTGGTAACTTATCCCATTTATAGAATAAAAACTAGAGTAAATAATAATAGTAAATAACAATAATAGGATGTCCGCGACTTTGTCCCGTGGGAACTGTTTGATTTTCCGGTATAAAAAGTTTCCTAGGTCAATTACAGGAACGCAAGCTACCTCGGTACCAAATTTCATACAAATCGGTTAAGCGGATAGGTCTTTAGGAATCCCGTGGGAACTCTTTGCTTTTCCAGGATAAAAGTAGCCTATTTCCGTTCCCGGGATACAAGCTAACTCTGTACCAAATTACGTCAGAATCAGTTAAACTGTTGGGCCGTGAAAAGGTAGCAGACAGACAGACAGACAGTCAGACGTGCCCGTGAACTTAGCAGAGCATATGCCAGCAGATCAAAAATAAAAAGGAGTTCCCTTCGCATGCAGAAGAGTTCTATAGTTCCTGATACTTTTTAAAGATAGTTCTGGCGTTTTTGCTAAAAAAATCGCAGTTGAAATAATGCTCTGCTAACTTCCGGTAGCAGATCATTTTCGAGCAAAGCGAAAAAAAAAGAGTTCTCTGTACGCACGTATCTCAGTTCTATAGTTCCTCATACTTTATAATGATAGTTCTGACATATAAACCTAAAAAAAGTCAAATGAAAAAATCAATAAATTTTCAAATTTAGTCATCATAAGTAATTTAAAAAAATTCTAGCAGCTAGAACTCAAATCTCAGAACCTAGAACTCTACGATTTCTTATAGCTCATTAACTAAGCTATAAAATAAAGCTATTAATTAGCCCAGAACTCACAAAGAAGTCCCAGCAGAGCATAGAAGAATAGTTATAAACAATAAATTTTCAAACTTCACACCAAAAGTTGTTAAAAAATTTCCAGCTGCTAGAACTCTCATCTCAGGGGCTAGAACTCCTCGATTTATTATAGATTATTAACATAGCTATAAAATAAAGCTATAAACTAGCCCAGAACTCTCAAAAACGTGCCAGCAGAGCATACCAGAAGAGTCATGATACACTAATTTTCAAACTTATTATCATAAGCCATGAAAAAAAAAACCAGCTGATAGAACTCTGATCTCAGAGGCTAGAACTCCTCGATTTCATTAATATTATTGATAAAGCTATAAAAGAAAGCCATTAACTTGCCCAGAACTCTCAAAAAAGTGCCAGCAGAGCATACAAGAAGAGTCATAAACGATAAATTTTCAAACTTAAAAATCACAAGTTACTAAAAAAATTCCAGCTGCTAGAACTCTCATCTCAGGGGCTAGAACTCCTCGATTTCTTTAAGATTATTAACATACCTATTAAACAAAGCCATTAACTAGACAAGAACTCTCAAAAAAGTGCCAGCAGAGCATACAAGAAGAGTCATGATGCACTAATTTTCAAACTTATTATCATACGCCATGAAAAAAATTTCAGCTGCTAGAACTCTGATGTCAGAGGCTAGAACTCCTCGATTTCTTAAATATTATTGACAAAGCTATAAAACAAAGCCATCAACTAGACCAGAACTCTCAAAAAAGTGCCAGCAGAGCATACAAGAAGAGTCATAAACGATAAATTTTCAAACTTAAAAATCACAAGTTACTAAAAAATTTCCAGCTGCTAGAACTCTCATCTCAGGGGCTAGAACTCCTCGATTTCTTTAAGATTATTAACATACCTATTGAACAAAGCCATTAACTAGACCAGAACTCTCAAAAAAGTGCCAGCAGAGCATACAAGAACTGTCATAAACGATAAATTTTCAAACTTAAAAATCACAAGTTACTAAAAAAATTCCAGCTGCTAGAACTCTCATCTCAGGGGCTAGAACTCCTCGATTTCTTTAAGATTATTAACATACCTATAAAACAAAGCCATTAACAAGACCAGAACTCTCAAAAAAGTGCCAGCAGAGCATACAAGAAGAGTCATGATGCACTAATTTTCAAACTTATTATCATACGCCATGAAAAAAATTCCAGCTGCTAGAACTCTGATCTCAGAGGCTAGAACTCCTCGATTTCTTAAATATTATTGACAAAGCTATAAAACGAAGCCATCAATTAAACCAGAACTCTCAAAAAAGTGCCAGCAGAGCATACAAGAAGAGTCATAAACGATAAATTTTCAAACTTAAAAATCACAAGTTACTAAAAAATTTCCAGCTGCTAGAACTCTCATCTCAGGGGCTAGAACTCCTCGATTTCTTTAAGATTATTAACATACCTATTAAACAAAGCCATTAACTAGACCAGAACTCTCAAAAAAGTGCCAGCAGAGCATACAAGAACTGTCATAAACGATAAATTTTCAAACTTAAAAATCACAAGTTACTAAAAAATTTCCAGCTGCTAGAACTCTCATCTCAGGGGCTAGAACTCCTGGATTTCTTAAAGATTATTAACATACCTATTGAACAAAGCCATTAACTAGACCAGAACTCTCAAAAAAGTGCCAGCAGAGCATACAAGAAGAGTCATGATGCACTAATTTTCAAACTTATTATCATACGCCATGAAAAAAAATTCCAGCTGCTAGAACTCTGATGTCAGAGGCTAGAACTCCTCGATTTCTTAAATGTTATTGACAAAGCTATAAAACGAAGCCATCAACTAAACCAGAACTCTCTCAAAAAAGTGCCAGCAGAGCATACAAGAAGAGTCATAAACTATAAATTTTCAAACTTAAAAATCACAAGTTACTAAAAAATTTCCAGCTGCTAGAACTCTCATCTCAGGGGCTAGAACTCCTCGATTTCTTAAAGATTATTAACATACCTATTGAACAAAGCCATTAACTAGACAAGAACTCTCAAAAAAGTGCCAGCAGAGCATACAAGAAGAGTCATGATGCACTAATTTTCAAACTTATTATCATACGCGATGAAAAAAATTCCAGCTGCTAGAACTCTGATGTCAGAGGCTAGAACTCCTCGATTTCTTAAATATTATTGACAAAGCTATAAAACGAAGCCATCAACTAAACCAGAACTCTCAAAAAAGTGCCAGCAGAGCATACAAGAAGAGTCATAAACGATAAATTTTCAAACTTAAAAATCACAAGTTACTAAAAAATTTCCAGCTGCTAGACTCTTCTTGTATGCTCTGCTGGCACTTTTTTGAGAGTTCTGGTTTAGTTGATGGCTTCGTTTTATAGCTTTGTCAATAACATTTAAGAAATCGAGGAGTTCTAGCCTCTGACATCAGAGTTCTAGCAGCTGGAATTTTTTTCATGGCGTATGATAATAAGTTTGAAAATTAGTGCATCATGACTCTTCTTGTATGCTCTGCTGGCACTTTTTTGAGAGTTTTGGTCTAGTTAATGGCTTTGTTCAATAGGTATGTTAATAATCTTTAAGAAATCGAGGAGTTCTAGCCCCTGAGATGAGAGTTCTAGCAGCTGGAAATTTTTTAGTAACTTGTGATTTTTAAGTTTGAAAATTTATCGTTTATGACCCTTCTTGTATGCTCTGCTGGCACTTTTTTGAGAGTTCTGGTCTAGTTAATGGCTTTGTTCAATAGGTATGTTAATAATCTTAAAGAAATCGAGGAGTTCTAGCCCCTGAGATGAGAGTTCTAGCAGCTGGAAATTTTTTAGTAACTTGTGATTTTTAAGTTTGAAAATTTATCGTTTATGACTCTTCTTGTATGCTCTGCTGGCACTTTTTTGAGAGTTCTGGTCTAGTTAATGGCTTTGTTTTATAGCTTTGTCAATAATATTTAAGAAATCGAGGAGTTCTAGCCTCTGACATCAGAGTTCTAGCAGCTGGAATTTTTTTCATGGCGTATGATAATAAGTTTGAAAATTAGTGCATCATGACTCTTCTTGTATGCTCTGCTGGCACTTTTTTGAGAGTTCTTGTCTAGTTAATGGCTTTGTTTAATAGGTATGTTAATAATCTTAAAGAAATCGAGGAGTTCTAGCCCCTGAGATGAGAGTTCTAGCAGCTGGAATTTTTTTAGTAACTTGTGATTTTTAAGTTTGAAAATTTATCGTTTATGACTCTTCTTGTATGCTCTGCTGGCACTTTTTTGAGAGTTCTGGGCAAGTTAATGGCTTTCTTTTATAGCTTTATCAATAATATTAATGAAATCGAGGAGTTCTAGCCTCTGAGATCAGAGTTCTATCAGCTGGTTTTTTTTTTCATGGCTTATGATAATAAGTTTGAAAATTAGTGTATCATGACTCTTCTGGTATGCTCTGCTGGCACGTTTTTGAGAGTTCTGGGCTAGTTTATAGCTTTATTTTATAGCTATGTTAATAATCTATAATAAATCGAGGAGTTCTAGCCCCTGAGATGAGAGTTCTAGCAGCTGGAAATTTTTTAACAACTTTTGGTGTGAAGTTTGAAAATTTATTGTTTATAACTATTCTTCTATGCTCTGCTGGGACTTCTTTGTGAGTTCTGGGCTAATTAATAGCTTTATTTTATAGCTTAGTTAATGAGCTATAAGAAATCGTAGAGTTCTAGGTTCTGAGATTTGAGTTCTAGCTGCTAGAATTTTTTTAAATTACTTATGATGACTAAATTTGAAAATTTATTGATTTTTTCATTTGACTTTTTTTAGGTTTATATGTCAGAACTATCATTATAAAGTATGAGGAACTATAGAACTGAGATACGTGCGTACAGAGAACTCTTTTTTTTTCGCTTTGCTCGAAAATGATCTGCTACCGGAAGTTAGCAGAGCATTATTTCAACTGCGATTTTTTTAGCAAAAACGCCAGAACTATCTTTAAAAAGTATCAGGAACTATAGAACTCTTCTGCATGCGAAGGGAACTCCTTTTTATTTTTGATCTGCTGGCATATGCTCTGCTAAGTTCACGGGCACTAGTCAGACACACTTTCGCATTTATAATATTAGTATGGAAGTATGGATAAATCACTGGTCTGATCTGGTGGAAAATTTGGTAGAAACAGTTTGCGTTCCGGATCTTAACATAGGCAACTTTTTATCCCAGAAAATTAAAGAGTTCCCAACAACACGATGTTCAACGGCGTTTCCCGTTAAACGTAGATATAGCCACGATGAACGTACAACGGCATTCACAATGCCCTTTGGCATAAGATAATACATATTTTAACCCCAATTCAATTGGCATTAGACGTTAACCGTTTATGTGTAGCCACGCAGTTTAACACGTTACCCATCGCAATGATTATGGCGTTGTTGGGCATTGACGTTAACCTTACTGTGACCTGAGCATAAGAAATGGGTCAAAGAAGTCATCGCAATTAATATCAAACTTTAACTATATTATATTAAATCAATATTCAAGTGAATAGTTTATAAATTGCGTGTTCTTTGAAAACGGAACTTCGTAACAGAGTTTAAACTTTTGATTTAATATTCTGTTAGACTTAAGAACGCCTTAATTAAGTTAATTGTTTCAATTTGTTTCTAACGGTGATCTTCAAAATGTAAATAGATTTTGTTTTAACATAGAAATAATACTAATATAAAATGAATGAATGAAACATTCTTTATTGTACACCAAAAATTTCAAGATTCTAGGTCAACGGGAAGTACTCTTTAGGTTTTCATGACAGGCACGACGGACGGACGGACCGACGGACAGACAGACAACAAAGTGATCCTGTAAGGGTTCCGTTTTTCCTTTTGAGGTACGGAACCCTAAAAAAAAGAAAAAGATTCTCTTGAGAATTCGAATCGAAAGGTGTTTTGCTCTAAAACTACTTTCAAAAGCTATTTACCATTTTCAAGGTTGAATTAGTCATTCGTCGTTCGTGAGAACTACTTAGTTGGGGGAAATTATACTGAAGTGAACGAGGCAATTTGTCCTTATGATTTATTAGACGCTTGACGCTAACTATAATGCTTGGTAAAAGCACTTTTCTTTATTATTAAATCCACATAAATCTCTATTTTTAACCCTATTTTTTTAATATCACTTTAGCCCAAAAAATGAGTATAATGTTTTCAGGATTAATGTATGTATGTATGTGAGTTTCCTTTTTCCATCATAACCTCTAAATGCCAGTACAGATTTATGAACATATGGGTTATCGTTCAAATCGTTACATCATCCCGAAGTCGCGGGGTATTATCTAGGTCCTAGGGTCAAGGGACTCAACTGGGAACAGTAAATGTCCGCAGGTATCAATATGACAGTGAATTTCCAAATCCATACTAATATAATAAATGCGAAAATGTGTCTGTCTGTCTGCTAGCTTTTCACGGCCCAACAGTTCAACCGATTTTGATGAAAGGTAGAGGGTAGGCCACATCCCGAGGAAGGTTGTAGGCTACATTTTATCTCGGAAAATCAAAGAGTTCCCACGAGATTCTTGAAGAGCCCATCCGTTTAACCGATTTAGTAAAACATACTAAATCGGTTAAACGGATTAACAAACAGTTACAGAGGTTGCTTGCTTGCATCCCGGAAACAGACATAAGCAACTTATTATCCCGGAAAATCAACGAGTTCCTACGGAATTTTTAAAAACCTAAATCCACGCGGACGAAGTCGCGGGCATCATCTGGTTTCTTATTGTTTTACTAATATTATTTCATCCTATCAACACGACAAATAAAATGTCTTCCATCCATCACGAGCAATTCATTTCAAACGAAAGAGAGACAAATCCTCGAAACGTAGCTCTTTCATTAATCAGTCCTTTCCTCCAATTGTTTACAAGCATTGATTGCTCATCCAATAAACAAAACAAGGTCAAAACACGTCAACCCTTAATAAATCAAAGGGGATCGGGAGATAAAATTTTATCGTTTCTCTTTTGACAACTTTTCTTTAACAACTTGTTTATATTTGAAGTATACTTTCAAAAGGTTTCCGTGGTGTAAAATGAAAATCAAAATTTATTTGTTTCATGCAGGACAACTAGTCTTTATTTCTTTCAGTATTACTTATAAACTAACAATACTAACTTAGCAAATAAGAAAAAATTGTTACTAATATACTAACAATCTATGGATGGAAACGTCTGAAATAAACGTTTATTTATTTATTTATTATTTATTCTAAAAATCAAAACCAGTCAAATTATACACCGAACCTCTTGTGCAAACTTTCAGCTTTCTAGGTCAGGTTTTGGGCTGAGCTTTGATAAGTCGCTCGGTAAGTCAGAACTTTTCTTTTTATTTAGATGACTAGTGACCTACCCCGGCTCGCAGAGGGGTAGGTTCACATTACAATTTTCACAGGGATCTCAATTTTTTTGAAAACGAAATATAGCTTATGTCACTCACGAATAATGTGAAACAATTTTCAAAATCAGTGCAGTACTTCCAGAGATTACTTACTACAAAAAACTTACAAGCTTTACCTTTTTATAATATAAGTATAGATGTCTAGTGTTATTATAACCAACTAGAGGATGCCCGCGACTTCGTCTGCGTGGATTTAGGTTTTCAAAGATCCCGTGGGAACTGTTTGATTTTCCGGGACAAAAGTTGCCTATGTCAATTACAGGGACGTAAGCGCGTGGTGCATACTGCCAATTTGCAAACGAGGCTCTGATACTCCCAGTCACATTTATAGGTGTTGTGTGTGTTTAATACCGCACGACATAATCTTGAAGGTATTATCTGCTTCGTGGTAGGATTCTAACCCGAATCCGCGTGGCTAGAGACCACACTCCGGTCGCATTCTAAGAGAAGATCCGTTCTCAGTAGTGAGCCGGTGATGGATTGATGATAATGATAATGAAAATCAACTTCATAGTTAATATCAAAACCAAGAGAGAATATTTGAATCGTGAGAACTGATGCTACGTGCCATAGTATACGTGAAAGCACATTTCGCCACCTCAGTGACGTTTTTGTTTGAACGTCCCTTGCGTAACAATTGACGTAAATCTAAAGGCCGATTCACACCAAGCACGTATACGTGACCACGCGCGTAGTGACGCGCGTGAATCCATAGACATGACAGCACGCATTACGTCTACGCGAACGTTCACGTCACGCAAGCGGTATGTCATATCTCATACAGTTCCATACATTACAACGTCATGGTACGCGCTACGTCTACGCTTACGTGCTGCATACGCGTTTGGTGTGTCCCAGCTTTTAAAGGCGATAAAGGAATCACGGCTCCGACCGCACTTCGTCATGATTGATTGCATGACAACTTAAACATGAAAGCGTGAATAGATAGAGCCTTTGCTTTGTTCTGAAAGCTTCACAGCAAATAATGGCTCGCAAATGTTATTCGATTTTTATAGAAATTATTCAAAGCCATACTATTCACACCCGTATTATTTAATGGAAAAGAGTGTTCGTTTGTTAGTTTGTCCATTAATCAGGCCATAACGGGGCAACTGATTGACCTGACTTTTTTCATGGATAGGTAGGTATAGTTAAAACCCCGGAGAATGACCTAAGCAACTTTTTGTCCCGGAAAAACAAAGAATTCCTTACTGTTAAAAGATGGCCTAAGCTCTGTAAAGGCAAAATGCTAGTAATTATCATCTAATTATTATTATTGTAAGTTAAATACACACACCTACGAACCCAAACCACTTGAAGTGAACGATCTTAAAAGTCGTGCTTTTCTTTTCTTCACAGTACATTTGCGTAAAGGATAGCACTAATCAGCTCTATAAATTAAGTTTAATTTAGATACATTTTGCGTTTAACTGAATTTACATAAAATTAACCGACTAAATTAGATATTCCGTTGGACTTAAATCTCTTGGGACTTAATAATATTTTGAACAAAAATAAAAGTCATTCGTTCTAATTAGCGTGCAATAAAACAACTCATAATAAAATTACTTACCCCGTAAACCTCTGGCAACTTTTCAAGTGTTCGTAACTGTCGTCACTCTCAAACTTGGGTTTTAATGCTCTTTGAATCAACTTAACTGTAATTTGGAGTGTCCATTAGGAAGTTGAAGAATGTTTCGCGATTTACGTCTTTTAGCAGCTACGGATGAGCCAACAAGTCGAATTTAAAGTCCGAATAAGACCTGTGGCTCGATTACATAAAACCTGTATCAATCATTATTACAATCGCAATTGTTGTTATTGGCTAAAATGCCATTCTTGTGGCAACAATGCATTGTAGCCAATAGTGAGCGAGCATCAACCAATCAGAGGTGATTACGATCGTAACATTATAGCTGTCATTCTTCCGCAATCGATCTGCTGATCCAATCGATCAGCAAGTCAATCAATTCAGTCAATCACACTAATATTATAAAGCCGAAAGTTTGTATGTGTGTGTGTGTGTGTGTGTGTGTGTGTGTATGTTTGTTACTCCTTCACGCAAAAACTACCACACGGATTTAGCTGAAATTTGGAATTCAGATAGATAATATCCTGGATTAGCACATAGGCTACTTTTTATCCCGGAAAATCAAAGAGTTTCCACGGGATTTCGAAAACCTAAATCCACGCGGGCGAAGCCGCGGGCATCGGCTAGTTGTAAAATAATGTTGTTTAAAACGGTGTTAAAATTTAAGCAAGTTCAAATCTGAGAACTCTTCACAAACTCTTCTAAACATACAAATAGTTGCGGCGATTTGAAGTTAAAAGTTGGCATGTGTGTTGATGCGATTTCTGCTTGGAACAACATTAATAAATTTTTGGAACAGGGGGCCTAATGGCCGAGATCGTTCCCGAGTCCGGCCGAACACTAGTTTTGGATTTATGCCTGCGGCTGCGGTGTTACGGGCCGTTGTATTTAATGAGTACTATGTACTGAAAAAGCGGTGACAGCCTAGTGGTTAAAACGTCAGCCTAGTCGGGAGGTCGGGGGTTTGATCCCGGGCATGCACAATTAAATATCACTTGTTTTAACGATGAAGGAAGAGTCGTGAGAAAACCTGCACGCTTTAGGGTTGTCCTTAGTGTTCTCATAGGTGTATGAAGCCTGCCAATCAGCACTTGGTGAGCGTGGTGGCCTATGACTTAAACCCGTCTCATTCAGAAAGAAGACCCATTCTCAGTAGTGGACTGGTAATGGGTTTATCATGATGATGATGTAAGGCGATTTTTGTTTGGAAGAACATTAATATTTTTTTGGAACAGGGGGCCTAAGTGACCGAGATCGTTCCCGAGTCCGGCCAAACACTAGTTTTGGATTTATGCCTGCGGTTGCGGTGTTACGGGCCGTTTTATTTAATGAGTATGATGTACTGAAAGTTTATATCAATTTTGTTGGCATTTTTATAGCACACATTACCCTAAAACTATGATCGCTTTATTAGATATAAATCTAAAAGAGGTATGTAAACCTAAAACGAGTGATCCTGGTACATGTTAAAAAATGTATTGCTTATAACGTCCAGAATGTAATATTAATGTGTTCCTACAACCTTTTTAGGGTTCCGTAGGTACCTCAAAAGGAAAAAAGGAACCTTTATAGGATTACGTTGTTGTCTGTCTGTCGATCGATCTCAAGAAAACCTATAGCGTGCTTTCCGTTGACCTAGAATTATGAATATTGGCAGGCAGGTAGGTCATATAGCACAAGTTATGCAAAAAATCCAAAAGCCGTGAATTTGTGGTTACATAACAAAAATATTAAAATGTGTTAAAAAATAATTTGTTTTGGTTTGGCGGACTATAGCAAATTAAGCTTTTGGTTCCTTATATATCATGGACTTCCGCAAAATAACGCCTGCTTCTATAATACAAATAATTTGTTTGCCAAATGACTCACATATAGATGGCGCTGTCCAACATTAACTTGCAGTGTTTTATATAAAATTGTTAAATTTTTGTGAGATGGTACGAAACCCTTCGTGTGCAAGTCAGACTAGTACTTGACCGGTTTTTGTAGTAAGAATGGCGAGCAAACCGGTGGGTTACCTGATGTTAAGTGATTGCCGCTGTCCATGAACATTTGCAGCACCAGAGGGACCACCTGTAGTACCTGCGTGTAATTATACTACAGGATCTAAGTATAATTTTACATAGTACTTATTCTAAGATCTTCATAAAACACGATTTTTGGTTCAAAAACACTTCTATAGGTCCTAATATAGTTAAGTGGAGATAGTCGTAGAAAAATATTATTATTTCCATAAAGAAAAAAACAAAGGTTTAAAAAATTAATTAATTTATTCTGCGTTTAAAATAAATACGTTTAAAAATCAACATCAGAAATTAAAATCGAGCATGTTTCAAAAGGTCCCTTAAATAAATATTTTCCATACTGTACGTGCAATTTGTTAGTGATGATATGAAAATAACTCAAATGTATGTTGAAAGCTTGAAAGATAAATATTTGTGTTTTTATATCGCAGACTAAAGAAAAACTGTGGAGTGAGCCTCCGCAAACTTGTTCTTATGAAAAAAAATAACAGAATGACAAACATATTCAAACTAACTTAGAAAGTAAAACATTATTATTATCTAAATACCAGCCAAATTGTTATCTATTAGAAATCAATTGTAAACCTAACAAGAATTTCTATGTTGCTTTCTCCCATTTATCTCCATTACGGTGAATATTTTGTTTTTATGGCACCCCGTTAGCTTTCGATATTCTACTTTAGTCTGAGTTCCATATTTATATGCAAATTAACTATACAGCCGCAAGCAAGTCCTTTGTAGGTTTCCATGAAACACAAGACCAATTACTAAGTCTAAGGAATACTCCTAAATTAAAAAAGAAATGATCAGATACTGAGTTTTACTCGAGGGCAGATTTTATATTTTGTGAAAACAGTAAAGAAATATCACTATCATTTTTTTATTCGATGCAAGTTAACCCTTGACCGCAATCTCCCCTGGTGGTGAGTGATGACGCAGTCTAAGATGGAAGTGGGCTAACCTGGAAGGGGTATGGTAGTTTTTATTGAACCCATACCCCTTTGGTTTCTATACGGCATCGTACTGGAACTCGCTTGGTGGCACGTCTTTGCCGATAGGGTGATAACTTAGTCACGGCTGAAGTTTTCCACCAGACCAGACCAGTGATTTATCCATACTTCCATACTAATATTATAAATGCGAAAGTGTGTCTGTTTGTCTGTTTGTCTGTCTGTCTGCTACCTTTTCACGGCCCAAGAGTTTATCCGATTCTGACGAAATTTGGTACAGGGTTAGCTTATATCCCGGGTACGGACATAGGCTACTTTTTATCCCGGAAAATCAAAGAGTTCCCACGGGATTCCTAAAGACCCATCCGCTCAACCTATTTGTATGAAGTTTGGTACCGAGGTACCTTGCGTCCATGTTATTAACATAGGCAACTTTTTATCCCGGAAAACCAAACCTTAATCCACGCGGACGAAGTCGCGGGCATCCTCATGTTATGCTAAGTGGTAACCCACCAGAAAAGGGCAACTAAAATGACACTAAGCGCAATTCACACCTGTAAAGTAGAATGGAAGTTCAGCATCTTTCTTTCTATCAAGAAAAGTAAAAACTTCGAAAAGCGTTCAGGGTTTTACTATACCTTCTTGTATTACATAGTAATATGGAAAATGAACAAATTAGATTGAATTGCAAGAGATTTTCTAAAATCCTGCATTCTATAATATTAATAATGGTAACTAACCACAACTTTAAAAGCATGTGGTGTGCTTTTAAAGCCGCTGGTACAAACAACAGTTTAATTCACCCAAATTTCATTCCCCAATGGGGTAAAGCTTTTTCTACATGAGGCCTAGAAATCCCTTGGAACTGTTCCAAGATTCTGCTCGACCCACATACACTTACTGTTCTTTAGCGAATGTACTAAATTACAAACTCAAAATTGCTAAAGCGATGACTTTAACCTATTTATTTTGTCTGCAAATAACATTGAAGTATGAAGTAATAGTATTTATTATTAGATATCTTTGAAAAATAGAAAAGATGAAAGAAAAATGTAATGTTTTCAAGTATGTGTTGTATATGAGTCTCTTTACTCCAACATAGCTTCGAAATCGCTCAACAGATTTGGATATATCGAATTTGTTAGAAACTTTATATTATCAATGTGACACTGGCTTAAATTTTTTGTCAAATTTAATATGGCGCCTTTTACAAATGTGAAAAAAATCTTCGATTATTTTAACTTATCAAGCTCCAGAGCAGATGCATTGCAAACTGCAGACAGGTTTTTTTAAACTTTTTAAATTATTACTTGTTCTTACTTTGTAGTCATAAAGCTACCCGGAGAATTCAATTTGACACATCTCCCCGATTTTAATTGAAAAAGGCACGAGAAAATGTAATTATTGTGTTGGTCTGAAGGAGTAGACGAGGATAGCAATATAGTGACGGATGTCACACGCCATCGTCTACGGCGTAGCAAAAGCCTACGGCGTAGCTAAGACCTACAGCATGGTGGGTCGTGCCTGCTGCAGTTAAAAATCGTGATAACTCGTAGTCTTCATGTCTCAATTTTTTTTTTTACTAACAGGTGGTATCTTTCCTAAATCATTGTAATAATATCATTAATATGAAAAAAATTGTCTATATTTGTCTATTAGTCCGTTATCACGACCTAAGTGCTAAAACGATGTTTACGAAGTTGCTATAAAAATAGCTTGCATCTCAGAAACAGACCAACATTATAATAGTCCCAGGGATATCAAAATTTTGAAGATAAATTCTACATGTATGGGTTTTTGCAAGGTATTATCCTTCACCGTTGAAGTAAATGATATAAAAATGTTTGATTATTGCTTTAAACGCACATAGCTCCCAAAAAGTTCGTGTCTAGAATCAAACTTGGACTCCCCAATAGGAGGGCAACGTTTTAGTCACTAAGCTATCAGCTCATTATAAACTAGCTTATTCTCGCGACTTTATCCACGTAGACTAGTTAAACAAACCCCTATTTCACCCGACTAAGGGTTGAATTTTCAATAATTCTTTCTAAGCGGATGTGTACGTCATATGCTTGCCAAATAACAGCCCGACTCGTCCAGTAGTTTGGGCTGTGCGTTGATAGATCAGTCAGTCAGTCAGTCAATCAATCAACCAGTCAGACAGCTTTTCATTTTATATGTATATATAGATAATAACAATATCCTACTAATCGTGGGATCTTTGCGACCTCAATCTCAAATTGTTCCACTCGCCGCCTCTGGTCGCCATTTTTGCCCAAGCAATGCTTCTTAGCGCCATTTATTAATGTCACGCCAACTTGTGACGTTGCGAAAAAATGTCGCACGATGTATTTTTAATAATGGGTCTGAGGTTATGTTCCGGAACGTTAAAAGCTATTTAGAAATTTTCAGAAGAAGTTAAAAAGAAAAATTCGCTGCGATAAACTTTTTACATACCTACTAAATATTAAAAGGACTTCCTTTTAATTTTTTAAAGAGTAAAAGCCCTAATTCGCACGAGCGTTAAAACAGCGTTGCATTAAAACCCGGCGTTGCGCTGATAATACAAAGTGTGCGTCAAAAAAGCGTTGACGTGTGAACAGATACTTGGGAATGCATTTGTTCTATTTGAACGCTTTTTTAACGGTTAAAAAGCTTTCGTGCGAATGAGACCTAAGAGTCATGTTATACTTTTTTACTCTAGTAATGGGTACGGTAACAATAAATAATAATCAAGGGGTGGAGTTATAAGGCGGACACAGGTATACGGACATAGGTATAATAATAATAGATGAATCAATCAATCAATCAATTTTTTTATTTACATGCAAGTCGTGCAAGAGGAGGTGATCTGTGGCAAGGAGCACGACCCTCAGCATTTAGTAAGATGATGTAGAGACAGTTCACTATATCAATACTAGTTATCTAAATCCTGATTTTCATACACCTACCTATTTAACTTCAAAAACATAGGCCTTTCATATAAACTCACACCCCCATTTAACCCAGTTGGGAGTGAAATTTTGAAAAATCATTTCTTTGTGGATACCAACCATACGAACTCTTTACAAAGAACACAATCTGCGAATTTCATGTCTCTAGGATCAGCGGTGTAGGTTGTGCTTTGATAGTCAGTTAGTCAGGACTTAGAATTTTATATACACTTACAGATTAACCAAGCAACGTCATATAAATCACGGAACTGTGAAAACGTAATAAATTTATTATTTATTGGCACGGAAGCAAGTTTAGCAAATATTCAGTTGCATTTGACATTGACAAAGTGCTTTAGCTAATCCCAACGGACAGGCGGCATAATTAATTAAACATATCGAGCGCCAGCAAATCTATTTATTAAAAGCCTTTGTATTCTATTGAATAATTCTAGAAGCTATCCTCACCATCAATTCAGTGATGCATATGGATTTCTTGACATGAAGCTGTCAAAAGTTAGGTGAGGGATAAGGAAGTTCTCATCCTTTAACTTTTGACATTTCGAATTATTATACCAGTTTCTTTCAAAATATTTTTATTCAATTAGACTTTTACAAGTTTTTTTGAATCGTCAAAAGCATCTACCACTGGTTTGGAATGCCTTTCCTACCGAGAACAACCAGCAAGAAACTCGGCGGTTGCTCTTTTCAAAGATTTGATATACAATATTATGCCATGTATAAAAGCAATTATTGAGGTACCACTTATTGCTGGAGCGAGCTGCAGGTCAAATCCACGCTCTTTTATCATTTACATAATCTTCGATTGTATAATATACTTTTCTCAGGAGCATAGTTTTAATAGATTTTTTGAACCTGTGTAAGAAGAACCTTTAATTCAGAAATAAGATGTATTTGAGTTCTAAATAATAATAATGAAAAAAACGGTCAAGTGCGAGTCGGGCCCCACTCTTCATAATAATTATGAAAATCACATTTTGGGTGTATGAAATATTTCTTTTCCGATTCTTCTATAGCTATACGAACGCTAAAGATTCTTCTATATCGATATTCTAGCTAGAAAATCCCAATAAACCGTGAAAGAAAATCTCAAAAAATGTTCGTTTGTTCTGGTCATGGCTTAAAAACTATTTTATGAATCGTTGTTTTCAGTATATGGTACATTATATACCGAAATTTCATATTCCCCACTTGTTTAGTTTTTGAGATATTCCCCGTACAAAAAGTATAGATTATACATATGGATAAAAATATAGCATACTAGCTGATACCCGCGACTTCGTTCGCGTGGATGTAGGTTTCTAAAATTCCCGTGGGAACTCATTGATTTCCCGGGATAAAAAGTAGCCTATGTGCTAATCCAGGGTATAATCTATCTCCATTCTAAATTTCAGCCCAATCCGTCCAGTAGTTTTTGCGTGAAGGAGTAACAAACATACACACACACACACACACACACACACACACACACACACACACACACACATACAAACTTTCTCCTTTATAATATTAGTGTGAAGTGTGATCCTACAACAATAGTATTAATTCATCACTAGCAACCCAACAACTCACTCAGGCCAATAACGTTATGAATGGCACCTAGCGGCCGAGCTTGGTACATCCATCATCACCAATGGATAGACTCGAATCACTGTCGATCCGTTTTCCATTAGGATTCCGGCGGCTTATTGGTACGAAAGTGACGAGTACCGAATATCTTGTATCATATTTTACTACTTAGAAATTCTTTGTGTTTTTCTTTTACAAGAATAGAATAGAATAGAATTTTATTCAAATAAACTTTTACAAGTGCTTTTGAATCG
Organism: Maniola jurtina; assembly: GCF_905333055.1. Classification (NCBI taxonomy): domain Eukaryota; kingdom Metazoa; phylum Arthropoda; class Insecta; order Lepidoptera; family Nymphalidae; genus Maniola; species Maniola jurtina. The sequence goes on from NC_060044.1 coordinate 12,231,372, forward strand.
TCAATTACCACTGATTCGGAATGCAAGTTAACTTTTGCTCCACCTTAGGCTGCATCATCTCCTGTTTTGTGTGATTAAAGTCAAGCGCACAGTTAAATAGTAAACAAGTGTAAATTAAAAATTTATAACACCCCCGACGATCCAAAGTATTTGAGTTTTCCAAAACATCATTTTCAAATAAATAATTATGTATTTAGACAACGTCCATCTTGACAGCTTGACATTTGTCTATTGACATAATATTATGAACCTAACGGTTATCTAACCTTCTTTTCTACAAGAAAACTAGAAAAGAGCTGATAACTCTTAAACGGCTGAACCAATTTTTTTAGATTATAGCTAAGAATACTCTCGATCAAGCCACCTTTCAAACAAAAAAAACTAAATTATAATCGGTTCATTCGTTTAGGCGCAACGATGCCACAGACAGATACACAGATACACAGACACACAGATACACAGATACACACGTCAAACTTATAACACCCCTCTTTTTGGGTCGGGGGTTAAAAAATCTATTTTTGACATCTGTAGAAAGAAGAAATCCATCAGCAGGCTGAAGCATTAAAGTGCAGGCCATGATTATCGTTGGAGTCGAAAATTTCAAGAGTGAAGACTACGTACCCTATAGCCTACATTACCCCTACGTTACGCCTAGCCTAGCGGACCTAGCCTAGCGTAGGACGCTCTTCATCATGATGGACTGAACATAATATTAAGAGGTTTGCGGGAGTCCGCATGAACTATACAAATTTCAAACCCCTATTTTACCCCCTAAGATCATATTTATACGAGAGTTTTTTAAAGTCCGTTAAAAACGTCCAAATATAATAAAATGTATTCTCAACAATATCTTCACACGTCAACGCTTTTTTCACGTGTGAACAGATACTTGGGAATGCATTCGGTCTATTTTGATGCTTTTTAACGGACGTTAAAAAACTCTCGTGTAAATGAGGCCTCATCAAGTAGTTTGAGCCGTGCGTTGATAGATCAGTTAGTTCAGTCGCCTGTTCCTTTTAGGTATCTTTCGGTAGATTGATTTCAGCTTACAATTTGTAGTATTATTGAAATTCAATTGAATTCGCGGAAGTTACAATAACTCACACACTAAAGTTACAAAGTTTGGAAGAGGACACTAGTATTGCACAAAGGCATGCAATATTCATGACACATGAGAACCCTATCTCTATAATATCAAAGTTTCCAAAACAGATTCATATGTGTGTAAACTTCAGACAAATGTTCCAATTCAACAGTAGTATATTATATAGTAGGAGTAGCTCAATAACTCTTGCTTCCAAGATTTCGGATAAGGATAAATCAATATATTGCATTTGATAAGTTTTGTGGTTTTGTTCAAAAGGGTGGATAGTATCGATGGCAAACTAATAGGGACTAAAATTATATTTGTAACTTATCCCGTATTATTTAAGTATCAGATCTATGACCAGTATTTGAAGATCATCATAAAGTCATAGTTACTAAATACGACAAATAACTATTGCATCGAGCAGCCACCGAGTTTCTTGCTGGTTCTTCTCGGTAGGAAGGGCATACCGAACCAATAGTAGATTCACTTGCCCATTCAAAAGAACTAGTTTTGTAAAAATATTTAAATTTTTTTTTTATCTCTATTTCTATAAGAAATAGTTGAAGGCCGATTTTTCAATCTCTTATATTATTAATATTTAATTGTCAATTTTTATATATTGAAAATCTGCCAAAATGTCCGACCTTTTAATCACTCATCAGTTAAAGTTTGTTTAAACCCTAAAATTAGTAAAAAAAATTAAACAATAATATCTCGAATATTTTAATTTCTGTTTCCAAAATATTTATCAGTATTTACTTAAAAATCAGAACAAAGGGAAGTTGTGTTTAATTTTTGATACCTTTACAAATTGAGGTATAAAGAGGGTTCGAACGAAGGCTATCATTTTGTACGAAATTCATTAATGGGCCATAAACAAAACCCTTTCGTTACCTCCAACGATTCTATAAAACAGACTTTATTGAAATAAAGGATTGAGGATGTTGAACAAAAATATATTTTACCAAGTCCATTAATAGGTACGCAACCCGAATCGGTTCATTGATTTTGAATGGAAACCTCTTTGAAACTCTTTTCATCGTTTCGGTTACCTTAAATCGACGATCTCTATCTATGTGTATATGGCATAAGTTAGAAGGCTCTTGCAGGAGTGGAGCGGAGCGGGAGGGTGACAGTAGTCACAAGTTGACGAATCAATGAGCTCTCGCATCACGTCATCACACTCCTCCCGCATCGCTTCCCTCAGTTACGCGTACTACACGTACACAAGTGTAAATTAAAAATTTATAACACCCCCTACAAGTGAAGGTTACAGTAACTAGAAAAGAGTTGATAACTTTCAAACGCCTGAACCGATTTTCTTGGATTATAGCTATTCCGCGCCTACGATTCGAAGTATCTGAGTTTTCCAAAACATCACTTTCAAATAAATAATTATGTATTTAGGCAACGTCCATCTTGACAGCTTGACATTTTTCAATTGATATAATATTATGAACCCAACGGTTAGTTAACCTTATTTTCTACAAGAAAACTAGAAAAGAGCTTGTGATGGTACGGTGTGATCGTCTATACTAGTGGTTAAGATTAGGCATTATGAAGAGATAAAATAAGAAATGAACTCAGCTGAATTATAGAAACACCTAGGTATTTAAGTCATGAGTTATTTACAAGTAATTAATTGGTACAGTACGTTGGGTGAACACGTAGACTTCTCGACCAGCTAACAGGTTTACACGGATTGAATTATAAAAAATTAATGTAAAATTTCAACTCCTCAAAATAGATATAATGAGTGGAGAGATTTGCTAATTTAGAACGTCCTGTTAGTGTGGAAAATCAGTTGATACGTGTATTTGCCTTATTTAGGCCATCGGTTTGAGACCAACCGGCATTCCTCAAGCACGGGGGAAATACCTACGCTGAAACTTCAGCCTTAATCCATGTTATGTGGGGCACAGCAATTGGACTCTCCTATTTCGCTGCGAAGCGTTTTCAATTGCCTAGGTACGGAAACCTAGGTTCTTTTCAGTGAGCTCTGGGCTCGCCCCAAAACCATGGTATTTTTGTATATATATATATATTTGTTTGATTGATTGTCAATAAATTGGCCAATTTATTAGTTCGGAGAGTCCAGCTGTATAAAGACATGACGTGTTTGCTTTGTGCCGGAATCTCGCTGCTGGTACGTCACCAATCAACCATGTACCATATAATATCAAGCAAAGGAATTACAAAGTACAGCAAAACTAGTATTTTTATCTATTCAAAAACTCGGTGATTCACAAATTCAGCTGGCGTCGGTTTTAACAGATAATGTTACCTAAAATGCTGTTTGGGAAAGATCGGTACACAATAAAAAAAAGGTACCTACCTGCCTCGCCATCTGTCCTCCGGAGGCAGCGTGTATTCCATTGTCTCGTTCAGGGTATTTTAGTAGGTAGATGAAATTTAGCTGTTACTCGAAAGTATCCTCGACAAGGTCCCTTTAAGGTGTCTTTAGCCTGGGATTCGAACCCAGCCAACCCTATTATCTTTAGTAGTGGAGAGCATTCTTGGTATATTAGTACTAATCGTTTTGTGATAATAAAAGTATAAGGAAAAACCATCGTGAGAATTTCACATAATGGTATAAAATACCATATGATGAAGGTAAACTTGATCGAGAGTTCTCTATGAAGTCCGCGCTCAGTAGTGAGCCGGTGAAAGCTGTTCATGTTGATGAAGACGATGTTTATACCGCGGTAGCTAGTAGTTTATAGCACACCACCTTATTTTAGCTATTGAGTAATTTTTCTACCAAATCTATAATTGTAACGACAAGTGTCATTCCATCAGACTGCATTAGACTGCTAATTCAATTTTATTCCCTATTTAATGCTGAATAAGAGCTAGTATTATAAATAGGTGCACTGCTGAAAAAAAAACCTAACCTAATTTTTACTTAATAATAGGAATTGTGATTGGTAAATAGGTCATATGAGAAAATCTTAATATTGGAGCTCAAGTTAGTTCGATACATGGTTTCTTCGTATCTTTGGCTTTGTTAATATTACAATACGATAGTCTAGCCTCCAAACAAATTGAATCTCCATTATTAAATGTCTAGGAAAATGTATCTAAATATAGCAAATAAAAGATGATAGTTATACCCAAGTGCATTTATTTCTGGTAAATAATTGTTTATTTACTCATACAGTTGAGTATTTAGAAAAAAAGAAGAGAAACTGAATTTATTATTTAGACTGGGAATTAAGTAACTTTATTACATTAATTAATTCCCGGCCGAATATTTGCTTCCTAAGCCATACTAATTATTGAAAGGGAAAAGCAAATATTCAAACAAAAAAACCCTTTCGGCTTTATATAATATTATGTACACCATTTTATCTAAAATACACACATGCCCACATAATCAATAGAGATATTATCTATAATTCTTACTTCCATAATAAAGTAAATTTTAAGGACACACATTATGCGTAAATTATAATATATTCATTATTTATTCTAGATATATTTGAATCCTAGTTCCACAAAGAGAAATGTCCCATTTCTATAATTTTGGATGCAAATCTAATAGTTATACACAATATTGTAACACCTCCTAATATCCAAATAATAATATCATCTCTAATTTAGTTTGTAAAATAATTCTTTACTCAAGATTTTTGGAACTGATTTTCGAATAATCTAGTTTAAAATTAAATGTAAATTAGTACATCACCATATATCAGCTTCTGCTGGCCCGGATACACACTATTTTATTCTATTTATAATTTTTCTATTATTAACTATACAATTGCAATATATTTCTACACTTAATTAATATTCACTGTTAGGCTCTACTGCACGTTGAGCCAGACCTCAATCGAATGTTCCTCTCGGTCCCCCAGTGTAGACTTAAAACGTCCACACGGATATCTTTTGTTCACGCCCATGATCTGAAATGAAAAAAAAACCAGCGAAATTTCGGTTTCTGATTGGTTCACTCTTGCGCACAGAATTACCCTGGCTGATGGCTAATTGGCTGAAAATAAAATGTATTTCGAACATCCCTTAATGGGCCGTACCTTTTGCTTTCTCACGCTCTTGCCTTGCCTAGACCACTCGCATAACACGTGATTACAATTTTGTACACTTGTAGAGATTTCTAAGTTAAAATTTACGACTTTTATCTAATTTATGACCGACCCTAACGCAATTTAGCTTTAGAGCAATTTATTTTGCCCTTTTGTTTTTTTATACTTCCTTTCCTACAATTACTCAGAATCTTAACTAATTTATTTCTTTTCGTGCGAGATTTTTGTTTTTAAGAGCAAGGCTTCAAATTTCCGACAGTCATAAAACCGTATGACGGATGGCAAGGCCATCTCACGCTCCCCCAAAATAGATTTTTAATACACGTAGCTCCTTTTGTCCCTGCAGCTGTGCTAGTCGTTTCAAAATCTATTTTTCCCCTTATCTGTATTAGAACGCTAGTATCTGACCTCCTACGCCTATCTATTATACCCTCGGGCATGACCATAGCTATTTAACTCAGGTATCTCTTTGTTTAGTGTACCCCAAACTACCTGTTTTCTGTCCCTTTTAATACTCTAGTTTTACCTATCTTTCTATTTATCTACATAGTACCTAAACAAATGAATGGCATTGTAGTTACCCTTAACTTTACCAGTATGAACGTCTATTAATGTATATACATTATTATATGGAACTGCCCCTATTATGTACGGTCCTTCATATAAGCGCATGAATTTTTTTGTCAACTTTTTATCCGCATCTGACTTCGTAAAAGTCTTAAGTTTCACTAAATCTCCGATTTCGAATTGTATTAACTTATGATTTTTGTTATAATGTAATTGCCTACTTTCGGCCGCCTTATCTATGTTTTGTCGTGCCTGCTGTCGAATCTGTTCTAACGGTTCACCCTGTAAGTCTGTCCTCACCGATGAGTCAGTGTTGAAATCAGTCGATAGCAGAGTACGCTTTCCATATATAATCTCGTTTGGAGAATATCCCGTTGTAGTATGTATTACCTGATTATAACAATCTTCTATATCCGATAATAGATCTACCCATGAACGATGCGATTTGTCGCAATACGTCCTGAATAATCTACCTAACTCTTTATTAACCCTCTCTGTCGAATTTGGCCGCGGATTTCTAACAGATGTGTGCGTTAATTCGATACCTAGTTGGCGAATACCTAACTCGAAAACTTTTGAAGTAAAGTTCGCGCCTCTGTCTGAACATAATGTCTTAATTGTGACCTGCTTATGAAACTTTTTTACACAAGTTAAAGTAGCCTTCCCACTAGCCTGGCGTAGTGGGTATAGTCTGATTAACTTACTATAAGCATCTTGCATTACGAATATGTATTTAAAACCAAATCGTCCTGCCGGTAAAGGTCCAAAAATATCGCAAAAAACTCTCTCTCCTATTTCCTTCGCTATTACAGTTTTTATTGGCCCCGTGTGCGTCTCCAAAGCATGCTTTGACTTTTGACATGCCTCGCAAGCTCTTACAACACGACCTATTATACGAGACATATTTGGGAAATAATATTGACGTTTCATAAGAGCATAAACCTTGTATCGCCCGAAATGACCTACTTCTTCATGTATGCTAACTATCAAATCCCTTAGTATGTTCTCGGGAACATATAACCTTAAGATATCCCCTTTTATGTCTCTTCTATAAAGAATCCCTTCTTTAAGCACGTAGTACTTTGATTCAGAAGTGTCTGCTGTTTGCACGCGTCTAATTATCTCACTAGCAGTCTTGTCGCGACTTTGATAACTACCTATCTCTCTCCATCGCTCCCGCACTAATCGTCCTAATGATGTTTTAAATAGATTCATTTCAGGCCCCGTGACCTTGTTAGTTAATACATCGGTGGTCCCCTTTAAATGTCGAGACAATACGTCTGCTACAATGTTTAGTTTACCTTTCACATGTTCGACTGTGTAATTAAATCGCCCTATATAATGTACCCAACGTATCATCCTAGCGCTCAATAGTTTGCACGTCTGCAAGAAAATCAGACTTTTATGATCAGTCCTAATGACTAAATTCGCTCCTCTCAAATATGTTTCAAACTTTGACAAACTGAAAATGATGGCCCATAGTTCTTGTTCAGTAACTGTCCATTTGCGTTCTGTCTCTGTCAATGCTTTACTACAGAACCCTAATATTTGTTCTTCACCTGCTTCATTCAATTGATAGACATAACCCGAAACCCCCAAATTACTGCTATCGGTTTGTAAATAATAAGTTCCCTTAGGATTTGGGTGTACAAGAAGTATCGTGTCTATAAACAATTTCTTGACCCTTTCAAAACAATCGTTAATTTCCTCTGTCCATGACCATTTCGTATTTTGTTTTAATAGGTCACACAGTGGTTTAACCTCTTCGCTATATTTTGAAATAAATCTTCTGAAATAATTTATTAATCCCAGAAATCCTCGTAATTGTTTTATAGTCCGAGGTATAGGGAAGTCTAATATGGCTTTAACCCGTTCAGGATCCATACGTACCCCGTTAGTATTTACTATGTGTCCTAACAACTTTACCTCTACACATAAGAACCGACACTTCTCTAATCTTCCAGTTAAACCTGCGGTTTCTAATTTATCTAACACTCGATCTAAATGTTCTAAGTGTAACTTTATGTCCCCCGTAGTGAATATGACTATGTCGTCTAAATAGTTTACGCAAAACTCTCGTACTCCTACTAGGATATAATCCATTGCTCTCGAGAACCCTGCTACAGAAGTCTTTAAACCTTGAGGTAAAACATTATAAGTATACGTCTTCCCCATGAACGAGAACCCAGTATACTTCCTAGAATCTTTATGCAAAGGTATTTGAAAATAGGCATTATTCAAATCAATTAAACTGATATAATTTACTCCATGAAAGGATTGTAAAATCTCAGATGTGAGTGGAGGCGCGCCCGCGTCACCTACCATTTTCTTATTCAACTCTCGTGCGTCCAATAAGAGTCTTATTGATCCATCTCGCTTCTTAGTGAAAGTGAGAGGACTACAGTAAGGAGTCGCTTCCTGTCTGATCACGCCTAGTTTTTCTAACTCTTCTAATTCGGTTTTTACCTGTTCTCTATACGCCAAAGGTACCGGATAACTGTGTTTTACAAAAGGTGTTTCGTCTAATAGCTCAATAACGTGTTCGTACTTGTTTGTCAAACCTAAACCTACCGTAAATACCTTACAGTGTTTGTTTAACACAGGTAGTAATAATTCCTTTTGTTCATTACTTAAGTTCGCGTCATCTAATTTTAATCCCTTAAATTTCTCATTATCTAAATTCATGTCTGATACACTTTGTTCCACTGGCCTAGAGTTTTGATTTAATATTAAATTAATCGTGGCTGCGTTCGTCTCTCCCCCTAACCTTTCGATTTTGCAGTCCGAATTCAGCCTAACACAAGACCTAACGCCCATATGTTCAATAGTCAAAGTGTGTTCACCATTACAGTTCACTATTCCTTTTACCCGCTCTAACCAATCGTATCCTAGTATCAATGACCTAGGAAGACGTCGCATAACTAGTACAGGTGCTTCAACTAAAGTACTACCTAACTGAAACTCTATTAGTACTAACCGATTTGTGCTTTCACTTCGCGATCCAAACGCGCCTTGTATTTGAATTGCTGGAATAGCGATCTCTGGCAATGTCCCATGTTCTCTTAGAATAGAGTCGTACAATTCCCTAGTTATTCCACTAATCTGACTTCCCGTATCTATGAGTGCACTCATACTTCTTCCATACAATCTAACACATACTTCAGGTAACCTAGGTAAAGAATAATCAACACTCACATCGGTTTGTTCATCTAATTCATGATACATTGTGTACACATTCAAACCTCTCCTCATACAAGTTTCACAAGTCACGCCTAACTCATTACACTCTGTTACATTTTCAAACTGGTTTTCCAATAAGATTCCTATACTCCTAATTCCAAATTGACTACTATACTCGTTATAATCAACGCCGCCTCTTAATAACCGCTTAAGTCCCTTATCTCCGGTCCCCAAACTCTGTCCTGGCTTCCATCCACTATTAATTAAGATCCTATAGACTACACCTGTCCTTTCGTGATCTGAGGTCTTTCTGACGCCCGTGCCACACAAGACTAACTGACTTGACCTCGTTTGTGTTGGGCATTCTAGTTTTTTGATGAACCCTCCCCCACATTCTTAGACACAGTAAGATCCTCGCCCTCTTTTACGAACGTGATTGCCGGCCTAATTTGTTTAGTTTCGGATACCGTAGGTCTGTTAAAGTTAACCCTAGAACCTAATCGACCACGATAGCCGCGTCCCCTCGTCGAATTTCCCCTAGCTCTCCAACTTCTTGTTGACATTGTTGCTACAATAGGTCGTCTCGATGATGACTCATTGTATCGTCTACCTCTGTAATTATTACTAACAGTACCTCTCGTAATTTGCCTAGGTTTTTCAACAATATTTTGCTCTATGTTTCGAAGAAATTTCGCTCCGTTCATGATGTTAACTTCTTCTGTTCTAGTAAACCATAATCGCTGTATATCTATAGCATAATGTCGCATAATAGAATTGACCAAATCTCTCTCACTAAACGCAATAGTTAATGACTGCATTGATTCTGCTTGCTCAGCAAAATGTTCGGACATCGACATTCCCGAATCGCTTGAATATACCGCATTAATCAATTTATATCTTATAGATTCCTGAATTTGTTCGGTCCAATAATTTCGTCTAAAATCAATCTCGAAGTCAGCGAACGTAGTCCAGCCCTTCGAATACAAGTCCATAACCTTCCGAGCATGCCCCGAGATGCAACCTAACGCTATATCTATTTCGCGATCTAATCCATTTACCGCCCTTATATATTTCTTTAATCGTTTAAGAAAAACGATGGGGTTAGTGAATGGTTTTCCGTCGAAATTTGGTTTAGTTACTGACGGCTGTACAACATATAAATTCCGGGTCTCAGATAATGTACTTGTGCTCGCGGTTTCAAGATTCGACCCCTGCCTATCAGATTTTTCATTTTCATTAATCCCGTTCGACTCGTGTGAAGAAATGCTCGCGATTTCATTTGAACCGGTATTTGAATTTAACTGTTGTAATTTTGCTTCGAATTCGGTGATTTTTTTCAAAATCAACTCTAATGTAGCATTCCCTAAGGTCGTTGTTTGCTCGCTCGATTCTACGGTACTAACATCGCTTTGCCCCGCACCTACTTGCTTTGTTCTACGTCCTTTTCTACCTGAAGACATCTTTTTTTTTTCAATTTGACCCTATTTCTTTTACCTACCCAAGTGCCAACTTAAATTTTATTTGAATAACTTTCATAAGTCGCGAAGCCGTATTTTTAATACTAATATATTACTGTTACTAATTGCAATCACATGTTTGGGTCTGCTTCGATTATATGTATTCTCAGAGTTTGAAAAAAATTAAGTCTGAGAAATAAGCAAGGAATAATAGCTCGATCTCTGTAGTATCTTCTGAAAACCTGTAAATTTTACATTTATAAGACATACAGCTTATTTCTGCTCTCCTGCTCCCCCTATACATAAATAAATGTAAATGTACAACATATAAATATAAAACAACATGCAGTGTGTCCTTAAAACTTATAATTTATAAATAGCAATGTAAGTTTATAAATTTTTCTCTCTCAAATACCCAATCACAATTTCTACGTTGTGTTATTTTTATGTTAATGTAAATCTAGTCATATCGTTATTTCGAATACGTACATAGATCCCTGGTCACTCGGCATCAAATTTCTGTGATGGTACGGTGTGATCGTCTATACTAGTGGTTAAGATTAGGCATTATGAAGAGATAAAATAAGAAATGAACTCAGCTGAATTATAGAAACACCTAGGTATTTAAGTCATGAGTTATTTACAAGTAATTAATTGGTACAGTACGTTGGGTGAACACGTAGACTTCTCGACCAGCTAACAGGTTTACACGGATTGAATTATAAAAAATTAATGTAAAATTTCAACTCCTCAAAATAGATATAATGAGTGGAGAGATTTGCTAATTTAGAACGTCCTGTTAGTGTGGAAAATCAGTTGATACGTGTATTTGCCTTATTTAGGCCATCGGTTTGAGACCAACCGGCATTCCTCAAGCACGGGGGAAATACCTACGCTGAAACTTCAGCCTTAATCCATGTTATGTGGGGCACAGCAATTGGACTCTCCTATTTCGCTGCGAAGCGTTTTCAATTGCCTAGGTACGGAAACCTAGGTTCTTTTCAGTGAGCTCTGGGCTCGCCCCAAAACCATGGTATTTTTGTATATATATATATATTTGTTTGATTGATTGTCAATAAATTGGCCAATTTATTAGTTCGGAGAGTCCAGCTGTATAAAGACATGACGTGTTTGCTTTGTGCCGGAATCTCGCTGCTGGTACGTCACCAATCAACCATGTACCATATAATATCAAGCAAAGGAATTACAAAGTACAGCAAAACTAGTATTTTTATCTATTCAAAAACTCGGTGATTCACAAATTCAGCTGGCGTCGGTTTTAACAGATAATGTTACCTAAAATGCTGTTTGGGAAAGATCGGTACACAATAAAAAAAAGGTACCTACCTGCCTCGCCATCTGTCCTCCGGAGGCAGCGTGTATTCCATTGTCTCGTTCAGGGTATTTTAGTAGGTAGATGAAATTTAGCTGTTACTCGAAAGTATCCTCGACAAGGTCCCTTTAAGGTGTCTTTAGCCTGGGATTCGAACCCAGCCAACCCTATTATCTTTAGTAGTGGAGAGCATTCTTGGTATATTAGTACTAATCGTTTTGTGATAATAAAAGTATAAGGAAAAACCATCGTGAGAATTTCACATAATGGTATAAAATACCATATGATGAAGGTAAACTTGATCGAGAGTTCTCTATGAAGTCCGCGCTCAGTAGTGAGCCGGTGAAAGCTGTTCATGTTGATGAAGACGATGTTTATACCGCGGTAGCTAGTAGTTTATAGCACACCACCTTATTTTAGCTATTGAGTAATTTTTCTACCAAATCTATAATTGTAACGACAAGTGTCATTCCATCAGACTGCATTAGACTGCTAATTCAATTTTATTCCCTATTTAATGCTGAATAAGAGCTAGTATTATAAATAGGTGCACTGCTGAAAAAAAAACCTAACCTAATTTTTACTTAATAATAGGAATTGTGATTGGTAAATAGGTCATATGAGAAAATCTTAATATTGGAGCTCAAGTTAGTTCGATACATGGTTTCTTCGTATCTTTGGCTTTGTTAATATTACAATACGATAGTCTAGCCTCCAAACAAATTGAATCTCCATTATTAAATGTCTAGGAAAATGTATCTAAATATAGCAAATAAAAGATGATAGTTATACCCAAGTGCATTTATTTCTGGTAAATAATTGTTTATTTACTCATACAGTTGAGTATTTAGAAAAAAAGAAGAGAAACTGAATTTATTATTTAGACTGGGAATTAAGTAACTTTATTACATTAATTAATTCCCGGCCGAATATTTGCTTCCTAAGCCATACTAATTATTGAAAGGGAAAAGCAAATATTCAAACAAAAAAACCCTTTCGGCTTTATATAATATTATGTACACCATTTTATCTAAAATACACACATGCCCACATAATCAATAGAGATATTATCTATAATTCTTACTTCCATAATAAAGTAAATTTTAAGGACACACATTATGCGTAAATTATAATATATTCATTATTTATTCTAGATATATTTGAATCCTAGTTCCACAAAGAGAAATGTCCCATTTCTATAATTTTGGATGCAAATCTAATAGTTATACACAATATTGTAACACCTCCTAATATCCAAATAATAATATCATCTCTAATTTAGTTTGTAAAATAATTCTTTACTCAAGATTTTTGGAACTGATTTTCGAATAATCTAGTTTAAAATTAAATGTAAATTAGTACATCACCATATATCAGCTTCTGCTGGCCCGGATACACACTATTTTATTCTATTTATAATTTTTCTATTATTAACTATACAATTGCAATATATTTCTACACTTAATTAATATTCACTGTTAGGCTCTACTGCACGTTGAGCCAGACCTCAATCGAATGTTCCTCTCGGTCCCCCAGTGTAGACTTAAAACGTCCACACGGATATCTTTTGTTCACGCCCATGATCTGAAATGAAAAAAAAACCAGCGAAATTTCGGTTTCTGATTGGTTCACTCTTGCGCACAGAATTACCCTGGCTGATGGCTAATTGGCTGAAAATAAAATGTATTTCGAACATCCCTTAATGGGCCGTACCTTTTGCTTTCTCACGCTCTTGCCTTGCCTAGACCACTCGCATAACACGTGATTACAATTTTGTACACTTGTAGAGATTTCTAAGTTAAAATTTACGACTTTTATCTAATTTATGACCGACCCTAACGCAATTTAGCTTTAGAGCAATTTATTTTGCCCTTTTGTTTTTTTATACTTCCTTTCCTACAATTACTCAGAATCTTAACTAATTTATTTCTTTTCGTGCGAGATTTTTGTTTTTAAGAGCAAGGCTTCAAATTTCCGACAGTCATAAAACCGTATGACGGATGGCAAGGCCATCTCACGCTCCCCCAAAATAGATTTTTAATACACGTAGCTCCTTTTGTCCCTGCAGCTGTGCTAGTCGTTTCAAAATCTATTTTTCCCCTTATCTGTATTAGAACGCTAGTATCTGACCTCCTACGCCTATCTATTATACCCTCGGGCATGACCATAGCTATTTAACTCAGGTATCTCTTTGTTTAGTGTACCCCAAACTACCTGTTTTCTGTCCCTTTTAATACTCTAGTTTTACCTATCTTTCTATTTATCTACATAGTACCTAAACAAATGAATGGCATTGTAGTTACCCTTAACTTTACCAGTATGAACGTCTATTAATGTATATACATTATTATATGGAACTGCCCCTATTATGTACGGTCCTTCATATAAGCGCATGAATTTTTTTGTCAACTTTTTATCCGCATCTGACTTCGTAAAAGTCTTAAGTTTCACTAAATCTCCGATTTCGAATTGTATTAACTTATGATTTTTGTTATAATGTAATTGCCTACTTTCGGCCGCCTTATCTATGTTTTGTCGTGCCTGCTGTCGAATCTGTTCTAACGGTTCACCCTGTAAGTCTGTCCTCACCGATGAGTCAGTGTTGAAATCAGTCGATAGCAGAGTACGCTTTCCATATATAATCTCGTTTGGAGAATATCCCGTTGTAGTATGTATTACCTGATTATAACAATCTTCTATATCCGATAATAGATCTACCCATGAACGATGCGATTTGTCGCAATACGTCCTGAATAATCTACCTAACTCTTTATTAACCCTCTCTGTCGAATTTGGCCGCGGATTTCTAACAGATGTGTGCGTTAATTCGATACCTAGTTGGCGAATACCTAACTCGAAAACTTTTGAAGTAAAGTTCGCGCCTCTGTCTGAACATAATGTCTTAATTGTGACCTGCTTATGAAACTTTTTTACACAAGTTAAAGTAGCCTTCCCACTAGCCTGGCGTAGTGGGTATAGTCTGATTAACTTACTATAAGCATCTTGCATTACGAATATGTATTTAAAACCAAATCGTCCTGCCGGTAAAGGTCCAAAAATATCGCAAAAAACTCTCTCTCCTATTTCCTTCGCTATTACAGTTTTTATTGGCCCCGTGTGCGTCTCCAAAGCATGCTTTGACTTTTGACATGCCTCGCAAGCTCTTACAACACGACCTATTATACGAGACATATTTGGGAAATAATATTGACGTTTCATAAGAGCATAAACCTTGTATCGCCCGAAATGACCTACTTCTTCATGTATGCTAACTATCAAATCCCTTAGTATGTTCTCGGGAACATATAACCTTAAGATATCCCCTTTTATGTCTCTTCTATAAAGAATCCCTTCTTTAAGCACGTAGTACTTTGATTCAGAAGTGTCTGCTGTTTGCACGCGTCTAATTATCTCACTAGCAGTCTTGTCGCGACTTTGATAACTACCTATCTCTCTCCATCGCTCCCGCACTAATCGTCCTAATGATGTTTTAAATAGATTCATTTCAGGCCCCGTGACCTTGTTAGTTAATACATCGGTGGTCCCCTTTAAATGTCGAGACAATACGTCTGCTACAATGTTTAGTTTACCTTTCACATGTTCGACTGTGTAATTAAATCGCCCTATATAATGTACCCAACGTATCATCCTAGCGCTCA
The DNA here is from genome assembly GCF_905333055.1 of Maniola jurtina. NCBI lineage: Eukaryota > Metazoa > Arthropoda > Insecta > Lepidoptera > Nymphalidae > Maniola > Maniola jurtina. The sequence continues at coordinate 12,246,704 of NC_060044.1, forward strand.
ATAGTTTGCACGTCTGCAAGAAAATCAGACTTTTATGATCAGTCCTAATGACTAAATTCGCTCCTCTCAAATATGTTTCAAACTTTGACAAACTGAAAATGATGGCCCATAGTTCTTGTTCAGTAACTGTCCATTTGCGTTCTGTCTCTGTCAATGCTTTACTACAGAACCCTAATATTTGTTCTTCACCTGCTTCATTCAATTGATAGACATAACCCGAAACCCCCAAATTACTGCTATCGGTTTGTAAATAATAAGTTCCCTTAGGATTTGGGTGTACAAGAAGTATCGTGTCTATAAACAATTTCTTGACCCTTTCAAAACAATCGTTAATTTCCTCTGTCCATGACCATTTCGTATTTTGTTTTAATAGGTCACACAGTGGTTTAACCTCTTCGCTATATTTTGAAATAAATCTTCTGAAATAATTTATTAATCCCAGAAATCCTCGTAATTGTTTTATAGTCCGAGGTATAGGGAAGTCTAATATGGCTTTAACCCGTTCAGGATCCATACGTACCCCGTTAGTATTTACTATGTGTCCTAACAACTTTACCTCTACACATAAGAACCGACACTTCTCTAATCTTCCAGTTAAACCTGCGGTTTCTAATTTATCTAACACTCGATCTAAATGTTCTAAGTGTAACTTTATGTCCCCCGTAGTGAATATGACTATGTCGTCTAAATAGTTTACGCAAAACTCTCGTACTCCTACTAGGATATAATCCATTGCTCTCGAGAACCCTGCTACAGAAGTCTTTAAACCTTGAGGTAAAACATTATAAGTATACGTCTTCCCCATGAACGAGAACCCAGTATACTTCCTAGAATCTTTATGCAAAGGTATTTGAAAATAGGCATTATTCAAATCAATTAAACTGATATAATTTACTCCATGAAAGGATTGTAAAATCTCAGATGTGAGTGGAGGCGCGCCCGCGTCACCTACCATTTTCTTATTCAACTCTCGTGCGTCCAATAAGAGTCTTATTGATCCATCTCGCTTCTTAGTGAAAGTGAGAGGACTACAGTAAGGAGTCGCTTCCTGTCTGATCACGCCTAGTTTTTCTAACTCTTCTAATTCGGTTTTTACCTGTTCTCTATACGCCAAAGGTACCGGATAACTGTGTTTTACAAAAGGTGTTTCGTCTAATAGCTCAATAACGTGTTCGTACTTGTTTGTCAAACCTAAACCTACCGTAAATACCTTACAGTGTTTGTTTAACACAGGTAGTAATAATTCCTTTTGTTCATTACTTAAGTTCGCGTCATCTAATTTTAATCCCTTAAATTTCTCATTATCTAAATTCATGTCTGATACACTTTGTTCCACTGGCCTAGAGTTTTGATTTAATATTAAATTAATCGTGGCTGCGTTCGTCTCTCCCCCTAACCTTTCGATTTTGCAGTCCGAATTCAGCCTAACACAAGACCTAACGCCCATATGTTCAATAGTCAAAGTGTGTTCACCATTACAGTTCACTATTCCTTTTACCCGCTCTAACCAATCGTATCCTAGTATCAATGACCTAGGAAGACGTCGCATAACTAGTACAGGTGCTTCAACTAAAGTACTACCTAACTGAAACTCTATTAGTACTAACCGATTTGTGCTTTCACTTCGCGATCCAAACGCGCCTTGTATTTGAATTGCTGGAATAGCGATCTCTGGCAATGTCCCATGTTCTCTTAGAATAGAGTCGTACAATTCCCTAGTTATTCCACTAATCTGACTTCCCGTATCTATGAGTGCACTCATACTTCTTCCATACAATCTAACACATACTTCAGGTAACCTAGGTAAAGAATAATCAACACTCACATCGGTTTGTTCATCTAATTCATGATACATTGTGTACACATTCAAACCTCTCCTCATACAAGTTTCACAAGTCACGCCTAACTCATTACACTCTGTTACATTTTCAAACTGGTTTTCCAATAAGATTCCTATACTCCTAATTCCAAATTGACTACTATACTCGTTATAATCAACGCCGCCTCTTAATAACCGCTTAAGTCCCTTATCTCCGGTCCCCAAACTCTGTCCTGGCTTCCATCCACTATTAATTAAGATCCTATAGACTACACCTGTCCTTTCGTGATCTGAGGTCTTTCTGACGCCCGTGCCACACAAGACTAACTGACTTGACCTCGTTTGTGTTGGGCATTCTAGTTTTTTGATGAACCCTCCCCCACATTCTTAGACACAGTAAGATCCTCGCCCTCTTTTACGAACGTGATTGCCGGCCTAATTTGTTTAGTTTCGGATACCGTAGGTCTGTTAAAGTTAACCCTAGAACCTAATCGACCACGATAGCCGCGTCCCCTCGTCGAATTTCCCCTAGCTCTCCAACTTCTTGTTGACATTGTTGCTACAATAGGTCGTCTCGATGATGACTCATTGTATCGTCTACCTCTGTAATTATTACTAACAGTACCTCTCGTAATTTGCCTAGGTTTTTCAACAATATTTTGCTCTATGTTTCGAAGAAATTTCGCTCCGTTCATGATGTTAACTTCTTCTGTTCTAGTAAACCATAATCGCTGTATATCTATAGCATAATGTCGCATAATAGAATTGACCAAATCTCTCTCACTAAACGCAATAGTTAATGACTGCATTGATTCTGCTTGCTCAGCAAAATGTTCGGACATCGACATTCCCGAATCGCTTGAATATACCGCATTAATCAATTTATATCTTATAGATTCCTGAATTTGTTCGGTCCAATAATTTCGTCTAAAATCAATCTCGAAGTCAGCGAACGTAGTCCAGCCCTTCGAATACAAGTCCATAACCTTCCGAGCATGCCCCGAGATGCAACCTAACGCTATATCTATTTCGCGATCTAATCCATTTACCGCCCTTATATATTTCTTTAATCGTTTAAGAAAAACGATGGGGTTAGTGAATGGTTTTCCGTCGAAATTTGGTTTAGTTACTGACGGCTGTACAACATATAAATTCCGGGTCTCAGATAATGTACTTGTGCTCGCGGTTTCAAGATTCGACCCCTGCCTATCAGATTTTTCATTTTCATTAATCCCGTTCGACTCGTGTGAAGAAATGCTCGCGATTTCATTTGAACCGGTATTTGAATTTAACTGTTGTAATTTTGCTTCGAATTCGGTGATTTTTTTCAAAATCAACTCTAATGTAGCATTCCCTAAGGTCGTTGTTTGCTCGCTCGATTCTACGGTACTAACATCGCTTTGCCCCGCACCTACTTGCTTTGTTCTACGTCCTTTTCTACCTGAAGACATCTTTTTTTTTTCAATTTGACCCTATTTCTTTTACCTACCCAAGTGCCAACTTAAATTTTATTTGAATAACTTTCATAAGTCGCGAAGCCGTATTTTTAATACTAATATATTACTGTTACTAATTGCAATCACATGTTTGGGTCTGCTTCGATTATATGTATTCTCAGAGTTTGAAAAAAATTAAGTCTGAGAAATAAGCAAGGAATAATAGCTCGATCTCTGTAGTATCTTCTGAAAACCTGTAAATTTTACATTTATAAGACATACAGCTTATTTCTGCTCTCCTGCTCCCCCTATACATAAATAAATGTAAATGTACAACATATAAATATAAAACAACATGCAGTGTGTCCTTAAAACTTATAATTTATAAATAGCAATGTAAGTTTATAAATTTTTCTCTCTCAAATACCCAATCACAATTTCTACGTTGTGTTATTTTTATGTTAATGTAAATCTAGTCATATCGTTATTTCGAATACGTACATAGATCCCTGGTCACTCGGCATCAAATTTCTGTGATGGTACGGTGTGATCGTCTATACTAGTGGTTAAGATTAGGCATTATGAAGAGATAAAATAAGAAATGAACTCAGCTGAATTATAGAAACACCTAGGTATTTAAGTCATGAGTTATTTACAAGTAATTAATTGGTACAGTACGTTGGGTGAACACGTAGACTTCTCGACCAGCTAACAGGTTTACACGGATTGAATTATAAAAAATTAATGTAAAATTTCAACTCCTCAAAATAGATATAATGAGTGGAGAGATTTGCTAATTTAGAACGTCCTGTTAGTGTGGAAAATCAGTTGATACGTGTATTTGCCTTATTTAGGCCATCGGTTTGAGACCAACCGGCATTCCTCAAGCACGGGGGAAATACCTACGCTGAAACTTCAGCCTTAATCCATGTTATGTGGGGCACAGCAATTGGACTCTCCTATTTCGCTGCGAAGCGTTTTCAATTGCCTAGGTACGGAAACCTAGGTTCTTTTCAGTGAGCTCTGGGCTCGCCCCAAAACCATGGTATTTTTGTATATATATATATATTTGTTTGATTGATTGTCAATAAATTGGCCAATTTATTAGTTCGGAGAGTCCAGCTGTATAAAGACATGACGTGTTTGCTTTGTGCCGGAATCTCGCTGCTGGTACGTCACCAATCAACCATGTACCATATAATATCAAGCAAAGGAATTACAAAGTACAGCAAAACTAGTATTTTTATCTATTCAAAAACTCGGTGATTCACAAATTCAGCTGGCGTCGGTTTTAACAGATAATGTTACCTAAAATGCTGTTTGGGAAAGATCGGTACACAATAAAAAAAAGGTACCTACCTGCCTCGCCATCTGTCCTCCGGAGGCAGCGTGTATTCCATTGTCTCGTTCAGGGTATTTTAGTAGGTAGATGAAATTTAGCTGTTACTCGAAAGTATCCTCGACAAGGTCCCTTTAAGGTGTCTTTAGCCTGGGATTCGAACCCAGCCAACCCTATTATCTTTAGTAGTGGAGAGCATTCTTGGTATATTAGTACTAATCGTTTTGTGATAATAAAAGTATAAGGAAAAACCATCGTGAGAATTTCACATAATGGTATAAAATACCATATGATGAAGGTAAACTTGATCGAGAGTTCTCTATGAAGTCCGCGCTCAGTAGTGAGCCGGTGAAAGCTGTTCATGTTGATGAAGACGATGTTTATACCGCGGTAGCTAGTAGTTTATAGCACACCACCTTATTTTAGCTATTGAGTAATTTTTCTACCAAATCTATAATTGTAACGACAAGTGTCATTCCATCAGACTGCATTAGACTGCTAATTCAATTTTATTCCCTATTTAATGCTGAATAAGAGCTAGTATTATAAATAGGTGCACTGCTGAAAAAAAAACCTAACCTAATTTTTACTTAATAATAGGAATTGTGATTGGTAAATAGGTCATATGAGAAAATCTTAATATTGGAGCTCAAGTTAGTTCGATACATGGTTTCTTCGTATCTTTGGCTTTGTTAATATTACAATACGATAGTCTAGCCTCCAAACAAATTGAATCTCCATTATTAAATGTCTAGGAAAATGTATCTAAATATAGCAAATAAAAGATGATAGTTATACCCAAGTGCATTTATTTCTGGTAAATAATTGTTTATTTACTCATACAGTTGAGTATTTAGAAAAAAAGAAGAGAAACTGAATTTATTATTTAGACTGGGAATTAAGTAACTTTATTACATTAATTAATTCCCGGCCGAATATTTGCTTCCTAAGCCATACTAATTATTGAAAGGGAAAAGCAAATATTCAAACAAAAAAACCCTTTCGGCTTTATATAATATTATGTACACCATTTTATCTAAAATACACACATGCCCACATAATCAATAGAGATATTATCTATAATTCTTACTTCCATAATAAAGTAAATTTTAAGGACACACATTATGCGTAAATTATAATATATTCATTATTTATTCTAGATATATTTGAATCCTAGTTCCACAAAGAGAAATGTCCCATTTCTATAATTTTGGATGCAAATCTAATAGTTATACACAATATTGTAACACCTCCTAATATCCAAATAATAATATCATCTCTAATTTAGTTTGTAAAATAATTCTTTACTCAAGATTTTTGGAACTGATTTTCGAATAATCTAGTTTAAAATTAAATGTAAATTAGTACATCACCATATATCAGCTTCTGCTGGCCCGGATACACACTATTTTATTCTATTTATAATTTTTCTATTATTAACTATACAATTGCAATATATTTCTACACTTAATTAATATTCACTGTTAGGCTCTACTGCACGTTGAGCCAGACCTCAATCGAATGTTCCTCTCGGTCCCCCAGTGTAGACTTAAAACGTCCACACGGATATCTTTTGTTCACGCCCATGATCTGAAATGAAAAAAAAACCAGCGAAATTTCGGTTTCTGATTGGTTCACTCTTGCGCACAGAATTACCCTGGCTGATGGCTAATTGGCTGAAAATAAAATGTATTTCGAACATCCCTTAATGGGCCGTACCTTTTGCTTTCTCACGCTCTTGCCTTGCCTAGACCACTCGCATAACACGTGATTACAATTTTGTACACTTGTAGAGATTTCTAAGTTAAAATTTACGACTTTTATCTAATTTATGACCGACCCTAACGCAATTTAGCTTTAGAGCAATTTATTTTGCCCTTTTGTTTTTTTATACTTCCTTTCCTACAATTACTCAGAATCTTAACTAATTTATTTCTTTTCGTGCGAGATTTTTGTTTTTAAGAGCAAGGCTTCAAATTTCCGACAGTCATAAAACCGTATGACGGATGGCAAGGCCATCTCAAGCTGATAACTTTTAAACGGCTGAACCGATTTTCTTGGATTATAGCTAAGAACACTCTCGATCAAGCCATCTTTCAAACAAAAAAAACTAAATTAAAATCAGTTCATTAGTTTAGGAGCTACGATGCCACAGACAGATACACAGATACACACGTCAAACTTATAACACCCCTCTTTTTGGGTTGGAGGTTAAAAATAGGCTATTTGACCAAAATCTGCAACTTGTTTTTGCTTATGACTTGTTGACCTTTGGCTTTGCCGAAATCGGGTAAAAGGCACATAACTCCAAAAGGTGCGTGTCTAGGATCTCCAACCTCCCGAATAGTAGACAAATCTCTTAACTGCTACACTACACGTCTCTTAATGTAACTACGGTTAATGTACTACGAGTACCGAACGTTAACATCATCACAATGGGATGTATAAATAGATGCCACAGTAGTCCATCCGCTTAATTAATTATGCCGACTGTCCAATACTATTGGCTGAAGCACTTTGTCAATGTCAAATGTAACTGAATATTTGCCTTAGCTGGACTCTACGCAGATATTGAAATAACTAATTATGAATTATTTCATAGAAGGATATGATATGATAATATAACAAGTGTAAATTAAAAATTTATAACACCCCCGACGATCCAAAGTATTTGAGTTTTCCAAAACATCATTTTCAAATAAATAATTATGTATTTAGGCAACGTCCATCTTGACAGCTTGATATTTGTCAATTGACATAATATTAAGAACCTAACGGTTATCTAACCTTCTTTTCTACAAGAAAACTAGAAAAGAGCTGATAACTCTTAAACGGCTGAACCAATTTTTTTGGATTATAGCTAAGAACACTCTCGATCAAGCCACCTTTCAAACAAAAAAAAACTAAATTAAAATCGGTTCATTCGTTTAGGCGCTACGATGCCACAGACAGATACACAGATACACAGATACACACGTCAAACTTATAACACCCCTCTTTTTGGGTCGGGGGTTAAAAAAGAGTATTATTAACTTTTTTTGAAGGAGATTACTGTTTTTGAATTATTGGTTTTAGAAATTGGTTTGGTGGTTTGTTCTTCAATCACGCCGCAACGGAGCAACTGATCGGTGTGATTTTTTGCATGGATATAGTTAAAGACTCGGAGCAAGTAGCATAGGCTACTTTTTGTACCGGAAAATCAGTGTCCCCACAGGATTCATGAAAAACCTAAATCATCACCACATACTTAAGTAGAAAAAGTATTTCAATTTTTTCGTGAGTCACATAACCCACAACAACGCAACCTACTCGTATGTCTGTAAATCAGCACCGTATTTGAATATATCCTACTGTTAATTTCGTTTGTATTCGCCGTGGGTATATGGTTTCCATACTTCAGTGCACGTTCACCTATGTAGTCTATCACACTAATATTATAAAGGAGAAAGTTTGTATGTGTGTGTGTGTGTGTATGTTTGTTACTCCTTCACACAAAAACTACTGGATGGATTGGGCTGAAATTTAGAATGGAGATAGATTATACCCTGGATTAGCACATAAGCTACTTTTTATCCCGGAAAATCAAAGAGTTCCCACGGGAATTTTAAAAAACCTATATCCACGCGAACGAAGTCGCGGGTATCAGCTAGTGTAGATATAAAGTCGAGGGCATAAACTAGTTCTTAATAATTGATAGTAAAAGTTATTAACTAAAAGAGACAATAAAGATGAAAAGCGTAAAGAAAGCTAATTATTATCAGCGTTACCAACACAATAATGTTTTCCGACGGATTCCGTTTGATAAATGAGATACGGCGATGTCCCAGTCAGAGCCTTGACGCGCCAAAATGAATCAATTAATTAAGAAAATTGAGGCAACAGACAAAACACGAAGCCATAAAAGATCTTAGTATCTATTTTGCTTGGACTTTTTTCTGTAACTTTTATGTTACTAGTCACAAATATTGAGGCTGATGTACAGAAATGTAAAAGCCTGTAAATAAAAGATTCCCAAATATTATAGAAGTAGGTATGTCAATCATTCGGACTTTTTAAATTAATTGGTAGTTCCTCTGGTACTGCAAATATTCATGGGTGGCGGTAATCACTTAACATCAGGTAACCCACCTTCTCGTTTGCTCGTTATTTTTATTTAAAAAAAATGTTATATCTAAATTAGTCACCATTTTGTTAGATTCCAATTAGATGATAATATCATCTTCATCTTAGGTACTCATTGCGTTCGCCGGTCAACTACTGAGAACGGGTTTTATCATGTTATACCACCGCGCTGCCCAAGTGTGGATTGGCAAACTTCTCACACCTGTATGGACAACTCTCATTCATTCAGGTTTCCTTCATCGTTAAAGCAAGTGATAATGAATTACTTAAATCTATCAAAACTCCGAAACATTAAAGGTGCGTGTCAGGGATCGAACCTCGCTCCCCCAAATACGAAAACGATGTCTTATCACTCTATTGACCCAACTGGGAGAGGGCAACACTATCACAAATATGTAAATTCAATCAACATCTTCAAACAAAGGAGCTTTACTCCAATTTATGTCAAAATCAAGTACATAAAAATATAGAGCAATATCAAATTTTTATTAATATAAACTTAACTTTAATAAGCAAACTTTACTTCATGTTTTACGAGCTAGAGGTCTGGCGTTGTGTAAAGATCACATTATTATGAGTCCTGACAAAATGAGCTAGTGCTATAGAATACGGTGTATATTACATACAGAGGTCCAACGAAATCGTCTACACAGAGCTATCGTGTGGGAAGTGTAGAGCAATCCGAACTGGCAAACGTAGTTAGGGCCCTATATTGACAAGTGTAAATTAAAAATTTATAACACCCCCGACAAGTGAAGGTTACAGTTACTAGAAAAGAACTGATAACTTTCAAACGGCTAAACCGATCTTCTTGAATTATAGCTTAGAACACTCTCGATCAAGCCATCTTTCAAACAAAAAAAAATTAAATTAAAATCGGTTCATTAGTTAAGGAGCTACGACGCTACAGACAGATACACACGTCAAACTCATAACACCCCTCCTTTTGGGTCGGGGGTTAATACATCGTCGTGGTCGTCACCACAAGATCAAAGGCGTCGCGCTACTGTGTGTTTCTTTATTCTGTGCTAGATTCTAACATATCACATTATTATGAGACTAGTCCCAACAACTAGAGCTAGTGGCATAGAATAAGGTGTATATTACACTAGCTGATGCCCGCGACTTCGTCCGCGTGGATTCAGGTTTTTCGAAATCCCGTGGGAACTCTTTTATTTTCCGGGATAAAATGTAGCTTATGTGCTAATCCTAGATATTATCTATTTCCATTCCAAATTTAGCCAAATCCGTCCAGGAGTTTTTGCGTGAAAGAGTAACAAACACACACACAGACACACACACACACATACACACACATACACACAAACTTTCGCGTTTATAATATTAGTGTGAAACAACAGAGTTTCAACGAAACCCTCTAAACAATGCGATCGTGCGGTAAGTACGGGTTGAATGATGATGATGAAATGCGTCGCGCTACTGTATCTTTCTTAATACTGTGTTGGGCTCTAGTGTGTAAAGATCACGTTATTATGAGACTACTCCCGACAAAATGAGTTATGTTAATGAAAATCGTAAGATGCAAAACTGGTGGAACATATTGGCTATTAAAAAATGACTGTCATAAAAAGTATAGGTACCTACTTTAGTTTTATGAACACTGAAATAAAAGTGTATTAGCACTTAGTATATGGATTACGATAATGTTAGGAACCATGCGAATATGTTGGATAAAATTAAAGGATATAGTGTATGAGTTCTTTTTAATAAAAATAGCGAGTTAACGAGCAGGCGGGTCACCTGATGTTAAATGATTACCGCCACCCATGAACATTTGCAGCACCAGAGGAACCACCGTTGCTGGCCTTTTAGTTGATGGTTTTATATTTTGAAAATGATGCACCAAAGATTAAACTTAAATAAAAAACAATTTTGTGTGAGCCAAATACATTTTAAGCATAGCGTAGTTGAAATAAGATAGCAAAAGAATTTTCAAAATAAATACTAAGTCGTGTAGCGCCAGTAAAAAAAACGTAATTTGTTGGGAGAGAGAAACGAGATAATACTCTTCCTTTGTAGTCATTTAGCCTATTTTAACTTATGCTGTCATTTTAAATTTAGTTTGCGAAAATATGAAAATTAAGCTCCGGGCTAGACGTTCGGGATTAAATATTCTGTGTTACGAAATTTTATTAAATTAGAATACGTACAGTTTTATGTAAAGGTGACCTGTAGATCGTACATGAGGATAATAAAGGCTAAATTATACCTAACTAGTTGATGCTTGCGGCTTTCTTTTAAATTCACTATAGGCAAGCGCTTGACCACAATCACACCTGATGGAAAGTGATGATGTGGCCTAAGATGGGCCGCGTTTACCTAGAAGATGTCTAATCACTCTTGTTTTAAAGACACCCGGATTGTAATTGGTAGGGAACACAAATCGCGGAAGAATATTCTAAACTTTAACCATGCACGTAGGGGAGAGTGTGGATGAAAGAGCCAGTTTTGAATAGTGTAAAAAAAAACACACTTTTACTATATTATTTTCAAATGAAACTAGGTTTTCTTATAATCACTTTAATTGGCAATGTTATAAAATAAAAATAAAGAGGATAACAACGCTGATAATCTCTTATATAAATAGTTTAAAAAAAAAAGGAAATCGGCTCTTTCATAGCAGCAGGTCAATGAAAGAGCCACCATGTGTTATGAAAGAGCCGATACCTACTTTTGAGGTACTAAACGGTTTTTTATCAATTAAAATTATGTTAAGTATTTAAAATCAGATTAATACTAAGCTTACTTTAGTATTTCTATGAAAATCACAATTTTTAAACAGTCTCAGTAATAATTAAACATTGTCTTAATCAACAATTAAAACTTTTGAACTTTGTCTTAGTCAAAAATTAAATAATTAATAAAAATTTGTCTAAAAACATAAAATAGAGCCCTTTTTCGTATTCTTACTCTATAACTTAAAAAATAAAAACAATATAAAAACAATTTAAGATTAAAAACATTTTTGGCAGAAGAAATTAATCACCCCTTTGAGGCCACACGATAACGCTAACGCTGTTCTATTTATGGACTGATTTCCAGCAAGCACTTCTTTTACAGCCTCTTCTATCGCAGCAGTTGTGGGCCTTACCCGTTTTTTAGCTGTTGACGCTTGCGAAGACATATCTTTTTATTCTGAAACATATATCATATAATAATGAAATAACTAAAATTAAAAATTTTGGACACCCTACCCTCTATAAATATGACTGGTAGAGAATGCCATTAGGCATTAAGTCCGCCTTTTGTTTTTTTTTTGTATTTTGTGCAATAAAGATTAAATAAATAAATAAATAAATTATAGCTAAGAACAATCTCTATCACATCAGTTATCAAACAAAAAAAAAGAACCATCAGAATTAGTCCATTGGTTTAGGATCTACGTGGCCATAGACACACACACACACACACAGAGACAGACACACAGACACACACGTCAAACTTATAACACCCCTCTTTTTTCGTCGGGGGTTAATTAAAACTAAACGATGTATTGAATGAGCCAGTTTTCGTGTCATGAAAGAGGCGGCTCTTTCAAAGCATAAATAACTGGCTCTTTCAAAACACGACGCTTTTAAAAATATAACTTCAAAAAAAAGGCACTATACCAGAACGCTGATCTGATATTATTTATGCAAAACAAGGGCAAATATATAGACGCCAATACTGTATATCAGTTTTGTCAACTTATGCAATACCCTTTTTGAAAAAAAAGATGAAAGAAACACAAAGAAACTTACTTTTTGGCTTCCGAATTTTCGTAACAGTCCTGTGAGGCCATTTGCTGTCGTAGAACTGTCAAATGTTTGTGGGTAACAGCTATCCAGTGTTGCCATTTAAGGAGTAAAATTAAACTTTGGTAGAATATCGATAAGTAATGGAAAATCACATCGGCTCTTTCAAAGCCTGGCTCTTTCATGCACACTCTCCCCTACCTATGATGTCGCAAAACGTTTCGTGCGTGTAGATGCAGGACTGTCGACGAAATAAGGATGGAAACTCGTCCGACGTCTTGCAGTTCGGTGGTAAAATGGTGAAGGGGTATCGTTAATTCAATCCGCACTTGTCCAGTTTGGTGGACCGTGGTAAAATCCTTCTCACTCTGAGAGGAGAGCCGTGTTCAATGTTCAGCCATGGGTTGATGATAACGATGATAACCATGACTATCCTGAATTGAAAATATTACTTTTACCCAAATTCTACGGCACAAAAGGGAGAAAGAAATTAAAACCGTTCAGAATTCTCGTCTTTTATACTGCCATAGCAATGTTTGTAAGTAATTCGGGGCCAAGCAATCGTTGTAAATTTCGACGATACAATTTCCCCGGCAAAGTTGTGCTGCATAAAAAATAAAGGGGATCTTATGAAACCGAGAGCGTCTTACTTATCTATTTATTTATTGAAGTCTGGGGTTACTTAAGCGATTCTGTATTACAACGTTATGAAAGTACAAAGTTTGAGGTAACACGGTTTTGGGTTGTAAAATCATTTTTTGCGGACTACTTTCTAGAGATCCGTACGTTGCCAACGGGATCTTTTTACTCAAGCCTCTGCTGTCCGTCCGTTCGTCCGCCCGTCCGTCTATCCGTTCTTCCATCTATCTGTCAATGAGTTGTATCTCGTGAACCGTAATAGGTAGAGAGTTCAAATTTTCACAGAATATGTGCTCCTATTGCCGCTATTACAAGAAAGAAGAAAGTTGTGCTTCATAAAAAAATAAAGGGGATCTTATGAAACCGAGAGCGTCTTACTTATCTATTTATTTATTGAAGTCTGGGGTTACTTAAGTGATTCTGTATTACAACGTTATGAAAGTACAGACTTTGAGGAAACGATGTTTTGGGTTGTAAAATAATTTTAAGCGGACTACCTACCTTTTTTAACCCCCGACCCAAAAAGAGGGGTGTTATAAGTTTGACGTGTGTATCTGTGTATCTGTGTGTCTGTGTATCTGTGTATCTGTGTGTCTGTGTATCTGTGTATCTGTGTATCTGTCTGTGGCATCGTAGCGCCTAAACGAATGAACCGATTTTAATTTACTTTTTTTTGTTTGAAAGGTGGCTTGATCGAGAGTGTTCTTAGCTATACTCCAAAAAAATTGGTTCAGCCGTTTAAGAGTTATCAGCTCTTTTCTAGTTTTCTTGTAGCAAAGAAGGTTAGATAACCGTTAGGTTCTTAATTTATGTCAATTGACAAATGTCAAGCTGTCAAGATGGGCGTTGCCTAAATACATAATTATTTATTTGTAAATGATGTTTTGGAAAACTCAGATACTTTAGATCGTAGGCGCGGAATAGTCCAAGAAAATCAGTTCAGCCGTTTGAAAGTTATCAGGTCTTTTCGGTCTTTTCTAGTTACTGTAACCTTCACTTGTCGGGGGTGTTATAAATTTTTGATTTATACTTGTATTTATATTATAAATATGACATTAAAACTTTTTAGTTAAAGAACAAAGTACGCATATCAATAATTTTTAACCCCCGACTCAAAAAGAGAGGTGTTATAAGTTTGACGTGTGTATCTGTGTATCTGTGTATCTGTCTGTGGGATCGTAGCGCCTAAACGAATGAACCGATTTTAATTTAGCTTGATTTGTTTGAAAGGCGGCTTGATCGAAAGTGTTCTTAGCTAATAATCCAAGAAAATCGGTTCAGCCGTTTGAAAGTTATAAGCTCTTTTCTAGACTTCTTAGTAGACCGGTTATTACTATCTGACCAATACAAATTAGTGTCCAGCCAAATTCTAATAAAAATGTGTAGGGGGTTATTAAATTTTTTAATCTATTTTTTTAGTTTTAGGACCATGCCTATATGACTGATAATTGTTTATTAATTAATAAATTAAAAACACGTTTACGACTACAAATAAAAGCAGTAAAACAGCACATTTCCATCTTAATTTGCCTGACAAAGTTAAAAGCAAAAAATTGTGTAAACGGATCAACAAGATATGCAAATCGCTGCTTTGAGCAAGCCTGCATCCCATCCTTGCATTTGCATCGTTTTCTCGATTCATAAGTCGAAATGTAAGCATACTGGGTCAGACAGGCTTACAGTGAAAAATGAAATTTACTTTGCAAATATCGTCGTCCTAGAAAATATAATATTATCCTTGTAAAGGATCTTGTTTCATGAAATGTTTTGGTTGGCGTTTGATTTAATATCTACTTGAGATAAGAAAATCAGGATATTTTAGCCTTAAAATAAAGTAAATGTGCCGTTTTATGATATTAACTAGCTGATACCCGCGACATCGTTCGCGTGGATGTAGGTTTTTAAAATTCCCGTGGGAACTCTTTGATTTTTCGGGATAGAAAGTAGCCTATGTGCTAATCCAGGGTATAATCTATTGCCACTCTAAATTTCAGCCCAATCCGTCCAGTAGTTTTTGCGTCAAGGAGTAACAAACATACACACACACACCCACACACACACACACACACACACACACACACATACAAACTTTCTCCTTTATAATATTAGTGTGATTACAGTTTATATGTGTAACTGTGTAGTTTTACCTAGGAGTACTACAGTTTTATTGCAACAAATCACAGAAATATTTTATAGAAGTAGGCAATACTTTGCGGAAATCCATGATATACAAGGAACCAATGCATTGCATGTTGCATGTACCTAATTGCACCATACAGATTTGTCTGTTTCAGCGGATTAAGTATAAGCAAATTAAGCTTTTGTTTCGTTGTTAATCACAGAAAAATACATGGACAGAAAAAAACAAGAAAAATCAATATTAGACGTAGTGTTATATTATGATGACCTAAAGGTTCCATAGTGTACAGTATATCTAACTAACAAGATAAAGTTTAAAACCAAAACCCGACTGCGATCGCCTTAATAAACGCTGAAATATAGTTTTGTCACTTGGTATATTTTAATGTTGTAGTAGATTTACATTTATGAACTCAGAATTTTCTCCTCTTTCATTTGACATCCCACTCGATACAATAGCAACAAAAAAATTTTGGAGACCCCCACTTTTTTCATGTAACATTCGTTAGGTCAATTATTTTCGTGTCAAATGTAGCCTATGTAACCCGGACCTTTAAGACGAATCAAATGACAACCTCATTCATCAAAATTGGCCCAGCAGTTTAGGCGCTACGGTGGAACACACACAATCTGGATACAAACATACATACCCACATACATACATACATACATACATACATTCACCTCTTTACATCTATCATTTCATTTAAAAACCTTAACAGCTAACATTAAAGTATAGATTAGTCCTAATTAGTTGGGCACGTATGAAAACGAAGTGATATCTTGCTGACGGTGCCGCTGGACTCATGACCTAAGTCCTAATTCGCACGAGCGTTAAAAAAGCGTTGCGTTAAAACCCGGCGTTGCGCTGAAAATACAAAGTGCGCGTTAAAAAAGCGTTGACGTGTGAACAGATCCAAGTATCTGTTCACACGTCAACGCAATGCATTTGTTCTATTTGAACGCTTTTTTAAGGGATGTTAAAAATTTCTCGTGCGAATGAGGCCTAACCTTAGCCTTCGAGGTTGGTTTGCTGCGCATGCGATTTCAACTATGTCGTCGTTGGAATATGTAACAAGTATTTAACGGGTTTTGAATGCTTCCTATCGTTTTTAACCCCCGACCCAAAAAGAAGGGTGTTATAAGTTTGAAGTGTGTGTGTATCTGTCTGTGGCATCGTAGTTCCTAAACGAATGAATCGATTTTAATTTAGTTTTTTGTTTGAAAGGTGGCTTGATTGAGAGTGTTCTTAGCTATAATCCAAGAAAATCGGTTCAGCCGTTTGAAAGTCATCAAACTCTTTTCTAGTTACTGTAACCTTCACTTGTCCGGGGTGTCATGAATCTTTAATTTACACATGTTAAATTCTTAAAATGTTTTTGAAAATTTTTCAGTAGACTGAATATTCCCATAAAAATCAAAACCGAAACTAAAATTAGATCACAAATTGCTTCACACGGCCCGCACTATTCGTGTTAGACATCGTTAGCACTCATTGTTGTTTTCCTTCTTTTTCGCCTGTCAACGAGGCGTCGTTAGTACATTGGTGATTGAATACATCGGTACGTTTTGAGGCAAAAATGCTTAGTGGGAAAAACTTCCGGACCAACCGTAAAATTTTTGTATCCGTAGTACCCGTATTTGCAACACCCCGAGAATGCTCTGTATTTTTTATATTTACCGGTTCCCTTATAAGATCACTCGTGTGTCTTGTCCGTCAGTCTAGTCTTGTTAAGTACCCATTCACAAGCTCATATCATCGGTTTTTAACCCCCGTCCCAAAAAGAGGGGTGTTATAAGTTTGACGTGTGTATCTGTCTGTGGCATCGTAGCTCCTAAACGAATGAATCGATTTTAATTTAGCTTTTTTGTTTGAATGGTGGCTTGATCGAGAGTGTTCTTAGCTATAATCCAAGAAAATCGGTTCATTTGTTTGAAAGTTATCAGCTCTTTTCTAGTAACTGTAACCTTCACTTGTCGGGGGTGTTATAAACTTTTAATTTACACTTGTTAAAACAAATTAAATGAATTGAATTATCATATGCCATCAGAAAGTTCCTATATCTACCTCGCATCTCCAACTTTAAAGACGTTTAATCCTACCATACTTTTATTTTATTATTTACCTACCTACCTACCTGCCAAATGTCATGATTCTAGGTCAATGGGAAGTACCATATAGGTTTTCTTCACAGACACGACAGAGAGATGGTCAGACAGACAACAAAGTGATCCTATAACCATTTTTCCTTTTGAGGTACTAAACAAATACTAAATACATGTTTTGTACATACCTAGTAATTTAAAATATAAAACAAATATATGAAGGCTTTTCAAAACAACACTAGAATGTTCAAGCTATGGACCTTGTTTTAAATTAAACAACAATACGAATGTAAAGTATTATCGCGCTTACCTCTTACCAAATTACTTTTTCGCCGACGCGCCGTAAAATAGCCTGAATGAAAATATTTTTGCTGCCACGCTGCCGAGCATTACTGTTAAATTATTTTGTTTAAAAATAGTGTAGTTCACTATGCGATAGGAATTAATTATGAAATAATAAAATTAGCTCTTCAAATGCAAGGGGCAGACCAACAAATTCCTGAAAGGACGGCAGCGCGTCGCGTCGGCGCGCGGTTCTCTGGTGCTGCAAATTCATGGGCGGCGGTAATCACTTAACACCAGGTGACCCGCCTGCTCGTTTGCTCGCTATTTTTTATTAAAAAAAAAACAAGAAATAGTTCAAACCTAACTTAAATTAGAAAAATCCCCATAGGTATTATAATTTTATAATGCAGAAGTCCGTCTATTTGTCTGTCTGTGTCAATCTGTTTGTCTGTTACATTTTCATGGTCAGTCTTTGACGATATTTTGTACAGAGACAGCTTGCGTACCGAAGACGGATATACTTATTACACTACTTTTTATCCCAGGTAAGCAAAGAATTGCCACGGGATTATCAGAACTTAAACCCACGCGGGTGAAGACGCGAGCATCGTTTAGTCTATTGTATGTATTTGGATGAATCATGAAACGTATATAAAACAAAAAGCTTTCCTGTAAATTAAATTTTCTTTTATTGCGATTATACGTTTCTTTGTAACCTTGCTTTCTTTTGAACCTATGAATCGGCAAAACCATGCAAATTCTAGGCAGAGAGGACGGCGGAACGCTGTCTCAAAGCAAGCATTTACATAATATCTTGTTGACCTGTTTGCACAAATTTTTTAGGGTTCCGTACCCCAAAAGTGAAACCACTATAGGATCACTTTGCTGTCTGTCGGTCTGTGCGTCTGTCCGTCGTGTCAGTCAAGAAATCCTATAGGGTACTTCCCGTTAACCTAGAGTCATGAAAGGCAGGTAGATAGGTCTTATAGCACACTTAATGGAAAAAATCCGAAAACCGTGAATTTGTTGTAACATCCAAAAAAAATTAAAATATGTTCACAAAAAAATTTGTTTGCCAAATCACAAAGGTTGCCTGGTAGAGATTGCTCCAAGCAATAAGGCCTTAAGGCCTTTGCACACAATTGTTTTTTCTGTTTTCTTCTTTCTGTGTTGTGTTCCTTTACATGTGTTTTTGTGGGCAATAAAGTGTTCTATCTATCTATCTATCTATCTATCACATATAAATGCCACAATACGTCATTAGCTTGCGGTGTTCTAGATAAAAGTGTTAGTTATATCTTGTACGGTGGTAGAGCTTGTCTATTTTGAAATGACGCGCCCCACCACCGCATTTTACACTCACTACTACACAAAGTTATGTAGTGAGGCGCGTCATTTCAAAATAGACAAGCCCTACGGAATCTTCCTTGCGCGAGTGCAACCGGTTTTTGTTACTTAACTTTGCCAAAACTTTGAAAAATGAAGATGTAAATTCTCCTCGTGTTATGTTAAAATAGTCAAATTAATTTGAACTGTTGAAATGTTGAGATATATTATTTAGTTTACAAATTTTACCCGCTTTATTCATCTTTAATGTTGGTCTACGGAGCATTCCTTTTGAAATCTTCGCTTGAAATTTTCTCTTGGTATTTAGTTGAGTCAGGTGTTTATTGAATAATTTTATTTGAATATTTTCCTGGCATTGTTTTACTGGTATACATTAAGTTAATCTTATAAAAATAAGTTTGATTTTCAAACAAAATAAGTTCTTTGCACACCTATTGTAGGTTTTAGGTAGAAGATTCAATATTAGCTCTTTTTAGATTCAAGATCTAATTTTAGCTATGCCAACGAGTTTTAAGATATAAGAAATTATTGAAAAGCTGCTATGTTCTCCATACGACAGGAATATTATATCAGAAGTACTTATAGGGAAATTTATAAGTATCGTATTTCGCATACATAACATAAGCATCACCGTAACGGATACTCGCACACACGCACACACACAACACACACAAACACACACACAGACACAAACACACACACAGACACACACGCCACATTGCATGCGAGCTTTATATTTGTATTTTTACTTTTTGAAAATATTTATGTCTGTGACGGAGAAGGAAAACCGGTGACTCAGATACAGTTTTTTCAAACTTACTTCAGGGTTTCCGACACAATTATTGTGAAACGGCTTATTCTTAACAACAATAAATTTTCATTTCAGGTCAACATTTGCCTCAAAGAGTCCAAGGACAAGAATCAACCGAGCTGACTGCCAACCATCGCTAATTCGGAGAGGCATCTGAAGAACAAGAAGGGGTTGGAAAATTTTAAATTAGAAAATGGTCACAAAAATTCGTATTATTTGGCAAAAAACATAGCATTCACAACAACAGTATCAACAAGTGTAAATTAAAAATTTATAACACCCCCGACAAGTGAAGGTTACAGAAAGTAGAAAAGAGATGATAACTTTCAAACGGCTGAATCGATTTTCTTGGATTATAGCTAGGAACACTCTCGATCAAGCCACCTTTCAAACAAAATAACTAAATTAAAATCGGTTAATTACTTTAGGAGCTACGATGCCACAAACAGATACAAAGATACACACGTCAAACTTATAACACCCGCCTTTTTAGGTCGGGGGTTAAAAATGGTCACAAAAATTCGTATTACTTGGCAAGAAACATAGCATTTACAACAATAGTATTAACAAAACGAGGTTATGTTAAGCGAGTCGCTGCCGGAAAAGAAAACACTTGAATGCTATTTAAAGAAACTTGGCACCGCGCGTTCGCGAAGTGTGTATAATCGTGATAATACAGCTACTTGAATAAACAAAGTTATCTTGAAAAGCGCCGCGAGTACGGATCTCGACTTGATATATTGTTAAACTTTTATAAAACACATCAGCTCGGTATAATATGGGACACAGGGTAGCAAACATACAGTGCCGTAATATCCTCTAAGAAAAACAACAACTGAACACCTTTTTAGGGTTTCCTATTACTAAGCCTCCGCTTTACATCCGTCCGTCTGTCTGTCTGTCAGCTGGTTGTTTACCGGGAACCATAATAGATAGAGAATGTATATTTCTGTTGCCGCAATACAACAAAATATGCTTACAACAAAATGAAATGACAACCATGAAAATTAATAATTTAAAAAGTGTTATTTCTTATACGATGGTACGGAATCCTTCGTGTGCGAATCCAACTTGTATACTTGACAGATTTTTGTATCATTGCAATAACATTTACATTTAACTGTGATCTCTTCTGGTGGTAAGTGGTGGTGCAGTCTAAAATGGAAGTGGGCTAACTTGAAAAGGGTAGGCAACCCCCTCGGTTTCTAGAAGGTATCGTATCAGAACGCTTGATCAGGTGGCGTAGTGGTAGGTGGTTAGCCGGTAAGGTGGTAACTAGCATCGACCGAAGCCTCCCCAGACAAATATAAACCCAAATTTTCCTCTGAAATAAAATAATGTGCTTTTTACACAACTGCCCAAAAAAGAAGTTTTCAGAGTTTATGTGTATGTTTGTAAGTTTCTGTATTCCACCATAACTTCCATATGTATGTACAGGTTTGGATGTATGGGGTTCCGTGAGAATCATTTTATCATGACATGAGCTATAAACTTTTTGAAAAAAACTCAATACAGTTGCTGTATGACACCGTTTTGGTTTTAGTGAGCCTCATTATTAAAGGTTAACATAAAATCGTTGCAAATGTACTTCAAATAAACATTTTCCTAGACCATCTTGAAGAGATTTTATATCTAAAATAATTTTATTTAACTGATCTGATTGTTACGATTGTTAAACTGTTGTACCTACAGGGTTGTACATTTTCTTCATCTCGACTACGCGTTGTTATGGAGTTCCAACGCGTTTTTCTTTAATATTTATGAGATTTTGTATGAATTTATACGTACAAGAAAAAAAATCATTACCATAACAATACGGAAGGGAATTAAGCTCGTGTTTAACTCGGAATTTTAACATTGATACAAATCCTACTAACAACCTTTCTATTATTGTATTCATAGAAGCAGGCGTTATCTTGTGGAAGTTCATGATATATATCTACAATTACCTAAACATAAGCTTAATTTGCTGTAATTCACTAAAACAATTAAATCTATATGGTGCAATGCGCAGTTTACGATATGCATCAACCGCCTTCCCACGACTAAACATGCAGGAAAAGTAAGCACCTCTGTGCAAAATTCCTTTGCCTTTGGGCCTTGATAAGTCTGACATAAGGATCGAACACATAAACTTATATTTTGAAGTCGGGTAAAAATGAAATGCAATCATGATAAAATGCGAAATAAATGATTTCTCTCGCGCCATTTTAACTTTGTTTCAAATGTCATATTAAAAGTACGATTTTAGTCAATATTTTAAAGGTGAACCGTAGTTTGGACATGACAGTTAACCCATAGAGTTACAAGTGTAAATTAAAAATTTATAACACCCCCGACAACAGTTACAGTAATAACTAGAAGAGCTGATAACTTTCAATTTTTTTTGGATTATAGCTAAGAACACTCTCGATCAAGCCACCTTTCAAACAAAAAAAAAACTAAATTAAAATCGGTTCATTAGTTTAGGAACTACGATGCCACAGACAGATACATAGATACACACGTCAAACTTATAACACCCCTCTTTTTGGGTCGGGGGTTAAAAAATAGTGCGTGAAAAGTCATTTTATACGGACTAGTCTTTCTAGTCTACACGTTGAACAGCTGTACATTAATATTTCTTGTCTCAGATTTGTAGAAGGTTTAAAGTGAAATGGAATAACGTAGAAGCGTAATTAAAAGCCGCAAAGCAGAAGCCCCTCGTGCATATCAAATGGCGGACGCTAATCTGTAAAATCGTAGAGACGTCTGCTGTGCCTACAGCTTTGGTGTAGGCCTTTATTACGTCCCGGCCGCATTAACGGCCAACAACGCGATGTCCAACGGCGTTTCCCGTTAAGAGGGGTCTCTCCGTCACACGCTCCATACAAACGTAGTTCGTCTTTCATTGGAATACTAACCAATCATACTCAATGGAATTTTGTAGAAACGACCCGGGAACTAATATCTATGCCTGTGGTTTTCCAGATTTCCGTTAAAATATTCGGTTTCAAAGTTACGCGGTCTTAAAAATTTACATACAAATCTTGGAGCCCCTGTAATTTTAAAACTACATATTTTTAGAAAAATCTAAAACACCACAGGCACAGATATTAGTTTCTAGAATATGTCTGCAAAATTTCATGGACTTTTGTTGCTTAATATTCAAATGAAATTGGGACTACGATTGTATGGAGTAAGTGACGGAGAGTGCCCTGTTAAACGTAGATTTAGCCACGATCAACATACAACGGCATTCAAAATGCCGCTTTTAACCAAAATTCAATTGGCATTTTATACATAAAAGCATATTATACAATCGAAGATTATGTAAATGATAAAAAAGCATGGATTTGACTCGATCCAGCAATGCATGGGGCTGCAATTGCTTGTATAGTATGGAATATTATTGTAAATTGAAGAATTGAAAAGAGCAACCGCCGAGGTTCTTGCTGGTTCTTCTCGGTAGGAACGGCATTCCAAACCAGTGGTAAATTATTTTGACGATTCAAATGCACTTGTAAAAGTCTACTTGAATAAAAATCTTTTCTATTCTATTCTAATCTATTAGACGTTAACCTTCTAGTATGGCCACTCAGTTTAACGCGTTGATTATCGCGAAAATTATGGCGTTGTTGGGCATTGACGTTAACCTTAATATAACCGCAACATTGGAGCCATTACGCATTGTTGACTAGTCACCCGGCAACTTGTCGAAGGCGATCTTTAGAATCTGTGTTCCTTTTTTTAGGGTTCCGTACCTCAAAAGGAAAAACAGAACCCTTATAGGATCACTTTGTTGTCTGTCTATCTGTCAAGAAACCTATAGGGTACTTCTCGTTGACCTATAATCATGAATGGTAGGTAGGTAGGTCTTATAGCACTAGTACAGGAATAAATCAGAAAACCGCGAATTTGTGGTTACATCATTAAAAAAATTAAAATGTGTTTCAATTTTCAAAATAAGATAACTATACCAAGTGGGGTATCATATGAAAGGGCTTTACTTGTACATCCTAAAACAGGTTTTTATTTATTTTTGTGTATTTTTTGATTTATCGTGCAAAATGTTGGAAAGAAAACCCGAGTACAGAACCCTCAGTTCGCGAGTCGAGTCGGTTTTTTTTGCTTTTTAAGGTACGGGACCGTAAAATAAGTGTGGATCAGTTTTAGATGTCAATTTCGATAAAATGTCGATTGGGATAAATATTTTTCTCAAATCAACCTGAAGTTAGGTTCTAACTACTTGTGTTTCACCACAAAAGAATCAAGTAAAAAGTTCCTTGAAGAAACTACAAAGTAACCGAACACCGTCTGCCTCACAAATCCCTAAAGCTGGAGCTTTATTTTAAATTCAATTATGTAGCCATTTTTGCAATGCTTAAGTCTTTAGTCCGATTACGAATAAGTGTAGATAAGTACCAGGACTCTCTATCGTACTCCTCATTGCTAAAGATCCAGACCTTTTCTATTATTCTGAAAAGAATAAAGTTGAAAACTAAAACCCGACTGCGATCGTCTTAAAAAACGCAGAAAAATTATAGTAAAATTGTTTTTTGTTTAAAATTGTGTTTGTCGCTTGGTATATTTTAATGTTGTAGTACATTTATATTTGTGAACTCAGAATTTTCTCCTCTTTCATTTGACACCCCACTCGATACAATAGCAAAAAAATAATAATTTTGGAGACCCCCTCTTTTTTTCATGTAACATCAGTTAGGTCAATTTTTTTCGTATAAAATGTAGCCTATGTCACCCGGATCTTTACGACGAATCGATTGATACCTCATTCATCAAAATCAGCGCAGTAGTTTAGGCGCTACGGTGGAACACACAATCTGGATACAAACATACACACATACGTACATACATAGACTGCTAAAATCATAACCCTTCCTTTTGGCTTTGCCACAATCGGGTAAAAATTCAACTCAATAAGGTTTTGAGACTTCCTCGGCGCATTGGCGATCACGGTGGAATGAGGGGTTTTATAGAGGGAGTTATAATTACTAGAAATTATCTTTAATCTGGTCTGGTGGAAGGCTTCGGCCGTGGCTAGTTACGACTAGTGTGCTCGTGTTATATACATAGACAAAAAACTGGTAAGTAAGATTAAGTAAGATTTAAGTAATAGCCCCATTTCGCAAGTACCATTACGAACACTAAATGGAAGCTCCCTCCAATCTGGTACTTATATTTCCAAATCCGAGCTTAAAGCAAAGCTCCTCTACATTTGTATAGGATATGCGTGTTTCTTCAGGCATGCTATCCTCGAGGGGCTATCGTACTATTTTGTAATAATACATTCCAAATTCAATCTGGTTGAAGCTTCATCGGTCCCATATTCTCCTGGTACTCTGCTTACTATTCCTAGATCCAGTTGCATGGCTGGCGGTTAAAGTTTTTTTTTTTTTTTATTCACTATAGGTAAGCGCTTGACCACAATCACACCTGATGGAAAGTGATGATGTGGTCTAAGATGGGACGCGTTTACCTAGAAGGTGCCTATTCACTCTTGTTTTAAAGATACCCGGATTGTAATTGGTAAGTAACGTTATGTTAACGTTAAACTTTGAACGTTAAGAAAAGCTGATTGATGATTTGCAAAAATTATCATTTGTTGATTTCGGACATTTGATGACGTATGGAGCGGAAACGTGGACACTGACAGTTGGCCTCGTCCACAAACTAAAAGTTGCTCAGCGCGCTATTGAGCGAGCTAGGTTGGTACTCTCAGGGATAAAATCCGAGGAAATTCGAAGGAGGATAAAAGCGACCGACATAGCTCAAAGGATCAGCACGCTGAAGTGGCAATGGGCAGGCCATGTCTGTTGCAGAACCGACGGCCGTTGGGGCAGACGTGTTCTGGAGTGGAGACCGCCTACAAGCGCAGTGCGTGCTTCGCCTACGTGGATTTCGTTTTTTGTTAATCCTGTAGGAACTCTTCGATTTTCCGGGATAAAAAGTAGCTTTTGTCCTTCCCCGGGATGTACCCCAAGTCTGTACTTTCATTAAAACCAGTTCAGCGGTTGGGCCGTGAAAACAAGGCAGACAGACAGACAGACAGATACACTTTCGCATTTAAGTATGGGTTACAATAAAGAACACGTTCGAAAACAAAAGCTCTTTTATGCGAGCTCTAAGTTAGTACATACTAGGTACGTACCACGTACTAAAATAAAAATCTTTTTATAAACTTGACATTATAATTGGCATTATTTTCTCTTTGCCTCGATTCGTTATTGTAAAGAAAGCTTATAACTTTATCGCTGTTGTAAGAAAAAGTTTGTGAACTTTTCTTCTTTCTTGTTTCCAGCTTTTTTTGATATTTGTTACGTTTCTTTTAACGTCGATTTATTGTGTTTAGAATAATATAATTTATGGAAGTTCTATTTCAGTTGAATAACGGTCCTTATTGAAGTAAATAGCTACTTGAATAATTGCTTGTGCCAGAAGTTGGAACGATAGTATAGTCTAACTAGCCGATGCCCGCGACTTCACCCGCGTGGATTAAGGTTTTCGAAATCCCGTGGGAACTCTTTGATTTTACGGGATAAAAAGTAGCCTATGTGCTAATCCAGGATATTATCTATCTCCGTTCCCAATTTCAGCCAAATCCGTCTAGTAGTTTTTGCGTTCAGGAGTAACAAACATACACACATACACACAAACCTTCGCCTTTATAATATTAGTGTGATAGTGTGACTAGTGAAGTAAGAAAGTACGATTTTTGAATATTAATCCACCCTTTACTCTATCGATTTCAAAAACTCCCTCATTTATCGCGATCGGTAGACATCATAGCCACAGCTATAACATAGCATAGCATAGACATAGCTTCGGGAACATTATAGAAAGTGCTAAGGTATGCAGATTTGTCGTAGTACATAATAGCTCAACGCACTAAACAAACCATCACGCTGAACGTATAGTCACGTGATTTGAAGGTTTGCCACGATTCGCCAACGCCAGCTGGCTTGCTGAATTTTGTGGGCTTACATGCAAACAATAGAAAATTTTACTACAATTCAAACACACAAGCGTCACACGTTGCCCAACTTATTGGGCCAATGTGTACGGGAGTCTTAACTTTCGTACTAAAAAAACTACAAAATACTTCAATAAAAGCCTACAAAAAAATAAAGCATACATCCTCTGTGACATTAAAGCTTTCGTGCACTGTAACTTTAAACTACTTTGCGTACATTGCTTAACGGATTGCTATTCCGGTAGAGCAGCATTCAATGAAAAATGTTGGGCAATTTTTAGTTTAATCCATTTAAACAACGACAGTTTGTCTTTTAAAATTGCCAGAGGTATATATGTACCTGCTGTGGTATGAAACGTATGCTTTGAGCTCTAACTGAGCGCACGGTGCCTTGGAATTAAATTTCGCCGCTACGCGATGTCGGCACGCGGTGTACGAAATATGGCGGTGTTCGAGAATGATCCGGAATTTACTGGATACAACCGGTTTGCTACAGTCTTTGCGCACTAGTGCTTAAAACGTTTTATATTGTATTACCCCTTTTATGACTGTTGTTCCAAATAATACTTCAACAATAGCTTGTTCTATAAGATTATGTCGGCGTACGGTGTACGAAATATTATATCGAAGGTCTAGAATGATCCCGAATTTACTGAATACAACCGGTTTTACACACTGTTGGTGGTGTTGGTGCCCTAATGTTTAAAATGTTTTATATTTTACTAGAGGATGCCCGCGACTTCGTGAGCGTGGATGTAGGTTTTTGAAGATCTCGTGGAAACTGTTTGGTTTACCGAGATAAAAAGTCCATGTTATTGACATAGATAAACTATGTCAATAATATGGACGCAAACTACTTCGGTACCAAGTTTCATACAAATCGGTTTAGCGGATGGGTCTTTAGGAATCCCGTGGGAACTTTTTGCTTTTCCGGGATAAAAAGTAGCCTATGCCCGTCCCCGGAACATAAGCTATCTCTAAATCAAATTTCGTCAGAATCAGTTAAACTGTTGGACCGTGAAAAGGTAGCAGACAGACAGAGAGACAGACAGACAGACAGTCAGACAGATAGATAGACAGACACACTTTCGCATTTATTAGTATGGATAATGTCCTGCGGACCAAATTCAGACCACAGCGGAAAATCTCCACAGCGATATAGTGTACAAACTAGAGTGTAAGAAAAAACACAGGTACCTATACACTCTATTCCCACACTTTCATAGCCTGTTATTATTTATCACCACTAATTCGTACAACAATTTCGACGATCAAAAGGAGTA
This sequence comes from Maniola jurtina, assembly GCF_905333055.1. Classification (NCBI taxonomy): domain Eukaryota; kingdom Metazoa; phylum Arthropoda; class Insecta; order Lepidoptera; family Nymphalidae; genus Maniola; species Maniola jurtina. Next base: position 12,274,755 of record NC_060044.1, read on the forward strand.
AAATTGTACCTACTTTGAATAAATGATTTTGACTTTGACTTTGATAGTAGTCCAGTGGGGTGGTAATCCGACATGAACAAAACAAGATCAAGTACAGGATTGACGCCTTTATGTGCTCTCCGAGGCATGGAGATGGAACATGGAAATAAAAAATCAATACTTAACCTATTTCGGTCCTAACCTAGAAATCGAACCCAGGACCTCCATAATAAAATAATAGCTACCAGACGAATGAGGCAATAAAATTTTATTTTATAATATTATATCAGCGCGCTGGAAAGGTACAAAATAGGCACGGTAGAGTACTTTCTATAATGATCCGGAATTTACTGGATACAACCGGTTGTATGCAACAGTCTTGAAGGTGTTTGAGCACTGGAGTTTTAAATGTTACTAGCAAACCCGGCGAACTCCGTTTCGCCACTTGGTTTGTAGTACATGCTATGAAAAAAGATTTTCACGCTTTTCTGTTGAAATTTTTCCTGAATTTTCTTTGCTATAAACCACACGGAGCCCGAGACCTTTCCAACGAATGCAAAACCGTGGAAATCGGTTCGTGCGTTATGGAGTTATAGCGTCAGGAAGGAAAACCCGACTTATTTTTATATAGTACTGAATTTTCTTTGCTATAAACCACACGGAGCCCGAGACCTTTCCAACGAATGCAAAACCGTGGAAATCGGTTCGTGCGTTATGGAGTTATAGCGTCAGGAAGGAAAACCCGACTTATTTTTATATAGTAGATTACTACTATTGTGAGAGATGGCTGCACTCATACCTGCCAAGTTGTAGCTCTGTGGGCGAAGAAATAAATTTAAAGTTTCCTAGTTAAGCAGATGGAGTACGAAATATGAACAAATTCTAGAATAATCCAGATATTTACAAGATACAACCGGTTCGCAAATGTCTGGATGACGTACGGGCAATTGTGTTTTAAACTTGCTGTTTTATTACCACCAGCACTATGAAACTTGTTAGAAATAGAGCTTGTAAAACGAAATTTGTTTCGTAACCTATATTTGCACGTGCAGAGAATAAAAATATAGAAAAAAAAAATTACTTTTTTTTTTAAAGTTTACAAAACTTGTCAGCAATATTGAAACTGTTCGTCTTGTGACATAAAGAATACAATATTAGAAGTCTAAACGCAATCCACATATTGTGCAAACTAAAATCCTTGTACGGTCCGGTCTACTAGTGTTATGTTATAAAATATTTAGAAAGAAAGCAGCATTATTTTTACGTTAGATTTTTTTTTTTAATTTATAAAAAAGCGAAAAATAATCGTTTCATTTAGTGCGTACAGACCTTCTACTACGGTCTTTCAGTGTTTTTTTTCAGGATTTTCTCAAATTCAATTTGAATTTTGATTCAGCGCTCTTATATAGATTCAAAACTTAATCATTACTTTTTGAGTATCTACACAAAACTCATGTTAAATAAAGTTTCTTTAAAACGAAATAAGTTTCTTTATTGATATTTTGTGGATAAAATAATCCTACAGGCGTCCTTTAGACCATAAATTTTATAATAATCACTGTTAAATCTAACGGATTACCTACTATCTAAAGTCGATAGCACTCAATCTGTTGTCTTTATACCTATTTCGACGAGCGTAACATTTTAGTCCCGTTTGCCATCGGACCTTGGGGCCATGGAGTCTTAGGTAGAGACTGTTAAAATGAGACACCGTTATATCATTGATATAAATCTGTCTCTTTTTAACTGAAACTTAAGAGGGGTCTCTCCGTCACTCGCTTCATACAAACGTAGTTCCAATTTCATTTGAATATTAAGCAACCAAAGTCCATGAAATTCTGCAGACATATTCTAGAAACTAATATCTATGTCTGTGGTTTTCTAGATTTCTGTTAAAATATTCGGTTTCAAAGTTATGCGGTCTTAAAAATTTACATTCAAATCTTTGAGCCCCTGTAATTTTAAAACTACATATTTTTAGAAAAATCTAAAACACCACAGACACGGATATTATAGTTTTGTAGAATCTGTCTGCAAAATTTCATGGACTTTGGTTGCTTAATATTCAAATGAAATTGGAACTACGATTGTATGAAGCGAGTGACGGAGAGAGCCCTGTTAAGTCTAAGCAAAGTAGTAAGTTACTTAAGTACCTACGCTCTATACCTAGATCTCAGCATTGGTTGGTGCCAACAATTCTCGTATCGGCTTGTTGTAAAGCCGTGGGCGTCTTAATCAGCTAATAGTTATCTTATGTGTATCTATGTAATACGTATATCCTAGCATATTGGAAAAATAACATCTCTAGGGAATTGTGCTGTATTGTGCTGTCTCAGATATTATATGTGTCAGCATACAAGTCGTAAGATGTTAAGCGTTCCCATAGCAACACTTTTATTTTACGGAACCCTAATAAAAGTAAGGCAGGTTAAGAGCGAGTAAAAAGCTCCCAAGTAGGGGCGTGGAGAAAAATAGTAAAAGGAGGCCAACAGTACAAAGGGTTGTTGCGAATTATAGTTACAAAAGAAAAGTGAATGTCACTGCTAAACGTCCAATGTTATATGGATGTAAGTCTGAGAACGTTATGGGCTAAGAGCCAGCGCGTGCCAGACCTTCGTTATTTTAAATTTAAATTAACAGCTGACAGTGTCTCTGCGTTTGTCTCCAACACAGACAGGAACGATCAGTGACTATGAAGTTCGGATCATTGTGGCTTTGAAAGATAACAGGTAATAAAAGTGTAAAAAGGCTTACGTCAATTTTTTATGGAGAGGTTTGCTACTCTCAACAATGATCTGCTAAGTATATTCTGAGTGAGTCTTTAATGTAAAAATACTTATTAACAAAATTGTTAGACTAATTGAAATTACTGCGGCTAACACAACAATGGAAAAATAATATTGGAAGATACATTTTGAGATAAATTAGTATTAATTTATTCTAATTTATTGATTCGGAGTAAAATGAATGCTGAATACAATTATTATGATAACAATCTAATAAAAGCTTTTGGAAACAGTTATTACTGTAGATAAGTATGTACTAGCTATTTTTCACAACTTCAGCCGCGTAGTTCTATGTTTTTTTTTTGTTTTTTTTTAATAAAAGAATATTAGCCATGCTAATCATGACTAATACTCCCTTTTCCCCTCCAATTAAGCGTAAAGCTTGTGCCAGGAGTGGGTACGACAATAGTGCAACGGGTGGGGTTTGAACCGCTGACCTTTCGCAATTCAGTCCGCTCCTCAACCGTTGAGCTATCGACGCTCTAGATTGCAGTCAAGGTCTAACTTAACTACTAATAATAAAAAAAGGTTATTTAAGGTTCTTTTGAAATTACCCTGAACACTTTCTTAGTGGAAGTCTGCGTTATAGAAATAAGTTTCTAGGCCCAGCCGTTAGAGTTGTACGTTTATTGCTGAAAAAGGGTCAATTTCTCTGAAAACCTAAATTTAATTTTCAATATGAAAACATAACAGAGCAACATAATATTATAATTATTTAAATTTTTGTATGACTTGGTGGTTTGATTAAATTTTTATTGAGTAAAAGCAAATATGTGTACAACGTTTGAATAAAAGTATGAAAGGATTTTTTATCGATAAAACAAACAGCGTAGCTTTAAACCGGTACTAGGTTTTAGAAAATCCGTAAAATTATTTTAGTAGCATAGAATATAATATAGCATACTAGAGGATGCCCGCGACTTCGTCCGCGTGGATTTAGGTTTTTAAACATCCCGTGGGAACTGTTCGATTTTCCGGGATAAAAAGTTGCCTCTATCAATTACAGGGACGCAAGCTGCGTAGTTACCAAAAATACAAATCGGTTAAGCGGATGGGTCTTTAGGAATCCCACGGGAACTCTTTGATTTTCCGGGATAAAAAGTAACCTATGTCCGTCCCCGTGCCAAACTCTGTGCCAAATTTCGTAAGAATCGGTTATACGGTTGGGCCGTGAAAAGGTAGCAGACAAACAGACAGACACACTTTCGCATTTATAATATTAAGTAAGTATGGATTACTCACGACATCTCCCGCTATCGCACGTACTTTGCATTTACCTATTATTAGTTACTCGTATATAATTTCTAACACGCAGCGATGCGAGTGTTCTCGCTCGCTCGCTCTGAGCTCGGGTTGATGACCGTACATGTGTGATATTTAAACAATCAAGCGGGATCAAAATGTAGGTAATAATTTTCAAACTTAGTAAGAGTTTGCTTCGTGATTTTTCACAGGCTATTACGAAAGTGCTACTTAATATGAATAGGCATTTCATGTGATTTTTCATATGGTACCTATGAAAATATAGTCTATCTCTAATCCAAATATAATGATGTTGGTTAAGTGAGCCAAATTAAGCTTGCACACATTTCAGCGTGAATATCCCATTCAGAATGAGCTCAACTGAACAGCGAGTGAGGCTATTGTGCGCTGCTTTTGTCATGTGTGGACAACGAATCCAATATCCCAGAACTCAGTATGTGTCCATTTTATTAAATATTAGAGGATGCCCGCGACTTGGTCTACGTGGATTTAAGTTTTTAAAGATTTTCCGGGATAAAAAGCCGCCTATGTGTTAATTCAGTCAAATCCATCCGGTATTCGTCCGGGTAATCCAAAAGATTAACATACACACACACACATAATTCCACCTTTATAAAATTAGTGTGATAGCTTTTGCCCACGACTATTTCGGCGTAAAATAATTTATAATTTATGTGCTTGTACCAACTCTCTAGATGTTACTCTTCTTTTCTCTACTTTCTTCATTGCTATGAATCTCTCCCTCACCGTTTCAACTCTTTCTTAATTGTGGATAAGGCCTGAGCCTTAAACTTACATTACTTAGATACCACCTGATGCTACAGGCTTGATTGCATTCAAGAGTTTCTCATGGAATAAAACAAAAAAAAAACCACCTACACAAAAATATTTCCGACGGCGTCTCGGGCCAAAAGTACCTAATACAACAGCGGAAGGGGATATAAATGAAAGCAAAATTCGTGCCCTAGCAAATTGGAACACAAATAATTTGTTCCATTTAATTTGGGCATACCAAATTACCTCCGTATTTAGAGACTTTCAATTTATGTGCGCGACCGTGATGTGGTTTGCGAATTATATTAAAAGGGATTAATTCGATTTCGACTTTTACATTTAAAACGCTCGACTAATTTTGTGTTGTGTAAATTCTGATTCAGTTAAAACTGTTTGTATGATTAATTGATTAACATTATACCAGGTGAAATAAATTATTCAGACTCCAGTAATGAAATCCACGTCCATACTAAATACATAATAGTATGAACAAAAGTGACCGACTGCTATTAACAGGGCTCTCTCCGTCACTCGTTTCATACAATCGTAGTTCCAATTTTATTTGAATAGTAAGCAACCGAAGTCCATGAAATTTTGCAGACATATTCTAGAAACTAATATTATCTGTGTCTGTGGTGTTTTAGATTTTTCTAAAAATATGTAGTTTTAAAATTACAGGGGCTCAAAGATTTGTATGAAATTTTTTAAGACCGCGTAACTTTGAAACCGAATATTTTAAGAGAAATCTGAAAAACCACAGACATATATATTAGTTTCTAGAATATGTCTGCAAAATTTCATGGACTTTGGTTGCTTAATATTCAAATGAAATTGGAACTACGTTTGTATGGAGCGAGTGACGGAGAGACCCCTCTTGAACGAAATACTAAATTACCTTCTTGTTTTGAGCCTTTCAATTATGTGTTCCGTACATCAAGCCTGTGATGTGGCACAAATTATATTAAAAGGATTAATTGAAATCTCAAAGGGCGTTCGAACAAAATTACCTATTTCAAACTCAATTTATTTTTGTTCAGAGTTTCCAACACTCTGTATAGAATTCAAATAAACCTAATTTATCTATACTATTACAAAGTTTTAACGTAATTGTTTTAGTTGAAAGTTTCTGACAAACACGCTGACGCAGTGGGAAACGCTGAACTTATGATGTTTGGATTTCGATTCTCTATCAATAATATATTAATTGATTAATCCTTAATTATATAAAACACAAATTTACCATTTCTGAAACCATCCAAGGATGTACCCCAAACCAGTTTCATTAGAAAAGCATAATGCAAAGATTTTTTTTGCGCACTTGGTGGTTTATATTTTTAGATATACTAATATAGTTACTGTAAAGATAAACACATGTCATTGATCTCACGTGCTACTTATATATTACTATCTAAAGCCATCTTTTTTGCCAAAGAACTATTGCTGCTAGAGCGTGATCAAGAACGTAATTTTAAAGAAACTTAAAGAGCTACTTTCTTCGAACTTTCAAAAGTTTGTCGCGTTTTAAAGCCATTTTCAATCTAAGAGTCGACTAAAAATAGACAAAGATAATTTGAAAGCCAAGAAAATGTAAATTCAATCTAAAATTGTGCTAAAATTGAATAACTTCCTTGTACCTTGCAGCCCGGGGTCCTTGTAATCTTTTTAATGAATGTGGAATCCAAGAGAGCGTTTAGACTCTGTTGATATTCTGCTTTGGACTCAGCTTTGTGCAGATTATGTCCTCAAGGGGTTAGGGGCAAATCTAATTTGGGTATAATGTCATTTGTCCCCTTAGAATTCCTTAGAGGCCGAATAATTTTCTGTCTGGAGTTCTCGTCCAAGACTTCGCATGTATAAAGTAAACTTTGAGTTCCATCTCTGGTATCCCTTACCTTTTATGATTAGTTTTACTATCTGTTTTCCCCGAAGTATTATAAGCATAAGATGGTTAAAACTCAAGCAAAAAATAAACAGTTGCTTGAGTACTGAATAAGAATACATATCTAAAATTTCGGCACTAGGCAGTAAATGAGGCAGTAAACGGTCAAAAGCGCGATACCCAGGGAGACGTATCCGCGACAGGTTGAGATGGCAATCGGAGTGGGGGGGGGGGGGGTTACTATCGGTAAAAGTTCGAATCCTGCTGGTTCCGCACTTTTTGCTATGTATTTAAAATTGTTTAGAAAATCTTGAAATGTAGGTAAAGAAACATTATCGTAAAAATTATAATAAGAACTTTAAATAATTTTAAACGTTATAAGTACATATCTTTTTCACGTTAATAATGATTTTGGATTCAAGAGCACGTTTATATTTAGTTGTCATTCGGCTCTGAACTCACTTTGTGCAGATTATGTTCCCAAAGGGTTAGGGGTAAATCCAATTTGGGTATAATGCAATTTGTGCCCTGAGAATTCCTCTGGGACCACAAAAAATTACGTGTGCCGCATTGCTTTGCACTGTTCTGACTTTAGTTAAATGGAGATCGAAGTCTTAATCATTGCCTAGAATCTAGATCGACACTTAAACTTTTGTTGATATAATAGTTAGTTATCACTAACTAATAAAACGACAAGTTTTTGTAAGCCGAAATGCGGACATCTTTATTCACGAGCAGAAAAAGGCGCGAATCATTTTAACAATAGACAACGTAAATATTATAGAAGATTTTAAGTCAATGAAACAATACTTAATAGGAATCATTAAAAGTTTATTTCATGTAACAACTAACAATGCAATACAATGTTACCCATCCTAACACTAACTTACTAACTAACTAACTAATTACAACTTTGTAAGCATAAACTATAGAATCACTTCACCACATTTACAGCATATCTTAAACAAAGGATAAACAGATTTACTGGCATGTCAAAGTAAAGCTTAAACCACCGGATCCAGAAACTTGAAATTTTGAATGTAGAGTTTCTCTTTAACTTAGACTCTAACTAAGAAACTATTTTCAAAAAGTGCATCCAAGCGAAACCGGGCTGGGTCAGCTAGTCTTCTATAAAATAAGATAGTCTAAACTTGGAAATGTCATAACTTGCGTTTTACCTGCAACTTCCGTGTAGAGCCAACTTAAACTTTCCTTTGCGACTTTTTAATAAGCGTCCTTATGAAATACTCTCCGTTTTGAAATCTTTGTAAAGTTAAAGTTAAGTAAACTCTACTTGGACGAAGTTGTATAGAAAATATGGTCAAAATTACACACGGTAATAGCAAGGCGATAGAAGCACATAGAAGATTGGCATTTAAAGTAGGTAGGTACTAGGGATATGAGGATAACAAAATATCCCAACGGTCTAACGCTCCAGCTACACGCTCCGTCTAGCCTGCACAGTAATAACTGCACAGGCAATACCGAGAGCTGCGCAGTCCAACCTTTAGCAGCTTTTTAACTGCGCAGGAGACCGTCTTTCCGTCCACACGCACACACTTAACTGCGCAACCTGGCTTATGCAGGTAAGATATTAGGTAAGACGGAGCGTGTAGCTGGAGCTTAAGGGTAAAAAAATAATGTGTCAGTTTCTTTAAATCTAGTTTTTTTATAAATCTAATATTGTAAAATATTTAAAAAAATAACTTACTCAATTCTCAGATTTCCGTTTAATTTAAGTAAGTAGGTACCTGTAAAAAAAAAATACAAATTACAAAAAATAAAAAATACAATTGCAGCCGCCTGAATTTCAGTTTTTTTTTAATGTGTTGATTTTCCTAGATTAATCTCCGTCCGTCACTGGGATACAAAGTATCTGTGTGCCTTTCATCAAAATTGGTTGAGCCCAAGGGCCGTGAAAAGGTAAAAGAAAAACACATTTTATCATTTATAATATTTTAATGGATAACATTTTGATGATTGTTAAAAACAATCAAAATTAATATTAGTTAACAATTCCTTAGAGCCTCAATAGCTCAACCGGTAAAGGAGTGGACTGAAAACCGAAAGGTCGACGGTTCAAACCCCGCCCGTTGCACTATTGTCGTACCTACTCCTAGCACAAGCCTGTCGCTTAGTTGGAGAAGAAAGGGGAATATTAGTCATTTAACATGGCTAATATTCTTTTTAAAAAAAATCCTATAAACAAATACAATAAAATTCTTTCAGTAGAGCCAAACGAAAACCACTCCAAACTAAATACCATCACACCATTATCGCATTGTATTTCGAAAGGGGCCGGATAATAAAAGGAAACTTTTTTCCACAAAGAACCTCTCCGGAGTACGGATTCCGCAGTTCTAATAATCGGAATAAATTTGATAAAACTCGGACGTGGACGCAAACTAGTTTATTTGGCTAGAGACCTTCCGGTAAACTAATATCTTGCCCGAGCTCTGAGGGTACCTTGAGAAGTTTTTCCATTAGCACGGTAATGTAACTATATCGACCGAAAGTAGGTATTACCGTTTCTTTGATATTAACCTTTCGTACTGAATGTATGTACTGTTTATAATGCCTACAGGCTGTTATCGTATAACTCTTTGCTAAGAAACATCTTTTGAACCCCCAACCCAAAAAGAGGGGTGTTATAAGTTTGATGTGTGTATCTGTGTATCTGTCTGTGGCATCGTAGCTCCTAAACTAATGATCCGGTTTTAATTTAGTTTTTTTTTGTTTGAAAGGTGGCTTGATCGAGTGTTCTTAGCTATAATCCAAGAAAATCAGTTCAGCCGTTTGAAAGTTATCAGTTATCAATTTTTTTTATTTCACAATGTTTAGTGACCCACTGTACTATAATATGCTATGCCCAATTAAAACGCTACTGTTCACTAAGCTATTACACTGATCGCGAGCAATTGCTCTTATCCATTGAGGAGTTCTGTTCTCCATCTCCGAAGATATTCATCAGATCTTCACCAAATTTATATGGGACCACCTGCAATGACCCTTTCAAACAAAAAAAAAATCCAAATCGGTCCAGGCGTCTTTAAGTAATCGGGACGAATTGAGAACCTTCTCTTTTTTTTGAAGTCGGTTAAAAAGGAAGGATTCTCATCAACACATTGACTAATGTAACTAGATCCAGTTGTAGAACGTCACTTCTACCTTTGATGTCTTAAACACATTTATTATTAAGGACACTCGTGTAATAGGAGCGCCTAATATGAATTATGTTTAACCAACCGTGCTGTGTTACCTTTCAGTCTACGTCGTGTAACAAATTATTATCAACGCCTTTTCAGCTACGTAATAAATACTCATTAGATACAGAATATACCTCTTATATCTAGCTGTTTGTTGCCTCTTAGTTTATTATTATAATATATTATAATAATACTAGCTATTACCCGCGGCTTCGCTCGCGTGACTCAAGGTTTTAATAATAATTGAGGTTTGTTACAATATGATGATAGCATGATATCCTGCGGGAACTATTTGTTTTTTAAAAAGGAAAGTAGTCTATATTACTTTTTTCGTCATCTATGTTGTTATTGTACGACAAACGCGTGAAAAATAGTATGCTATCCCGCGGGAAGTGTTCATATTTTTCGGGAGAAAAAGTTGCTTTTATTACTTATTAGGTCCTCAGCTACGTATAATATATTATAATAATATGTCACCAACTCTCTGTAATAATCAGGTATTGCATAAAATACCTAGGCATTCTATAGAATACCGAAAACATTCAATGAATGTATAAATATGTATTTTTAACCCCCGACCCAAAAAGAGCGGTGTTATAAGTTTGACGTCTGTATCTGTGTATCTGTCTGTGGCATCGTAGCTCCTAAACTAATGAATCAATTTTAATTTAGTTTCATTTGTTTGAAAGGTGGCTTGATCGCGATTGTTCTTAGCTATAATCCAAGAAAATCGATTCAGCCATTTGAAAATTATCAGCTCTTTTCTAATTACTGTAACCTTCACTTGTCGGGGGTGTTATAAATTTTTAATTTACACTTGTTGATTTCTTACTTTGCCTAGGCATTCTATACAAATCCGAAGCACCAATAAGAAATGTATGAAATGCATTCTATACAAATTCTAAGCACCAATAAAAAATGTATGAAATGTGGGGTGAAAAATGTCTCCAGGTATACATATTCGTATACAAGTGCGATTATGTTTATCATTCTGTCATCTGGTAATGCATAAGGGTCAAAGGTGGCCCAGAACGAAATCCGAGCACCCCGACTCCACGAAGTCTTGTGTGTCTTACCTGACCTGTTTTTATAAAGCGTGAAGACAGAACCTCGCGAAGGAGGTCCTGAATGAAGCGAGCCTACGAGGCCGAGTGGACGGGTGGCCAAAACGAAGGACGAGTTTCTTACTGGTTCTTCTCGGCAGGAAATGCATTCCAAACCAGTGGTAAATGCATTTGACGATTGAAAAGTACTTGTAAAAGTTTAATTATTCCACAAAAAATATTTCTTTGTATTTCTATGTCTTTTACAGCTACCATGTAAAGTTTAATAAGACTATTAAATATCATTTTTCTTTTAAATTCAGAAAACCAGAAAATTTTAAAAGAGAAAAAAACTTTCAAGCCGTCCAGTCACAAAAAAAATTCAAAAATATCGAAAATGTCTTTGAATAGATGCTTCTCGAACATCAAACGTCTATTATTCAGAAAGAAAAGGCTTCCAGTCTCTAAAATACGCTTTTAAACGTCTCAAAACATGAATGCATCCGCGAGGAAACATAACAAAAATATTGTAACGTCCTCACAAATGGCTCCGGGGGAAAGAATTCTCAAATTCGAGATGAAAAAGCAACATTTGTTTAAGATCGGCATCTTATATTCTCTTGGTTACTTTGAGAATGCTATTGTTACGTCGCAATTTTTTTGAAAAATGCACTGCAAAAATACTTAGGTACAGTGTTTCAGTATAAGACTTAAAATATTTTCTTCATTTCAAATAAGATAATTTCATACTTAAAGCGACAGAATGTAGTAAAAGACTATTTTCCTTTCGATATATCTACGTCATATCAGCTATCTGCATGCCGAATTTTAGTCCGATTCGTCCAATAGTTTGAGCTGTGCGTTGGTAGATCAGTCAGTAAGCTTTTCCTTTTTAACCCCCGACCCAAAAAGAGAGGTGTTATAAGTTTGACGTGTGTATCTGTGTATCTGTCTATGGTACCGTAGCTCCTAAACTTATGAACCGATTTTAATTTAGTTTTTTTTTGTTTGAAAGGTGGCTTGATCGAGAGTGTTCTTAGCTATAATCTAAGAAAATCGGTTCGAAAGTTATCAGCTCTTTTCTAGTTACTGTAACCTTCACTTGTCGAGGGTGTTATAAATTTTTAATTTACACTTGTAATTATTACAGAATTTAAATACCCAGCATTAATGTTGGAAGCGCCCTACTCATGTTATCAAGACAAATATAATGACGTATAATTTATCAAAATCTGTTAAGCGTAAGTAGTTACGAGTGGACGTAGGAACGGAACATACATACGTATAGGTTAAACACATAACTCTCCTTTTATGATTCGCTGCAGCTGAGTAAATTGCTCGTAAGTAAACAAAAAAGTCTTAGTAACTAAAATAATAATCTACGATACAAACTATGCGGTCACCAGTTATTCTAGGCATTCACATAACCCTCTTACGAGTCAGTTAATCATGAACACAGCGCCTCACACTATTTAACTGGATCCCCCGACCGCAGCATCCCCCTGAACAAAACCGCACGCTGTGTCTCTAACTGGGAATACTGGCCATCCTTTGACATCAAACGCCGTTTAACCTTTAACTCACATTCAACTTTCGATACTAATTTTATCGTGCTTATCTTAAACAAATGAGCTTTAAAGCTGTTTCTTATTTTACGAACACTTTCAAATTACTTGTTTACTACCTCGTTTGTGTACACATCTGCTTTTAGGGTTCCGTGGTAAACTAGGATCCGAAGCCCGTCCGTCCGTCCCTTCGCCCGCCCGTACGGGGTTTAACTCAGTATCACTATTAGCACTAATCTTGGACGATTTACATTAGAATTCATAGTCAAGATATGGGCTTCTTTAGGGGACCATTAACCGACACACGTGCTCCTAGAGTCCCCAAATCCCCAACCTTCATGAAGCCCTCAGCAACCTGGGCGGTCTACTCGGCTTCTGGAGCGAACTTGGATGGCTGGAGTGAAGACTTCGGCGGGAGGGGCAACGCACTCACAACAGACGGAAACGTTCAACTGCCAAAACCAGCCAGGAGGACGAGGGGACCATCATAAAAGTTGAATATAAGTAACACAATTTGTCACCTGATTGGTTCCCTAAGAAAGCCCTTATCATGACTGTGAATTGTAGTGTAATTCGTCCAAGGTACTACTAGAAAGCTGTATTTTTTAATTAAATCTTGTAAAAAATACTAAAAGTAAAGATTCTTATATGAATTTTGAGGTTATATTAAGAACCCACTATTAAGTAAATAGGTATTATTGACTGGAAAGATAAGATCCTTATGTAAATCTTAAGGTTGTTAAGGTTAAAAGACAAAAGACCGGCCCTTTGATAACTTGTGAACTAGTAATGAGAAATTTGATTATATTGTCTAGAAATTTAATATAACACAAAATAACGACAAACAGCTATTAAGTTTTCAATATAAACACAATTTTCAAACATTTTAGGACATTAATTAAAATGTTCTGTGTTGTACAGCTTTGAAATTCAAAATATTATTACTATGCCTTCGTTGAAACTTGAAAGATCCGAAGTAATAACTCATTTTTAGGGTTCCGTACTTCAAATAGAAAAACGGAACCCTTATAGGATCACATTGTTGTCTGTCTGTCTGTCCGTCCATCCATCGTGTCTGTAAAGAAACCTATAGGGTACTTCCCGTTGACCTAGAATCATGAAATTTGGTAGGTAGGTAGGTCTTGTAGCTCAAGTAGGTACAGGAATAAATCTGAAAACCGCGAATTTGTGGTTTTACAAATTAAAAAAAAACTATTTATTTACATTATTTAAAAAAAATTAAAATGTATTTCAATTTTCAAAATTAGATAACTATACCAAGTGGGGTATCCCGTTGGCAAATTTCGGGTACGGAACCCTAAAAATGAACATCTGCGATAGCTCTTACATAATCGTCGAGTGCTGTGTGATTTGTCAAATAAATTCGCTACACGCCTCTTTCAATATCAGGGGGCACGGCAGTGCCCCCGCCAAGACGAGCCAAACGGCGGCCGGGGCGCTACGTACCTTTTTCTCGAAGTGTTTCGCCGTATTTTCGACCCGTCATAACTTCGGTCTGGATGACGCTAGAAAGCTGAAATTTTCAGTATAAGGTGTCCTCAGCAAATTTACTAAATATACTAAATATCAAATATCTAGCTTTTATGGTTACAGATTTATTGATACCTAAAATACGCCGATTTCGTCCCTCACTGATGATCATCAAAACCTCTACTCAAAACCTCTAAGGTACTTCCCGAAGTCCTAGAAGACTGAAATTTGGTATGTAGACTAGAAATTGACTACAAACTACAGGAAAATTAAGAAATTGGAAATGCCCCCCCTCTACGCCTCTTACGGGTGAAGCAAATCTGTAAAATCTGTCGCTAGAAAGCTGATATTTTCAGGATAAGATGTCCTGGGCAGATTTATTAAACGCATTGAGTATCAATTGTCTAGCTTTTATAGTTTCAGATTTATTGACAGTCAAAACTTCTAGTCTGTAATTCTAGGGTACTTCCCGAAGTCCTAGAAGACTGAAATTTGGTGTGTACACTAGAAATTGCATACAAACTACAGGAAAATTAAGAAATTTAAAAATTTCCCCCTCCACTCCCACGTATGGGGGAAGCAAATTATTTGTAAAGTCTATCGCTAGAATGCTGATATTTTCAGGATAATATGTCCTTGACAGACTTATCAAACGTGCCAAGTATCAATTGTCTACCTGTTATGGTTTCAGATTTATTGCCATTCAAAACCCCTCTAGTCAAAAGTTCTAAAATACTTCCCTAAGTCCTAGAAGACTGAAATTTGGTATGTAGGCTAGGAATTTCATTAAAACAACAGGAAAATAAACTTTTCCCAGTCTGTACATTTAAAAAATGTGTTTCCTGAAGTCCTAAAAGACTGAAATTTGATATATCTGCTTTAAAATTGAGTTGCAAGATTCCACCCAAACAAACATAGTTACATACATTGCAAGAATAAAAGCTTTTAAAAAAAGAGGTAACGATAGAGAGCGGGCCATGAAAATGATGTAGGTACCTACAAAAAATAGATCCAAAAAAAAATCTAGGGCACCTGCCAAAAAGAAATGAAATCCCACCAAAAACATTTCATGTA
The DNA here is from genome assembly GCF_905333055.1 of Maniola jurtina. Lineage (NCBI taxonomy): Eukaryota > Metazoa > Arthropoda > Insecta > Lepidoptera > Nymphalidae > Maniola > Maniola jurtina. Next base: position 12,289,815 of record NC_060044.1, read on the forward strand.
AAATGTTGCCAAGACTCACAAGTTCATAATGCTTTCACTGTTAAAAAGTGATGAGATCTCTAGTAGAGCCAAGCCCCTAGCTGAGCTTAGAATTGCGCTGCCCATGGGACCTATCCCAAGTCCAAAGTATATAGCTCTTAAATGCTCTTGAGTATATCACATTTATAACAATAAAGAACAAATAACTCTACTTACAAGCTCTGATTTTACAAACCCTAAATCTTGATTAAAAAAGTACGGCTTGGCCGTTTAATGTTCGTGAAAGCATTACATGGCATAACATATTATATTAAGGTCATAAGGAATAGTTTGTTCGACAATTACTAATTTTTATTATACTTCATGATTGTCGCACAAGCTATTCCGGGCTTAAATGTCATATCAGATAAAAGTACCACGAACATTAAACGGCCAAGCCGTCCTTTTTTAACCAAGATTTAGGGTTTGTAAAATCAGAGCTTGTAAGTAGAGTTATTTGTTCTTTATTGTTATAAATGTGATTTACTCAAGAGCATTTAAGAGCTATATACTTTGGACTTGGGATAGGTCCCATGGGCAGCGCAATTCTAAGCTCAGCTAGGGGCTTGGCTCTACTAGAGATCTCATCACTTTTTAACAGTGAAAGCATTATGAACTTGTGAGTCTTGGCAACATTTTACATGAAATGTTTTTGGTGGGATTTTGTTACTCGAACACTGGACTCGTGAAAAGCCATTGTCGTATAGGACAATGGAAACACCCTTCCATTTTAAACTGATGTTACTTTCTGAATGGAGCAAAATTCGACTAATATCGAGAGGAATTTCAATACAGGCAAAATCTGATGGGAAAATTGACCGAAATGGGTTTCGACCATGTTTCAAAATTATTCGTTTATGACCCTGAATCTTTGTCATTCAACGCATTTCTCAATTCTCGTATAGAACCAAAAGACCAAAAATGTTATGAAAGGTAAGGTGAGAAAGGCGTGTCTTAGACGCTAACTATGGGCCTCACAAGAAAGCTCAAAGCGATGGAGAGCTTGTGATCAAATAAGAAATCAGGAGATCCGCCAGGAAAACGAGTATCCGACATAGCTAGACGGGTTGCGAAGCTGAACTGGCAATGGGCTAGTAATTTTTTTTTCATAAAAAATAGCGAGCAAACGAGCAGGTGGATCACTTGATATTAAGTGATTACCACCGCCTATGAACATTTGCAGCACCAGAGTAACCGCCTTTCAGGAATTAGAAATGTTTTGAGACGTTGGGCTCCCAAGGTGTTATAATGGCGACCTTCCGCCAGAAGACCGCGTTGCAAGACCCCCACTAGGTGGACAGACGACATCAAACGAGTCGCAAGGGAGCCGCTGGATCCAGGCAGCGCGGCAAGGCCGTGGTGTGTTGAGGTCCCTTCAAGAGACCTTATATTGAACAGTGGACGCTAACGGTTGATAATGATGATGATGATGATTTCTAAATAGTATAAAATAAAATTGCAATCCCATTATTCCACAAGGGACTTTTATAATATTTTGTTTACCACATTCCAGTATACTTACACAAAAGGTAGTTTTCAATAGAAATTGTTTCAAGGAGAATACCTAGAATAGAAAAGTAAACTTGTTGAAACAAAAAGCGGTGTACATTTAAAAGCGTTTTTAAATATAAATCCCGAATCTCTACCATACCCGGAATTTCGAACGCACGTTTTTGCCATTTTTATTGCGAACTCGCGCTTAGCAATTTTTTGCTCACGTCGTTCCAAAGTACATAGTAATAAAGCACAGAGCAATTGTTTCCCCTTCAGGGCTCTCAGCTGCGCCATATTGTATAATCGCATTCAATGCAAAGCGGTATAACCTACATTTCTCATGAAAGCAGTACTGCATGCAATACGAAAACCCAGCCAAGTTCGAGTCGAACCTCGCTCTATACCTAAGGGTTCCATACATCAATATAAACATCATATTTTGGGTGAATGAAATATTTCTTTTCCGAAATAGAACATCGCAATAAACCGTGAAAGAAGATCCTAAAAAATGTTCGTTTGTTTATGTCACAGCTTACAAACCGTTATTAATCGTTGTTTTCAGTATTTGTTGTTTAAATATACGGTTTATAATATACAGAAATTTCATATTACTAACTAGTTTAGTTTTTGAGATAGCCCCCGTCACAAAAATGGTCTGAAATTAACAACTTTGAAGGCCTCAAATTTCTTTATTTTTTAAGATGAAAAAGAATAAAACATATTATGTTCGTAATATGCTCGTAAAAAAAAATCCGGCTCCTTTTTTGTAACTCATTTCGTCTACGACTTAGAGACCTGTGACACGCCGACAGATAGACAGACAGAAAGTCAGACAGACAGACAGACAGCAGAGACATTAATACGGCTCCGAGTTTACCCTTTGATTACGGAACTCTAAAAACTTACGTCTTTGAATGGCTTATTGTTTGTTTCCATTTTTGACCTTTTGTGAATTGTTTCAGTTCCACCGTTAGGTATGTTACTGATTGTTCTTTGCATGAATTCGTATTTAAAATAAAATGAACCAAAATGTACTTACATAAAGTAAGAACAAAGGGAAAATAAAGGTTGGAATATAATGTTTCTGATACTTTATAATCTGGATTAACTCATATGAATAATAAACTGATTGCACTTTGAACAAACACTCACAAGTAGTCAGTTTTTTTTTTTTATAATCTGAATTAGGTACGAACAAACGAACAGACTTATGAGCATTTGCAGCACTAGAGAAACTGTCACTATCCTTGAAAACCCTGTATTATTTTCTTGTTATTTACAATACAAAAAAAAAATGAGAGAGAATGAAGTAAGAGAAATGAAACTGTTTTTGAATTTTTCTTTATCAAGATAGTTCATAAAGCACTATGTATGGTAGTTCGTGCTCCAAAAGGCTTATTTATGTTCAGCAGTGGACACATACAGACTGTTGGATGGATGGATGAAGGGGAAATAATTTGTCCAGTAATTCTAAAGAAGTGGACGTCTTCAGACGGGCATCACCTAGTAGTCTGTATTATTATTTATTATTATATTATTAATTTTGCACGCCATGTCATGGCAGATTGTGATACGTACCTACTTAAAATTTATGTAACATCTTTTTTACTTACAATCTTGCAATAAATGAAATACTAAATTACTAAAACTAAAAGATCCTAGTTCGACGCGTCCCATCAGAATAATTACAGTACGTCGGTTTGGCAAACTCGACTAGTGGCTTCAGTTAGTAAAAACGAGAACTTTCTTAATTAGACTTTTGTGTTTTAGACCTAACGTAACGAAAAAGCTGGCTTAATTCTACAAGTTTTAAGTGCGAATCGGATCGGCATTTTCCTAGCGCGTCGTTGAAGTTAATACGGGTATTTAGGACTAAATTATTCTGGCTAATGCTTCTTATTATTTAACTTAAGTACCTAGCCCGAGCACAATAAGTGTGACATAACTCTCTCACGACTTATGCAATGCTTATTCCATGAAAAATCCGTGAGAATGATTCGAGAAAGCGTTTTTGCAACTGCAGGACGCTTCCAAAGCAAAAAATCTGAAATAATTAGGATCGATACACCATAATATAGTGATATACAAACTTCACGCTTTTGGGATTTTTAGGGTTCCGTAACTCAAAAGGTAAAAGGAACCCTTATAGAATCACTTTGTTGTCTGTCTGTCCGTCTGTCGTGTCTATCAAGAAAACCTATAGAGTAATGTATGAAAATATGTTTTAATTTTTTTTTGTGTTGTAACGACAAATTCATGGTTTTCGGATTTTTTCCTTTACTTGTGCTATTTGTGTACCTGCCAAATTTCATAATTCTAGGCTAACAAGAAGTAGGTATCCTATAGGTTTTATTGACAGACACGACAGACGGACAGATGGACAGATAGACAACAAAGTGATCCTATAAGGGTGCCGTATTTACTTTTGAGGTACGGAACTCAAATGTAACCAGTTATATGTTTGTTTCCAAGCTACGGAACTCTCGATGGGTAGTCTGACTCTTTGTTTTAAAAACATGGTATTTATTTATATTATTATAAAAATAGTCTACGACGTTACTTTACAAAGTTACTTTACAGTTCGAGCTTCTAAATACCACGAGCAAGTAATAAGCTTGCTTAGTTATCTCCGGAGCTACATTGTAAACACTTGCGGAGAGCTTTTTATGCCAGTTAAAGCACTTTTAAAGGGCAAATGTTAAGTTAAATGCAATTAGGCTAGTCATGTTTGTATTCATTCATTCGTATTGTATGCACATGTATTAGAAGTAATTAGAGTATTAGATATAAAAGAAAAGCTGACTGACTGACTGACACAATATCAACGCGCAGCTCAAACTACTTGACAGATCGGGCTGCTTGGCATGCAGATAGCTATTATGACGTAGACATCCACTAAGAAAGGATTTTTGAAAATTAAACTCCTAAAAGGGTAAAATAGAGGTTTAAAATTTTTTTAGCCCACGCGGACGAATTTACGGATATAAACTAGTTTTATTATAAAGATAGCGTACGAAGTTTCTTTATAAAGTTACAGTTTGAGCTTCTAAATACTACGAGCAAGTAATAAGCTTGCTTAGTTATCTCCGGAGCTACGTTGTAAACACTTGCGGAGAGCTTTTCATGCCAGTTGAAGCACTTTTAACGGGCAAATGTTAAGTTAAATGCAATTAGTCTAGTCATGTTTGTATTCATTCATTCGTATTTTACGCACATGTATTACAAGTAATTAGAAGTAATTAGAGTATTAGATATAAAAGAAAAGCTGACTGACTGACTGACACAATATCAACGAGCAGCTCAATCTACTTGACAGATCGGGCTGCTTGGCATGCAGATAGCTATTATGACGTAGACATCCACTAAGAAAGGATTTTTGAAAATTAAACTCCTAAAAGGGTAAAATAGAGGTTTAAATTTTTTTTAGTCCACGCGGACGAATTTACGGACATAAACTAGTTTTATTATAAAGATAGTGTACGAAGTTTCTTTATAAAGTTACAGTTTGAGCTTCTAAATACTACGAGCAAGTAATAAGCTTACTTAGTTATCTCCGGAGCTACATTGTAAACACTTGCGGAGAGCTTTTCATGCCAGTTGAAGCACTTTTAACGGGCAAATGTTAAGTTAAATGCAATTAGGCTAGTCAAGTTTGTATTCATTCATTCGTATTGTATGCACGTGTATTAGAAATAATTAGAGTATTAGATATAAAAGGAAAGCTGACTGACTGACTGTTATATCAACGCACAGCTGAAACTACTAGACAGATCGGGCTGTTTGGCATGCAGATAGCTATTATGACGTAGACATCCACTAGGAAAGGATTTTTGAAAATTCAACTCCTAAGGGGGTAAGATAGAGGTTTAAAATTTGTACAGACTACGCGGACGAAGTTGCAGACATAAACTAGTTTTATTATAAAGATAGTCTACGAAGTTTCTTTATAAAGTTACAGTTTGAGCTTCTAAATACCACGAGCAAGTAATAAGCTTGCTTAGTTATCTCCGGAGCTACGTTGTAAACACTTGCGGAGAGCTTTTCATGCCAGTTGAAGTACTTTTAACGGGCAAATGTTAAGTTAAATGCAATTAGGCTAGTCATGTTTGTATTCATTTATTCGTATTTTATGCACGTGTTCGTATTTAGAAATAAATAAAGTTTGATCCCTAGTAAACCATCTCACAAGAATTAGACCATTAGAGCGATTACGCACTGCATCCGATCTGAATCCGTGAAAATACGTTCCGAAGTAGCCAACGCACTAGATATGACTTCCGTCATCCGAGTTTTCTTCGTCATCCGTGAGAATATCTCGGATGTGCCTCGCATTCAAATCGGACGTATGACATAGATATGTCAAAGATGTCCACTGAATAGCTTGGATTTGGAGCAGAATCGGATTAGTGCTAAGCAATATCCGACTTCTGGATCCGAATATAATGGAATTAAATTAAAATATGAATAAAATTAATTATTATTTATTAATCCATGAGATGAGATTTGATAATCCATGGTCTTAATCTATTGTCCTTATATGGTATTGTGTTGTATGGTATTGGTATGGTCCTTGGTCTTAATTCTAAACCTAATTTTGTCCCCACTTTAATGCAATAACCTTATTTATTTTTTTAGCTAGCGGTCGGTTTCCAGCTCTTAACGAAATGCAAATTCATATCAAAAATGCACTGTTAAAAAATTCCTCGAAAAGCGTTGGTTTTTTGGAACTCTTTTCTTTGAAAAAGTACCAACTGTTAGCCTTAACTGTTACACTGGCAGAAAATCCAAACTGTAACTATTTTCGCAAAAGCATTTTCCTCAAAAGAAGGGCTGTAGTTTTGAATTAATTTTAGATTAATTTTTGTTTTTATTTAAGTTTAGAATGGAATTATCAATTGCTATTAATCGTACCTAATTCGCTGTATTTTTATTGAATACTAGCGATCACCCACGATCGTGGAAATTTCTAAAATTTCAGTCTTTTTAAAAACCTAAATCCACGCGGATGAAGCCACGAGCATCATTTAGTTCGCAATAAAGTCAGGAAAGCATTTTATTTAAGCAAATGTCGATGGCATAGTAACAGTAGAATTAGCTGATATCCCAGGGCTATTTTTATCTCTGGAAATCAAAAAAAATTGACGAGATTCTTAAAGGTCCATACAAACCTACATATTATATTCCATTTAAGCGATTTGCTTACATCTCAGAGACTGAGAAAAGTTACTTTGTATCTTCGAAAAACAAAGAGTTCCAACGGGATTTTCAAAAACCTAAATCCACGCGGATGAAGCCACGGGCATCATTTAGTTTGCAATAAAGTTGGGCAAGCATTATATTTAAGCCGATGATGGCATAGTAGAAGTAGACTTTACTGAAATAAGCGTAACTAGTGTCAGATGGACAGCCGGACTTAGTCGTACCATAAGGGTTCTTTTTTTAGCATTAGCTACGGTACCCTAAAAAGGAGATCCTGAATCCTAGAAACATACCAGGTTGTCGAAGAAGAAAAGCAGCGTGAATGTAACTAAAAGTGCACCATTTCACTAAATGTAGCATTTTATGCAATGTACTACATTCAAAAGCGCTTTAAGCGGTATGAAAAGCTCTCATAGAATTTACGTATACAATGTAGCTATGCGATGGGAATACCAAGCGAGATAATTTTTGAGCATATAATACCTACATACTGAATTATTATTACGCGATTATGGAATCTTCAGTTCCTCAGGCCCTGAAAACAAAAGTCTTTAACCAGTGGGTCCTTTCCATTCTCACCTATGGTGCTGAAACGTGGACACTGACAAACGGCCTTGTCCACAAATTCAAAGTTGCTCAGCGAGCTATGGAGAGGGCTATGTTAGGAGTTTCCCTGAGGGATAAGATCCGAAATGAGGAGATCCGCAGAAGAACCAAGGTCACTGACATAGCCCAAACTATTCTCATGGATACCGTCTGGCATGTCCGACTCCATTGCAGGTTTTGCGCAGTAACCTAAAGACTAAAAACCTCCTCCACTCTTTAAATTCCTCCTCTCACGGCTTCCGGGTACTGCTAACTGCACGAGGCATTGCGTCAGAAAGGCAGATGTTCAGGGTGTGGTTCTTAGACTCTCCCATACATCATCTCGCGTTTTTATGACGTGTTTGATTAACTTAGCGTGTTTGATTAACTTTCCCGATTTTTCCTTATTCTTCAACATTCTGGGTATCAGGTTAAAACGAGGTAACTTTAAACTACCAACTAGATACAAACTTACCCTGTAAAAAATCCCACAACAAAAAGTATTTTATACAAATATTGTTTTTTTAACCCCCGACCCAAAAAGAGGGGTGTTATAAGTTTGACGTGTGTATCTGTGTATCTGTGTGTCTGTGTATCTGTCTGTGGCATCGTAGCTCCTAAATTAATGAACCGATTTTAATTTCGTTTTTTTTGTTTGAAAGGTGGGTTGATCGAGAGTGTTCTTAGCTATAATCCAAGAAAATCAGTTCAGCCGTTTCAAAGTTATCAGCTCTTTTCTAGTTACTGTAACCTTCACTTGTCGGGGGTGTTATAAATTTTTAATTTACACTTGTCAAAATTATGATGCTGAAACTACATTGATGTAGATGTATCTGCCACAGAGTATAATTTCTGTATACGATGCTGCAAACGTAAACAATTGTGTAGTGTGTAAATATTATCCGTACACAAATATTTATACAAAATTTTCATATGAACGAATACAAACACGTCTCGCTAATGGTGGCATTAAATGCGACATTTTACGTCCCAAAGTACTCCAGCCGGCATGAGAGCACTCCGCAAGTGTTTACTATGTTGCAGTAGAGATAACATACTAAGCGCGCTTATTATTAAGTTACTATGACAATCTAGTTTATTACGACTTACTTTTGTCATCATCATCACCCATGAAATCAACCACATCAACTCAAGAGAGTTTCAGGATCTCAAACGGAAATTATTTGGTTCAAATAAAGAATTTTAAAAAAACCCCATACCTGGCTCAATACTCCGGGTCAAAATGTGAAGGGTTTGACCATAGTCTAGCACTTTGGCTAAGTGTGGATTGCCGGACTTTACACACCTTTGATAATATATGAGGGACTCTCAGGCATGCAGGTATCCTCACGATATTAACGGTGAAGGAAATCATCATAAAGATACCTACATGCCTGAGAGTTCTCCACTATGATTTAAGTGTGTGAAGTCTGTCAACCCGCGCTTGGACTGCATAGTGGAGTATGGCCAATATATTCTAATTCTGAGAAGAGACGTGCTCAGTAATGAGCCGGTGCTGTGATGTGAGTTGAGCTGATATTGCAATAAGATCATGATTTTTAACCCCCGACCCAAAAAGAGGGGTGTTATAAGTTTGACGTGTGTATCTGTGTATCTGTGTATCTGTCTGTGGCATCGTAGCTCCTAAACTAATGAACCGATTTTAATTTAGTTTTTTTTGTTTGAAAGTTGGCTTGATCGAGAGTATTCTTAGCTATAATCCAAGAAAATTGGTTCAACCGTTTGAAAGTTATCAGCTCTTTTCTAGTTACTGTAATCTTCACTTGTCGGGGGTGTTATAAATTTTTAATTTACACTTGTTATTCATTTAAACAGAATAAAAACTTGTTTTCAGCATTTTACTGTGGCCAAAATGGATTCAAGTAGAATTGAAGCTACCATGATAAGAAGCAAGAATACCTAATCTCTTGAAATCTCCACAACAAAGGCGGGCAGTAGTAGCTCAGTGAAAATCCCATTCTTGCCCGCGAGCGAACATGGAAAACATTTTTGTGTTAAAATTCGGACTAAATAAGGTTCCAACATTATTTTTTCACGCGGCATCTGATTTTTTGTTGTGTTCTTCCTTAATCTATAGGTACATTATATTATTATTCATCCATACTTAATCCACACTAAGACGTGTGTCTGCCTGTGTGTCGGGATTTTAAAACCTAAATCCACATGGACGAAGTCGCGGACATCATCTTGTAATAAAATAAAAACATAATAATGTAATAATCCGTACTAATACTACAGCTAATACTTTAAATGCGAAAGAGTGTCTGTATGTCTGTGTGTGTCTATTAAGTACCTGTTCACGGCTCAACCGCTAAACCAATTTTGAGGAACTTCGGCATAGGTAGTTTGCAGCTTGAAGACATAGTACGTTAGTAGATTATATAAAGATAAGTAGGTACATAATTAAGAGGGCTCTCTCCGTCACTCGTTTCATACAAACGTAGTTCCAATTTCATTTGAATATTAAGCAACCAAAGTCCATGAAATTTTGCAGACATATTCTAGAAACTAATATCTATGTCTGTGGTTTTCCAGATTTCTGTTAAAATATTCGGTTTCAAAGTTACGCGGTCTTAAAAATTTCCATACAAACCTTTGAGCCCCTGTAATTTTAAAACTACATATTTTTAGAAAAATCTAAAACACCACAGACACAGATATTAGTTTCTAGAATATGTCTGCAAAATTTCATGGACTTTGGTTGCTTAATATTCAAATGAAATTGGAACTACGATTGTATGAAACGAGTGACGGACAGAGCCCTGTTAAGACAGGAAGATAAAATATCATTAAAGCTGTAAATGTGTTTGTACGGGAGACTCAGGTATTTGGAGATGCCTGTAAGCCTGGGGAGACTCACAAGTTCACAATGAGCTGCTTCTGGACCCAACCTTGATAATTTCCATGATTTTGAACTACTATACGGATCACTTTTTAATAAGTATGCCATTTATTCTGTACTAGCTGAAGCCCGCGACTTCGTTCGCGTGGATGTAGGTTTTTTAAAAATTCCCGTGGGAACTCTTTGATTTTTCGGGATAAAAAGTAGCCTATGTGCTAATCCAGGGTATTATCTATCTTCATTCCGAATTTCAGCCAAATCCGTCCAGTAGTTTTTGCGTGAAGGAGTAACAAACATATACACACATACACACACACACATACAAACTTTCGCCTTTATAATATTAGTGTGATAGTGTGATGTGATTCAAGAGAGAGAGAGAGAGGTAAAATTTATATAAGTATATTAAACAGAGCCAAACAGAGCGATAAGTAATTATGTATAAGTAATATGCGAAATTTTAGTGATGTGAAAATACTAAACACCGTAGTTAGACAAAACAAGTCAAAAAATGAACAATCAAAATATGAATGGAAAAAGAAGCTACTAGTTAGTTATTCAGAGCGTAGCCTTACATTATTCCTGCACAGCTGTGTCGACATCTGCCAAGACATTTACCCCTTTACCTTTACACTCTTTTAACACCTGCTAAAAGGCCCTGCGTTTATAAGTTGTGAATTATTTGGGAAACAGTAGGTATTCTCCCAATCATCTAGATTTTTACCTACGTGTACCACTTACCAAGTACTTTAAGAAATATCATCCGAGTGAAGCTGGGACTAGTTAGCAAGTCAGACAATATTAACAGGGCTCTCTCCGTCACTTACTCCATACAATCGTAGCCCCAATTTCATTTGAATATTAACCAAAGTCCATGAAATTTTGCAGATATATTCTAGAAACTAATATAAGGACGGATGTTAACGAAAATCTGGAAAACAACAGACATAGATATTACTTCCCGGAACGTTGCTACAAAATTCCATTGAGTATGATTGGTTAGTATTCCAATGAGAGACGAACTACGTTTGTATCGAGCGAATGACGGAGACCCCTCTTAATAAACGGATTTCTCATAATAAGTCAATGCAAAAACTGAATGCTCTCTTAATTTTTAATTACAATCTCATTCCGAATGGAAGAATATGAAAACGAGGAAATTAAAAATTCTACGAAAGAAATAATAAAAATATTCGCATTATATTCGTTAATTCATTCTAATAGCTATGAAGCGAATTATTTTCATATTAAATTTTATTGCTATCTACGGATAAAACCATTTCAAGATTTTTTATTGTTGTTCAAAAAAGAATTACAGCAGCTTTTCTATAAAATTTTGAGTTCCTTTAAAACAACTAAGACTCACTTCGTCGTAGTTATGGGGGACTTTAACTCTAAGGTGGGAATACAAGAAGACGGCGAATCAAAAATGGGTTCATACGGTTTTGGCACCAGAAACCACAGGGGCCAAATGCTAGTTCACTTCTTGGAGCGGAAAGGGCTGTTCTTAATGAATTCGTTCTTTAAGAAGAAGCCCTCTAGAAAGTGGACATGGCGTAGCCCGGACAGTGTGACTCGGAACGAGATCGACTTCATCATGACGGACCGTAGATACATATCTGAAGATGTCTCAGTGATCAATAGGTTCAATACTGGCAGCGATCACAGACTTGTAAGAGGTATCTTGCGTATGGATCTACAATTAGAGAGGAACCGTCTGATGAAGTCGGCTCTCAGACCAAAATCGTCCCAAAACTTCAGCTCAGGTAACTTTCAAATAGAGCTCAAAAACCGGTTCGAACTGTTGGAAACCACCTTAGACGTTGACCAGAGATTCACCCACTTCGTTGACGTCGTTCGTGAAGTGGGCCGCAAATATTGTCGTCATGAGCCGAAAAAGGTATCTAAGATCTCCAAAGATACCCTGGAATTAATGGAGAAGAGACGAGATACTTCCTCAGCGTTGCCTGAGTGGCATACTCTGAACAAGCGTGTCAAGAAACAAATACGGTTTGACCTCCGGCGCTATAACACCCGCAATATCCAAAATGCAATTGAGCAAAACCGAGGTTGAAAAGTGTTTGCAAAACGACTTGAGAGGAGCCACCTGACAAAGCTGAGGACTCCTGAAGGAAAGATCGTCACTTCAACACCAGAGGTGTTGAAAGAGATCGAAAGATTTTACGAACAGCTGCACTCTTCTCAGGCTCCTAGAGCGGCTCAGGACACGAGCGACAAACGAGCGACCTTGACACGCCACTACACCGAAGATATACCAGAAATTGACATTGGTGAGATGCGAATAGCCCTCAAACAACTCAATAACAACAAGGCGCCGGGTGATGACGGCATCACATCAGAACTCCTACGTGCAGGAGGTACCCCTGTACTCACAGAGCTTAAGGAGTTATTTAATGACGTCATCATGAATTGAACAACGCCGAAAGCATGGAGCAGGAGTGTAGTAATCCTCTTCTTTAAAAAAGGAGACAAGGAGCTGTTGAAGAACTACCGGCCGATTTCCCTCCTGAGCCATGTTTATAAGTTGTTTTCGAGGGTTCTTACAAATCGCCTCGCCCGAAGACTTGACGAGTTCCAACCTCCAGAACAGGCTGGGTTTCGAAAAGGCTTATAGTACCGTAGACCACATACACACCTTAAGGCAGATTATACAGAAGACAGAAGAATATAATCTCCCACTCTGTCTTGCCTTTGTGGACTACGAGAAAGCCTTCGACTCTATCGAAACTTGGGCTGTTTTGGAATCTTTGCAAAGATGCCAGGTCGATTGGCGGTATATCGAGGTGCTGCGATGTATTTACGATTCTGCGTCAATGACCGTCCAAATACAGTCTCAGCAGACAAAACCTATCAGCTTGCGAAGGGGTGTTAGACAGGGGGACGTAATATCTCCAAAACTGTTTAACAGTGCACTGGAAGACCTCTTCAAAACGCTGGACTGGAAAGGACGAGGACTAAACATAAATGGCGAGTACATCTCACACCTACGGTTCGCTGACGACGTGGTTATCTTAGCAGAATCTCCGCAAGATCTCGAGGAGATGCTGTGTAGCCTAAGCCGCTCTTCCAGACGTGTCGGTCTCGGGATAAACATGGACAAAACAAAGATAATGCTCAATCAGCACGTTGTCCCGACACCGGTTCGCGTCGAAAATGTTGGCATCGAAATTGTTTCACAATACAACTACCTTGGCCAAATAATTCAACTAGGCAGAAGCAATTTCGATGAGGAAGCCAGCAGAAGAATTCGGCTGGGCTGGGCAGCTTTTGGAAAGTTAAGTCAAGTCTTCTCATCGTCAATTCCTCAATGCCTGAAAACAAAAGTCTTCAACCAGTGTGTCCTTCCCGTCCTCACCTATGGTGCTGAAACGTGGACACTGACAAATGGCCTTGTTCACAAATTCAAAGTTGCTCAGCGAGCTATGGAGAGGGCTATGTTAGGAGTTTCCCTGAGGGATAAGATCCGAAATGAGGAGATCCGCAGGAGAACCAAGGTCACTGACATAGCCCAAACTATTAGCAAGCTGAAGTGGCAGTGGGCAGGCCATGCCTGTCGTAGAGGCGATAGCCGTTGGAGCCGGAAAGTCCTTGAGTGGAGACCGCGTTTAAGCAAACGTAGTGTGGGACGCCCTCCAGCACGATGGACCGACGATATAAAGCGGCTGGCGGGAAGTGGCTGGATGAGGAAGGCTGAGGACCGGGTGTGGTGGCGCTCTATAGGGAAGGCCTATGTCCAACAGTGGACGTCCACAGGCTGATGATGATGATGATGATGATGAATAATTTCTTATTCTTAGCCCCATAAATGCTTAAATTGTTTTTCTTAGCGCAAACATGGCGATGTTTTCATTCATGAGTTATGGCCGATCGTAAAAAACACGTACAGCCGAAAATAGCTGTCACATACTGTAGCCTTAGTACAAGATGTTACATCTCACTAACGTTAATAGAATTCGAAAGTCAAAACATTTTAGCGTCAAGCGTCAAAGCAAAATGGACTTGAACTACATTGTTTTAAAGCTCAAATTCGTCTATACATCAACAGCCTGTGCGCCAAGCGGATTTTTTTAAAATGTAGTAGTTTTATTAAGCCCATTCATTCGGTTTCTACACGGGATCGTACCGGAACGCTTAATCGCTTAGCGATACGGCTTTGGCGGTAGGGTGGTAACTAGTCACGCCCAAAGCCTTCCACCCACCAGAGTTGCAGACAAGAGAGAAATTAGAAATTAGAAATTTCGGAATTGCCCGTGCTAGGAATAGTACCCAAGACGTTGCACTTATAGAACCATAGTCCTACCTAGTATACCTAATCGTTTCATAGCGTCATCCTAGCGTCAAATGTAGGTAACATTTGACGCCTACCAGTGTAGGTGACGCCTGGACGTTTCGTTAGAAGTTTCCTAAATGTTATGAACTGTTATGTTGGTGAGATGTAAGATCTCTTACTAACCTCACTGTATAAAGAACGAATTTAATTTGCATTGTATACTTTTCCTTATGGCTAAAATATTTTTCGGCAACCTTTCAAAATATAAAATGAACAATTTGGTTTTATTTCACTACTGATATATTAGTCTGTTTTTAACCCCCGACCCCAAAAAGAGGGGTGTTATAAGTTTGACGTGTGTATCTGTGTATCTGCCTGTGGCATCGAAGCTCCTAAACGAATGGACCGATTTTAATTTAGTTTGTTTTGTTTGAAAGGTGGCTTGGCTTGATCGAGAGTGTTTTTTCATAGGTATAATTGAAGAAAATCGGTTCAGCCGTTTGAAAGTTATCAGCTCGTTTTTAGTTTTCTTAGAGGTTTTTGTGTTGGGGGTTTTTTATCATCATCGCTTATCACTTTCTCAACAATAAGAAGGGTGTAAGCCATAGTCTACCACGCTGACCAAGAGGCGAATTGGCTACTTCACACACCTTTGAGAACATTAGAGGGAACTCTCAGGCATACAGGTTTCTTCGCGATTACAGGTCCTTCCGAAGGCGAGGGTTCGCGAGGAGGGCAATTCCCTGTCCATGTTCCCCATCCTCAATATCTCCCTCGCCTGTCACCAAACTGCACAGGCCAGAAACCGGTGGGGCAGCCAGTGATTGTTGGGTAATGAAACACTCATCAATGTAATTCTCTGCTCCATCAATCATTCAATCACTCATGATTGATGGATTGACTGATGCCAAGCCTATCAATGAACCGTCCAATGAACGCTAGAGTGTTCCACTGCACCGGAAAGATTGTCAAAAACGTCAGAATTTTTTACTTTAAAGTTTAAACTGGCTCAAAAATAGAGTGAAAATGTTCTGCAAAGTCAAGTTAAGGCGAGTGTAAAATATTTTTCCGCTCGTATCGTTGCAAATAGCGACAAAGTTGACACCACACGTACAGACTTTTAGATCTTTTACGTGCTCCGCTGTATTGGACACCCAGTAAATAGCTAGTAGCTTCTAGAGATGGACCATTTCACACATACATGAAAACCGGCCAAGTACGAGTCGGACTCGCGCACTGAGGGTTCCGTACTCGAGTATTTTTTCGACATTTTGTAGGATAAATCAAAAACTGTTATACATAAAAATAAATAAATTTCTGTTTTTAACCCCCGACCCAAAAAGAGGGGTGTTATAAGTTTGACGTGTGTATCTGTGTATCTGTGTATCTGTGTATCTGTGTATCTGTGTATCTGTCTGTGGCATCGTAGCGCCTAAACGAATAAACCGATTTTAATTTAGTTTTTTTTGTTTGAAAGGTGGCTTGATTGAGAGTGTTCTTAGCTATCATCCAAGAAAATCTGTTCAGCCGTTTGAAAGTTATCAGCTTTTTTCTAGTTACTGTAACCTTCACTTGTCGGGGGTGTTATAAATTTTTAATTTACACTTGTAGAATGTATAGGTAAAGCCCCTTTCATATAATACCCCATTTGGTATAGTTATCTTACTTTGAAAATTGAAACACATTTTAATTTTTTTTTAATAATGTAACCATTTTACGGTTTTCAGAGTTATTCGTTTACTTGTGCTATAATACCTACCTACCTGCCAAACATGATTCTAGGTCAACAGGAAGTACCCTATAGGTTTTTTTGACAGACGCGACGGACGAACAGACAGACAGACAGACAATAAAGTGATCCTATAAGAGTTCCGTTTTTCCTTTTGAGGTACGGAACCCTAAAAATCACGTGAAAAGCCCTTTTATGTAACACTTGCTACCTTACTTAAGATAGCTTGTGCAAAATCACGAAACAAAACCTCAGACGGTTTGAAAATTTCGCTTCATCCCGCTTTATAGCTCGTTCACACAGGCTGCGTAAGCGTAGACAGACAGCGCAGGTTGTAATGTATGGAACTGTATGAAACATGTCACACCGCTTGCGTAAAGCGTGGACGTATGCGTAACCCGGTGTGTGAGGGGTTTACGCGCGTCACTAGGCACGTGTCACGTGTACGCAATTGGTGTAAATCGACCTTTGTAGGCTGGGACACACCAAGCGCGTATGCAGCACGTAAGCGTAGACGTAGCGCGTACCATGACGTTGTAATGTATGGAACTGTATGAGATATGGCATACCGCTTGCGTGACGTGAACGTTCGCGTAGACGTATTGCGTGCTGTCATGTCTATGGATTCACGCGCGTCACTACGCGTTTGGTGTGTCCCAGCTCTATTGTTTAAAAACGCGTCGCTTGACTCATGCAACTGAGTCGAAATATCGGCAGTTAAAAACACCAAGTTAATCGTGGTACCTACAATATGAACTGTTCATTGCTCAACATACCCTGCTCTCTCCTCTCTTTGCTATAACATATCCAAAGGATAAAACAATGTAGTCGAACTTATTAAACAGGCACTTATACTCGTATCTGCAGCAAAAATATTTCATACTCTACGAACACTACGTAACTGAAAAGTTCAAAAACACTGCAGGAATTCACATCAATACCCTGTCAGCTGCGAAACTTCAAACTATGATACTTAAAAACACTCTCAACTTGAACGAGCTACTGAACCTAGGCGTCGAGTTTCTAATACTCACACGGGATGCCTGCACTTGCATTTCAGTACTTACAGTACTTTAAATAAAGTCGAAAGTTCCATGAAAAATACTCCCATTTTTGCCTACCGTATTACTGTGTATTGCTGAATTTCCAATATTTCTTGCTGTGAAAATGAAATTAAATACTCGGGCATCAAGTTTTAATGTGAAGGCACACTGGCGACAAGTTGCTCGACAAAAAGTTGTCTAGGAAAATATAAAGAACATGTACATCCTTTATGCTTTAACGCAAGAAATCCATACTAATATTATAAATGCGAAAATGTGTCTGTCTGTCTGTCTGTCTGTCTGTCTGCTATGTTTTCACGGCCCAACAGTTTAACCGATTCTGACGAAATGTACACGGTTAGCTTATATCCTGGGGACGGTGGAATTCCCATCCATTTAAGCGATTTGTATGAAATTTGGTACTGAGGTAGCTTGCGTCCCTGTGCCCGACGAGGCAAGTGTTTCGATACAAAATGTCTTCAGTGTGCGTATTTTCACTACTGTAGGTACTTTAAGTACATTTCGCTTAAGTTGAATGAAAAATTCTATTCCGCAAATTTTCTTTACTTGTAATCTGCGTTCTTTGAATCGAGTTGAAAAAGCTGGCTTTAGTTTATTTCTGGGTTTAACTAGATCCATTAAAAAGAACAGAACCTAGATAAAAGCGATTTATATCTAGCCAACTGAGTTCCGCATAGTTTTGCTATTCACTCAAACAGATTTAGTTCGCAAATATGCTACTTTTCTCCTCTAAAAAACAAATACTGGTTTGTTTAGACTAAGTTGATTAGACTAAGACCTAAACTATTAACCACTAGGTTAATAATTTAGCTCTTCTAAAAAAGTACTAGGTTAATAGTTTAGCTCCTCTAAAAAACAAACACTGTTTTGTTTAGACTAAGTTGAAGTTAAGTTAAGAGCTAAACTATTAACCACTAGGTTAATAGTTTAGCACTAGGTTAATACACACACACAGGCGCGCGCGCGCTCGCACGCACAAACAAACATCCACCTTTATAATATTAAGTGCCTTTTTACCTTTAAAAGGTTGCCTGGTAGAGATTGCTCCAAGCAAGGCCGCCTTTGCACACAATTGTTTTTTTCTGTTTTCTTCTTACTGTGTTGTTATCCTTATATGTGTTTTTGTGTGCAATAAAGAGTTTCTATCTATCTATCTATCTAAGTGTTACTAGCGACTGCCCGCTTCTTTGCTCACGTGGGATTTTAAGAAATCCGACCTTACTTTATTATAATATTAATTAATCTCTGTGCTTAATTTCAGCTTTCTATGTCCAAGGATTAATTTAGGCTGAGTATTTAATAATTCAGTCAGAGTCAGGATTCTTTATATATTTAGATGAAATTATTTTTCCTTTCATAGTTTTGCTAGAAAACCTTAATTACTCATCAGATAACGTTTTATTTCTTAATGGGAAGGCTAAATGAATTCAAAGGACTAATTAATTACTTGAAATGGTATGAATGGTTGAATAGAAGGTTCCTCTTAACTAGTTTACCCATAATATCTTATTCACTTATATCTATATTATTCAGTGGTTTGGATTTTAATCTTTACAAAATGATTTGACTAGCTTTTGCTCGCAATCCGGTATTTAACAGCTAGTCAACTCAATATATTTTCATCAAACGTCCAAATATGCGCTTACGAACAATGAAACAATGAAATACTGGCATGTGACGTCAAAATATTTGACATCCTTTTTTAGTTTAATCGATATTTTAAAATGGTAATTACTTTTAAAACAAATAAAGGACGTGGATTTTACTATTTTGGAAGAGCCTCTGTAATCACTGACAAATCATTTACTTTTGACATAGGCAAATCCGTATAAGCCCTTAACTGCAAGCTCACTTGGTGGTAAGTGATGATGCATCTAAGATGATAGCAGGCTAACCTGGAAGGGGTATAGTAGTTTCTGTTAAAGCCATACCGCTATGGTTTCTACATGGCATCGTACCGGAATGCTTAGCTTGGCAACACGGCTTTGCCGGTAGAGTGGCTATACGTAAATCGACAACAATCCATCGACGAGCGGGACAAGGACGATACTTTACCTAGACAATACCTACTACTAGGCGTAGCCCCCTTTGTGTGAGAGTCGGTTCTTTACGTCGCGTCGCAATAGTGACTACTCTTTGCTCTATGATATTAACACAAGATATTTTAGAACTAATATCAAAAATTTGGTGGAAACTCACTTGGAATAATATGTTATCATTTCCAATTCACCAGCGAGCTGGAGTGGAATTCCACCTACTTTCCATATTATTACTAATTCCAACTCCACCTTACGTATTTACTTGAACTTTGCTCGGGAGTGTAACTTAATTTAAAAGTTCATTCAGTGCAACTGTACACACATTAAACGACTATTACAGAATACGGTATTTGGCTATGTCAAAATATATATATCAAATATCAATGTCAAAATAAATATTAATTATTTCTGAGTGATTATTAAATAGAAAGTCTTCCAGAATACATAAAATCGAGTGATTATCAAATTGAGAGTCTTCCAAAATACGTAAAATCCACATCCTTAGTTGGTTTTAAGCGTAATAATTTATTTATTAATCGGACAACTACAATCCATAGTATTAGTAACAAAAAACTTAAAAATTATGTTAGTACTTAAACACTAAGTAGTTAGTAACAGTACAATCTTAAAAAAAAAAATATATGACCATTTTAGTTATCAATTAAACTAAAAAGCATGTTAAATCATTGTGACGTCATTTGCCAGTATTTCCTAGAAGGCATCAAAATTCTATCCTTTAATGGTCCTTCACATACAGAAGCAGGAAGGACATTCCATGGCGTAGCGATGCGTATTTGAAACGAGGAAGCGAATCGTTTCGTTCACGGAATGTCTACTAGGTACTTAGGGTCAGACCCTATGCCTCGCGGTTCAATGGGTAGATAAAAGGTAGAACTAGGTCATACTGTTATGGCACAGTGCTACATGGCTCATTTATAGATGGATAGAAATATTTAGACCTAGATAATGGCCGCAACTCCTTCGCTAAGTGTTTTTAAAAATACCGTAGGAAAAATGTTACCTTTGCTAATTTCCGGGACGCACGCTACCTCTTTACTTAATTTCATATAAATCATTAAACGGATAGACCTTTAAGAATCCCGTGGGGAATCTTTGATTTGCCCGGATTAAATGTAGCCTATATTCACCCCGGAATGTAAGCTAAAACTGCACTAAATTTCATCAAAATCGGTTAAACTTTTAAGCTGTGAATGACAAACTGTGTTGTTCTGGCGCAAAACAGCCTTTACAATCGAATCTTTTGATTCAACCTTACAAGTTAGGACATTTTGAATTTAGGTCCACCTACAAAACCATTGAGCTATTTGTATTATATCGTAGAAATGTTTATGAGTGATTTCCACTCACGACAGTTTAAGAGGGGTCTCTCCGACACTCGCTCCATACAAACGTAGTTCCAATTTCATTTGAATATTAAGCAACCAAAGTCCATGAAATTTTGCAGACATATTCTAGAAACTAATATCTATGCCTGTGGTTTTCCAGACTTCCGTTAAAATATTCGGTTTCAAAGTTACGCGGTCTTAAAAATTCACATACAAATCTTTGAGCCCCTGTAATTTTAAAACTACATACTTTTTAAAAAAAAATCTAAAACACCACAGGCACAGATATTAGTTTCTAGAATATGTCTGCAAAATTTCATGGACTTTGGTTGCTTAATATTCAAATGAAATTGGGACTACGGTTGTATGGAGTAAGTGACGGAGAGAGCCCTGAAACACTCACGTATGTAGTCGGTGGGTCCGAAACTAGTCGAGCTTACATCGACTAAATACCTCACGTATATAACCGTTACATTCTATATCGCAGACATGTTCGGTAGAAAATCCTACACATCTTTATTGATTGCGAGTTATTCGTCAACTTGTTTGCGATACCATTGAGACATTTCCGCCAACCAGGGACCAGTGAAAAAAAAGAAGACGGTACTATAACTATCACAATTTGTCTAGTGTATTAAGAGGGCTCTCTCCGTCACTCGTTTCATACCATTTCATACAATCGTAGTTCCAATTTCATTTGAATACTAAGCAACCAAAGTCCATGAAATTTTGCAGACATATTCTATAAACTAATATCTATGTCTGTGGTTTTCCAGATTTCTGTTAAAATATTCGGTTTCAAAGTTACGCGGTCTTAAAATTTTCATACAAATCTTTGAGCCCCTGTAATTTTAAAACTACATATTTTTAGAAAAATCTAAAACACCACAGACACAGATATTAGTTTTTAGAATATGTCTGCAAAATTTCATGGACTTTGGTTGCTTAGTATTCAAATGAAATTGGAACTACGATTGTATGAAATGGTATGAAACGAGTGACGGAGAGAGCCCTGTTAATGTCTCTTATCTAATAGAAACATACACAATATAAGGGGATTTTTCCTTGTTCACCTATCAGTCATTAATTTTAGCTGATAGATTTAGGTATCTACATTACATACAAGTGTAAATTAAAAATTTATAACACCCCCGACAAGTGAAGGTGACAGTAATAACTAGAGAAAAGTGATAAATTTCAAACGGCTGAACCAATTTTCTTGGATTATAGCTAAGAACACTCTCAATCAAGCCACCTTTCAAACAAAAAAAAAACTAAATTAAAATCGGTTCATTCGTTTAGGAGCTACGATGCCACAGACAGATGCACAGATACACACGTCAAACTTATAACACCCCTCTTTTTGGGTCGGGGGTTAATAAAAGGTAAAGGGGACTGACTGACTGATCTATCAAAGCACAGCTCAGACTATGGACGCATCAGGCCGTTTATCATGCAGATACTCGTAGCTATAATTATGACGTAGAGATCTGTTAAGAGGGCTCTCTCCGTCACTCGTTTCATACAATCGTAGTTCCAATTTCATTTGAATATTAAGCAACCAAAGTCCATGAAATTTTGCAGACATATTCTGGAAACTAATATCTGTGTCTGTGGTTTTCCAGATTTTTGTTAAAATATTCGGTTTCAAAGTTACGCGGTCTTAAAAATTTTCATACAAATCTTTGAGCCCCTGTAATTTTGAAACTACATATTTTTAGAAAAATCTAAAACACCACAGACACAGATATTAGTTTGTAGAATATGTCTGCAA
The DNA here is from genome assembly GCF_905333055.1 of Maniola jurtina. Taxonomy (NCBI): domain Eukaryota; kingdom Metazoa; phylum Arthropoda; class Insecta; order Lepidoptera; family Nymphalidae; genus Maniola; species Maniola jurtina. The sequence goes on from NC_060044.1 coordinate 12,312,217, forward strand.
AATTTCATGGACTTTGGTTGCTTAATATTCAAATGAAATTGGAACTACGATTGTATGAAACGAGTGACGGAGAGAGCCCTGTTAAGGAAGGATTTTTGAAAATTCAACCCCTAGGGGGTAAATGGAGGTTTGTAATTTGTGAAGTCCACGCAGACTAAGACGCATCTTAGTCGCGGTTAGACGTGGTATAAGTAGTTTTTTTAAATAATAAACTCGCTGGACCACGTTGGCTTCCATTGAATGGAATTTTTGAAAATTGATGAAGGGGTGAGATTTCCAAAATTTCTTCTTCATTTTTAACCAAAAGCTTTGTCATGAATATAACTTTATAAATGACTTTTCATACAATTTTTCAACTCCTATTTTACCCCTTTGGGATAGAATTTTCAAAAATTGTGCTACACGGATTTTTTTTTCTAACCGAAATCTCTAACGTTATTGCCACATGCGAGTAGATATTTCGATATTCATATGGCTGGTATGAAAAGTCACTTAATTTTTTCGCACCATATAAAGTAACAACTGCCGATTCTTGGAATTTTCCGATATTTCTTGCACAGAAAATGAAATTTAACGCCTTTGAAGCTGGCAGTTTCTTTCATAATAACTTAAATTGAAAACGCTCTGTTTCTGCGATTTCTCTCGGTTCAAAGTTTAAATCTACATAATTTCCGATTATTTGAGTAAGTATAGTCAGATGAATTTTTTTTCTTCTTATCCCTTACTACACAATTATTTATACTCAATTATTATAAATGCGAAAGTTTGTCTGTCTGTCTGCTATATTTTCACGGCCCAACAGTAAAACCGATTTTGATAAAATTTGGTAGGGAGTTAGCTTACATCTCGGGGACGGACATGGCTACATTTTATCCCGGAAAATCAAAGAGTTCCCACGGGATTACATGAGCACAGCGGTAATTGATATTTTTATCCCAGATAATCAAGAAGTTCCCGAGATTTTTAAAAAACAACCGTGAAAAGATAGCAGACAGACACACACTTTCGCATTTATAATATCAGTATAGTATGGAAGTATGGATTTTCGTCCAGTCCGTTTGTGCATTTCCTTGTTTATCAAACCCTCTAAAATACAACAATGCTCAGCACTGAGCTTGGGAGATCGTCTACTTTAATAACTTCTAAAAGGACAGGAAACCGTAAAAAATATTTGCGTATTGTTGTATGTATTGCGCGTTCTTTCCAAGAATATTATCTCAAAATAAATTAAACTTATTTACGCCACCAAAAACATTTTAATAAAAACGCCTCGAGGTATTTATCACAGGTTTCCTTTATATTTACCTTTTAATACCGCTTTATGTGAACGGAAACAGATTTCCATCAGTCATTATGAAGTCGCGAACGTTTTATGTCATATTTTTTATTTATTCATTCTCTTTTTAACCCCCGACCCAAAAAGAGGGGTGTTATAAGTTTGACGTGTGTATCTGTGTATCTGTGTGTCTGTGTATCTGTGTATCTGTGTATCTGTGTATCTGTCTGTGGCATCGTAGCGCCTAAACGAATGAACCGATTTTAATTTAGTTTTTTTTATTTGAAAGGTGGCTTGATCGAGAGTGTTCTTAGCTATAATCTAAAAAAATTGGTTCAGCCGTTTAAGAGTTATCAGCTCTTTTCTAGTTTTCTTGTAGAAAAGAAGGTTAGATAACCGTTAGGTTCTTAATATTATGTCAATAGACAAATGTCAAGCTGTCAAGATGGACGTTGCCTAAATACATAATTATTTATTTGAAAATGATGTTTTGGAAAACTCAGATACTTTGGATCGTCGGGGGTGTTATAAATTTTTAATTTACACTTGTTTGACCGTTTAAATTGTTTTTAATATGAGAATGATAAGAATATGATTATGAACGATATGAATATTTTTCAGTTTTAAATCTTTTATTCTTTAGGGTTCCGTACCTCAAAAGGAAAAACGGAACCCTTATAGGATCACTTTGTTGTCTGTCTGTCTGTCCGTCCGTCGTGTCTGTCAAGAAAACCTATAGGGTACTTACTTCCCGTTGATCTAGAATCATGAAATTTGTCAGGTAAGTAGGTCTTATAGCACTAGTAAAGGAATAAATCCGAAAACCGTGTATTTGTGGTTAAATGATTTAAAAAAAATGTGTTTTTTTCAAAGTAAGATAACTATGCCAAGTGGGGTATCATGTGAAAGGTCTTTACCTGTACGTTCTAAAACAGATTTTTATTAATTTTTATTCATAATAGTTTTTGATTTATCGTGCAAAATGTCGGAAAAAATACCCGAGTACCTCGGTGCGCGAGTCCAATTCGCACCTGACCGGTTTTTTTTTTACTAAAAAATGTACTTACCTAATTTTTTGATTCGAAGCGGCCTTGTCGTATTTGTATCCATTGGTTCGCCAAATTTTGGTTGGATTTTGTCCATCAAATTACTCACATCAATCAATTTTTATATAAGGTATAATAAGCTTAACTCACTATAATATTTGCTTTTACTGCATGTTTAACAGCGGGGCGTGGGCGATCTGACGACGGGTTCAATCCTGGATTCTACACACTTCTAATTTTTAGAAGTTATGTGCGTTTTAAGCAATTAAGTATCACTTGCTTTAACGGTGAAGGAAAACATGACGAGGAAACCTGCATGCCTAAGTGTTGATGATCCAACCCTTTTCCTTCTAAGAGAAGACCTGTTCTCAGTAGTGAGCCAGCGAATGGGTTGACGATATAGCTTAGTGTTCCTTGTACCTATGTCATGAACTTTCACAAAATAACTTCTACTTCTACCCAACTGTCTACTTTTAACTAACCCCCGACCCGAAAAGAGGGGTGTTATAAATTTGACGCGATTTCCTAAACTAATGAACCGATTTTAATTTAATTTTTGTTTGAAAGGTGGCTTGATCGAGAGTGTTTTTAGCCATAATTCAAGAAAATCGGTTAAGCCGTTTGAAAGTTAACAGCTCTTTTCTAGTTACTGTAACCTTCACTTGTCGGAGGTGTTATAAATTTTTAATTTACACTTGTTAACTTTAATAACAGCTAAGTATTATATTTTTACTTAACACCATATTAAAGATGTTCGATACAAAAAGTACCTATCGGAAAAATCAACGGTATTCGCTAAATACAAAATGCTCTCGTGCCACTTTTGATTCAATTATCGCCTCTAAACGAGACTCAGTAAACATGATATTCGCATAACAGGACCAGTTGCCATGGCTCGTATTAGGCTGCATCTCCACGAGCCACGAGCGAGTGTATCGCAACGATATATCGTCGTATAATATGACAATTGGGATGATACCTGTGTCAAAAATAAATTATTTCTTAGGAATTATTAAATAGAGAGCTTACTAAGTCATCGCTGTCAGTTTTAAGTTTGCTAACCATTTCAAATTATCGATTTAACTAAAAAAGTGCGTCTAATAATGTCAAATGTCAAATGTCTATGGCGTCACTTCTGTGAATGTCATACAAGCTCCCTTACTAAGCGATTGTTTTGACGTTTGGTAAAAAGTCACTGATTTGACTAGGACTCATCATCCCTATTATGTACATGGAGATGGGGGGGGGTCCGAGGGAGGGGGGTGGAGGGCGGGGAGCTACGTCATACTTTTTTCCGAAGCGGGAACGCAGTGCCTATGTGTCATACCCAATACTCAGTCAGTCTTAGTGGACTCGCTCGTGGAGGTACAGCCTTAGAAAGCTTTTCGCCTTGCTTAGTGGCTCTTTTAACTTGGAAGTGTTTTCAAGTTTCTAAGTATCGTTGAATGTTCCATATCTGACATGATATTGACGTCAATTAGTGTAGAGGCTTTTAAGTCTTTCAAAAGACTTTTAAAAGTTATAGCGAAGTGCATGTTTCGTGTTGAACAATCAGGGCACGTTATAGATTTTTCTTTTTATAGCGGATTATAGCAAACTAAGGTTGTTGCTTTTTTTGTTGTATTAGGTTTTTTTTATGAAGCTTTTGTTGCGGAGTTATAGCCTCTTAATTGGCGCAGTTATATTTTCGAGCCGCCTCTTACGTCCAAGGCGCTTTGATGAAAAAGTGTTTTTTTTTTAAATTCCATTACAAATTAGCCCATGACTGTGATCTCAACTGGTGGTAAGTGATGATGCAGTCTAAGATGGAAGGAATAGATAGGGCAGTTTATTTTATGAAACCCGTAACCCTTGATTTAATTTCAAATTACAAAGGTGCTAAAAAAGTTTTCATTCACTTCAAAAAAAATTGTACCTAGCTTAAAATGTAAGAAAAATTAGGTCTCTATTTTAGTGTCTTCTTAGAGTAATTTCAGTAATAAAATTTTATTTCAAATGAAAATCGTAAATTTTACGTACTTAGCACAAAATGTAGCCGCCAAATCGAGTTATCGGAACCTTTTTCCTTAAAACACATTACGGGTAATTGGATTTAGTATAAAAGACTGATTGTCTTTACTAACTATTTTAGGGTTCCGTACCCAATGGGTGCCAACGGAACCTTATTACTAAGCCTCTGCTGTTCATCCGTCTGTGCGTCTGCGTCTCCCCTGGGTCTCTTAAGGCGCGACATGAAGGAGAGACGCAGTTCCGGATCCTGCTGTATCTGCAATTTGATTGAATAATGGTTTGATTTTGAATTTTTCGAATCACGAAATCTCAGGAATGATGATTTTTAGAAAAAAAGTGTAAAAACAATTTTTGTAGAAAAACTTTATTTTTTATTTAAAGGTTTACTAGCGATTTAACATAAACTTAATAACTATAATAAATACATTGGTTTTTCTATTATGCTCAACAATGTTAAATCATTTTAAATGATTAAATGATCTACAATTAATTGATTAAAGGTATCCTTTACGAGTAAACTCCAAAAAACCGATTTTTTTTACCTTTGACCTTGAATAACTTTTTTAACATTACTAACGTGCCAAACCTACCACTGTATTTGGATAATATGACTGGACTATTATGTATTTAAATTATTTAGACAAGCCCAACGTTGGCAAAATCTCATCTGACGTCAGCTTACCCTAACTGAGCAATCGCGTCGCATTATAATTAAATTATACGAATAATTTTCGACATGTGTCGTATCTGTAATAAGCTTCGTACGCAATTGGGGGAGCGTTTGAATCGTAAGACTTAAGGCCGATTCACACCAATTGCGTATGCAGCACGTACACGTGACACGTGCGTAGTGACGCGCGTGAACCCATAGACGCAACTGCACGTATTAAGTCTACGTGAACGTTCACGCCACGCAAGCGGTATGCCATGTTTCATACAGTTCCTTACATTACAACGCAATGGTACACGCTACGTCTACGCTTACGCAGCCTGTGCGAACGAGCTCTTAAGCTATACATGATCCGGTTGCTTTTCACTGGTATTCGACTAACACCAGTCAGTGAGACATAACTAATAATATTTTCATGCTAATTTAGAATGCTCCCAAACCCTACTAATTAATAGTAGAGCGTTCTAAACTGATCTAATACTAATCCTGAAGCGTTCAATAACACATTAATATAGTCAGAAAATAAAATGAAATAACTTCTAAGGGTCAACAAGCAAGAAACAAATTAATAATTGCCATAATTAATAATTGCTCATTCCAGATTAGCCCGCTTCTATCTTAGATTGCATCATCACTTGCCGCTAAGTGAGATTGTAGTCAAAGGCTAACTTGTATCTGAATTGAAAACTATTTCATTCTTTAGAAAATATACCCAACAATCCAAAAATATAAAATAAGAATAAATATGATATGAATAAAAAGTAGGTTATATTTTTTTCATGGTTTTTGTGATCGTGAGCAATGGTAGATTCCAAGCCATTCAGATAGAAACTGGCCAAGTGTAACGGATTGTTAAACAGCGCGTGTCTAATGCGTAAACTCCCCCGGGACGTGTGTAGCGACTCTTATACGCATAATTATAACGTTTTGGGTAAATTCCACTTTCTAGTGTTTTAAGTAGACCGGTTTTGTATGAAAATTGGGAAGTTAATGTGATTAGTACAAAATGTAGCTGTGGAATTTAATTATGAACACCTTGTCCTTTGAAACACGTTTAGGATAATTGAATTTGTGGGGAAAAAATCTACTCATCGAATGGATTTTAAGATATCTTAGGCGCAACGCGCACCGGCAGAGTAGAGCTTAATTTTAACAATTATATTCGGATATTTATAGTTTCTAATATACCAGGTTTTACCTACCTACAATATTCAAAGTATTATAACTTTTGGACAGTGTCCAAAAGTTTTTGCCCAGGTTCTTCACTTTTCTACTAAGTATCGTACTTCTGGTACCCATCGTCAAGGTGCCCATGCGTAGTCGAAAATTCATTTTAGCCTCTAAATTAATTAGCCTCTTCATTTCTGATTCGAATCACCATAAGATACTATGGAACGATCTCCCGGCATCAGTTTTTCTCTCCACTTTTAATAGACTTAGTTAACTTTATTTTAAAAGTAAATAGGCATTTCTAGAAAAGCGTGTTCCATCTTAGGCTGCATCACTTGCCATCAGGTCTGATTACAGCCAAGCGCTAGTCTATAAATAAAAAAATATTTTTGCAAGTAAGCCTAAAAGACAAGTTTTGCCATGCTATAGTCAACTCTCCTAGACGACATGCGTCTATAATACAGGTCTTTATACTCTAAGAAACGACTGCTTCACAAGTGTAAATTAAAAATTTATAACACCCCCGACGATCGAAAGTATCTGAGTTTTCCAAAACATCATTTTCAAATAAATAATTATGTATTTAGGCAACGTCCATCTTGACAGCTTGACACTTGTCTATTGACATAATATTATGAACCTAACGGTTATCTAACCTTCTTTTCTACAAGAAAACTAGAAAAGAGCTGATAACTCTTAAACGGCTGAACCAATTTTTTTTTATTATAGCTAAGAACACTCTCGATCAAGCCACCTTTCAAACAAAAAAAACTAAATTAAAATCGGTTCATTCGTTTAGGCGCTACGATGCCACAGACAGATACACAGATACACAGATACACAGATACACAGACACACAGATACACACGTCAAACTTATAACACCCCTCTTTTTGGGTCGGGGGTTAAAAATAAAACAACGAAAACCTTTACCTTTCATTGAAACAAACCACTTTATAAACTTAAAAACGCAAAATCCTTCAGTCCTTGTCGTACTACAAAAGTAAAAAGCCTCAGAGATCACAAACGTTTTACTCAAGTTGTACGATGAAAGAATCTTCGAGAAAAATGCGAAGTGAGCCTCCACTGAACGAAAACTCCCTTTGGCAAAGGTTCTTGTTGAAGTACGAACTCTTGATTGTGAGTGCTCCTTTGACCACAGCTTGCTTTTGTTTCTAGAGGTCCTTAAAGCGTAAGAAGTTTCCGTAAACTCACATTTGTGTTGTAGATAAAGATACTTGAGAGGCTGAAAAGACATCCAATACCTTTCTGTCTTAAAAGAGAAAAGTTGAAATAGCTCAATTGTTTTACTGGTACAAAATTCGTTCAGTTAAATTTAACTATAAAATTTTATTAAAATCAAAGTCAAAGTCAAAAGTCAAAATCATTTATTCAAAGTAGGTACAAATATATTCCTTTTGATGGTCGAAATTGTTAAATTTGTACGATATAGTGATAGTGGTGATAATGAACAAAGTAAGTTAAAACTAATGCTACGAGGGTCCCAAACGCGCCCAAGTCTGAGAAGAGCCCACAATAAACTCAGCCGGGTATTCTTTTTTTTTATTATCTTTTTTTTTTAAAGCCATACCTACTAATATTATTAGGTTTGTAAATGTGAAAATGTTTCTATCTGTCTGCTAGCTTTTTACGGCTAATTAGTTTTACCAATTTGGACGTTTGATACAGAGATATACAGGGTGGTCAAAAAGTCGTGGATCAAACGCAATAGAAAGATAGAGGAGGTCATTTCCAGCAAAAAACATTTCTACAGCATGGCCATATTTAAATTGCCCTAAAAGTTATGAATATAATTGGGGTTCTTAATAAAATACCAAATTCTCTTACAATTAGAATTATTTTAAAAAAATATGATAAAAAACAATAATACTAACGATGTTGTGTCATTACTAGATAATGTATCAGCACTACAAACCTTCTATTGAAGCTCTGGGTACCAAATTACAAGAGCAATTATTTTTTTTCCAAAACTTTTAAAGCGTTACCAAAAATTAAATGTCACTTTAAAAGCACACTGTGAAAAAAAAATGTACTACGGAAATGTGACCCTATATCAGAAAAACTTGCTGATTTAATGCCAATTCAAATGAGGTATAACACATTACTCTTTGTTTCGTAATTCTGGTATTATAATCGTTTTTTCATATGAAAGTGCAAATTTCAGTAGATTAGTTTAATTCAAAATAATTTTGAAGATTATCATGCTGCTAGTTAAACTGCTAGTTTTTTGTACGTTTGAATCCTAGAAACATCACTGTGCTTGTCACACTTAAAATTTGTGAAAAGAACAGAAACTCTTCACTACCACCTCGTGCTTTCCCCTCCAATTAAGCGTAAAGTTTGTGCCAGGAGTGGGTACGACAAATAGTGCAACGGGTGGGGTTTGAACCGCCGACCTTTCGGAATTCAGTCCGCTCCTCAACCGTTAAGCTATCGAGGCTATAGTAGATATATAGAGTAGGTATATAGAGTTTTTTCTTAGTATCTTGCTTTAAAAATACAAACCCTGCATCATCTTTCAATTTACCATCACTCGTTAAACACACGGGTATGAATAAGAAGAGAAGCTCCGATAATTGATTTTCCAATGGCATATTCCCGAGAATGTTTACTCCAATCAAATCAATTGAGACGGATGAAATTTATTAGCATATAAAGAGAATTTCGCAAAAGGCTGCCTTGATGATAAAGAGCGTAGGTGCTCGAAGATGGCTTATTGCCTCTTTCGCAACATACATACAATATGAATATACGTGGAACATGATTTCAATACAAGTGTTAATTCAAAATTTATACACCCCCGACAAGTGAAGGTTACAGTATTTAAAAAAGAGCTGATAACTTTCAAACAGCTGAACCGATTTTCTTGGATTGTAGCTAAGAACACTCTCGATTAAGCCACCTTTTAGACAAAAAAATAATTAAAATCGGTTGATTCGTTTAGGAGCTACGATGCCACAGACAGATACACAGATACACACGTCAAACTTATAACACCCCTCTTTTTGGGTCGGGGATTAAAACAAATCGCTAAGATTTTGCCTATATTAAAAAGAAAACTTAAAACGCGCGAGAATCATGCGACGTAAGACCGTGGCGTGTGGAAGTCCTTACAAGAGACCTATCTTCAGCAGTGGACGTATGTATATCTTTTGATGATGATGATCATTATGTTTTGGTGGCAAAGTATTGTTGAAATTGGTTTTGACGGCCTCCCTGGCGCAGTGGTAAGCACTCTGCTCTTATTAGTGGGAGGTCCCGGGTTCGATTCCCGGCAGGGGTCCTAAATTTCTGGTCTGGTCTTGTGGGAGGCTTCAACCGTGGCTAGTTGTCACCCTACCGGGAAAACCGTACCGCTAAGCGATTTAGCGTTTGGGTACGATGCCGTGTGGAAACCAAAATAGTATGAAAATGAAGGTTTAATGAAAACTACCATACTGCCAAGTTAGCCCGCTTACATCTTAAGTGGGCTCTACACTCGCGGCGCGAACGGCTGCAAAAGCCCGCGACAACTGCGAACCACGAGTGTAGATGTTGTTCACGCCTTCGCGTTCGCGCTTCGCGCCTTTCCCCGATCAGTGTCGGTTTTTTGGTCCGTGACAAAGGGTTTCGTCCATAGTCACGAACAAGACTGTGAAGATTTGCGAGTGTGGAGTGAACACAGTTCACACGTGGATCGCGGCATACATTCACGGCGTGAAATAACGGCGAGACTTCACGTGCGAGTGTAGAGCCGGCTTTAGACTGCATCATCTACCACTAGGTGAGATTGCAGTCAAGAGCTAACTTGTATCTGAATGAAAAAAGCTAAGTTTTAGTCCAGAATAGGTAAGTACCAGTGGTATTAGGTATGTAATGTATCTCAAGCTAAGCTCATTAACCTAAGACTGGAGTTGGCAGCTGCCCAACTGGCAGTGATACAAACTATAGACATCCTATCCGTGACTTGTCAAGGACAAACCTAATTAGGTTAGATTAACTCCTAACGTTTGTTTTAATGTACAACAGGCCTGACTTAGGTATTAAGTCTACAGTGATTTAAACTGGTTAAGGCACTCTTACATACGTAGGTACAGCCAGCAAAAAAGATAGGATTGCATCCGCCCATGGTCGCTTGTACCGGCGGGTGCAAACTAAGCTATGTTGCTAACTGTACTACATATTTCAAGAATTAAGTGCATTCCAAAAGGTAAGTAATTGTTTTGTCGCATTTTAAATAAATCACAGGTCAACCTCCCCAAATGAGAAGCTTAGGCCACAGTCTACCACCTTGGCCAAATGCAGAATAAAAGATGTCACATACCTTTAGGAGTACGAAGGATGACTCTAAATCATGCAGGTTTCCTCACTTTCTTAAAGCAAATGATACACTTGAATTAAAATAGAATAGAATTCATTCAAACAAACTTTTAAATTACTACTGATTCGGAATGCTCATCAAAAAAAAACAGCAAATATAGGTACAGACGGTTGCTCTCATATAGGTCAGAGATTCGTGTTTGGACTTTGGATTCGAACTCTGGCTCCCTCTAATAGGTAAGTATCTAATATTTTAATCACAAGGCTATCACCAGTTATCTAAATAAGTATATAAAAGGAAAGCTGACTCACTGATCCATCATCGCACAGCTCAAACTACTGAACGGATCGGGCTGAAAGGCATGCAGGTATGTAGCCGTATGTATGTATGTATGTATTATGCCATAGACATCGGCTAAGAAAGGATTTTTGAAAATTCAACCCCAAAGGAGTAAAATAGGGGTTCGTCCGCGCCGACGGAGTTGCGAGCATAAGGTAATTAAATAATGTAGGTTAACAATAACGAATAACGGATAGAGAGACAAAAACAAAAGACATTACCAACCTCTAAATGCTGTTTAAGAATTGAGATCACGTTCACTAATGTTGTATGTATTCTATTAAAATGTAACTGCGAATTTCCTTCGAAAACGAGAAAAGTAACAGACGATTATAAATAAAGGTAGGTAGGTACCCATGATACATTGTTTCCGTTTTGTGCGGAGATTTATGTTTTTAAGCTGTTTTATGAGAAAAATAAGTTTGCAACATTCTTACGTAGCGACGACGAAAAGTAAGACAAGCTTACGCTTACACCCACAGAAATCCATACTAACATTATAAATGCGAAAGTGTGTCTGTATGTCTGTCTGTCTGCTAGCTTTTCACGACCCAATACCGATTTTGATGAAAGGTACAGAGTTAGCTTACGACTCGGGGAAGGACACAGGACTTTTTACCCCGGAAAATCAAAGAGTTGCCATCAGAAAAATTACATTATGCGTAAGGTAATAAAAAGAATGTAGGCCAGTGAAAGTGTAAGAACTACGTAAAACTAAAACAAAAGACAACGAATTCCATTTACCCTTGTCCAAGCCATGCATACGCTATCTCAACTTTAAATAACTTTACACGAACTTTTTCTGTTACATGAGAATCTTAAAGATAGGATGGAACGAAAACCTGTAGTAGGAGTATTCTCGGGTTCCGTACCGCAAAAGAAAACAAGTGTAAATTAAAAATTTATAACACCCCCGACAAGTGAAGGTTACAGTAACTAGAAAGAGCTGATAACTTTCAAACGGCTGAACCGATTTTATTGGATTATAGCTAAGAACACACTCGATCAAGCCACCTTTCAAACAAAAAAAAACTATATTAAAATCGGTTCATTAGTTTAGGAGCTATGATGCCACAGACAGATACACAGATACACACGTCAAACTTATAACACTCCTCTTTTTGGTTTGGGGGTTAAAAAAGAACCCTTATAATAAACAGTGCAATTCAGCTCTCACAGCGATTTGGGTCTAAAAATATTAAACCTACATACCGACTCACTTTTTGTCGCATAACTCTTATCTCTCGTATAGTATGTGTGATCAGAAAACTTAAAAATAAAATCAAGCCAATCACACTAATATTATAAAGGAGAAAGTTTGTATGTGTGTGTGTGTGTGTGTGTATGTTTGTTACTCCTTCACGCAAAAACTACTGGACGGATTGGGCTGAAATTTAGAATGGAGATAGATTATATCCTGGATTAGCACATAGGCTACTTTTTATCCCGGAAAATCAAAGAGTTCCCACGGGAATTTTAAAAACCTACATCCACGCGAACGAAGTCGCGGGCATCAGCTAGTTGCATATAAAACTATGATAATTCTGTAATTAGTGCTGTACTATAGTGTGGAGTTGCAGTCACTCCCGTACGGATAATTTGGCTCAGCATCCAGTATGATAAGATAGCTCCTGTTTATCTCGCTTTACTTGCTCTTATCATTTAAATGGAAATGCAAAGAGAGCTGTATTCTTTGCATTTTAGTTGTTTGAAAACTGTTTCTGCATACCTTCAGCTTATTATGTAACCCTAAAAGGGGTCTCTCCGTCACTCGCTCCATACAAACGTAGTTCCAATTTCATTTGAATATTAAGCAACCAAAGTCCATGAAATTTTGCAGACATATTCTAGAAACTAATATCTATGCTTGTGGTTTCCCAGGTTTTTGTTAAAATATTCGGTTTCAAAGTTACGCGGTCTTAAAATTTCACATACAAATCTTTGAGCCCCTGTAATTTTAAAACTACATATTTTTAGAAAAATCTAAAACACTACAGGCACAGATATTAGTTCCTAGAATATGTCTGCAAAATTTCATGGACTTTGGTTGCTTAATATTCGAATGAAATTGGAACTACGATTGTATGGAGTAAGTGACGGAGAGAGCCCTGTTAAGGACCGATGCATACTGACGGAGTGGAGTGGAGCTGAGTCGTTATGGTAACAACTTTTTTTTTAACTTAATTTAGCTTCATGTTATTTTTCATAGAAATTGTTGTAAGAATGTTATTGTTGTATTTGTTGTATTTTATTGTTGTAATTGTTGTATTATCGTCTCAATAAATCGTTGTCCACGGCTGGACAAAATCCTCTTGGAGCGATTTCCGTACGTGGTGTTTGATTTTTTTAAATCAGAGATGACGTCTTCATTTTCTTTTCATACTGGAACTTTCAATTAAAATATCATTCACCGTTCGACTACAGAATAGCAAGAAATCCTTATTGATTGACATCCAATTTATTCGTACCAAACGTTTTTGTTCATAGTTCCTGATACGAACCGCTTTAGCGTGGAAACGCCCTTCCGGCATCTGTGCTTCCTGCCATGTAAAACTCGAACACCTTTATGACAAAGTAAATACGTATCTTCATGGCTAGTGCGCTCCAACTTAGACACAACCATTCATTCTCTTCATGGTCAAGTGCAAGTTCATCAATCATCAAAAAAAAGAGAAAAACAGACTAACTCGCTTATCAATGCCCAGCCCAAGAAACTCGTAGATCTAAAAAGCTGAAATTTTACACAAAGTTTCCTTTATCTAATATAATCACGGAATAATGCCATATTTTTTGAAGTTCCCACGGAATATCATTTTTTAATTCCATTACAAGCTAGACCTTGACTTGAAGAAGATCACGATCTTACGTGGTGGTCAATTATCTTGCAGTCTAAGATGAAATTGGACTAACTTGGAAGGGGTATGGTTGGAACTTGGGGGGTAATAGGGGGTTAAGAGGATTTATTTATATTTTCGTCGAGAGAATCCGTGGGTGGTTGAGTATATACAAGTATATATTATCATATAATGGAAAAAATATATTTCAGTGAGTTACGATTTGAACGTCAAAGGGAATAAGGGCCCTATAAGCCACGCTCGCTTGGAAATCCTTAATTTGGGAAATGTACATCATTTGAAAGTTTCCGGCCTTTGCTGCTGTGTTGTCTACGCAACTCAAATATAGCGAATTATAGGGGCCTCTAATTGAGACTGGTGTCTAAAATTCGACGAAAATCTTCGCGTAACTAGGTCCTTTGATAAAAAAAGTATTTTTTAAGATTCCGTACCTCAAGAAGCAAAACGAAATCCTTAAAGGGTCATACTATTGTCTGTCTGTCTGTCTGTCCCTCTGTTGTATCTGTCAAGAAAACCTATTGGGTACTTCCCGTTGACCTAGAACCATGAAATTTGGCAGATAGGTAGGTCTTATAGCACAAGCAAAGGAAAAAATCCGAAAACCGTTAATTTGTGGTTATATCACAAAAAAAAATGTGTTTCAATTTTCGTAGTAAAATAACTATACCATATAGTGGGGTAGGGGAAGTCCGGGAGACTTGCTCAGGTGGGAGAGTTGAACCACCTTATAAAATTCAGCTTAAATTTCGCGCTAATGAAACGTCAAGACGGTCATTGGTAAAGCGTGGGAGGCCAATAACCAGCACGCCGCCATTTTTTACAATGGCCGGTTTGTTTGGCTATCAGGCTCGGAAAAGTGTTTTTGTTACGACGGAGTAAATTTTATTAATTTCTGTATTTTTGAGATTGCGGCCGTGTTTATAGAGTTACATATTGTGTGTTATTACTATTGTACTGCCTGATTATTGTAGTTTGACATGTGCTAAGTATTTTTTTGCTAAGATTGGTTGTTTTTCTGTGAGTAAAATTTAATGTCAAAGTAGTATATGCGGGAGAGTTGAACCATGGCGGGTGCGGGAGATATGATCAGTGGTTCATGTCTCCCTCTACAGTGTTTGTATGCGAAAATTTGAAGTTTTATTTAATAAATTTAGAAATTTAGAAAGAAAACTTTGAAAACTAAACAAGGTTCGAAACAAAAAGCCCAGAGAAAGAAAACCTAAAAACTGGAAAAGGCTAAAAAAATAAAAATGTTAATGATGATAGTGAAACCGAGTGTGACGACTTATGTGAAGATGTTGCGTACGCTGATAGTTCCAGTAATAGTGATTTTGCAGAATTCCTGACGTGAATGATCGTTGGTATTGTTTTGTTTGCACATCAGAAGAAATTATGACTATACGTTTATGTGGTTTATGCCAAAGATATTATGTCCATGAGATATGCGTAGGAGTTACACAAGATATTGATGAAAAGGTTAACAGGACTCTCTCCATCACTTACTCCATACAATCGTAGTTCCCATTTCATTTGAATATTAAGCAACCAAAGTCCATGAAATTTTGCAGACATAGTCTAGAAACTAATATCTGTGTCTGTGGTGTTTTAGATTTTTCTAAAAATATGTAGTTTTAAAATTACAGGGGCTCAAAGATTTGTATTTTTCTTTAAAAAAAGGCCCAACTTTGTGCTCGTTTTTCTAGACAATGGAGCAATTTAATGAAATTTGGAAAAACCACAGACCTAGAAAATTTAATGAATATTATGTAGTAAAAAAATTATCGTTATATATTTTATATTGTTATAATTGTGTGGGAACTACGAAAACCAGAAATTACACCCAGAAATCTTGAAAATTTCGTGCTGTCTCGATTTGTGCAAGCGGGGTGGTGAAGTGCGGGGGACGACACGTGAAACTGACAGAAACTGACAGTCTAAACACACGGGCCACATTTAGACTGCACCCAACTCCAAACTTGTCGATAGGTCTAACTAAATACACTGGTACATTTCAACTTGCGTTAGACGTATGCGTTACCTACTCAGACGTTGCCTGTAGATAAAAATATGTCTCATGTTTGCTGGCAATAGCGCATGCATCAAACCCTGCAAGTTGCAACTCTCTTGCAACCTATTCCTCACGCAATACGCACAGCTTTAATATTATAATTTTTGACAATGTATACTATATGTAATGCCATATCACAGGTCACTCTCTGATTTATTGCTAATAATTTACTTCCAAATGCAAAGAAATCTAAGTGTGTTGAATTCACACTGCCCAATACCAGGACCTTAAATGACATAATTTCATTGATAAATAATCATATGTTGAAAATAAAGGAGAACCCCGTGTTTCTCGGTATAATGTTAGATGCAAAGCTTCTATGGAACACCCACATATCAACACTTGATGGTAAACTCAGCTCTGCTGCTTACACTGTTAGAAAAATTCGACAGGTACTGACGTGGAAACTGCAAAAATTGTATATTTTGCCTATTTTCACTGTATTATGTCTTACGGACTCTTGCTATGAGATAAAGCGGTAGATATTGAAAAAAAAATATATTACAGAAAAGGACAGGACGTGCAATTTATAATTTAAAACCGCGCGCTGCCATACAATAAAAATATAAGGAAATAAGTACCTTATCTATTATCTTATAGTAGCTTTTAAATATATTTACAACTAGCTAATGCCCACAGCTTCGCTCGCGTGGATTTAGGTTTTTAAAAATCCCGATCCTTTCATTTCCCAGAACAAAAGTTGCCTCTCCGTAATAGCCCGTCCCCGGGATGCAACTTGTTTCTGTATCACGTAAGAATATTTAAACGGATGATCCTTTTCAAATCCCGAGGGATCACCAGGATTTAGGAATGCAATTTCTTACAGCATCCTATACCTTCAATATCAATTAATAATCGACACTTTTTAAATCCCATTAGCTTTAGTAGTCAGGTCCCCTGCAACATCAGGATTGAGGAGTTGGAATCCAAATTTTTTATTGAACAATGTCGCAAACTTTCTTTATCGATTAAAAAAACTACCCAAAATTACGCAGTTAGGTTACCTGCCAAATTTCATGGTTTTGAGTCAACGGGTACCCTAGAGGTTTTCTTGACACACACGACAGACAGACAGATAGACAACAAAGTGATCCTATAAGAGTTCCGTTTTTCATTTTGAGGTACGAAACCCTAGAAAACGTAGGAACGGCATTCCGAACCAGTGGTAAATTTGTCTGACCATCCAAAAACACTTTGAAGTTTACCTAAAAGTTTACAGGAATAAAAATTTATCATTGTATTCCATTCCATTTCATTCTATTCCATTCTGTTCAAAGATAAATAGATAATAAAAATATTTGTCACCGAAACAATAATTTACGATACATCAACCAATATCAATTTTACTGATGACAATCTGACTATTACCAAAGTGAACGACTACTATAATATCTATTATATACGACTAACATAATATGTATTATAAATTGTGTGCCGTTTGCATTCTCACTAGGTTCTCATTAAGTTTGTTTTATTTGGTTAAACTTTCTGGCATTTATATTGTTATGACGTTTAATTGGCAAACAGTCTGTTTATTGGCTCAAACTCAAAAATTCAGCCAATCACAACAAAGAAAATATTGTAATAATGATTGATGCAGCTTTCTGTAATTGAAAACAAAATATTTGACATTAACTTGAATGTGACAGTGTTTTCCGAATAGGGTTGCCAGAGGCCCCGTATTTTACTGGTTACCCCGTATTTCGGGATACAGAAACCTGGCTGGCGAAATCAAACACTGACGTTATGTCCAGTAGAAAGAATATTTTCCTTTTGCGGCAATGCGTAGCCGAAACCCACTCGATATTGATCATGGTCGTAGCCAAGGCAGCGGGGCTTGGTTTGAGGATGTAAGCCTTTTTTTATACAAGTTAGCCCGTGACTTTAATCTTTTCTAGTGGTAAGTGATGATGCAGTCTAATTTCTTGGCCGTTAGGGCCATAGTAACCATATAACTAGCCATGACCGAAGCCTCCCATCAGACCAGAAATTTAGAAATGGCGACTGCGCCTGGGAATCCGTCAAAAACCTAAGCCTAAAATAATACTTACACTATTTCTTGCATTTGCTTACCAATTTTTTTTGGAAATATATCAATCATTTCCCGCTCACTTCACTCGCGCTTTGAATTTGTATTACTTGGTGTAAACTCCGCAATTTCGTTAGCATGAATTTAGATTTTAAAAAATTCCGTGGGGGATTTTCCGGGCTAAAAAGCCGCCTAAAAAAAAATGTCTGGGATGCAAGTTACCTCTGAATAGTAAGTACCAAAATTTTGGTAAAGAAGATGGGCCGTGAAAGGGTAGATAGGCAAATAGATATACTGTCGTATTCGTAATATTAGTATGGATAGGAAGCTTTAAAAATATAATCTTGCTATGGCTAAACTCGTTTCCCTTTCACTTTAATTTTTTCTGTATTGAACCAAAAACACTTACGCTCACTGCGCTCGCGCTTTTTTATTGTTGTATTTTATCTCACTGACAAATTGAAAGGTGAAATTTCACTAACCAGGTAATTAGCCCATAAAGTTGAGCGAATGTTTTTTTCCTCATGACAGGATTCAGTTCCGGCCCTGATAAAACCTCTCCCGCAATCGATTCCTGGCTACGGCCATAGTATTGATACTGTGAAGGTGGAATTACAAATTAAATGTAATTTTAAGTTAAAATGAAAAGATTGTATGCATGAAATGTATAACATTTTGCTTTACAAAACTTAAGAGTTTTTAAAAGCTATTTAAATAAATAAATCTTTTATTTAAAACCACATTGCAAACACAGTTCACTAATCAAGACACGGCAACATACGGAGAAAAAATACAAAACTTACAAATAAACTAAAATATCTAAATAGGCTTTCCATGCATTTCAGAGAGAACCACCGCCTATTTCTTTAAATACTTCAAATTTTCAAATTTCTTCAAATCTAAACCCCGTATTTTTGATGGTGGTAGCCTGTAAATCAAAAAGAGGCAGGTGGCAACCCTACTACTTCCTAGACAGAATTTAAAAATTGTTTTCATTACTCGGTATGCCTACTGCCATAGTGTGACAGAAAGTGTGACGGTAGTTGTGACCTCTGATTGGCCGACTCTCTTTCACTATTTGCTAAAATTGATGATTGCAACAACAATTTTTTCTTTTTTGTAATCGAAAACAGAACACGGACGTCAAACAGGTTGACTAATTGCAATCATTTCTGACCGGCTAACATTGTTCCGCTAGTGGCTAAAACTCACTGTCGCAGCAAGAACATGGTAAATTCAGCCAATCACAGCAATTTCAATTGGTTATCACAAATGTACCGATCTAGGAACCGAGAATGCACGAACCAGGGCAGGTAGAGATAAGAACAATAATATCATACGTAGGAAATCGACGGGGGATCGTTGACAACGATAGCCTTAAGAAAGACCAACAAATTTGATTAAAGAAACGTTATATATTTAACTTTGTTGGCGAAATGTTTAATAGGTAATTATGTTGATTGTGGAATGTTAAAGAATATGTTGAAATTTTCTTTTTTTTAGGGTTCCGTACCTCAAAAGGAAAAACGGAACCCTTATAGGTAGGTCTTATAGCACAAGTACAGGAATAAATCTGAAAACCGCGAATTTGTGGTTACATCATTAAAAAAAAAAAAAAATGTGTTTCAATTTTCTTAATAAGATAACTATACCAAGTGGGGTATCACATGAAAGGGCTTTACCTGTACATCCTAAAACAGATTTTTATTTATTTTTATGTATAACAGTTTTTGATTTATCGTGCAAAATGTTGGAAAAAAATTCTGAGTGCGCGAGTCTGACTCACATCAGTTTTTTCTTTATAAGAAAAGCAATAGCTATGTTTATTTATGATTTAATTTCATTTTGTGATGTTTTGTTTAATATATCTGTAATTTAAGCTACAAAATGTTTTTATTTTCCCCTTTAAAATGCTATGTTCAACTCTCCCCAGACCCCGGTTCAAGTGTCCCTCGGGGTGGGGAGAGTTGACCCAAATCCCATTTTTCATTCAAATATATATAACATATTTCAGTATTATAAATTCGAAAAAGTAATTATGCATAAGTAATCCTAAATAAATAAGCTACTGTTTATAATTACAATTGAATCACTAAGCCTCATTTATAAGAAAATACGACACTTTAAGCAAAAAGCGGTTCAACTCTCCCGGACTTCCCCTATCATATGAAAGAGCTGACCTGTAAGTACATTTTATACCTGTAAGTATAAGGTTTTTTACTCTAACATTTTCAATTAAAAAATAAAAAGTAATGATTTGGAATTTTATTTTGAGCATTAGGTACATTACATTGATTTTCATGACAGTATTCTTCTGAACGCTTATTTTATGTTTTGTGTGTATTTTTTAATTATGAGCTTCAATAAACAAACGGTTAATTCAAAGTAACCCAAAGATAATGGTAGGTAACACAAGATAACATTTTAATGAACAAAAAGTGTAAGATTAATTATTATCTTTCGAGATCGCCCACAATGGATCAAGGCGGGGGTCAGATGACCCCAAACCCTCATTAACAAAAAAGGTTACCGTCGATTAATAGGCTGCTCGTATTATAACTTTTTTGTTGTTTTGAAATCGAGATTACTACCGAGTACCGTCTAATTAAAATCGCACCGCCCAAAACATACTTGTGCACACTCGATATCTAAATCTAAATATCCATACTAATATTATAAATGCGGAAGTGTGTATGTCTGTCTATCTGTCTGTCTATCTGTCTGCTACTTTTCACGGCTCAACAGTGTAACCAATTCTTACGGAACTTGGTACAGGGTTAGCTTATATCCCGGGGACGGGCATAGGCTACTTTTTATCCCGGGATTCCTAAAGACCCTTCCACTTAACAGATTTGTATGAAATTCGGTACCGAAGTAGCTTGCGTCCCTGTAATCGAAATAGGCAACTTTTTATCCCGAAAAATCACACAGTTCCCATGGGATCTATAAAAATCTAAATCCACGCGGAAGTCGCGGACATCCTCTAGTATATCATAAGGAAAAGGTACGTTATGTCTATGGTACGTCCAGACTCATTTGTCTGTGTCCAGAGTAACGGTAAATACAGTTCAATCTACACAGGCAAGATCGAGAACTGCGCAGTCCAATCTTCAGCAGCTTTTGGAACTGCGCGGTATACCGTCTTGCTCAAAATGGCTTGTGCTGGTAAGCTCACAGGTAAGACGGAACGTGTAGCCGGGGCCTTAAACAAAATGTTCGAGAGGTTTGAACTTGTCCGGAGTGTGAACAGGCGCGCACTTACCCGCGCAAGTGCGACGTGTAAAGGCCGATTCACACCTAGCACGTACACGTGACACGTGCGCAGTGACGCGCGTGAACCGCTAACACACCGGGTCACGCTTTACGCAAGCGGTGTGCCATGTTTCATATAGTTCCATACATTACAACGCAATGGTACGTCTATGCTTACGAACGCTTACGCAGCTTGTGTGAACGAGCTATACATCCGCTCCGCAATCCGCCATACACGGTGTGCCGTCACTCAGGTCGCACCCTAAATTTGAAACTATAGAGCGCATTTTGACTTTGCTTAGACTTAATTTTCAGTCAAAACTGGACAGATTTATGCCAGTGGTATAGCGCTGTCTCGTTTTAACAGTGTCTTAAGTCTGAGCAAAGTTAAAGTGCACTCTATAGACGTGAGGTCTTAGTTCGGGGCAAACCACTGGTAGTATAATACGAATAAAATGTAGATCGAGCGAAAACAACGCTCCTTCGAGCATTACCATCATTCTCTTATTCATTCGTATGGGGTCTCGAGCGATTTCTAACAAGCTTTCAACATTTGCACACGACTTTATGGCCACTTACTTTTAAAGCACGACTTAACCCGACTTGAATATAGAGATATACTAGCTGATGAACGCGACTTCGTCTGCGTGGATGAAGGTTATTTGAAATCCCGTGGGAACTCTTTGATTATCTGGGATAAAAATTAACCTATGTGCTAATCCAGGGTATTATCTATCTTCATTCAGTTAAATCCGTCTAGAAGTTTTTGCGTGAAGGAGTAACAAACATACAACAAACTTTCGCCTTTATAATAAGTATTATTGTGATTAGCTATAAAGCTACAGCTACATTTGCGCGTCACAAACGAGGGTTGTGGGATCGTCCACGACGTAAATCTATACGTGCACACCTGCGTGATGATTGTCGTCGGGTACGGATAGGTTATACCTAATATCGTGGAAACCAACGCCCATGTGGCTGACGTTTATGCTTCGTAGTCACTTTTGATCGTTCAGGTTTGGATGATAGTTAAGAATGCAGTTTAGATTAATCACAGTACCATTTTTTTTTTTGAGAATTTGGTACGTAGGACATGTGCAATAAAATGAGCAAATAGAGTTAAGAATGAGTATTTTGTTTCATTATATACCCTTTCCATTATAGACCTTAAGAAACTGCTTCATTAACACCAACAGGATAGAAATGGTGTTGTAAATTTGGAATTGGTTAGATTGTTCCGACGTAATGATCAATAATTAAATAAACAACAATGATAGCACTTGAGAGAATAGCCCTACCACTGTTTAGTTACTATACAGTTGAGAAACAAACATACTTGTAAAGCCTACACCAATTTATTATAGGACTGAGAACTTTTTATAATGCGATCGTTAGCCTAAGCGGTTACCAACGCGTAGACATACATCGAAGAGCGAAGACAAAAACAGACACGAAGTCGTGCTTAATAATAATATTATGACCTTTTCTATAATTTGGTTTTATTTCGTACCATTGTCAACAGCTACAACGTATCCATTGAATGGCGAAAACAATTGCGTTCTTATGGTTCGAATTTAATTCAAACAATTTTCTAGTCTATTATGTTACAATACAAGTGTAAATTAAAAATTTATAACACCCCCGACAAGTGAAGGTTACAGTAACTTGAAAAGGGCTGAACTGATTTTCTTGGATTATAGCTCAGAACACTCTCGATCAAGCCACCTTTCAAACAAAAAAAAAACTAAATTAAAATCGGTTCATTAGTTTAGGAGCTACGATGCCACAGACAGATACACAGATACACACGTCAAACTTATAACACCCCTCCTTTTGGGTCGAGGGTTAAAAATATGTTTCATTCTAATTTTAAATAATCTCTTGTGGCCTTATGTAAAACCTAGGTTAAGATTATAATAAGAACTTTTTGAACTCTATTTATGACGAAATCGCGGGCATTCTCTAGTATACAATAAAACCATCGTGAATATTTGGATATACCTAGATAAGTATATGCGTCCACGTTGGATATAGGCCTTTTCAGGTAGCACCAACGTTGCCTATCCTTGGTTATTCAGCTTAGTTGTTTTCCATTCCGAACTGTATGATTTAATAAACTGTGGCTCTACTATTTTGCTATTTTCATAAAGGCTTCTTCGGAAGTGGGTAATTATCCTGAATCCGTTGGGACTCTTCTTGAGAGGTAGTGCTTTATTTGAGTATGCCTTTAGCGATCATTATTGATATTGTGTTGGTTAATTACTTTGAACGTTACGAAGGAGATTAGTTTTATACTTTCTGCGTCGGTGTGCTCATTGCTGAAGGTCATGACTCCTATTTAATACCCGAATATACGAGTAACTTTTGACCCCTTTGATTGATTGAATGCAGTTTTCTTAACTATACAGTGTGTAACCAGAACGCTAGAAAATTTTAGCGTTGTTATTATTATACTACCTATCCAATGCCAATAAACATTGGCTTATCTTGTAGTTTTAGTGATTTAGTATTTTTCAAACCCGCATTGTATAGCGTGCAAAACTCGGGTCAATGCCCCACCTACGACGAGTGACCTATTTACGGAACGTTCGTTGACCTCTAGCATCAGTCAGATGTTTTATTTGCAATATATTGTGAACTTTCAAAAATCAGAGGATTTTTTAATATTATTTTTTTTGCACTTTTTTTATGGTATCTTATCAGTACCTAATCATCAATACTATCGCTTGTCTTCGTTTTTGTTAGCCTTCTGGTTACGCCTTGTATAGGTATGCGCTTGACAACAATCACATCGAATAGTAGGTGATGATGCGGTCTAAGGTGTATCTTAACATTGTAGTTAATAGGTAAATACAACTAACTGTTCAAGGCTTGATGTTGGGAGAGTAAGGTGGTTGTTGTGGTAAATTGCAAAGAAACTAAAATAAATTTTATAAAGTTACAATAACAAAGTGCTTATAGGCTTTTATTTGAGTATCTATCCGTGTCACTTGGAAGCGGTATTTTCGTACCCCAATTCTCGGATGATCATAAATAAAATGTACGTCGAACGGAATCCTCTGGAAGCTATTGAATAAATCACTTAGCTCCTTTTAAAATGCATGACATATTCATTATATTATATTTTAACTTAAATTTATTGG
Source organism: Maniola jurtina (assembly GCF_905333055.1). Classification (NCBI taxonomy): domain Eukaryota; kingdom Metazoa; phylum Arthropoda; class Insecta; order Lepidoptera; family Nymphalidae; genus Maniola; species Maniola jurtina. Next base: position 12,336,395 of record NC_060044.1, read on the forward strand.
TATATAAATTACTCGTAACTATTATAATATGATAAGCCTATCCTCGTTAAGTAAAGGTTTTAATAAAACATTATGTAACTTTAACAGTTTTTCATTTTTCTGATAGAGCACGAAGAGTGATTGGTGGGGTGATTCGATTACTCAGTGATCAACACTGAATGATAGTCACTGATCTCATCATGTGACATTTATTTTTAATCCAATAAAGGTTTTTTACAAGTGAAGGTTACAGTAATAACTAGAAAAGAGCTGATAACTTTTAAACTTCTGAACCGATTTTCTTGAATTATAGCTAAAAACACTCTCGATCGGCTCTTTCAAACAAAAAAAAACTAAATCAAAATCGGTTCAATAGTTTAGGAGCTACGATGCTACAGACAGATACACAGATACACACGTCAAACTTATAACACCCCTCTTTTTGAGTCGGGGGTTGATTATTTTAATATCTCTCAGTGAAGCAGAAATGTTACAGAACTAACTAATGTCAAATGCTTGTCAAAGATGTCATTTGTATCAGTGATGACCACTGAGTTGGTGAATCACTGTGCTGGATTAAATCCCCGTACTGGTCTTAGGTTGAAATGTATAGAGTGCACTTCGACTTTGCTTAGCCTTAAGTTTCAGTTAAAACGAGACGGATTTATGCCAGCGGTATAACACTGTCAGTAGTGTTGAATTGGGGATTCTGTATCAAAATTGGTGGGGATTTTGGATCACTCTCGCTACGCTCGCTCGCTTCGCTCGCCGTGATCCAAAATCGCCACCAATTTTGATACAGAATTCCCCAATTCTAAACTACTGTCCTCAACAACACATTAAATAAATGGAGTGTAGCTAAATCCAAGCAAAAATTAATCAACTATCCGTATTTTGAACAAACTATTCACATGGTTTAAGAACGAAATATTCATTCTATTTGCACGAGCAAATATGGTGATAAAACTAGATAGGTACTAAGAAACCTTGAATTTTAAAATTACTCTTCAAATGTAATATTTTTACAACATGAAAAACAACTATTTGGCTATAACAACCTACACCAAATATTGTGTTTTCAATACGAGTATAATCAGTAAATTAAATAAAAGAAGCAGGTATATGGAAGTTAAACAAGCATATTTAATCATCTAAAACTTTATTATTCATACACCACTTTTTTAAACAAGTTACATTTTTCAGCGCACAGATGGTCGGATGATAAACACAACTATATATGTCAGAATGTGAATTATACAACTCATACAATGTTAATAAACGAGGACATCCTTTATCTTCTAAATTATGTACGTTAGGATTACTTAATATATCTTTTAACCATAACTGCTTTTCAAGGCCTTTACAATAAATATCATTATTTTTTAAAATATCTATTAGATGGTATTTATAGGTCTCGTAAGGCACGATTCCCTCGCTCCATAATATTTTTCTATTCTTTTCAATCCATTTAACTTGTTTCTTTTCTGTGTCTGTTAGCCATTCATAGGGATATGGCGGTTTTATTAACAAAACTTGAACTCGATCACTATACACTATAGCAATCTCTTTAGGCAGAAAGTAATTTTGATCATTTTTAAAACCTTGAACGTCCACAATAATTTTCATGATAGTTTTCGAACAATGTTACTCAGCGGCCTATACTCCACAAGACGATCGTTTATGATTAAACAGTAAGCGCTGGTATTGCTTGGAATTTCCTGAGACGTTTCTATTTCCAGACGAACATCAACTGGACCAGTTTTTAAATTTTCATTTTGTCTGGAACAATCTATGACAAATAAAGGCGCTATTTCTTTAAATGTATGAAGATCAAGCAGTGGATCAATAGGAAGGTTGTAAAACGACTGACGAAACTTGGTGTACATGTCGTATAATATACTGTATTTATTTTCCTCAAACTTGAGATTTAAAGCATCATACGGATAATAGTGGGAATTCAGGAATAATGTGACATTGGTTAATGTACAATGATCGAATATTGTGCTGTCTCTGTTTTTAACGTTTTTTCTATTAGTTTGCAAACCAAATATAACATATCGAGGTTTTTCTAATTGAGAAGCAGTCTTTAACGCCCATGAATGTTTGGTAGTTTTTGGCAATAATGGATATTCATACAAATCCCAATTTCTAAATGCTATTTGTACGGGATTATCTTTTTCTAATTTCCTTAAAAGTATTAATCTTTGCTGATCTGATACTTTAATATGTGGTACTCGCCATTGGATTCTCTGTATATCAATGTCTACAATATCATCGCTACCCATGACAACACTATTTATGTTAGTACTACCTCTGTTAAGTATGAGTTCATGTTTACAGTTTATTATTATTTTATTGTAGTCTTCAGCAAAACCTAAAATCTTATTTAAGGGTATCAAAGCATTAAAATTTCCATTTTGATTTTTAAATCCGTCTATATTCCAACCCCAAGCAGCAGCCGCTTTACTGTCACCGCTATTCATTGAAATGAAAGATTTTATGGTTGTAGTTATTCCAGCATTTCTAATACGATCGATTTCAACACCATTCATTTCGTATCGGATATCTTGAAAAAGAAATGCAATTGCATTATTACTGAAGTCAACACTTTTCTTTTGAACTTTGCCAGCTTGATCTTTATGAGTCACCGAAACTTTTCCTTCAATGTAAATGGAACTGGCTGATGGTAACACGTAAATATCTTGCTGGTGAATAGGTATCCGAATTTCATCATTTTCATTGAAACTGTTATTGTATGGATTATATGTATGAACCTCATAACTCTCGATAGAGTTATCGAATTCAGGTAATTCGTTGATCTGAAGGAGGCTCATACTTTGAAGCCGAGGGCTTTAAGAAATTGTTTATTACTCTGATGAATTTTTTTATATACTCTAACACGTCTTCTTTGTTTTACACTTTCCTTGGTAATAACTTTCTTAATAGTTGGGTTATACTCTTTATAATAATTACTTTTGTTAAATACGATCATTTTGACTTTTTCAAATGAAGACACAAAACAATAGTTTCGCCCTTAAAATTTATATTATTGCCTTCCAAATCCAAAATTTTTATTGTTATTGATGAAATTATCTTTCTTTTGACCGGAAAATATATCACATTACTTGGAGATTCTATAAATCTATGACCTGGAGGAATGTTTGGCACAAACTCATAAATAATATGTGAAGGAGAACCGTTAGTGTACGAACTCTGTACAAGATCACATTCGATCCTTATGACAGACAGTGGTAGAATGTTAACGGATTCTGTAGATTCATGCCATTTATTTGCTTTTAGTTTTTCGTTAGAAAAACCTAGCATAGGTCCAATACTATTTTCTGAATTAAAGTTTATAGTTTCAGTACAGTACAAAGAGCATGTCATTGTATTGATGTTAGATTTTATTTGTAATTCACAATTTTCAACTCTTTCTTTTAGGTATTCATACAAATCTTGTAAATCGTAAGCACCTGGTTGAATAAGAATTCTTTTTTTCTCTTCTCCATATTCAAACACATTATTATTATAGTCTACATTTGGAATTGAATTAAATGCAGAAAAATATACTAAGCCACACTCATATTCGTCTTCCAAAATAAGAGGAGGGGCGTAAAATGATTCTAGAATAGATTTTTCACCCACGATCGTGAGTGTAATAGACATGATGGTTAAATGAGCTTACATATTTTTGTATCATCTATTTATTTTCAATTTTTATTCCAAAAATTAATAAGAAATTTGATACATAGATGGCCACAGTTATAAGAATTAGATCCTTGATAATTGTCATAATTATAATTAATATTCGCTCCCACATATTTTACAAATTCTTTAGGCGGTTTCAAATTACCATAACTATCAAAGTATTCAATGTAATTATTTATTTTTGCATAGGCTACCCAATGAGTTCCAGGATTTTCAGAGCTATCTAAGTTGATGATACCACACTCTTTTTTAAAAGGATATTTTGGAAGTTCATTTCTCATAAATACACCTCTGAAATAAGGAATATTTTTTGAAATTTTTAGAATATCCAAGTTACTTAGAGCACGATTAGGTAGCCGCCGAATCAGTTTTTTTCCTTTGCTGTGTATATTCCCAAACCATTACCATAGGGCTTTATAAATAATCCTTTTCCGATACACAATGTTTCCATCTTCTCGTTATGTCTCTTTAGTTCTTGAAATTTTTTTTTCATTAAATTAATAGCATTGACTGCTTTCACTATACTAGCAGTACCACCCGCTAAGCTGCCCGCGGCAGACAATCCTGCAAATATGGGGACTAGTGGCAAAACCCCACCTGTCTTTGGTATGGGTATTATACGCGGTACATTAACTGAAGATGTCGCTGCTAATTCCTTAGCAGCAGCAAGAGCTAATTCGATTGCAGCTTTTTTGCATTTAGGTTTCAATTTATGGATATGTTTTTTCGCGCGAGATACAATATCCTTAAAGCTTTTCTTAAAACCAGCACCAGAATTACTTGTTTTCAAATTGTTAGATTTTCTTCTCAAAGTCATTTTACGCTTGGATGGTTGTTTCTCCATTTTTAATAAAAGAGAACTCTGCTCAGTATCGTAGATAATAAGAGACTGAAAGTTGTTAACATAAAATGTGTTTATAAAAGATTTAGTTTATCTATCCAACTGTTTTCACTAGGCGGCAGACCTAACCATTTGACATATAATTTATTTCCTTTTGTTTTTAAAACCTTTTCAATAAGATATATATCAGGATGTTTTGTTTTTTGTAATTCTTCAGTATAGAATGATCCTAAAATAGGTCGCTGTCTTGCATCTTTTAGAAGGTAAGTAATTGGATGAGTGTTTTGAACTTGAGCTATATTAAAAATTTCAGTTGACCAGTTGGGAGTATATCCTTTGTCAAAAGTTCCTTTGTATTTGCTTATTCTTACATAATCTCCAATTTTGAATTTTGAACGTTTCTGCGATGGTGCTGATAATTGTAGTAGTCTGTATCTTTTTAGTATATTTTGTTTATTCTTTTCATTAACTTTATCTGGAGCTGTACCAATTGTTCTGTGAAATGTGGAGTTATATTTTTTCATGATGTGCTCGAGGGTTCCATCATTCCATTTGTAATTCCCTTGCAAGCTAAATTGCTTGTACATTTTAGTTTTCAACGTTCTTATAAATCTTTCTACTATTGACGCCTTTTTAGTGGAATAAGTGGAATAATGATTTATACCGTATTTTTGTAATAATTTTTTGAAACAACTATTATAAAATTCTGTTCCTAAATCAGTTTGTAGATTTTTGGGAACACGACCTTTTTCTAGTAACTTACTAAATGCTTCAGTCACAGTTTCTTTATTTTTAAGTTTAAGCGGATATGCCCATGCATACTTTGAAAAAGCATCGATGACTGTTAAAATATATTTATATTGTGAATTATCTTTTGAGAATGATTGCATATCAACTAAATCGGCCTGCCATACATCATCAATGTCTTTAAGTATAACATGTCTTCGAGGAAAATTTTTCCTAACATTTTTATGTATTTCATTTACTACACTATCTTTGCTCATTTTTTGAATTTACGACTTACACCTTCTATATTCCTTTTTAGACTATTTATTTCTGATTTTAACTGCAACAATGTTTCCTCTACTGTTTTTAATCGTATATAGAGCCCATCTAAGAATTTGTCAACATATAGTTTAGTAGCACAGTCGTTTGGGTCAATGGGTGTACCAACATGTTTGATGATTTTATGTTGAGCATCAAAGATATTTTCTAAGGCAGAGCTATCCATTTTCAGTTTCTTGTGTACATGATGACCAAACTTGTTGACATTCATGTTCAACAGTGTTTATAGAACTAAGCAAAAATGTAACCAGGTTTTATTTTTATATACTTATTTTATTATACCAGCTTCTTTAAGTTCTTCAATTATTGATATAATCTCATTGTCATGACTAGTGTTGCCAGCATCTTTTGAAGCAATTAAAATTTTCAATCTATCTACTAACTCATTCGGATCATCCCAGTATATGAAATCTGTATTTTTTTTCAAAGTTTTAAGAGTTGGCATAAAACCACCTTGTTTTTTTTCTTTTAATTCACTATCAGTAAAGAGAGGTTTCACAATTTTAGTATATTTTGTCCCTTTATCGCCTTTAATCTGATTCGTAGGGTTATAATCTCTCCTATGTGCACTAGTATTGCATAAAATATCTTTATATACTAATTTATCTTGATCAGATACAATCTTTACATCTGGTTTACTCTGAAATAATAATTCTGCCAAACCTGGGGTTACTTCATAGGATCTATTTCCTATTTTAGCCATCATATTTTTGCTATGAGCATCACCATCTGAAAATGTTACTTTTGTATTTCCAATCATTAAATTACTATTTTCATTACGTACACCAAAAGGTACATTCAAATTATAGATTTCATTGCTTTTTTCAGGCGTTGGAGATGGAGTATAGAATTCTTCGATTTCTTCAAAATTTTGGGTAGAAGTTATTGGTTTTGGTGTTACATAATTTTTATCATCATTTTCTATGTTTTTAATTTTATCAGAAGTTGAAGGTGAACATGTATCTGGTAAATCATGGTGACTATTGTTTTTATTTTCTTTTTTTTGCAATACTATGGATTCTAATGGATCCGTTATGGATTTAAAAAGTTTGCGCCTTTTTAGTTCTAAATCATCTTCTTCTTCACGCATTTGTTTTGCTTTCTTTTTGATGGTTTCAATTGATTTAATTAATTGTTTCTTTACAACGGCTTCCATTTTTAAATTAAATATGGGTAGGTATTCTTACCAGTGCTCTCATTTGACTGACTAAATTTGTGTCTCGTATGTGGTATATAATTGTAAAATTGTTAGTCGAATTTCACGAATATGTCAAATGTTTTTCTGTACCGACCGTTATTTAGTTCGCAATCTTTGTTGATTGATAAAAACATAAACGGATCTTTCCAAATACTTGCACACAATTGTTTAAAGACATGCCAGCTCATATCAGAATTAACATGTTCCTTATATATATGTTTTAAGTTTATATCATCTTGCTTGAAAATAATTAAAAAGTTAACATTGTCACGTATTAATTGCTTAGGAATTTTTGAATATGTTTGGGTCAAGTAAAAGCAATCAATTTGTTTGTGTCTGCCCATCGAAAAATAATTTCGAATATTAACTTGATTTTCACAAGTCACGTCGTCAAAAATGAAAATAGAATTTCTTAAGGCTTCAGTTGGCGAAATAACTTCTTCACTATTTTTGAACATAATAAATTTAACATCTGGAGTATTTTGAAAAACTTTTTGTAGGAAACAATATTTAGATTGAAAAGTGGACTTTGAGTAAATATAAACATTTTGGAATTTAAGTCCATTTTCGTGCAATAATAAGTTTATCATAATATTTGTTTTCCCACAGTTGGAGGGTCCGCAAATTATGCATCGAATTGTGTTTGGTAGAAGTTTACTATGTCGGCTAAAGCATGGTGGTGGTGTTTCAACATCTATATAATTTATTTTTAATGATTCAGCCTGTTTTATCAACTTCATATTACTGATTGATGATAATTTTAAAAATGCAACTTATTAAATAACTTCATATTATTGCTAGTTGATTTAAATTTTAAGGTATTGCTTGTAGGTATCACATTCGTGTTTCACTTCGCACTTGTCTAGCGCACTATTATTTGTCGATGATTATATTAAAATGTAGGTATACATTTTAATTTAAACCTTGTGATAATAGTATGAAATTGAAATTCGTAAGAACTTAATATTAAACAGGTTCTAACATGTCGCTAGAGATTGCATAATGCGGACGAATGTCATACAAGTATATACAATTGTTTTGAAAACTTGACTCCATAGATTTGTTACTAAACAATTTTCATTCCCAGATCTTCTCACGCAAGGAACTCACTCGCTTCTGGTTAGTGAAAAAAATTACTTATATAATATTTTGACTGTATTCTTTTCTATTTTAGAATTTGTTTATTGATATTTTTATAAATGTTGTTTTATTGTTATATTTATAAAATTTTGTATTTTGTTACAGCATCATGTCGGACTTTTATTTCACGGATGACGAAAGAAACACAAGTATGAATAATCCATTTTATGGAGCTCAAGACTTGGATGCTATTTTAGAAAGAGAAGAAGAGAATAGATTGAAAGCTTTACGTGAGCAAAAAAATAATGAAACACTTGAAAATAACACCAGTTTGAAAACCATAAAAAAGAAAAATAAATTGTCTTTAAAAAAGAAGCTTCCAAAAATAGATCATGTGATTTCACCAGCTCCAGATTCATCTTTTGTTATACGGAAAAATAAAGCAAAGGGAAGCCACATTATAAAAATTGAAATACTTGAAATTGATAGTAAAGAACAGGAGAACAGTGCAAAGACTAATTTGAGTGTACAGTACATAGTGAGTGATAATTATGACAATATGATGGATGCTACAGAAGATTTAATTAATAGGATTATACAAAAGCTAAGTGTGCCTGAATAGTTAAATTTAATATTATTTTATTGTTATTTTGCGATTGTAAAAATAAAAAGCATAAATGAGTTCTAATTAAAGTATAAAGTATATTTTATATTTTCATATCATGCAAGTAAGTTGTAGTCCGAATATTTTCCATTAAGTAGTAAGTTTTTATAATACGTTAATCTTATGTTAAGTACTAAGTTTATGAAGTAATGTAAATAATTGGTTGAATTAATAAAGGGAATATAAAATATGTTGTGATTTTATTTGAAATAAAACACTGTGGTAAACTTAATCAAATTTATTAAATGCTAAATTACCATTAAAACTAATATTAAAATTAGACACATAAAAATTTGTAAAATACATAGGTACTTAGCATAATATTTTTACTAAAGAATCGTGCTGTAATGCCCCCAAGGCAAAGTTTTAAAATCATTTTCCATTATTTGCCTTTTATTATCATCACTATTTAATACTAATTTATTAATTTTCTGAGTAAAAACCTGATGATTTTTTGATCGTATGACAAACATATCATCTCTTATATTTTCATTGCAAAATAAGGCTTTCTTATATTTCTCAAAGTTTAATTTTTTTGTCACAGGCTTCGTGATACCCTTTGCTTTACTGATAGTTTTTTTCTCAGAAAGTAAACAATATAATTTTGCGCGTAAACCAACAAATTTAGAAATGATTTCTCCTCCCATTTCGTCTTTAAAATATCCAGGTATTTTCATATTAGCTTTCGGCATATTAAAAATATTATCATCTTCAAAATTGCTAGTATCAAAATAATGAATGTTATCTTTCATATCTTCATAAAAATCATCAGTTTTTACAAGATATAGTAAACTATCAGTATCCGTATAACATAACTGAACATTATTTCCATAGATTCTTTTTATGACCGAATAATGAAAATGATACAAATGCGTTTTCGACAGTTCAAGAATCGTGAATCCAATATATATTGGTCGATCTAAGACAATTTTTGTTTTTTTCAATTGAATAGCTACTAAGTTTTCAGAAAAAATTGATAAACTGTGAAAATGTGGTGCACTAATATATTTTTCCGCTCCATTCAATTTATTAGTATTATTTGTAGTATCTCTCCAAACGTTTACTAGTTTTACGTCAACCTGCTTCCTTTTGTTTTCTATCGTTTTTCCAAAAATAGAATTATTCTGCTTTTTAAAAAAGTCTTTCTCAAAATCAGACTTGGCATTTTGTCTGAGACTTGTGTTTAAAAAAATATAAGGCTCTAAAAAGTTGTCCTGATAAAAAGATAGCACTCTGTATATTTTTAAAAGCAATAAACCATTCTTTAAGCATTCTTGCAAGTGCATATAATGAATAACAAAACGATGTTTATTATATAAATTTGCCACCAATTTTTTGCTTTGATTTTGAGCAGGAGAATATTTTTCCGCAGCAAATGGTAGGTCTGAATGAGCATCATGAATATTATCCGGATAACATAAATCTACCTCGAGAATATATCCACACTGACTTTTTTTAGAAATGTTCCTTACATCAAAATTTTTAATTTCATTTTCATTTAAAAATTTAAAGTCACGCATTGGCATTTTTTGCATCATAGCAAAACCGTAAAGGTTGACACAGTCTAAATAAATTAAGTACGTACTTGACTCATTTTTATTGTAGGATGGTAAATATTTATTGTTTGCTTCAGCATATCTCAATGAACACTGGGCTAAACCACCTCGAATACCTTTTTCTAACATCTGATACATATCCACATCAGAAATCAAATCAAGCTCAACTTTAGTATATAACAACATTGCGTCCCAACTTAAAGATGGAGATGATACATAATAGCAGGGGTCTAAATTATAATAGTCTAAACTCATATTTCTGAACTTTTCAAAAACGTCGCATAGTAATAAGACATCGCATTGTAAGTATAAATCTGTATACTCTCCTAAGTTTTTTATACCAAAAGTTTTCCATATTTTTAAAGCGTGTTCGTAATCCTCAATGGAAATATTTTCACCTGTGAGTTTATTAAAAAAAATCGAATGTTTTGGTAACTTTGTTTCATTATATTTCTCCCATGCATCCATATAATCATAACAATAGACACCCTTTTTACAGGCCAAATTTAATAAGTGTTCATCCTTAATAAATACACGCATATGCTGAAAATCATTCGGATGAAGACTCTTTGCCAGTTTATCCAAACCCGAACTCAAAAAATTAAATGAATCGATAAACTTCAGTTGAGCAGCATTTGTTTTATCAATAGGTAAAAATTTTGTGAATGATATATATTTTTCTTTAGATTTTGGTATCAAGCTCGTTTTTCCGGTAATTTCTGATAATTCTTTAATAAATAAGTGGCAATCATAACCACTCAAGTTATGAAAAATGATCGGTATAAACGTACATTTTTTTGCATTTATGTTACAAGTGTTGTGAGCAGGGCCTCGGTATTTACCTGTAAAATGGTCATGATCCTTTACTATTATATCATATTTTTTAAACATTGTTTTACAGATGCAGCAAATTTTTGCTTCATTATATGAAGTCAACTCTTCGGTAGTAAGAGGAAACATTGGATTATTTGTATTTAAAATACCGTGCAATCTTTTTACATCTCGCGTAATGCTTTCAACAAATTTTTTACCACAGTTTGGTCCGCGATAGCTTACAAAGTCATTAAGCTCAGGTTTAGAATGGCAACATATGTAATAAGCGAAACAAGATGGTTCATGTGTTTGTATATCTTCAGTATAAAGAGATTTATTTTCGTTTGAATATTTACAAAGCAAGCTCTCAAAATCGCCATATATCACGATAGGAATTCTTTGAGTTCTCTCATAGTTTGAAAAATGCAACTTACTACCATCTTCTGGAAGTACAGTTTGTCTTTTAGCACAATCGTGATTGTGTAGTTTTTGTTCATTTGCGAAATATAAAAAACATTCATCACATAAAAATATTTTAGACTTGTGTTTTGTTAATTGCCTTCGCACAAGTCGGCCAAAGTCTTTAATCAAACAGTAATGGGCTTTGTCATTTTTAGTAATATATAATAAATTAACATGGGTAAGTTTTCGAGCTAAAGTCACATACAAAGGACCTGTAACTGTATTATTGGCTTCTAACCCATAAACATTTACACTAATAGTTGGATTGTTCTTCTCAAAGGTTTTAATATCTTCAATTCCCGGAGGAAATGTCATATTTCTTATGTCAAAAAGCAATGAATAATGAGGATATGATGAAACTCTATTGGAATTAAGTTTTGTAGGATACATTTTAGCAGCAATGCACCATAAAAAGCAACAATCATCGAAATTATGAATATTTAGACATGATTTTGTATTTCTTATATGTGATGGTAATGCCAAATATGATCCACCTTTCAGAGGATTATATTTATTAATATTTATCTCCAAATGACTGATAGAATCAATTGTCCAACCAGATTCTGACTGTTCGAATTCTGCGCATTTGCAAGTTAACTTTTGAGCACATTGTAATAAAAAATTATCAATATCAGTACTTTGGACTATAATACCATATTTAGTACTGAAAGATTTAATAGACTTTTCAAAATTTTTTGGTAAAATATACGAAACAAATAACTCAAAATTTACTTTAATGGCAGTGTGTTTCTTTAGAGATATATTTATGATCTCGCGTGTGGTTTTAAATATTTGTGAAAAAAAACTCTCTGGAACTAAAGTTGTAGAGGTCGGATTTACTTTGTAACTGACTATTCTGTTTCTAAAAGCCGTTTTTATAATTTGCACATTCTCATATCTAGATTGAAATAAACTATTAGATTTATGAGTATTTGTTCTGTTATGTGACGATATAGATGTTTTAACATAAAGGTTACACTCTTTGCAGAAAAACATTTTCAATTTCATAGAATTGCTTATCTTGTTTATCTATTTAGTATCTAGTTTCTCAGTTCTGGTTTTAATATTCTGCGTATAAAAAATCGGTAAGGAAATACAGCTAAATAATAAATCAAGCTATTGGCTAATAAACAGTAAACAGTTATTAATAGAATGGAAGTAATGCGATGTTTCGATATCAACATTCAAACATGTCAAGTATCTAGTTTGTATGGTTCTAGTTTCTCAGTTCTAGATTTTAAATTTTGGATAGTTATGAGATGACTGTATTAAAATAAAGTAATCTAGTTATTTTCAGACAATGTGCAGACTTAGTAAGAGTATAAGGGCTGTAAGTATCACGTTATTAATATCCCAACTTCAAATCTTTCGATATGAACATTTAGACATTTTTATTTAATTTTATATGGTTCTAGTTTCATATGGTTCTAGTTTTTATGTTTCTAGTTTCATATGGTCTAGGCTTTGTATGGTCTAGGTTTTGTATGGTCTAGGCTTTGTATGATCTAGGCTTTGTATGGTCTAGGCTTTGTATGGTTTAGGCTTTGTAATTTCTGTAAAAAAAACACGTTAATTTAATTTTATATGGTTCTAGTTTCATATGGTTCTAGTTTTTATATTTCTAGTTTCATATGGTCTAGGCTTTGTATGGTCTAGGTTTTGTATGGTCTAGGCTTTGTATGATCTAGGCTTTGTATGGTCTAGGCTTTGTATGGTTTAGGCTTTGTAATTTCTGTAAAAAAAACACGTTAAAAAATATTTACAGGCACAAACATAAAGATAGTAATTTAATTGTCATACTTATTATATACAATATGTTGCAGATGAAATATTTTTTGAATTTATTTATGAAAATAATTTCTAAGATTTACAAAATTTAATTTACAAAATTTATCTTAGAAATTATTTTCATTTGCAGGGTATAAAATGGGCTGAATATTTTTTAGTTCAGCCTTACTATCATCAATTAATTTGGTGAGGGACTTCCATACCACCGAATTTAAATCAGTTGCAAGTTTTAGTGTGCAGATGGCATGCTTCCAACGCTCATTGTTCGCGAGTTTCTCCACTTCTTCAGAGTTGTAGACGCGCAGCTCGAAGTAGTAGCTGCCTTTCTTCGATGGGTCTGATTGGGATGTATACCCCGACGCAACGCGCCGACTGAGAAAACTTCTCAATTTCGCAGCGCGCACTGGCTTGCTAGTAGATTCATCCTGAAATTGAAAAATATTCAATTTAGTATCATCTGCGATAATTTCAACTCTCTACCTATTATGGTTCATGAGATAAAGCCCGCTGACAGACAGACGTCCGGGCGGACAGCGGTAGCTTAGTAATAGGATCCCACTGGTACCCTTCGGATATGATCCCTAACAAAATAATAACTTTAACAAACTATATTCATAAATTTATATACAGACCAATTGCCTAACAACATTCTTATTGGGAAGTCTTTTAAAAGCTTTAATCCAATAAAATATAAATAAGACAACTCACCTCAGATTCGGTAATAAACCTCCTCCGCTTAACAGATGGACTCGTAGGTGTATTTGGAGACGTTTCGGGTTCAGATTCCGATCCGCTCGATTCGAACGGATTCTTCGGAGCAGAAGAAGTCACCTCCTTTTTCTTGATCGTCTTCTTCCGCTTCACCTCACGTTTCTTCTTAAGAGACTTCGATGTTGATGGGGGCTGCACCAAAGCGATGGGGTCTTCGTCTTCGTCAAATGGATTGATGAAAGATGAAGAGGCCCTGAAAAACAATTTAAGTAACTATCAACATGAAAACTCCAAATAAAAATTCAATAGGTACCTAGTTGCTTAATTCAAAAATAAACATATAAAATAAAAATACTTACATACTTTATTTCGACTGTTGTTGTCGTCGTATCCAAAACTCGGAAAGAAAGGAATGGTGACGCTTAGGATCGACCTATTTATACGCTCGAATTCTAAAACCTCTTTCATAATAAACGAAATGGATTGAAATAAATTAGATTTAAACATTTGCGCATGTAACTTTAAACACTAAATCATCACAACATAAAACTTATATTTGCGAAAGTAATCAGACTAGATTTATACATTCGTATGAACACTGTCTTACGTATAAATTATTGCCGCATCAGCTATAGGTGTTCGATTTTGAAGCATGGAAGACGCTGTTGTTTATAGTTACGCAGTGAATTGAGATCTAACCGTAAAAGGAATGGTATGCGTCGGACTCGCGATAGTTAAAATGTTAAAAGGTTATACATTTTACTACTTTCCATAGGTAGGTATAAAATTTGTGAAAGGTCTAATAATATTTGCTCCTATTTGATGCTTCAATCTTCTTCCTTGCGAATTTGATTTAAAACTTGAGTGGAAATCCTTTAATTTTCGACGTCAAAAAATATCCTGGATCCGTCTCCAAGATGTGAATTGTCTGTGTATCAAATTTCGGCAAGATTCAGCCGTTAGTCTTTAGTTTAGACAGACGCCTTTTTGCATCACTAATCATACTTATTATAAATGCTAAAGTGTGTCTGTTTGTTTGTTTATTGGTTCGTCCTTCAATCACGTCGCAACGGAGCAACGAATCGACATGATTTTTCGTGGGTATAGTAAAAGAACTGGAGAGATATAGACAACTTTTTATCTCGGAAAATCATAGAGTTCCCGCAGGATTTAAAAACCTAAATCCATGCAGATGAAGTCGTGGGGGCATCAGTGAATTTATTATATTAGTACGCATTGTACGTATTTTTTTCGTCCATTAATCTCTATTTATCAAAGTATTTATAACAATCGAAATATATTTAAATAGCGGGAAATGTGTCTAAATTCATCATTAAAGAATTAATTTTCGATAAATAATAATGTATGATAAGCTTGCACACCTTACTAGAAATCTGCTATAATATATTTTTACTAATAAATCTTTATCCAAAATTCATTGTTTGTAGATCAGAATGGAGTTAATATATCCTAAATATCCTCGCTATGCAACTCAAATCGCAAGATTGCGAAGTTTTGATACCTGGCCTCAAGATTTAAATCAAAAACCTCAAGAAATGGCTGATGCTGGTTTTTTTTATACAGGAGATAGTGATCGCGTGATTTGTTACTTTTGTGATGGCAGGCTCAAAGACTGGGGCATCGAAGATCATCCATGGTCGGAGCACGCACGCTGGTTTCCGTCCTGTCCCTATGTTTTACTTGTGAAGGGTGAAACATACCTACAAAGTGATAGCAAAGATGTTTGTGGTGCATCAAAAGTATCTGAACAATTTGTAAATAACAATATAATAAGTTCTTTTGCAGACAGAAACATATTATGTGTTGAAAATATTAAAGAAACACTTTGCTGCAAAATTTGTCTTGTAGAAGAAGTAGCTGCGTGTTATATACCATGTGGTCATGCTATAACGTGTACTAAATGTGCTTTATCGTTGGATAAAATGTTATGTCCGATATGTGGAAAAGCAATCGTTAATGTAATACGAATATATTTCTGATGAGCTATAAACATTTAAAGAGTCTACCTTTATCCAACCTATTATAAGTATGCGCAAGCCTCGAATCAATCGATCGAAATTCATACTAATGAATACAGCAATGCCGGATCAAGCAGAAACACGATCAATATACAAAAATAATTTGAGCGCAACAAATCAAATGGTTAACTATGCGAGAGCAAACTTTTAGACGTAAAATTATCATGCATATGGGCTCGTTCGCATTTCTTATGAATGCCGCAGTCTCGTCGAACTCATCGTATTATATCATCCACTGTGCGGTGCGGGCGTATGATATAGGATCCGCAATAACTAGTCATTGAGGATTTTGTCTCACTGTTGATAGTGATTAATTGTTGCTTGGATTTAGGAATACTCCATTTATTTAATGTGTTGTTGTGGACAGTAGCCTACATTGGGGATCCTGTATCAAAATTCATGGGGATTTTGTATCACGGTGAGCGTAGCGAACGAGCGTTAGCGAGAGTGATCCAAAATCCCCATGGATTTTGATACAGGATCCCCAATTCAACACTACTACTGTCTCATTTTAACAGTCTTAATATTGCGATCTATAGACCTCAGCCATAATTTGCGGCGAACCACTAGTTAGAACGTGTCTACAAGAGAACCAAACTACGTTTGTATGGAAAGCGTTGAGGTGTGCTACATGGTAACATCCATACTAATATCCATGCTAATATTATTTATAAATGCGAAAGTGTGTCTGTCTATCTGTCTGTCTGTCTATCTATCTGTCTGTCTGCTACCTTTTCACGGCCCAACAGTGTAACCGATTCTGAAGAAATTTGGTACAGGGTTAGCTTATATCCCGGGGACGGACATAGGCTACTTTTTATCCCGGAAAATCAAAGAGTTCCCGCGGGATCCCTAAAGACCCATCCGTTTAACCGATTTGTAAGAAAGGTAGCGAAGTAGCTTGCGTCCCTATAATCGAAATAGGCAACTTTTTATCCCGGAAAATCAAACAGTTCCCACGGGATCTATAAAAATCTAAATCCACGCAGACGAAGTCGCGAGCATCCTCTAGTCTGAAATAATGAAATTTGACATTTTAAGGGGGGAAAAGTCGTAGGCAAGGTTGTAGGTATACCAGTCGGTGGCGAATGGCAATCTCTCATATTTTTATTTAGGGTTCCAAAAGTTTTTCATTTTGGTGTCGTTATGAATAAATGTTTTGATAGGGGAGTCGCCTTTTAGCAAGGCTTTGTTCTAAGCTGTTTTATGTTGTCGCAAAAATTACGTACTTTGTGAGGGATTTAAGATCATAAATATTAAGAATGGGGGGGATCTTTATTAGATTTAATTCTGTCGAGATTCGGAACAAGTACGCAATTTGGTGTTGTTTCTTATTTTTTTTAATTAATTTAGTTTTTTTTTTTCACAGAATATTAAAACCTTCAACCCGCTGGACTGACGACCTTAAGAGGAGGAGGACGAGGAAGTGGGTGGATGAGGAAGGCGGAGGATCGTGTGTGGTGGCGCGCTCTCGGGAAGGCATATGTCCAGCAGTGGACTTAAACTGGCTGATTGATTGATTGATTAAAACAGAAGTTCTTTATTTTTTAAATAGCTGAACTGCCCCGACTTCACTCTCCTAGAACCTGGAATTTATGAAAATCATTTTTTAAAGGATGTGATGTCATAATATCGTGTACTTATAGAAAACCTATCTACATACTGTAGGCACAAGATCAGATATGTTAGAATACATTGACACTTTAATCATACGATTCTTCAATATCCCTGTTTCTTCCTTTTTTATATTTTAATATTTTTACAGATTCGAATAATGTAAATAACGGGTATATACCATGATTTTGAATTATCGATATTTCTGCCGAATTGTATGAATCGTAAAAACGATGGAACTATTACTTTACAAAGATCCATAGTTCATACTCATCAAAGTTAGTACATTTTTATAATACTTTATCAGCATAAAAATATAGCATTCATAAATATCACAACATCCTGTTGAGACAAGTTAAATGGCTCAAGTTTTTTGGGAATAACAAAGCAGCAGACATTATTTTTAAGAACTGTCTTTCATAAAGAGACAGATTTCGTACGCATGAAAAAAAACAGAGCAAATAAATCAAAACGGTAAAGTGCGAGTAAGAACTGAGTTAAGAGGGGTCTCTCCGTCACTCGCTTCATACAAACGTAGTTCCAATTTCATTTGAATATTAAGCAACCCTTTGGACACAGATATTAGTTTCTAGAATATGTCTGCAAAATTTCATGGACTTTGGTTGCTTAATAGTCAAATGAAATTGGAACTACGATTGTATGAAGCGAGTGACGGAGAGAGCCCTGTTAAGTGTGCTCTGAAACTTTTCGATCTTGTCTCCCTTCGCCTGTTTACCACAGAACCGCAAGACGTCGGGTGAGTTTCCATCTTTATGTCGTCGACATTCCATCTAACGAAATGTTTTGTGTCATCATTCCTCATACGCATGTCTAAGGTTCGGAATACTCTTCCGCTATCTGTATTTCCTATCAGTAGCAATTCTCAACAAGTTGCTCAGTGCGCTATGGAGCGAGCTATGTTGGATACTCTCAGAGATAAAATCCGGAACGAGGAAATTCGCAGGAGAACAAAAGCGACCGCTCAAAGGATTAGCAAGATGAAATGGCAATGGGCAGGTCATGTCTGTCGCAAAACCGACGGCCGTTGGGGCAGACGTGTTCTGGAGTGGAGACCGCGTACCGGTTAAGCGCCGTGTGGGACGACCTCCCGCCTGCCAGAGCGATGACCTGAAGAAGGTGGCGGGGAGCGGGTGGATGAGGAAGGCGGAGGACCGTGTTTGGTGGCACGCTCTTGGAAAGGCTGATGGAATGGAAAAAAAACAATTGTCAAATTTCAAATTCAAATCTTTAAAACAAGAGTGAATAGGCATCTTCTAATAACAAATTCAAACCCCTATTTTAATTAACCCTTTGGAGTCGAATTTTCCAAAATCCCTTCTTACCTGATGCCTACGTCATAAGTAATGGTTTGAGCTGTGTGGAATAGATCAGTCAGTCAGTCAGGTTTTTCTTTTAAATTTTAAACATAGAAGA
The DNA here is from genome assembly GCF_905333055.1 of Maniola jurtina. NCBI lineage: Eukaryota > Metazoa > Arthropoda > Insecta > Lepidoptera > Nymphalidae > Maniola > Maniola jurtina. Next base: position 12,355,347 of record NC_060044.1, read on the forward strand.
TCAAAATAATGCTATTTTAGCATAAAATACTTCCAGCATTCAATAACTGCTGAAATAATGCTTCCGAAGTCGGGTAAAATATTAATTTATTACAAAATAAAGAGAACTAACTATTCTGGGCTTCGTCCAACGTCCAGCGATTTCAATTTACATGCCATTGTATGGCAGATTGTGGCTTATTTAACTACTATACTGTAACAATCTGTTTGTATACCTTTAAACGAGTAAATTAAATTCGAAGTTTGTGTTTTTACAGGCTTTTAAAAAATTCAATTACAATATTATTGTTATGTTTATGGCTTTTTCATTTATACATGCTACCTTTTTCTGCAACTTCTGTCTGTCTGTCTATCAGTCCTTCCGTCCTTCCGTCCATCCGTCCGTCATGTCTGTCAAGAAACCTATAGGGTTATAATATATAATATATACTTCTATTTTCAAAATAAGATAACTATACCAAGTGGGGTAGGTATTACATGAAAGGGCTTTACCTGTACCTACATCCTAAAACAGATTTTTATTTATTTTTATGTATTTGATTTATTGTGCGCGAGTCTGACTCGCACTTGGCCGGTTTTTTTTTAAATCCACAACACTTGAATTTTGTTAAATTAGACAATGTCTATTACATAAAATAATTTTAATCATTCAAATGAACCACAAAAAATTGCGTCTTCATTTCCACAAATTATGAAATCAGCAAAACACATAATTTCCGCCCGAAGGAGATTGATCAAGAGAATTTAAAAGCCAATCTCGTTGCACGAAATTAAACTTTTTCGATTATCAAGCGACGAAAGGTTATTTAAATTAAAAAATACTTTTTTTAAGCAATCTTATATTAATGTTTTCTCCTTCGTTGCCTGTGCGTTCGCGCATCGTTCGTCTGATTGAGTGAAACTTTGTACAGTTATGGTTGGGACTTGCGTGAAGATTTAAATGACATCATGACAAAACGTATTAGATTGCAATGCATGCCAGCCTTTATAGTGCCTAACACTGACTGACACAACAACGTTTCAAAATAATAACTAGCAAATCATCCCGGCTTCGCTCGGGTAGCTAATTAGGTACAATTTTCATAGGGATCTCTATTTTTTTGAAAATTAAATATAGCCTATATATGTCACTCTTGCTATTGATGAAAGAATTTTCAAAATCGGTTCATTAGTTCCAGAGATTACTTCCTACAAACAAACTTACAAACTTTACCTCTCTTTACATGATATTATTAAAGAAAAGTCCCGGAAAATCAAAGAGTTCCAAGGGGATTTTTAAAACACCCAGATCCGTCTGGACGACGCTGTGAACATCATTTACTTGGTACAGAGATAGACTGCATCCTAGAGAAGGGTATAAACTACTTGTATTCTGGAAAATCAAACTGTTGTACTCGCGCATCCGCGCGCAGTCCCACGCGTGCTCGCGCATTCTCTGGTAGAAATTCACGTAATGTGTCACCCGATTAGAAAACTTCGCGGGCACGCTCTGCGCTGCGCTCCGCCGCGCTCCGGCATATGTGCGTCGGCCCTTATACTATAACTAGCTGATGCCCGCAGCTTCGCCCGCGTGGATTGGTCAGATCCCCTGCAGCATCAGGATTGAGGAGTTGGACTCCAAATTTTTTATGAAACAATGTCGCAAAGTTCCTCTATCGATTAAAAAAGAAATGACGCAAATCGGTTCAGAAATCTCGGAGATTTCAGTGTACATAGGTAGAAAAACACAACTCCCTTTTTGAAAGTCGGTTAAAAAAGTAGCCTATGTTACTCCCTGGTCAATTTTCTACTTGTCTGTGAAAATCCCGTCAAAATCGGTTCAGCCGTTCCCAAGATTAGCCTTTTCAAACAGACAGACAGACAGACAGACAGACAAAAATTTTAAAAACGTGTGATTCAGTTATAGTATCGTTCAAATAACCATATGACCTCAAAATGCGGTAGTTATTTCGAAATTACAGACAGACACTCCAATTTTATTTATTAGTATACTATAATTAAACGGAGTAGGTACATCTGATCATAAACCAACAGACGTAGTTTAAGATCTACAAATAGTGATGACTCTATCACAATTCCAGCTCAGAGAGGAAACTCATTTCGAAATTCCAAAGTTGAGCCAAGAGATCCTCAACGGTTCAACAGCTGTTTCCGAATTCAATACTTTTTTAATCATGGGCCAAGTACTTAACTTTCGACTATTGGCCAGTGTTTCGGAGCGAATGAGGATAAAGGGAACTGGTAAAGAGGATACTCGACTCAAATAGTTTTAAGTAAATAGACAAAGAAAGTGTAATAAAACGAGGATCTAGATAATATTCTTAACGAAAATAAAATGATTAAGGTGGTACGTATTTTTTAACCCCCGACCCAAAAAGAGGGGTGTCTGTGGCATCGTAGCTCCTAAACTAATGAACCGATTTTAATCTAGTTTTTTTTTTGTTTGATTGGTGGCTTGATCGAGCTATAATCCAAGAAAATCGGTTCAGCTGATTGAAAGTTGTCAGCTCTTTTCTAGTTATTACTGTAACCTTCACTTGTCGGGGGTGTTATAATTTTTTAATTTACACTTGTTTATTTGATTACAAGTTAACCCTTGACCGCGATCTTTGTGTAATGAACTAATGAATGATGCAGTCGGTGGTAGCGAGCTAGCGACTTTATTTCTTTTTCTTTTTTTTAAAGAATATTAGCCATGCTAAATCGTGACTAATGTTCCCCTTTCCCCTCCAACTAAGTGTAAAGCTTGTGATAGGAGTAGCTACGAAAACAGTGCAACGGGTAGGGTTTGAACCGCCGGCCTTTCGGAATCCAGTCCGCTCCTCAACCGTTGAGCTGTTGAGGCTCGACTTTCAATTTATATGCCAGCTTCTTTTTACTTTCTTTCGCTTCACACCAGATACGACTGGTGATATAAAGATAATTAATTATTGAAGATTCAACACACAAGGTTTATTAACACTACCAAATTACTGGTTAACCGTAATGTAGGGGTAAACCGCCTTGTAATTATCACGTGCGATTATCCTATGTACACAATACCCTAACTAATCTCAAGGCGAACGCTATTAGATCCTTTTGAAAACCTCCGTGGCGTAGTGGTGAGCTCTGTCATCGTATATGCGGGAGGTCTCGGGTTCGATTCCTGGATATTTCCAAATATATAATTCCTAAATTGTCTCTCATCTGATGTGGGGGAGGCTTTGGATAGTTACCACAACAGTTTGCATAAAAAATAATCTGTTCTAGAATGTATAGGTAAAGTACTTTCCTACTACTACTACCCCACTTGGTATAGTTATCTTACTTTAAAATTTGAAAACACTAATTTTATTATTATTATTTGTTCATGAACACATTTTTTTTTTGTGATGTAACCACAAATTCACGGTTTTTGGAGTTTTTTTTTTTTCGTAATTTACTTGTCTTATAAGACCTACCTACCTGCCAAATATGATTCTAGGTCAACGGAAAATGAATTATGTTTTCTTGACAGACACAACAGACGGATAGACGGACAGACAGACAGACAACGAAGTGATCTTATAAGGGTCGCTTTTTCCTTTTGAAGTACGGAACCCTAAAAACAGGTCAATCCATTGCTCCATTGCGTCGTGATTGTAGGAAAAACCAATAAAAACCAACAAACAGACAAACTTTCGCATTGATAGTATTATTAGTAAGATACCAATCACACTGAAAAATCAGTCTAGCTTTTATTACGGGGCTTGTAGTGTAAAAGTCTTTCGCTTACAAAATTGTTTTCGCCTACGAAAGATCTGGCCTATGTATCCAATTTTCGGCTCAACGTATCCAATTTACGTCAAAATGTCTCCAGCAGGCGTTTAAGGTGACTCATACGAAGTAGCAAACATTTTGTATGTAAGGAACTTTCTTTCAGCACTTTAATACCTTTCCAACATTTCTATGGAAAAGTTACCTTATTTAGGAAAATTAACTTGAAAAGTTTGGTGTAGCTAGTCGATAAGGATTGCGGTTTCTTTTTTAACACTAGCTTTTGCCCGTGACTTCTGCTTATAAAGCTTGAGAGTAATGTAACTATCTATCAGTGAAAGAATTTTTAAGATTGGATCATTAGTTCTGGACATTACCTCTTATACCCAAACTTACAATCTTTATCTTTTTATGATTAACTTATAATGTAGCTATTAGATAATGCCCACGGCTTTTTGGTTTTTTATTGGTTTGGTACGTGCATTTTGGTTTTTAAAAAAAATCCCTAGGAACTCTTTGATTTTCTAGGTTAAAAAGTAGCGGCCGCCATTCCTCTAATTTTTGAAGTTATGCGCGTTTTAAGTAATTTTAATTATCACTTGCTTTGTCTTTTCACATTCCAGAAGCTTTATTTGATTAAAAATCTATTCTGTTCTTTTATAGAATATTATTTTTATTCGGAATGCATATTTCATAGATCTCTATGAAATTTGTGCGTGCTTTCAAACGTTGTGCGAACTGTCTGTTCGATATTCCGTCACTAATCCTCCCTGAAATGTTGCTGGCTAACCAGTAATGGAGTGGTTGAATTGAACTGCAATTACTAGGTGTTATCACCCTATGTGCAACACACATCTCTCCAATCGGTTTGGTTAATATGCTTTAACTAAGACTAGGTAGATGGTACATTTTGTAAACCTCGATGCGAAAAATTCCAAAATTGGCTCATTGGTCTTTGTGATAATCGCGAACATAGATACATACAAACATACGGATTGAATATATAACATTTACAATCTCCTTATTTTGACGTCTCGGTTTATAATAAGAGTGTTATAGTGTTAAAAATGCCGAACTAGCGGTAGATGCATTAGACGATTCAAAAGTACTTACTTGTAAAAGTCTAATTTTTTTTAACTTATAGACTAGCGCTTGGCTGCAATCAGACCTGCTAGCAAGTGATGATGCAGCCTAAGATGAAGCGCGCTTGCCTAGAAGTTGCCTATTCACTCTTTACTTGAAGGATATTACAATTGATTAAAAAATATTTTTTTCTTTTTTAATCAAATTTTATTTATTTATTTATTTATTTATGTAACAACTTTGTCGCGTTTTTAATCGAGGTCACATTTAACTACATTCAATGATAGTAAGTTACAAAGTTTTCTTTTAACTACGTTATGTACCTATACTATAACTGTATATCGAAAAAAATCGGTCCACACGTTTAGTTTCTAGTGCTCCACAAAGAAACAAACAACATAATATTCTCCCTTGCCAATCCTTCCCATTGCCGTGTAAGAATTAGGTAAAAAGAACCATTTAGCAAACTAGCGTTGAGAGGGTTCTTTTTTGAATTTTGGAACCCTAAAAACGGCATACTATCATAACTTATCCCACACCCAAATAACCAGGCAGTAGATAAATTCACACTAGCTGTTCCTGGTAAACCAGTGATGAAGTGCAATTACTGTAACTTACATCCAATGTCCATTCAATCTCCGCATCCAATTTACGAGAACGCCGCCTGTCTTGACCAGAGTTCGACTTCACTTAAGATAGTCAGATTGCATAGTAGTCAATGCTTTCTTGGCACTGACCTCTACTAATTCAACTACGCTGGACCTGCGATTGCCGACCCGTATTTGAAGCAACTGATTTTAAGGGTTCCGTACCTCAGGAAAAACTGAACCCTTACAGCGTCACTTTGTTGTCTGTCTGTATGTCCGTCTGTCCATCTGTCCGTCTGTCAGGCTGTCCATCTGTCCGTCTGTCCGTCTGTCATGTCCGTCAAGAAAACCTACTTTCCGTTGACCTAGAATCATGGCAGGTAAATAGCTCTTATTGTACAAGTAAAGAAGTAAATCCGAAAACCATGAATTTGTGGTGTGTGTGTTCATGAATTTTCAAAGTAAGATAACTATACCGAGTGGGGTAGATCATATTATGTAAGGGCTTTACCTGTACATTCTAAAACAGATTTTATTTATTTTTATGCATAATAGTTTTTGATTTATCGTGCAAAGTGTCGGAAGAAATACCTGAGTACGACGGAACCCTCGACTCGCACTTGGCCGGTTTTTGCCATTTTTGCTGCCGGTAAAATTTATATTAAACAGTTTAAATGGCAGACGCATAACCAAGAAGTCTCCCCTAAAATTGCCTAACGTAAGTAAATTTAGAAAATATCATTTCCTAAATTGACTTTTACTTTGGGGGAAATATTTGCACCCCTACGTTAGCCAGATCATTAAGTCTGAGATGTTATTATGCTGATAAGTGCAGACTTAATGTTTCGTTTCATTCCTGTAAAATCAGAAGAAAGTTGTAAGTAGATATACCTACTTTAAACTATGGACAAATATTATTCTTAAAACAAAATTCTCATCAAATTATTTTTAACTAAGAGCCAGCGCGTGCCAGACCTTCATTATTTTATAATAGCTGAAAGTTGCTCTGAGTATTGTTCCCAGCACAGGGAGGAACGATCAGCGACTATGAAGTTTGGATCATGGTGGCTTTGGAAGATAACAGGTAATACAGGTGTAAAAAATCTTACGTCAAAGTATAAAGTCTAATTTTTATAAATTTTCTTCGGAATAGTGCTAGAAATCACGTCCTGCATTACCAGACACCCTTAAACTTCTGTGCTGGGCACAATGCGCAGAGAAAATTTCAGCTTTTATAAAATAACGAAGGTTTGGCACGAGCTGTCTCTCTCTCTCTCTATTTATCTTTACTTAAACATGCAATAGTTATTTACCTGTAAGACAAGCAATATCCGTAATTGTCCTTTCTAATTATTATTGATATCAACAAAGATATATCAACTAAACCTTATAATTACTAGATATAGTGCACTCAGCTATTTCCTTAATGGGATATTGAGTTGCACACGCAATTGTGGTCTGTTTTGTGTGACAATAAGAGCTAAAACGGCCCGCTGATTTTATTTAGGTGTCAAACCTTACCCAAAATACCGCGTCGTCATTAGGCCCTGCCGAATCTACCTCTTATAATTGAGGCGCGTTATTTGAATTCTAGTTGCCTTATCCATTAACGCTTACTAGCCCAAGTTTCAGTTAGGATCCCCGCACACTACAGACTTTCATTCGTATTCAGATACATTGATCCACCCCTTTGAATAACCCAATGTTCAAATCTGGTGGGAAATCCGCTGAAGAGAGTTGGTTCCACAGTTTGCATATGCTTGGTAAAGAGATCTAGCACAAGTGTAAATTAAAAATTTATAACACCCCCCACAAGTGAAGGTTACAGTAATAACTAGAAAAGAGCTGATAACTTTCAAACGGCTGAACCGATTTTCTTGGACTATAGCTAAGAACACTCTCAATCAAGCCACCTTTCAAACAAAAAAACTAAATTAAAATCGATTCATTGGTCACACGTCAAACTTATAACACCCCTCTTTTTGGGTCGGGGGTTTAAAACGGGTGGTCAAAATACCTACTTGTACGCCAGGCACTCAGGTGGTAAAGGTGAAATTGCTTAAGAGTAGAAAAAAGATCATTATGACTAATCTCCCGACCAAATATTTGACGCGGCGGGCTCCATTTTAACCCAGAACTATAGACAACTACGCAAATGTTATAGTCTGTGCAAATATAGGTTCACTATCTACTCCCTTATTCTAATAGTCCAATGGGATGGCAATCCAACACGTCCGGAGAAAGATCAGGCGCAATGACTTTAAGTGCTCTCCAAGGCACTTTCAACGGATAAATTAGAACCCTACAAATTGTGCAGTGTCAGAGAGGAGTCAGTGCAGGTTAAAATAAGTTTAAAGCTACGCGAGTTCGTGCTCTGTGTGTAAACGAAGTTTTATAAAATGTACTAAACTTTGTACTTTTGACATAAAGTAGGTACCAAACATTGTTTTGAAGCAGAGGCAGACTATAACCACAGCGAATACTTAAACATTTTTATATTTAAATCTTTATAGTAGCTCTAAAACATAAAAGCTCATTAATGAATAATATTTATTATTTATTTATTGTCTCAAGATTCTCGTCAGTGGTCGGACAAGTACCTCAAACTAACATCATTAAATTTTTCGACTTTATCTATGAGCAAATTCTATTTTACATTATTTTGCATACTAACGTATTATTTAACTGATGAAATTATTATTGGCAAATCAAAAGTATGAAGTGTGCGAGCGTACTTATATAACGTTAATTTCACAGATTCCCCTTGTCGGATGTCTAATTTTCGGAATAGATATATTTAGGTAGAGACCGTTCTGATGTCCTTTTGATTAAATTAATCTAAATCTAGATATTATCAAAACAAACACTATTAATATAGGTAAGTACCTTGAAGTCAAGTAAATGGGCAATTTCTAGGCAAGCGCGCTCCATCTTAGGCTGCATCATCACTTGCTAGCAGGCCTGATTGCAGCCATGCGCTAGTCTATACATTAAAAAAACGGTCAACTGCGAGTTGGCCTTGCACGCGAAGGGCTCCGTACCATCGTACAAGAAATAATACTTTTTAATTATTTTTTTGTATGATGTAAGGCACAAATTCGACAGTTTTCGGATTTTTCCCTTTACGTGTGCTAAGAGACACGATTATAGGTCAACGGAAAGTATCCTGGTCTTGTCAGACATGACAAACAGACATACAGATAGAAAGACAGACAACGAAAGAAAGAAAAGAAAGCAAACTTTTTCAACGAAGTGATCCTTCCTATAAGGGCGATTACGCACTCGAATCCGTGAAGTAGCCATAGAACTATTTGTATGTTAGCTTAGGCACTAGCTCCGACTTCCGTCATCCGTCAGAAAACCTCGGATGTGCCTCGGATTCTAATCGGACATATTATGACGTAGATATGCCAAAGAGGTACACTGTCAACTTAGATTTGTATCAGAGATCGGATTAGTGCGTAAGCAATATCCGAGTTCGGTCCGAGTTTTCATATCCGTTCTCAGACGAGAACGAGATTTTCTCGTTCTCGGATCGGATGAGTGCGTAACCGCTCTAAGGGTTCCTTTTTTTCGTATCCGTGGAATTTCGACTACTACTCCGTCAAATTAGGTTTGCACCTCGCGTCGATTACGTCACACTGACGTTTAGGTACAGTATGCGAACCTACTGACGCGACAAGACGACCGCGGGGAGGTGAGCGGGGAAGTGGGAGAGGCGCCGCATTCCAGCAAGGTGCAAACTTAGCGCGACCGAGTTACAGCCCGACAGCCGACCAGTGGGAACTGGTCGGCTGTCGGACCCGGATTTTAATCGGATGTTCAAGTGGCAGAACATTTTGACACAAAATCGGTTTCAGATAAGTGTGAATAGTTTCATATAAAATGTTCTGCCACTGGAACATCCGATTAAAATCCGGGCCCGACAGACGACTAGTGGGAACTGGCTCTTACACGTACGGGTGTAGAACTATTTAAAGGCTTGAGTTTATTTAGTACCTACCTTAGCGTTCCCACTCTTTACATAGATAGATAAATAACTGAAGCATAGATTGAACTAGATGTAAACCTCACCTTTGAGCACAGCGGTGTCGGTGACCTAGAAAGGAAAAGGGTTGAATTAGTCACGGTGAAGGACTTTTACAACCAACGATTTTATTTGCTTAGGGAAATCGACATCCCCTAGTTTGATTAACGGGTTAATTGAAAAAGTTCACAAATATACTACACCTATATCGGTAAAGCATTTTTATTTGCACTCATTTTTAAAAGTAATTGTTTTATTTTATTCGATTAAGTATATTAGTTAGCAAATGACTGCAATCTCATGTTGTGGTAAGTGATGATGCAATCTAAAGTGGTAGCAGGCTAATTTGGAAAGGGTATGGGTAGTTTTATTAAACCCATACTTCTACACGGCTTCTACACGGCATCGTACTGGAACGCTAAATCGCGTGGTCGCTCGGTTTTACCGTTAGGATGGTAACTAGCCACGACGGTCCTACTAGAGTTCTCTAGAAATAATAAATTCCGAAATTGCCACTGCCGCGAATCTAACCCGGGACCTCCTGCTTATTAGACCCCAGCGCACACCGCTCCGCCAGGGAGGTCATCGAAACTAAATTATGCAAAACGAGCTATAATATCTAGGAAAAAACGAGCTATAATAGCTAGGAAATTTTGTATATAACCTTTTCAGAGCCCATCTGCTAAAACCGATTTTGACGAAATCATCATCAGCATCCTGGGTAGGGACATAGGTTACTTTTTATCGCGTTAATCGTTAATCTGAAACCCCTAGCCCATTGTGGTCACAACATCAATGCAATATTGATTGCGACTGCATTGTGCAATTAGCCCACTTATTATTTTACAAGAGCAACCGTCCTCGATACAGACCGCTTGCGGTTAACGGTTGACTTAATTATATTCATTAAATTATTATTATCACAATATTATGTAGGCTATTTTCAAAATGGAGTTTAATATGTCAATTACTCTCTTGTAAGGATAACTATATATGTATTCATATCTATGTATCACGAGTATACTACCTACTATTTTATTTTGAGTTAGGTACTTTACGGTTAATTGCCTCCTAGCCGGAAGCGCTGACTAATTTTTCTATGTAAAGTGTCAGCCTGGCTGTCTAGCGCGAAAATGTAGCCGGTATTCTTGGCATCAATCCACGTGGGCATGATTTCATACAGTAATTAGAAAGACTACCTTTAAAAATTGTAAAGCGGCCACGCATAAGACCTACGTTAATCAATAGCTGGCGTCAATACAAACAAGTATTGAATTAGACAAAATATAATACATTAGATAGATTTTTATTCAAATAAACTTTTACAAGTGCTTTTGAATCTTCAAATAATTTACCACTGGTTCGGCCGTCCTATGCCGTTCCTACCGAGAAGAACCAGCAAGAAACTCGGCGGTTGCTCTTTTCAATTGTTCAATTTACAAAATCTTCCAAAGTGTCACGTTTCCGAGATATAAGTACATAGGTTATCAAAGTTGTCCGGGTGGCTGGACTGTCATACTGAATGAATGAATCAATGAATGATTTATTCCTGATGACATGACATGACATAATGACTGATGACTCCACCAGTACAACTTTGATAGCACTAACTCTTTATCTTTCTTTCTCTCTATGTGTACCTTTTCACTACTCAGTCTCTGGGTAGATCTAGAATCACGAAAGCTTGCGTTCTAAAGACGAATATGAATACAATGGATGAATATTAATAATTTATCTCGGAAAATCGAATTTTTAGACAAATTTTCAAAAATTACACGTATAAAATTATCATTATTTACGAAGTCTTTTCTTTCGCAGCATAGTTTATTAAAAAGTCTAAATTATAACTTTCGGGATCCGACATTTTATCAACCATTGACCCAAAATTACGGCCAGAACTCCTTTAATAAAATAAGCTCTCTTCATAACGAAACTCCTGAAATTAATATTCTTTCCCTTTAATATATTCACTTTTCTTTAATAAATTAACATTGTATAAATAAATAAAACTGCAAAATTGAGCAATAAAGGGGCCAAGTTGGGGCAATTTAGGAGTACTAATACAACGCAATATTAAAATAGCTAAAGTTTTGATGTTAATCTCGATTAAGTATTTGTGTAACTAAGGTACTTTTTCATAACATTTTAAAGTTTACGGAACTATATAATTGTTGCTTAACACAGGACGACATTCTTTTAATAATAAATATAAAATCGTTTATTATAAAAGGTAATGTTTTTCTGTCGGCATCGTGCATGTGTGTCAAATTTTTATTTATTTGTTGTTATAACGGTAATAGAAATATAAATTCTGTGAAAATTTCAACTCTACGTATTACGGTTCACGAGATGCAGCCCGCTAACAGACAGACAGACGGACGGACGGACGGACGGGCAGCGGAGCCTTATTAATATTGGGACCTTTTAGGTCCGTACCTGAAGGGTGCCAATATTAATAATGCTGACCACAAAAAAGTAAAAAAAATAGTATACAGCCTGGCTGTCCAGTGCGACAATGCAGCCAGTATTCTTGGCACCATTCTACGCGGGCATGATTTGTATAGTTATTAGATAAGTTTTATTGTAATATTTTCAATATAAAAAGTAAAAGTAAGCTTTCGCACGCTCCCTGTCAAGATCATGCCATCAACAAAACAAAGTCAATTAATATCAACGCTGCATTTGTCAGCCAAATTGGAACTTCCCCTAATCACAATCTCAGCTATTCCATTACCGGGGCCCCATACAAAAGCCATACAAAAGAATTTAGTAAAGACGTCGCATCAACTAACGTGTGTCCTAATCTACCATTAGAGGGATTCTCGGCGTCCCTTCGCTCCCCTCTTTTTATATTATTTTATTAATGAGCAGGGTGGTCGGAGCCGTGATAGCTTAGTGGTTAAAACATTCACTCTCTTATTGGATAGAATCAGGCGTTACTTTGCGGAAGTTCATGTTTAGCAAGAAACAGTTAAAAATTATTTTGCTATAATCCGCCAACAGAAAAAATCTGTATGGTCAAACATGCAGTTACAAGCTAAGCACCGCTTACCTCCCCAACCAAGCAATAAAGCCAAGTTCCCAAGCAAGCACTGCCACCACCATTCACATGCACCACCACACAAGACTTTTCCACTACTCTCGACGCACGTTTCGCCCCGACACCGGAGCATCACTCACATTTTGAATTTTCTTTTCGGGAAGTCGGGGGTTCAAACCCGGGCACGCGCTTCTAACTTTTCAGTATCATGAGTGTTTAAAGCAAATACTTATCACTTGCTTTAACGGTGAAGGAAAAATCGTGAGGAAAGCATGCTTGAGAGATCTCCATAATATTGTCAGTGTAGGTATATGAAGTCTGCAAATCCGCACCGGGGTAACATGGCAGACTATGGCTAAGCCCTTTTCATTCTGACAGGGACCCGTCCTCAGTAGTGGGCCGACGATGGGTTGATATTGATGAGGGTGGTCTACTGGTTCTACATGCCTTATAATATTGTCAGCCTAGAATCTAGATAATGTCTTCGACTTCCTTCGCGTTGGTTAAGGTTTGAAAAACGCCGCGGGAACTGTTTGAATTTCTGGGATAAAAAGTAGCCTATGTCCTTTCCCAGGATGCAAACGATCTCTGTACCTTTCATTAAAATTGGTCTAACAGATGGGCTGTTTAAAACCCTTTGGGAACTCTTTCATTTTCCGGGACCAACTCAATTTCCGGGCCTATGTCCTTCCCTGGGATGCAAGCTCGTCAAAATTCGCTAAACGGACGGACAGACTTTTGCATTCTTAATAATTATGTATTAGTATGGATGGAATTTGTTGCAGCGTGATTGAAGGACAAACCGCAAACAAACCAACATACTTTCACATTTTATGTTTATAATATTAGGAGGATCGTAATGCACCAATAGTCCTACTGTGCGGGTCAGTTTACAAACACGATTTAACGAAATTTAGTCCACGCTGTTTTGCCCCTTATTCTGACAAAGGACAGACTAACAATTATTTCACAAAATAATCAAAATTTAATCACTTCGCTATACACGAAAGGCACATTAGGAAGTACGATAATGCCAGCTTTAATTGTGTAGAGTCAGCATAAAGTGGCGTTAATGCTGCTTACACCATCACACGGATATTCACCGTTAGTACATTGAGATCTCTTTATTAAAACTGACTTTTGCTTTTAAGATTGTATAATTATTTACTTCAAATGGAGACAATGCTTTTTCGCAGGTGGTTTCATTTTAGCTTCTGAATATTATTTGCTTAAAAAAGTATCGATGCTAGCGGTCCATCAGACATTACCTAAGTGTGTGCTTAATTTTTGTTTTACAGTGAACCCAGTACTGTGACTGATTGATTTGATAAATCTTTAGTTATTTTGTCTAATTTTAATTACTAGATTATAGTCACATATTCGTCGACATGGACTTACAATAATAATCTTAATGTAAGAATTCTTTGATTTTACGTGTTTCATCGTTTCAGAGATGCAAGCTACCTCTGTACCTAATTTTGACACAAGTGTAAATTAAAAATTTTCAACACCCCCGACAAATCATTTTCAAATAAATAATTATGTATATCTAGGCAACATCCTCCTTGACAGCTTGACATTTGTCAATTGACACTTGAATATTATGAACCTAAGGGTTATCTAACCTTCTTTTCTACAAGAAAACTAGAAAATAGCTGATAACTTTTAAACGGCTGAACCATTTTTTTTGGATTATAGCTAAGAACACTCTCGATCAAGCCACCTTTCAAACAAAAAAAAGTAAATTGAAATCGGTTCATTCGTTTAGGCGCTACGATGCCACAGACAGATACACAGATACACAGATACACACGTCAAACTTATAACACCCCTCTTTTTGGGTCGGGGGTTAAAAATCAATTTAATGGATAGGCCTGTAAAATTACTGTGGGTATTTTTGATTTTCCGGCATGAAAAGTAGGCTATTATTCGTCTTCAAGATTCAAGCTACCATTAATTTCGTCCAAATCGGTTATATAGACCATGAAAAGGTAACCGACAGACGTGTTATATTTCTAGAAAATAAAATTATAATGTCGCCCTTGTTCACAAAAGCGCTTATAATAAAACTGCCATAATAACCTAAATTTTATCACTCCGCATAGAAGAGGTAAACACATTAGAGAATACGATAACGCGGCTCGTAACTGTGACGTCAGCACAAACGCTGCGAACACCATCACATACTACACTCGTGCGCTAAGTTCGCCATTACTACATTCTGATCTCTTTATTAAAACTGGCTTTCGCTTAACTGAGTTGTTTTGTTAGAGCTCCTTAATTTTGGAGCTTAATATCAAGAACAACTTGTACTGTCTTAGTATTCGAGTAAATACTTACGTAAGACAGTGTTAACTTATTTTAAAGCGTCTTTTGTCTTAAAAAAATCGAAATATTATGTTTGCAAACCTTTTAAAGGTACTAAGGACATGAAAGGAGTCCCAAAAACAAAGTAAAAATTTACTTTTTAATATTTACCCCCTGGTTTTGTTAAATAAGCTGGGGCGAGGTCATCTATTTGAAGTGGTGACACGCGTCAAATGAAAGAAAATCATACCATAACACAAAGGATGCGATATAATTTATAATTTATGACCCTAGTTAAATAAAGGGTGAAAGATGATGGCGGTCTGTCCTCATTTCGGGACGAGCGTCCTTGTTATTGTGTTATTTGTGTGAGGTGGATTATAATTATACACTTTCAAAATTTTATAATTCACTAGCCGATGCCCGCGATTCCGTCTCTTGATTTTCCGGGATATAAAGTAGGCTACTCAAAAACTCACGCCGATCTCTTGCTCCGTTGCGGCGTGATCGAAGAACAAACCCTGAAAAAACACACTTCTGCGTTTGTAATATTCAGTATTAGTATGATCTAGATTCTAGGTACATCTACAGCTACACTGTCATTCTTTTGTTAAAAAGCGAATACATAATTTTTCAAAATCCCCTACGTAGAACGAAGGTTTTTAGTTTGGTCCTACATAACATATTTTTTAAAACATCAGTTCTAGAGCCTTTAAAGATACAAAAAAAAAATTTAAGCACATGAATATATTATGCGCTGTTAAACTAACGCGCGGAGATTCCAGTTTTCCAAAGGAGTCGCTAAAAATTTAAATTTTAACGTAAAATTATATAGTAATTAATGGACATTTTAATCTGTGGTACTAATCACTAGTTCTTTAAAACACTTTGGTGAATGATGAGGGCCTTAAAACAGCTGTTCTGTTTAGTGGCCATTTCAAGTACCACTTTGCAGTATTGCGAACGTAATTTCCGTCCAAAAAAAAACTCAGATTAATTTCAAGTCATGACTAAAAAAGTTTTGCTTTAAAAGAAGTATACCTTTATAAGTTGTGTATTTCTGTAGGTCTGTCTAATCTAATTCTGTACTCTATCTAATTCTAATGCCATTACCTCGGAACTATTTTCTTAAGTTTAACACAAAACACGAACTTCGGAACCGAAATCCGTTCCAATAATTAAATTAGGGCGGGCTTCACAGTTTTTCTAATTGAGACGAATTGATCAGACTTGTTTCAAACAAAAGAGTGCGGGAATCCAGCTGTCATTGCCGCACCTTTCACTCCAATTAGTTAGGCTCAGGCCTGACACAAACCGGCGTTTTCTTCATACAAACTAGGTCAACGGGAATTACCCTATAGGTTTCTTGACAAACACGACGGACGGACGGACGGACGGACGGACAGACAGACAGACAGACAGACAGATAGACAACAAAGTGATCCTATAAGGGTTCCGTTTTTCCTTTTGAGGTACCCTAACCTAACCCCAAAAAACATTGACAAAAATATTGATTTTCAAGTTATGAGCCTCGAAAGATTCCTATTTTAACACTAAAATGACAACTTAGTGCGTAAATAGCATCGATGTATATGGATTAGCCTTTCCCATATAAATCCGACTGCAAAAATGCGCTTGAATTTTACGTCATTCTTTTTTTTAAAATAATAATATTAGCCAAAATCAAATCAAAGTCACTAGTGACAAAGTTAATAGACTTGCAAATTCTATTGACTTGTTTAGCGCGTTTTTTATCTTCGAAGGGCCTATCCATATACATCAATGGTAAATAGATAATATTAGGAGTATAAACATTCTACAACAATTTAACTTCAGACATAGTTAATTTATTCATTAATTTAAATAACTTTACATTGCAGACATAAAACAACGACGCGGCATTGACTCAGAGTGACTTATTTACGGAACGTTCCTTGACCTCTAGCGTCAGTCAGATGTTTTATTTGCAATAATATACTGTGAACTTTTAAAAAATACACGATTTTTTATTTATTTTTTTCGTGATTTTTTTGTGGTATCTTATCAGTAATACTATCGCCTGTCTTCGTTTTTCTATCGTTCTGGTTACACCCTGTATACAAGCCCGGCTGCGATTTGTTTTGTATACTGCGCAGTCATAGGCCTCGTGTTCAGATTGGACTGTTTGTTATACGCTGACTGTTCTAGGAATAGTTTGTAACAGGTTAAGATGGCAATTGGGCTATGAGGCGGAGGGAGGCCCCGCAAACCCGCGCTCGCCCGCACCGGATTAGTACGGGGGTTGTGCGGGGGTGTAAGGCGTCCCCATCCCGATTGCCATCTCGGTCTGTCGCGTACTATCCGTGCCCCGCAAAAGACCAGACCTTAGCCTTACATTAATGTTTCATTAAATGAAAGAAATTATTTGTTCCCTCGAATAATAATTATCCCTTCATCATCAGGATTTTTTGTTCGGTGCCGACAAATTAGCCCCTTTTGTTTAAAGATGAAAAGAGTTGGTCGATTTTCCTCGCCGCTGGGGCTATCTATTAGAAGTAATTTCTCCATTGTTTTAGAAATTTCTTACTGAATTCTAAAACCTTCTAAGGCCTTACATAATAATTATTTGTTTTATTATTACAAAAACGAAAATATTTAATGAGATAATACAATATCTGAATACAAAACAACAAAGTACCTTTAGAGTAGCATTTAAAGTTCATCATTACTTGAAAATCGATTTGCAAAGTTACACTTATTAAATATTTCAAGATAAAAAACATCCTATAAATAGTAGGTATGAATGCAAAAGACTGTGTCTGTCTGTCTGTCTTAACCGATTTTGACGACATACAGAGATACGAGTAGGGGATAAGTATAGGCAACTTTTTATCCCGGAAAATCAAAGAGTTCCTACAGGATTTTTAAAAACCTAAATCCACGTGGATGAATTTGCAGACATCATCTATTTCTAAGTCCCCATACCTAACTAAAATGAGCCAAATACAAGTGAAAATTAATAATTTATAACACCCCCGACAAGTGAAGGTTACAGTAACTAGAAAAGAGCTGATAACTTTCAAACGGCTGAACCGATTTTCTTAGATTATAGCTAAGAACACTCTCGATCAAGCCACCTTTCAAACAAAAAAAAAACTAAATTAAAATCGGTTCATTAGTTTAGGAGCTACGATGCCACAGACAGATACACACGTCAAACTTATAACACTCCCTATCTTTCTGCTTATGTTTGACCTATATACTTAGTACTCAAAATAATAACTGTTATTAGCCATTAAGTATAACCACAAAGCCATGTTCGCAGCCAAATAATCACGGTAAATATTGAAATAAAACGTTTTAACTGGTCAAAAATTAATTTAGCATCGCCCTTCTAATTATAAATGTCCCGGATGAAATTAATTCGTTCGCAGCCGAGTCCGTGCGTTAAATACAGGCAAAATACAGGCATAATACAGGCAATGGCCGAAAATTGTGACCATTAATATATTTTATTGCGTGATTGTGACTAATAAAATGTACGGAACACTGGCCACGGAGAGATTTTATCAAAAATATAATATCCGGTAATTTTTCGTATTATTTTATTTGTTAACGTTGTTAACACGATTATTCCCGTGTTCTGCGCTGAAAATACAAGATTAAAACATTGTTCGTATATAACGTAAAGATTGCTATTTGTTTAATCTGTACTTGTATGAAAGAAAGAAAGAAAAACTGTTTATTTGGTACCAACAAAAATATAGCTTAAAATAAATAAAATATGAAATGGGACGCGAGGTGTGTGGTGCCAAAATGGACTCCACTCAGCATTTGCTGCGCCTGTGTCCGGAACGCAGGCACAGCGCTGGTCTTCCGTGAAGCGAGAAACATCACACTATCACATCACACTATCACATCACACTTATAATTTACAGGCGAAAGTTAATGTGTATGTGTGTATGTTTGTTACTCTTTCACGCAAAAACTACCGGACGGATTTGGCTGTTTGGAATGGAGACTAACCCTTTTTCCGAAAGGAAAATCCGTTATGGATATCATCAGCCACGGGGGCGCACAGTGGTCGATGGCATCCATAGGCTTGACTCGTGTCTATTTGTTCATTTGTCACAACCAATTTGCTCCGAATCTCCTAAACCGATTAAGTTAAGCGATAAAGATATGCGAAAAAAAGTAGCTTTTTCAAAACTATTCGATCCCCTATGTTTTCAGGGAGGCTTTATCTAAACCATCATTTCACTTTGGATCCAATTTTCAAATTTACCAATAAGGAAAATGTGATAAAGGAGACCGACATCTGAGCATCCCGCGCGACAGATGTCGGCACTTTGCTAATCTCCTAAATCCTTATTGCTTTTTATTGAAATTGGAATACGCCTACCGGCTCTAGTTTTACGACCTCTCGCTGTCGCAATGCGAACCAGGCGGGCCGACGGAAACTGGGACTTCTTGGCATCGGTGTCTTGGGTAGGTAGGTACTGGGTTTAAATCCTAAGTCATTAGGGTTCCATACCTCTAAAGGAAAAACGGAATCCTTGTAGGATCACTTTGTTGTCTGTCTGTCTGTCCATCTGTCTGTCCGTCAAGAAAAACTAGAGAGTCTTCCCGTTGACCTAGAATCATGAAATTTGGCAGGCAGGTAGGTCTTATAGCACAAGTAAAGGAATAAATCCGAAAACCGCTATTTAGTGGTTACATGAATCATTAAAAAAAATATGTATCAATTTTCAAAGTTATAGATAACTATACCAAGTGAGTTATCATATTATGAAAGGGCTTTGCATTCTAAAACAATTTAATTTAATTTTATCACACTTCACACTAATATTATAAAGGCGAAAATTTGTGTGTATGTATGTGTGTGTGTGTATGTTTGTTACTCCTTCACGCAAAAACTACTGAACGGATTTGGCTAAAATTTAGAATAGAGATAGATTATACCTTGGATTAGCACATAGGCTAATTTTTATCCCGAAAAATCAAAGAGTTCCTACGGGATTTTAAAAAAAACCAGTATCCACGCGAACGAAGTCGCGGGCATCAGCTAGTGCGCAATAATTTTTGATTTATCGTGCAAAATGTTGAAAAAATACCCCGAGTACGGAACCCTCGGTGCGCTAGTCTGACTCGCATTTGGCCGGTTTTTTTAATATTTTCTTTGGAATAGTATACCTAATATTAGAAATCACGTCATGTACTGCCAGAGACTTCGTATCGTGGCAACCCCCTGCCAGACAGGTAAACTTTTAAACTTTTACTCATGCATCAATATACTTGCAACAACAAACACTACGCCACGTCTGCTGACTCAAATCATATTTTACTTTGCACTCTTAATATTATCACACTTTGCGATCTTTTATCAATGAAATATTGATACATTGGCAGTTTGGCAACAACACTGAAATGTAGCCGGATGTTCTTGAAATCTTGCTATGTAGCAAAATGTAGAGCCTCGATAGCTCAACCGTTGAGGAGCGGACTGAATTCCGATAGGTCGGCGGTTCAAACCCCACCCGTTGCACTATTGCCGTACCAACTACTGGCACAAGCTTAACGCTTAATTGGAGGGGAAAGGGGAGTATTAGTCATGATTAGAATGGCTAATATTCTTTTATTAAAAAAAAATAACGATATAAATACCTAATAGTATCTAATAGTTACTCTCTATTGCTGTTGTTTACAAAAAAATCTGGGTGATTTTGATGGTAAACTCTTTTGCATTTTACATGTTCATGTGTTAATCTCAGGTAACCTCGTAACGAAGATATTCACCGTACAACAAACGTGACCAATGCAGCCCAAAGTACGCCTTTGAAAATGCCTATGTCCAGCATTGGACAGACCTACATGCTAATGAATCGTACTGGATATTATAGTACACTAGCTGACGCCCACGACTTCGTCCGCGTGGATTTAGGTTTTCCGAAATCCCGTGGGAACTCTTTGATTTTCCGGCATAAAAAGTAGCCTATGTGCTAATCCAGGATATTATCCATCTTCATTCTTAATTTCAGCCAAATCCGTCGAGTGGTTTTTGCGTGAAGGAGTAACAAACACACACACACACACACACACACACACACACACACACACACACACACACACACACACACACACACATACAAACTTTCGCCTTTACAATATTAGTGTGATGTGATTTATGAGCTTAGATAATTTTATATTCCGACTGATATGACGGTGAAAAAACGCGGATTTTATATGGTTACGTAGATTTTAATCACGAAAGGCAAAGCCACTTGAAGTCAATGACCTATTGACTCCCTGCCAAGCAATTACTCACAGTCCACAACATAGATTCTTACACCCCGCAAATTCCAAGTTAAAGAAAATTAAAACCCATCCCAACCCAGTGAGATGTACTACCACTGATACTAGAGTATGCAATACCCTGCAAAATGTACTAAACCTGATTTCCAATAAAATTAACGTTAAGTTGAGCTTAGTTTAAACTAAATTTTAATCTTAGTTTAAACTAAATTAAGGCTAATGAATTTGTACGACATTAAATCGTCAGTCTAATTTGTGTTTACAAAATATCTGGTACCTATATGGAAGTACTAGCCGATGCCCGCGACTTCGTCCGCGTGGATTTAGGTTTTCAAAATCCCGTGGGAACTCTTTGATTTTCCGGGATAAAAGTAGCCTATGTGCTAATCCAGGATACTATCTATCTCCATTCCAAATTTTAGCCAAATCCGTCCAGTGGTTTTTGCGTGAAGGAGTAACAAACATACACACACACACACACACACACACACACACACACACACACACACAAACACATACAAACTTTCGCTTTTATAATATTAGTGTGATGAAGTGATGGTAATAGCACTATGTGAATCTTATATTCAGCCTTATGTAACTACACTGAAAGATATAGATAATATTAAATATAATATTATAAACACAATATTATAGAGAATATCTGTAATAATATCTAGATAATACCTATAGTATTATAGAAAATATTATAATGTACAAGGAATCCTGATAGTTTCAGACAATTCGTCTGTCCTCCTTCCTGTCTATCTGTCTATGACACCATTTTAGCACTTGACCAGGTTTTTTAATCGTGACAAGTTGACCTTGCAATTTCACCTGGTGGTAAAGAACGATACAGTCTAAGATGTAAGTGGGCTAACTTGGAACATGGCACCATATCCCTAATTGAATTTATGTGATATCATATTGTAATGCTAAATCGCTTGGCGGTACATCATTGCCGGTACAGTGGTTACTAGCCGCGGCCGAAACCCCTCACTAGGCTAGACTAGACAAATAAAATTATTAGAAATAATAAACTCTCAATTTGTGCCTGTTATAGGAAGATTTTCTCTTCTATTCATTCTCAACTCATTGCCCCTGCCTCTAACAAGGCTTCCTCGTTTCTCTTCTTACTATCAAAACTTTTTACTTCCTTTTTTATGCATTTTTCTCTTCACTATCAAACTAAGTTCATAGAAATCGTTTATTTTAAACTATTTTATAAAAAAATTGTTCTGAAACTTGTTAAGACTACACTGATCGTCGGAGAAGTTCAAAACAATTTCTTTATCGTTTTACTTTTTTGAAAATTGATCTTGATTTGTTTAATAAGAAAAAATTGCTCTGAAATCAGATAACCTGTTTTTCTTTAGTAAAATATGATATAATCAGTAATCCATAAAAAAACGGACAAGCAAAAGGTGTACAACAGTACATATTTTGAATCAATGATTTTGATTTTATAGTAATTTGTAGGACGTTAGTTCATTGAATATGATTGATTCGTATTGAAATAAAACTTAAACTTCGTGCTTAAACTATTATAGTTTAAACACGAAGTTTAATTTTTGTTTTAAAGATCATTATAAATATGGATGATCCTGGCTATACTCACGCGGTTAGTCGATGTAAGCTCGACTAGTATCAAACCTGTCCGGGGTCCTTTTTCACAGGACTCAGCTCACGACACAGCGCGGTTGAGTCTTTACTTAAACTTCGTTTGTATGGAGCACCTTACAATACAATAATTGTTTTTCAGATAGCAGAGAAGTATATGTCGGATCGAGCCGAGGATTGTTTAAGAATTGATGAAGGCAGGTGAAGATCCTTAGGGTCTGCTTCGATCACTAGGCGATCTTCAGACGTGTTAAGAACAATACTTCCGTTTACTGCATGTCACAACTACCAGCGTAACTAGGTAAACCTAACCTAACCTACCTAGACCGGCTCCTCCACCCCTTACACCGGTCCCAAACCAACCATCTAACCTAACCACCACAATAACAACTCGTTTAACCAACAGTACCACTTTAGGTAACCACTACTCTAAAACCTACAGAACGACAGACTATTCCTACTGAGAAGTGTTCTCGGCAACAACCGGACGAATAATGCCTCGCTACGCACAGCGTGTCTGTTTTTATAGTCCAACGACGATAGTGGGGAGATGACGTAATGCTTAGTGAGCAAAGTGTTGACAGCTAAAAGTCGGTACCGCCGACACGGCCATTCTGACCTGCGTACGCCCTCGTACGCTAAATGTCACAAAGCATGTGAGGACAAAACCATAACCACAAAATCATTATACCGCTCGTCTATCCTGACTAGCAGTTAACTGTCAATGAACATCTTTCTCATTCTAAACCTGGACATCAATGTCCCCTCAACCACTCAACACTAGTGGACCGGACATCAGCGTCCCCTCAGTCAGTAAACCTCCGTAAACCAGAAACATTACAATAATTAACGTACAATGCTATTGGTTATGATTCTGACCATCACGGCTTTTTCTAGGGCTCTTTGGCTTGACTAATTCATCACATCTCAACACTTAGGAAGTTGACACAACCAACCTAGGTTAACAAATCACTTTCAACTGATCATCTGTCTAAAAACTAGGCTAATACTGCGAGACGAACCAAAACCTAATTACAAGAACCTATCTACTGACATGTCGCGACGCGAAATTTAGTTGAAACGATTCTAAACTACAGTTCATATGATTAGAGCGCAATTGCTATTGCAACTCTTAATCAATCATGATCTAAACATTATTCAAAACTAATTTACCACTGGTTCGGAACGCCACAACCTAGCGAGAAGAACCAGCAAGAAACTCGGTGGCGTCTAACTGAGTAATTAATTTCTTGGCATCTAACTGAACTTAAAAACAAAATTTTTTTTTTTTTTTTTTTGGTTGTTGTTAAGGGTATGTGGTTAACTGTAACTGTGCGGTGTCTATGACAGTAAAACTCTTTTAACATCGTCGCGTCACGGCCATTCTGACGCGCGACCGTCCTCGGGAGCTAGCTGGTGACCGGTCCGTCCCCACCGTCCCCGATTCATGGATTGTCCGATATTGCTCGTGCGCGTTCGTGCTCGCCTTCGTAAATCAGCGCCGACATGGCCATTCTGACCACAGGTCGCCCTCGACCTGCCAAAGAAAAAAAAAAGAACACAGTACCGTTGTACGAAACAGATTACGCACGGAAGCCCTCATCCTCGTTGGACACGACTAATAGTGAAAGTAAGGAGGCCCCTGTCCTCAACTTACGTCACAAAACACAAAAGTAAGGAGGCCCCTGTCCTCAACTTACGTCACAAAACACAAAAGTAAGGAGGCCCCTGTCCTCAACTTACGACACAAAACACAGAAGTAAGGAGGCCCCTGTCCTCAACTTACAAAACACAGAAGTAAGGAGGCCCCTGTCCTCAACTTACGGCACACACACAAACGTCACAAAACACAGAAGTAAGGAGGCCCCTGTCCTCAACTTACGTCACACACACAAACGTCAATATTAAGATTTTGAAAAAGTGCAGATTACCTGTAGCTTTCACCTCCTGGACTTGAATCAGATGTCCTTGTCTTTGTCACCATTAACCACTCGTTTCCAGATATTCCAAGCTTTGGTAATTGATTCACGTATCTCCAAGAGTTTTGGCTCGACCTTGCAACAAGCCAGCTATTTTCTTCGATGTGGTTAGGTGGAGCTGAAGAGGCTCCACGGTTCATCCCGCTTCTGATGTCGGATCGAGCCGAGGATTGTTTAAGAATTGATGAAGGCAGGTGAAGATCCTTAGGGTCTGCTTCGATCACTAGGCGATCTTCAGACGTGTTAAGAACAATACTTCCGTTTACTGCATGTCACAACTACCAGCGTAACTAGGTAAACCTAACCTAACCTACCTAGACCGGCTCCTCCACCCCTTACACCGGTCCCAAACCAACCATCTAACCTAACCACCACAATAACAACTCGTTTAACCAACAGTACCACTTTAGGTAACCACTACTCTAAAACCTACAGAACGACAGACTATTCCTACTGAGAAGTGTTCTCGGCAACAACCGGACGAATAATGCCTCGCTACGCACAGCGTGTCTGTTTTTATAGTCCAACGACGATAGTGGGGAGATGACGTAATGCTTAGTGAGCAAAGTGTTGACAGCTAAAAGTCGGTACCGCCGACATATACCACTTCTATTAAAATATTTATTACTAGAGGATGCCCGCGACTTCGTCCGCGTGGATTTAGCTTTTTAAAGATCCCAGAGGAACTGTTTGATTTTCCGGGATAAAAAAGTAGCCTAGGTCAATAACAGGGACGCAAGCTACTTCGCTACCAAATTTTATACGAATCGGTTAAGCGGATGGGTTTTTAGGAATTCCGTGGGAACTCTTTAATTTTCCGGGTTGAAAAGCCTATGTCCGTCCCTGGGATATAAGCTAACCCTGTATCAAACGTCAGAATCGGTTAAACTGTTGGGCCGTGAAAAGATAGCAGATAGACAGACAGATAAACAGACAGACATACAGACAGACACACTTTCGCATTTATTTATAATATATAAGTATGGAAGTATGGATTCTGTGGATAAACCTTAAACTAGCTTATTATTTGAAGGTACATTGTAGCAGCTTTAGAAATTCGTGTACCACAGCGTCCTAGGTTGTTTTGTACCTAAGTTCTGTTACTTAGGCATTAATATTTCAGGCATCGAGGTCCACTCAGAAACTGTAGAGTCCACTTAACATAAATTTTGTTGAAGCACTCACACAACAGTATTAGGTGTTGGAATCGGGGAGCTTTCACTTTAGTTCTCTATGACAGAAAGACGAGCGTACCTAGTCCTAGTAGCACGTAGTAGTTGTACACAATAGGTATCCAATGGATAGTATACAGGGTGAACGGATTTGATGCGTTCTTGGAAGTGGTTATTCTAGTTACTGGGAGTAATTTTGTCACAATTAAGGGAGATGAATGGTACTGGCTTCCAAGTTGTGGAAGTTTTAAAAATTTCCTATTATGAAAGAAAAAAGAAACTGCTGATAAGCTTATAAAGGTGCTGATTCTGTTGGCAACTAAATTTTAGAGTATTCGCAACTTCTTCTTACTGTCTCATATAACAAAATTCCTCAATCAATTTTGGACTTGCCTTTACACTAGTTCGAAAAATCTATTAAAACTATGCTCCTGAGAAAAGCATATTATACAATCGAAGATTATGTAAATGATAAAAGAGCGTGGATTTGAACTGCAGCTCGCTCCAGCAATAAACGGGACCTCAATTTCTTTTATACATGGCATAATATTGTATATCAAATCTTTGAAAAGAGCAACCGCCGAGTTTCTTGCTGCTTCTTCTCGGTAGTAAAGGCATTCCGAAACAGTGGTAGATGCTTTTGACGATTCAAAAGAACTTGTAATAGTCTAATTGAATAAAAATATTTTGAATTTGAATTTGAATTAGTCTTTCGTGTCTGTCAATAAACCTATAGGGTATTTCCCGTTGACCTAGAATCATGAAAAATGGTAGGTAGGTAGGTCTTATAACACACGTAAGTGGGAAAATACGAAAACCGTGAATTTGTGGTTACATCAGAATTTAAAAAAATGTGTTCATGAACAAATAAATAAGTATTTCCAACTTTTAACATAAGGTTGCTATACCAAGCGGCACAGTCCTTATATGAAAGGACTTTACCTGTAAAATAGATTTTTGTTTATTTTTATGCATAATAGTCTTTGATTTATCATGCAAAATGTCGGAAAAAGTACCCGAGTACGGAACCCTCGGTGTGCGAGTCTGACTCGCAATTGGCCAGTTTTTTGTATTCAGTACTAAAAATATTGTGGTAATCGATCGATTACCACAATATTTTTAGTACTTCAGTTCACAATGAAATAAGGATCAGTTAATTTGAGCAGCGTGTCAGGTGTTTCAGAATTTGGTGGTTATTTCAACAAACACACAAACTCATGAATGATTCCATGTACCTATTACCATAGCTTACAACAACAACCATTCTCATCACCATACATCATGTATTCAACGCCTAACGCAGTAGGTATTCGCGTATGTTAGGCTGCCGTTCCACCAAAGATGAGCGATGTGCCTACTCGTAGCTAACCGGTGAGTCAGGTTGAAACTATAAGTATGGTGTCTATTTAATAAAGCTTAATTATTATTATCCGTATATTTTTGCTTTTAGCCCCGTGTACAAAATAAATACATAAGTATAAAAGCCAAAAAGAAATATAATACACTTACATACATAAAAATAAATAAACTTAAATATGTACACGTTACATGAATACATATTTTGTCCGTCATTAAATTGCAATACTGATTCGAGATTTTTTGTTTGATGCTGCGGAACCCTTCGTGTGTGAGTCCAACTCACACTTGACCAGGTTTTTTTAAAAAAAAAACAGTTTTTGATAATCCCTACGATTCTTGCGATGACTGAGATACTAGTTTTTGATCTCTTTTTAGAAATAGGTCGACAGAACACAGGTGCATCTTTGGTGGAAATGCAGCCTTATACCCTCGTACAATTATGTATCAACACCTTAATGCAGTGTTCAGTGAGTACATTAATACGTAGTCCCATTACCATAACGATTGATGCAACCGCATGTTAGCATGCTTTAGCGGCTGTCACGTACTGAGGTTAGCCCAGAATGTGGTGAAGTAATTTAAGAGGGGTCTCTCCGTCACTCGCTTCATACAAACGTAGTTCCCATTTCATTTAAATATTAAGCAACCAAAGTCCATGAAATTTTGCAGACATATTCTAGAAACTATATCTATGTCTGTGGCTTTCCAGATTTCTGTTAAAATATTCGGTTTCAAAGTTACGCAGTCTTAAAAATTTACATACAAATATTTGAGCCCCTGTAATTTTAAAACTACATATTTTTAGAAAAATCTAAAACACCACAGACACAGATATTAGTTTCTAGAATATTTCTGCAAAATTTCATGGACTTTGGTTGCTTAATATTCAAATGAAATTGGAACTACGTTTGTATGAAGCGAGTGACGGAGAGACCCCTCTTAAGCTTTACTTAAAGTTAAAATGCAAATAAATAGCAAAGTAACCGCCTATAAAATAAAATAGATAGTACTAAAATGTTTCCGATAAGTAGCCACCGCACGGACATTATCGATAAAGTGTAGAGTAACCACAGAGCTATCGTACTCGCCACGGACTACTTTCAAGACTATTTCCTGAATTTTAAAGCCTCAGCTCTTTAAATGAGAAATAAAAAATAAAAAAAGCCTAACTTAATACATTTTTATCCTATTTCAGGAGTAGGTAAGCAATTCCTCCAAAATTATAACCCAAAATTTAAAAAAAACACCCGACACAAAAACCTCCATAAGAAAACTAGAAAAGAGCTCATAACTTCCAAACGGCTGAACCGATTTTCTTCAATTATAGCTAAGAACACTTTCGATCAAACAAAAAAAAACTAAATTAAAATCGGTTCATTAGTTTAGGAGCTACGATGCCACAGACAGATACACAGATACACACGTCAAACTTATAACACCCCTCTTTTTGGGTCGGGGGTTAAAAAAATACGAGCGTAGGTCTTGATTATTATCTATGACATTTCTTAAAATTATGAAAATTGCACTACATTTACGGGGAGAAAAACGTTATCACTTTTTGTGTGAAAATTAACAACTACATTCATGATCCTCTTTTGTAGATGGGTTAAGAAAATAGCTACCAGTAATATGTTTTCAATAAGTAGCGACCACTCGGACACTATCAGCAAAGTGCAGACTGACCGCAGCAATCATACTCGACATTACTTGCAAGACATTTTTATACCGATACATGAATTTTATTGAATTTAAGAAATAAAGAAAGAAAGAAAGAAAAACGTTTATTTTTAGGGTTCCGTACCTCAAAAGGAAAGACGGAACCCTTATAGGATCACTTTGTTGTCTGTCTGTCTGTCCGTCCGTCGTGTCTGTCAAGAAACCTATAGGGTACTTCCCGTTGACCTAGAATCATGAAATTTGGCAGGTAGGTAAGTCTTATAGCACAAGTAAAGTAATCCGAAAACCGTGAAGTTGTGGTTACATTATTAAAAAAATATTTAATTGTGTTAAAATTTTCAAAGTAAGAAAACTCTACCAAGTGGGGTATCATATATGAAAGGGCTTTACCTGTATATTCTTAAACAGATTTTTATATATTTTTATGCATAATAGTTTTTGATTTATCGTGCAAAATGTTGGAAAAAATACTCGAGTACGGAAGTGTCTGTGTGCTCTTTACAAAGGTGTTTGAAAGGCGCATTTGGAACCCTAGTACCTTTTAAGTTTACAAATCAAGAGTTATTTTTTGTACGACAATATCCCTCAGTGGACCCTTCGTGTGCGACGCCGATTCGCACTTGGGCGGTTTTTTTTTGAGTCATGCCACATATCATTGCTTATCCTAAGACCTTATTAATGCCTCTAACACTTGAGCATTAAAGCCAAAAGACATCAAGCAGAAGAAACGCCGGGATAAATCATGTCACGTGTGGCACAACCCAAAAATAGGTCCCAACTCAGAGCATCAGCATAGTAAGCGATGCAGTTCTTTTTCAATTATATGTAAGTATTTTTTTCTTGGTTTTCATGGCAAAGTTTCAACGATCAGAGACCCCGTTCACTCAGTATTGACACCGCAACGTTTTATTTGCAAGATAAATCAATCGAAATAAATGGTGAAATTCGTGAGATCTGGGGTTTGATCCTGGGCACCCCTTACTTTTCAGAGTTATGTGCGTTTTAAGCAATTAAAATATCTCTTGCTTTAACCATTATCCTTTATACAAGTTTCCTAACAGCTGTCGTGAACTGTGTAAATGCGGAAAGTGTGTCTGTTTGTCTGTCTGCTAGCTTTTGACGGCCCAACAGTTTAACCGATTTGGATGAAAGGCACAGCGTTAGCTTACATCCTGGGGAAGGACATAGATATTTTATCCTGGAAAATTAAATTGGATTCTTAAAGGTCCGTCCGTTAAACCGATTTATATGAAAGGTACAGAGGAAGCTTGCATCCCGGAAATAGACATAGGCAACTTTCTATCCCAGAAAATCACGGTTCACACGGGAGTTTTAAAAACCTAAATCCACGCGGGCGAAGTCGCGGGCATCATGCAGTTCCAAATATTATTGTATCCAAACAAACCTTTACCAACTCTCTTAAGACTTCAAAGACCTGTCTTTTAGTAATGAATCTACCGAGGTGGTTAAGAAAATTGTTTTCCCCACCGAGAAAACCCAACAAGAAACTCTTTTGAAAAGTTATACTAGCAATTAATAACTTCTAACTAACATAAGACGCAATTAATTATTATAAATCCTCAATAGCTCAATGGTCATGGTGCGGACTGGAAGTTTGAGATTTTTTATGATAGTGTTTTTACCTACACTTCAAGGAAATTGTTAAATATTTTTTTAAATAAGTACGTATCAATTATTGCGAAACCAGTAGGATTCGAACCTGCGTCTTCTATGTTCGCGCCCGACGCTCTGACCGCTAAGCCATGATATCTAAATGATAATAATGATAGGATGATAATGAATCCAAACGCGTGCACGTTGGTGTTGAAGCGCGAAATGTAGCGCGAGAGTAAATCGCGTGGAAAAAAACCGGTCAAGTGCGAGTCGGCGTCGCACACGAAGGGTCCACTGAGGGATGTCATACAAAAAATAACGCTTTTTAATTTTTTTGATTTTTATAGCGGCCATTTTGAAATTTTCATTAGTTATTTTTTGTTATAGTGGCAATAGAAATACATATTATTCTGTGAAAATTTCAACTCTCTGCCTATTACGGTTCACGAGATACAACCCGCTGACAGATGGACAGCCGAGGCTTATTAATAGCTTCCGGTTGGCTCCCTTCGGATAACCTTAAAACCAAGCGTAAAACGCGCAGAAAAAACGCTTATTTGTAACCGCTTTACAGTAGGTAGGTATAACTTCGAATCGTATGCTAACATGATACTCGAAGTCTAACCAATTAACTGGATCTAATTAAAACATTTCTACCGTATACGTTGAGGCATCAAACAAAATGTAAACAAAGGTCTTCAAGTTAAAGGATCTATTGTTTGATGTGGGAAATAATTTCCTTTATTTATACGTAGTTTTATAAAATACTAGCAACCCTTCCCGTCCCGGCTTTGCACGGGTAGCTTATTCAATTTTCATTTTCATTTTTTATATAAAAAATAGCGAACAAATGAGCATGCGGGTCACCTGATGTTAAGTGATTACCGTCGCCCATGAACATTTGCAGCACCAGAGGAACCGCCAATGCGTTGCCGGCCTTTCAGGAATTTGTTGGTCCGTCCCTTGAATAACCCCAAGTTGTAATCTAGAGATTAGGTTGGTTGCATCATAGAGACGAGGAAACGATACTTTTTATCACGAAAAAGAGCCCTGCAAAACTTTTATCTACAAAAATTTTAAAAGAAATTAACGCGCCATGGGCTAGTTTACTCGTAATATTAAGTACTTATTAGTTTATTGAATGGAACACTACAAAGAATAAGGTAGGTTATAATAATTAGCTAACAGCTGTAAAAGAACAGATATATATAATATATCTCGGTAGGAAAGGTATTCCGAACCAGCGGTAATGCTTGGACGATTCAAAAGAACTTGTAAAAGTCTAATTGAATAAAAATATTTTGAATTTGAATTATCTAATCAAGCCTAAGTTGGTAATATACAGCTTTCAAAAATATAACACCATTTCAAGTCTATTTTTTGCAATAAATGAATTTTATGAATTAGATTTTTATGGTAATATTCCAAAATCAAGATGTCAAAAAAATCATTCCTTACCTTAAATTACAATTAGAAGTTCAAAAATTATTTCAATCCTACGGATAGTAATTTTTCAACCCGATATAATCCAATCGTTTTTGTGTCTATTCTGTCTGTCCGTTATCTTTAACCTTATCCTCTAGATACGTCGTCTGCCTACGTAGGAACTTAGTACAAAGCATATTTTAGATAGGTATCTCTGTTATGCCCTGTAGAGATCCGGAATTTCGTTACAATCCTGACATAAGCTTTGGGAATTTCGAATTTCTTAGTATAATCCAGCTAACCAAATCTATTTTTTAATCTTTTTTTTAATATTGTAAATGCGAAGTATATGTACTAGCTTTTCATAGCCCCATTCACTTGACCGACTTTGACACTGAAGCAGATTGCATCCTGGATACGGGGCATTGCCTACTTTTGACCCCGAAAATCAAAGGTTTCCGAACTTTTTCTGGAATTCACGAGATTTTTGAAAAAACTAAATCCATCCTGGACAAACCCGCGGGCAACGTCTAGTCTTATATGAAAAATCGTAAAATTTTTAGTTAGGTACTAGATACTAGATAATTAATTATGTAGTTAAAAAATCTGTACATTATAAATAAACAACTTTCTCTACTGAAGTAATATTCTGTCTTTATTCCAGAATTACTCGATTTTTATTTTGGTAAAAATAGCGAGCAAACGAGCAGGCAGGTCCACCTAATGTTAAGTGATTACCACCGCCCCGAACATTTGCAGAATTTAATGAAAACATCCCTTAGTTTTGTAAAAAAATGAATTCTAAAATATCAATAACATCATAAAAAAATAAGACGTCTTATTTTATTTACCCGGAAGCCCAATAAATTAGTCATTAATTAATTATCTTCCCACGAAAAACATTGCACATAATTAAAAACTTCCTGAAAAAAGTTTCAGGAATAAAAATAACAGAACAATTTTACCTCAAAACATCCGCTCGGCTAAGGCATCCCAAAGTTATTTCCACGCATAAACACACTTACACATAACATGCCATAAAAATGAAAATCCGGTGAAAATTTTACGTAAAAAACGAACTCGATTTTTCCGGCGCGTCGGGACAAGACCACCCCCTCAGTGGTTGAGGGTTGACTGAGTAAAATTCAACCGTACTCCCAGAGATATATTATCGGCGTAGTCACCCCAAAGAGCACTGGTCCACGCCATCTGGCGAACCAAAACTTGTGCATTAAGCTCAGCGGAAAAACTTTCAGGCACTGAATTCGAACAATAGAAAAGCAGATTTACAACTACAAATATGTCTTCCTACAACTTCAGTGCGAACGACTAATGGAAAAAAATTTAAACAAACTTGTAAAAACGACATTTTTGCATACAATTGTGTGCCATTTTCTTGGCTTTGCTGGCATGGGTCCTAATGTAAATTTACATAGAAATCGTAAACATTTTTACATTATAATATCTGAAATTTTAGAAGCAGCAACGTTGCCAAGGAAATAGTTGTTATTCAGAAAACTTTCAAATGCGCACTTTATATTTTTTTTAATATTTCAAGTCAATAATTATTTTATTTCATAGCGGTATAAATAAATTTAATAGTGGTGATAGCTTAGAGGTAGTGATGACTTTACGGAATTCTGTACGTTTTTTGCAATTAAATAGTACTTGCTTTAAAGGTGAAAGAAAACATCCTGCATGCCTAAGAGTTCTCCATAATGTTATCTAAAGTATGTGAAGTCTGTCTATCCACACTGGGCTAGAGTGGCGGACTCTGGCCTAAGCCATTAGTTCCTAAAATGATCCAGGTAGACCCTCAGGGGTCCAGGGCAGACTCGACGGGGGTCTACGTTGGCGTGACAAAAAAATGGAGGTCCACAATTCGTAATCGGGGGTCCAAGAGAATTTATCTGCTTTCGATAGCGAAAAAATAAAATGTTAGCTTAGCTTCAGACTTTTTAAAAAGTTCAGCGACTGTTACTTGTAAAAACTTGCATATTCCATATTCATTTTTATCAATTAATTAATTAACCAATTAATTCTCAGTTTTTTTTTACGAAAACTATTAATTCGTGGTTACCACTCAGTCACAAAACAAATTTCCATAGTTAGATCTAATCTTCACATTTTTTGTCGAGTTTTCGAACGCTAAATCACTTGGCAGTACGTCTTTGCCGGCAAGACCAGACCAGAAAATATTTAAAAATTCCAACCCCTGTCGGGAGTCGAACCCGGGACCTCCCATTAATAAGACCACAGCGCTTACCACTGTGCCAGGGAGGTCGTCGTTTGATAAAAAGTCACTGATTTGACTAGTAGTCATCATCCTTATTGCCTACTGGGGAAGTATTCGCTCCCTTACCGCACGATTGCTCTGCCTAGATCTCTTCGTCGAACCTCCGGTAGTTAATTATACTCTACTTACTCTGTGTCTTTGTTATGTAAATGCCCTTCCAGTGTCCGTCTTTCCTGTTACGTATAGTTTAAATACCTTCAAACCAAGTAAATGGGCATTTTGTAGGCGAGCGCACTCCAACCAAGACCTCACCATTGTTCTTTATGAGGCATGATACCTGATGTACCTTTCTACCATCGCATCGTACTACAAGTCATCGTCAAGGTCTGCATACGTACGTAGTTGAAATTCCTCGGACACGTACGAAGCGATTTGCTTCCTCGTTTCTAATACGAACTGTTGGATATGTACCCAATGCCCTTCTGTTCCACTTTTAATATGGGTGCCTTCAAGTAAAGAGTGAATAGGCAACTTCTAGGCAAGCGCGCTCCATCTTAGGCTGCATCATCACTTGCTAGCAGGTCCGACTGCAGCCAAGCGCTAGTCTGTACTTAAATAAAATAAAATGAAAATGATTGGCGACAAGTGCAAGCCTATTTCACAACTAGTGTAAATTAAAAATTTATAACACCCCCGATAAGTGAAGGGTACAGTAACTAGAAAAGAGCTGATAGGTCTAACTAGAAAGAGCTAAGAACACTCTCGATCAAGCCACCTTTCAAACAAAAAAAACTAAATTAAAATCGGTTCATTAGTTTGGGAGCTACGATGTCACAGACAGATACACAGATACACACGTCAAACTTATAACACCCCTCTTTTTGGGTCGGGGGTTAGTAAAAATAAACTCCGCCAGGGATGTCGTATTTACTGAGTACGTAGAAAACATTCCTAAGAGACTTTTAAAGAGACGATGTTTAAAGTGTTTAGAAACTTTACTTTCTGGGGGATAGAAAAAGTTTACGTCTTTGTTTGTGCAAAGTTTTTGGATGTTTCCATTGAATATTATCCTCCAGTGTGTTGCCTAGAGCAAGTTTTACTTGTATCTATTCTATTTTAATGTTGTTATTATATTATCAAAAATCCAGACCTCTTGGACCAGTTGGAGCACTAGGTGGACAGATGAGATCAAAATTCAAAATATTTTTATTCAATTAAACTTTTACAAGTGCTTTTGAATCGTCAAAATAATCTACCACTGGTCCGGAATGTCGTTCCTATAAAGAAAAGCCAGCAAGAAACTCGGCAGTTGCTCTTTTCAAGTATTCAAAGTCAATAATATGCCATATTCAATCAATCATCGATGAAATTAAAAAAGCACGTCAAATCATTGTGACGTCACATGCCAGTATTTCATAGAAGCTCGCATGCTAAGCGCGTGTTTTGATGTTTGATAAGAAGATACTGGCCACCAATCAAACTGCAGGGCGATTCAGAACACTTAGAGTCGGTAAGATATCGTACGAATGACGATAAGATTTTATCGTACGATAAGTTACCGAATGGAAGTGTTCTGAATCGTCCTGAAGGTCAAATACCGTGTACGGGAGCTGTGTCTGTGTGCTCGACCGTAGCAATAGGGAAATTACCCTCCGAGCTTGTGTTGTGCTCGGTAGCGCCAGCTGGGCCGACGGTTAGACGTTGGCTCTTCTATATATAGTGCAATTTGGTAAACGCTCTGTTAATGCGATTGAAAGTTGCGTGTTTCTCCTTGTGTTTCCAATTAAGCTACCCATGCTGCCATCTAGGCCGCGGGTCGTGAGTTATCATGCTGGGGTTCGTGTTTCGAGCGTTGTTGATTGATTGAGTTTAGAAGCGACATCTTGTGAAGGTGGCAACCGCTACAACCGGATTGATCACACTTCACACTAATATTATAAAGGCGAAAGGTTGTATGTGTGTGTGTGTGTGTGTGTGTGTGTATGTTTGTTACTCCTTCACGCAAAAACTACTGGACGGATTTGGCTGAAATTTGGAATAAAAATAGATAATATCCTGGATTAGCACATAGGCTACTTTTTATCCCGGAAAACCAAAGAGTTCCCACGGGATTTCGAAATCGACCTAAATCCACGCGGGCGAAGTCGCGGGCATCGGCTAGTAAATAATAATGATGATGATGTCCGTGACTTTCGCGTGAATTTAGGCTAGGCTTTAGGCGTGGACTTAGTACTAACTTTTTTTTTCGGAATTACAATATGCAGCCTATATCGCTCTCTAGGTTTTAAACTATATCCAATATCCATGCAAAAAACAGTTCAACTCTTTGCTCTGTTGCGGCGTCATATAGCCTAAACAACTGGGTCTAGCTAGACACTTGAGATTTTGCATGTGACATCTCTAGAATTTATAGACTAAGAAAGGATTTTCATAAATTCTACATTTTGCGCAGGCAAAGCCGAGGGCATAAGCTAGTGACTGGATAAAGAAATGCTTATACGTTAATTACATTCAAACAACCCTTTCATTGCGTCCCAGGATTTCTCCCCCGGGACCGATTCCCGCTTGTGTGTTACTCCATTACTTGTTCCCCGGATAACAGGGCCGTGTTGGGTTTAACCACAGAACTTTAATTAAGGTGAGTAATAGAAATGGTATGTGTTGTCTTTAATACGGGGCCTACGTGTCGCCGACTTTATACAATTCGTCCAAATAAAAAATTAAATGTATTTTTTTAAATCAAAGCTGTTTTTAAGGTGGATTTGAATTTCGACGTACTCATGAATATGAATTGAATTGAATTACAATCGAAGAAAAGGAGTAGCCGAAAAATCTGTCACCAACTTTCACAGTATGACAACATTTGAGCAAGTTAAACTTTTACAAAACGTAAAAAATAATTCGAAAGAACACTTATCTCTAGCATCTAAAGCAACATAAATTCAACGTTAATAGGAAATTAGTCTTCTTTTACAATAGCGCGCTACGATGGGTCACAACTCACAGTCCATCAGCGCAGCGACAATATTGCGCTTTTAACAATTCTAGATTTGTTCTGATTTCTGTGGGTTATAATTATTTAACTAACTCCTCCTTTAGTTTGAACACCTGCCTATTGAACCACTCATTAAGTAGGTGTCCTCTACAAATACCGAAAAAATACAGGGCCGCTAACTTTTACACTTTCATTCTTACAAATCTTGCAACATTTCACAAAAAAATTTACTCGTAAGATTTGATTTGTTTGTATATGGGCGTGAGCGTAGCGAAAAATCGTAAGTCTATGGGCTGGCCAATATGTTTGTAATGTACAGAACTAGGCATATACAAGTGTAAATTAAAAATTTATAACACCCCCGACAAGTGAAGGTTACAGTAACTAGAAAAGAGCTGATAACTTTCCAACGACCGAACCGATTTTCTTGTATTATAGCTAAGAACACTCTCGATCAAGCCACCTTTCAAACAAAGAAAACTAAATTAAAATCGGTTCATTTGTTTAGGAGCTACGGATGCCACAGACAGATACACAGACACAAGTCAAACTTATAACACCCCTCTTTTTGTGTCGGGTGTTAAAATTTAATTGTATAAAAAAATAAACTAAAATCTAAATTAATACTAAAATAATAAATTATGCTGTTATTTATGCACTTAACATTATGACGTGTTTTACATGAAGAGGTTCTTTTTACACAAGTACCCAAAAAAAAGATTGCATTGTTTTCAAGATTCATGTAAGTTAGACATGCACTATCATGCATGCATTTCTTTATTCCACCATAACTTAAAAGACCTCAACAGATTTAGATGTATGGGATATGGTTAGAATTCTTCCATCATCCTGAGTGATACTAAGTACAAAAAAAGTAAGGTACAAAGTTTTTTGAAAAAGAAATTCAATATGGTGGCTGCATAGCGCTATCAAGGCTGTGGCGCTATTTTCAAAGGGCAGTTTTTTTTTTTTTTTCAATTATTGCTTGCTTTCTCTTAACTGTTTGACGTGTACAACAACCTCTTTCCATGTAATATGTCTCTTTCCATTAAGATTGCCTGGAAAAAATCATCAATTGCTAAAAGGCCGTTTTCACAGCCTAACTTGTTGTAGGTAAATATTCTCGCGTGATTTTGTACCTATGTAATATGGTATATTTGTGTATAATAAAGAGTTTCTATTTACTTGAAATGATGTAAATGTACTCAAGAGTCTAAAACAATATTTAATATAATAGAAATTCAATACAAAGGAAATATCAGACTAATTCTAATAAGGTTCATCATAATATTATTAATCCTAGAATGTGAACAATTATATATGGAGGACGAACAAAGACTCTATTCCCTGAAGAACAATTATTTTGGATACGCTTCGAAAGTAATTGACTTTTGTTCGCTTAACAGGGCTCTTTCCGTCACTCGTTTCATACAATCGTAGTTCCAATTTCATTTGAATATTAAGCAACCAAAGTCCATGAAATTTTGCAGACATATTCTAGAAACTAATATCTGTGTCTGTGGTGTTTTAGATTTTTCTAAAAATATGTAGTTTTAAAATTACAGCGGCTCAAAGATTTGTATGAAAATTTTTAAGACCGCGTAACTTTGAAACCGAATATTTTAACAGAAATCTGGAAAACCACAGACATAGATATTAGTTTCTAGAATATGTCTGCAAAATTTCATGGACTTTGGTTGCTTAATATTCAAATGAAATAGGAACTACGATTGTATGAAGCGAGTGACGGAGAGAGCCCTCTTAAGCTTATCTCTTCAGATTTATGATTTAATAATTATGTTACTTTATGTATGTTAACGTTGTTAGCTAGTTTATTTTGTTGTGTGGAATACGTGTGACTTCTCTTCTTTGCCTCCTTCTTTTTTATTTATCTGCATCTAAGTAGAGATAGAGAAAGAAAGAAAGAGAGAGTATTAAACTAATACAAAGAAAACTATATAAGCGCTCAGAGTCAATTACTTTTAAAACCCTCTTAGCGAATCCGGAATCGGTCCCGTGAGACTAATCGCCTCGCTAGAGCCGTACTGTGTGTGCTTTAGCCTTTATTCTTGAACTAGCCGATGCCCGTGACTTCCCATGTGGATTTAGGTTTTCGAAATCCCGTGGGAACTCTTTGATTTTCCGGGATAAAAAGTAGCTTATGTGCTAATCCAGGATATTATCTATCTCCATTCCAAATTTCAGCCAAATCCGTCTGGTGGTTTTTGCGTGAAGGTGTAACAAACATACACACACACACATACACACAAACTTTCGCCTTTATAATATTAGTGTGATAGTGTGAAGTGTGATGTGAAGTATGAAGTGTGATTCCTGATATCCGTGCTGGAGAAAACAAGACATTTTTCCCTTTACGTGAGCTATAAGACCTACCTACCTTCCAATTTCATGATTCTAGATCAACAGGCAGTACCCTATAGGTTTATTGACAGACACGACAGACAGACAGAAAACGAAGTGATCCTATAAGGATTTCTTTTTCTTTTGAGGTACGGAACCCTAAAAAAGAACTTATCATATCGCGGTATCGTACTGAAATTCAAAATCACCAGGCAGTAAAGCCTGTTTTCGTTTTTCAATACTTCGTATTACAGAACCGCGCGAAAATATTTCGCCGTACGCTCGTAAAGTCGCTTTCCTTTTAAATTCCTCCCGTAAATCATCTTGTCCCAATTTTAAGGAGCAATTTCGCGGCTTCCCCGGACAAACCGAAATTCTACAGCTCGGCTTTCAAAGGAGTTTTTGCGAAATGAAGATTAGAGGAAATTCGATGGGTATTAATAAAACCGGTCAAGTGCGACTCGAACTCGCGCACGTAGAGTTCCTTACCATGAACCATCGTACAAGATATAGTATTTTTATGAGCCGAACTTGCACACGAAAGGTTCTGTACTATCGTACAAGATATAAATATATATAGTGTATATAATATATAGTGTATATAGCACTTATGTGCAACAGTGCAAGTTAATGATGGATAGCGCCATCTACATGTGAGTTAAGCATCAAGTACATCAAGCAACTTGTCACGTAAAGTACAAATTCACGGGTTTCGGCTCATTTCCTTTAGTTGAACTATAAGACACACCTACCTGGCGAATTTCATGGTTCTAGGTCAACAGGAAGTAACCCTATATAGATTTTGATTTCCTTTTCTTGACAGACACGACCGACAGGCAACGAAGTGATCCTATAAGAGTTATTTTTCCTTTTTAGGTGCGGAATCCTAAAAACGGAGCCTTGTTCTCTCTTCCCCGATCCGGGGACGGGCATTGAATTCTCAGTAATTGATTGAGAAATCTCTTATAGATATACAATTATACAAATTCATTCTAGACATTTTCGGAGCTTACGCCTCGACATTTATTTGATTTCAGTGATGAATTGGATTATCCACTCAAATGATATTAAAACTAGATGTTTTACTTCTGAGGAACACTTTTTCATCAAGTCGGCTACGTTCTATTGTTTGAATTACTTAAAGGATATTTTTCCTAAAGCGACCAACATCCCAATTGATTTTAAGTTGCAGCGGCGACCATGCCTAGCGAGTAGTGACTTACACAAACTATTGTCTTATACCACTCATTGAATTCACACTAATTGATTCCGAAATTAGCGAGAAAGGGAAAAGAAAATTATTTACTTTATAACCATTGTACCGCCAAATCTGTACAGGCTACCTATTTATACAAGTAGGTACGTAAATTAATTTTATTTCATTTTTTCATTTTAGAACGTCCTTTTTATTTGGAGACGCCCCCAGTAATTCTTCTAAAAATAAAAAAGATCTTCGATAATGAAGACTAGACTTTCCTGGTACCTATAGTTAAGTATAAGTACCTAACCGTAAGTTTGTACCAAAAAACATAACTTAAACGTTTGTAAATGTTTTACAGATATGTGATGGATTCATGGACGAACTAAGTTTGGATGAATTTCATAATCTGTTTTGCTGGCCCGTGCGCACTGCGGGAAATCGGAAATCAAGAAGGCTGTATATCGAAATAATATGACGATGCAAATTATAGTACGATTGAGGCACTTACCTAAAGTTGATTTCAAACTACGGAGTATAATATAATATATAGATGTAATATAATATTACATGTAAGTGTGAACAGTGACATTTAAAAGTAGGGTGAGCGATATTTATACATTATATTATATTTTCGTAGTTTGAAATCAACTTCACGGATAAGAAAATAGAGTTTCAACGTATTTTTTATGTACCTAAACTAAATTTTTCGTCGGTGCAAAGTCACGGCAACATTAAAGAGATAACAAAAATATGTTTAAAACCGTATTTTTTCTTTATCTACGTGGCCATCCTTTGAGCTGGCCCTAAAATATGTTGACTCTAACATGTTTCCTCAAAGGTAATTCTGATTTGTTTGTTTATTTTCGCGACGGGCGAAATGAAAAATGTTATCCCTGTTTTTATTGCCGTAATCTTTCTTAATCTTTATCTTCGTCTATGAGGCTATGTAACGGTGAAAGTATTTTTTGATTACGTAGTTACGCTTACGGGACATAAATTGTGAGGAAACTTATAGTGTTACTAGACCAGGCGGTATGTGTTTGAAAATGTACTTACCTGTACTCAGCAAATAAAGAATATGATTATGATTGACTAGCGACCCGCCCCGGCTTCGCACGGGTGGACATTTATTTTTTCTATTTTCCGGGATAAAATATAGCCTATACGGATTCAGAAGAATCCCTCTAAGTAATGGTAAAAGAAATTTTGAAATCGGTCCAGTAGTTTTTGAGCCTATTCAATACAAACATACAAAAATACAAAGGTTTCCTCTTTATAATATTAGTATAGATTATGTTTGGGTAGATCATAATAATTATGCCAATGAGACTCTTTTTTTAAATGGCTCCAAAACCATATAACCAGGGCCGATCATTTAAGTTTGTGTAAGCTTGCATAGCTACTTCCAAACATGTAAAAGGAAACGGTGACTGACTGACTGACTGATCTATCAACGCCCAGCTCAAACTCCTGGACAGATCGGGCTGAAATTAATTAGCATGCATATTGCATATAGCTATTATGACGTGGGCATTCACTCGGAAAGGATTTTTAAAAATTCAACCTTTAAGGGGTAAAATAATGTTTCGAAACTTGTGTAGTCCACGCGGATTAAGTCGCGAGCATAAGCTAGTATTGAATAAAATCTAGAAAATATCAAAAAAATCATTTTCACCTCCTCTGCTTCTTGGTATAGGTACTTATTTGAGTAGGTAATAAAGCATTTTAGATAAAACTAGCTTTAAGTTTTAAATTGATGTGTGTGAAGTTTGCTACTCTGCACTTGACCAGTGTGATAAACTATATGGTCTAAAGTTTAGGCCATAGTCAATTATTATAGGTATATCAGTATCATTATTGTTAAGGCCCTAAACCATTGTGATACTGATATGAGAACCGTTCACAGCAGAAGTGGGCTGGCAATGGGGTTTTTTTTAAATAGCGAGCAAACGAGCAGGTGGGTCACCTGATGTTAAGTGATTATTACCGTCGCCGATGAACTTTTTCAGCACCAGAGGTAGCGCCGAAGCGTTGTTGGTCTTTCAGAAAGTTGGTCCGCCCCTTGAAGTAATCTAGGTTTAGGAGATGATCTTGGCATACCTAGGTATTCTACGTAAATAATCCTAGTACCTAGGTATAATATTTAGTTTAAAAGTGTAAGAATTTATGGCGTTTATACATTACGCGTCACCTCGCGTGTAGTTCTGACTGTCAAACTTCGCGCGTTAAAGTGACTTGAACAACTGGTTAAACTACTTTGCTGAGTTTGCAGCGCTTTGAATAATAAACACATTTTATACTCAAGAAACTAAAATATTTTTGATAAAACGGTACGTTCCTTCACCGTTAAAGCAAGTGACATTTAATTACTTAAAATCCACATAACTCCGAAAAAATGCATACCCGGGATCGAACCCCCGACCTCCGATTAGGTCTTAACCAATA
The DNA here is from genome assembly GCF_905333055.1 of Maniola jurtina. Lineage (NCBI taxonomy): Eukaryota > Metazoa > Arthropoda > Insecta > Lepidoptera > Nymphalidae > Maniola > Maniola jurtina. The sequence goes on from NC_060044.1 coordinate 12,398,497, forward strand.
GGCCATCACAGATTTACTAGGCAATCACTTGAATATAGTTTAAATATAATATAAACCATTATCTAATAAAAAGTATGAATTTTAAAATATGCACGTCCGTCAGTCAATTAAAAAAATACCAACAGAATAGCGAATTTTTAGAATTTCCAAGTGGTGCTCCAAATAATCCAATAACTGCAATCGAAAAGTTTATTTTAAAATAGGCACGGAACCCTCGTTAAACTATTACGAACTTTACACAAGGGTGTTTTAATTAAACGGGAAAAAATGTTTTTCCACTAGACTGCACGATTTTTTTAGCACAAGCTTCATCCCATGACTTGATCTGTGTATCTTATCAGCCTGTTTGCGTCCACAACTGGACATATAAGCCTTCCTAAAAGCCACCACACACGTTCACCCATCTCCCTGTATCTTCTAAAGGTCGTCAGTCCAGCGTGTTGGGGGTAGTCCCACACTGCACATGCTGGTAAGTGGTCTCCACTTCAGAACACGTCTGCCCCAGCGGTCATTGTTTCTGCGACAGATCCGTTTATGATTCGATTTTTTAAAGATTCCGCTGGAGTTTCTCAAAATCCTTTCTGATGATGCGATTCCCGGTAGGAGTTTGGAATATTATAATTTCTAAATTTCTGGTCTGGTCTGGGAGGCATCGGCCGCGACTAGTAACCACCCTACTGGCAAAGCCGTGCTTCCAAGCGATTTAACTTTCCGGTGCGATGCCGTGTAGAAACCAAAGGAATAAGGGTTGAATGAAAACTGACATTCCCCTTCCAGGTTGGCCCGCTTCCATCTTTGATTGTATCATCACTTACCACCATGTGAGATTGTGGTCAAGGGCTAATTTGTATCTGAATTAAAAAATATATAATATAATCCGCCGAATTTCTTGCTTGCTCTTCTCGGTAGGAAAGGCATTCCCAACCGGTGGTAGACGCAATTTGACTATTCAAAAGTACATACTAAAGTTTATTTGAATTTAAAAAATCCTTTCTATTCTATTCTAAGATTTCAACTTTTGAAAAGTGTAACTGCTGGTACCTAATACCTAGCCTTGATATAATATTATTATCTTGAGAGCTGTTTAAGTTAGCTTACGTTTACTAAATACTAGCCGATGCCCGCGTGGATTTAGGTTTTTCGAAATCCCGTGGGAACTCTGATTTTCCGGGATAAAAAGTAGCTTATGTGCTAATCCAGGATATTATCTATCTTCATTCCAAATTTCAGCCAAATCCGTTCAGTAGTTTTTGCGTGAAGGAGTAACAAACATACACACACACACACACATACAAACTTTCGCCTTTATAATATTAGTGTGATTTAATTTCTTGAATGTAGTAGATTAGCCGATGTTTTACGTACAAAAACTCAAAACAAACTTCTTGCTTTAAAAATTTAAGTTATTGCCTAACTTTGAGATTCCGCTACTTTTATTCGTTCGCAACTCCGCCGAAAATATACCCATACCCTTAGCACGTGCTTACACGTCTCGAAAACTTTGATAGATTTCGAGCAGCTCATAATAACGTCAGAGTAAAACGGACCCTAAGGTTATTAAGTCTTTTATTCTATTGTGCTGACTTCTTGACAGGACAAAATCGGATACGGGCTTCGAAGCGAGTCGCCCCACCAGGGCCTGAAATCTCAGCATCTTGGGTACGTCCTTACCATGTCTTTTATTCCTACTTACCAACCGTAGTAATACAGAATAATTAATAGTACCTTCAGGTACAGAAGGCTCACTCCGCAAAGTTAAAATAAATAGCGACTCTTGTTACGACGCAATAAAGCGCAATTTAACTACCACAGGAACTGCTGCAGTAGCAGCGGCGCACGGTTTATCTAACAAATGTCTCTCTTTCTGTATATATCTCTCTTTTTCTCTTATGACAGCTGGCTGTCGAAGGAGAGCGCCACTGTAGGTATATTTCTCGGGTCACAAACGACGTGAGTCGAGCCTTTTTTCAGAATGTTGCCTCTTGGGATGCTAACTGTAAATTGTATTGACGAACTCGAAACCTTATTACAAGAATATTTAAATCTATTTTACTATGACAGTAAAGTTTCTTGTTAATTTAACTAATTAACGAGTAGACTCAAGGCTTAGTCGAAGTAAGCCTGACTAGTATCGAGTCCATCCAAGGTCCTTTTCAAAGGGCCTCTGCTCGCAACGACGCGACGCCCATGAAGTTTGATTTTCGTGATCTATCAACGATATCGATTGGAGCGAACTTTTACTAAATCTTCTGCATATGAGTATGTGATTTGGTGAAAAGTACGGAAACGGACAAAGTTGCCCAAACTTTTAATAGGCGCCCGTCAAACGCCACGAACTTTGGTGAATGTAATTGTCGCCTCCTGGCGTTTTGCTCCCTTCAAATATTTTAACGAGAAACGAGCTAATAATCAGCGGGCTCAAAGAAAAAGTCTAAGACCATATCCCCATTAGGCGAACAGTCAGCGAGTGACTGTCTGGTTGTTTCTGAGCGACGCTTATCAATCGCTAACTCAATGTAAACGATTATACATTACTAGAGGATGCCCGCGACTTCATCCGCGTGAATTTAGATCTTTAAAGATCCCGTGGGAACTGTTTGATTATCCGGGATAAAATGCCTATGTCAATTACAGGGACGCAAGCTACCTCGGTACCAAACATACAAATCGGTTAAGCGGATGGGGTTTTGGGAATCCCGTGGGAACTCTTTGATTTTCCGGGATAAAAATTAGCTTATGTGCTAATCCAGGATATTATCTATCTCCGTTCCAAATTTTAGCCTGGATTTAGCTGTCCAGTAGTTTTTGCGTGGAGGAGTAACAAACATACACCCACATACACACAAACTTACGCCTTTATAATATTAGTGTAATAATTATTAGTTTAGCATGTGCATCGTTTGCTGCGAATCAGCCGCTCACTGAATGAGTTGGCACCCGAAACGCCGCAAACTGTGTATGTACATCACGCGCTGTATGGACTGGATGTTTTTAAAAATTATAGGGAGGCAAACTGGAAGCAAAGAATAGGCGCTTACTGTTCGCCTAATGGGGACACGGCCTTATGCGTAAGTAGTCCTACTTACTTTTTAATGTTAATTGACGTGACTCCAAGTTTCGGAAACTTTGAACAACTTTTGATTTAGGACGCATACTTTCAGAATGGAGTGTAGCCAAGGCGCAAGAAGAGACTTATAGGCATATACACACCATATACAGGACTTCGACTCATAGGCATATACAGGACTTCGACTTATAGGCATATACAGGACTTCGACTTATAGGCATATATAGGATGTAACCAGAACGCTAGCAAAAACTTAGCGTTATTATTATATGTACTAACTTAACACAGTCCAATGCCAATAACCATTTGCCTTATCTTGTAATTTTAGTGATTTAGTATTTTTAAACCCGCATTGTATAGCGTGCAAAACTCGGGTCGATGCCCCACCTACGCTACGACGTAGCGTCACAGTTTTACGATAGTGGTGGCATTGACTTCGGGTGACTTATATACGGAACGTTCGTTGACCTCTAGCGTCAATTAGATGTTTTATTTGCAATTTATTGTGAAGTTTATCAAGGATTTATAACAAAAAAATTTGTGTGTGTTTTTTGTGGTACTAGGGTATCAGTAATCGTCAGTACTATCACCTTACCATTTACTACCTCGCACGTTGCTGGCTGGTTGGATACTATTTCAAATTTAGAACCAATTAAAAATTCTGCTAGTTCTCTGCGCGGGCGTCGACAGAAATCCACGCTCTTTTATCATTTATATAATGTTCGATTTTATAATATACTTTTCTTAGGAAAATCGTACCCTAAATTTTATTACTGCTTTTTATTCCGAAAAATCAAAGATTCCCGCGGATTTAAAAATCATATACCTATCCACGCGGATAAATTCGAGGGCGTCATCTGATTAACTCATAAATACCCAGTCCAAACCATTGGATCTAGGGCGCTGAAATTTCACACAGAGGTTTCCTTTACAATGTAAGTAGACAGGGAATAATGTCAGATTTTCCGAAATTCGAACAGGAAAGGGAATAAAGGGGATTATCATATTTTAGCGGGTGCAATTTACTTACTTTAAAATAATTTGGTAGTTTGAGCAGTTTGGTTTTTAACCCCAGACCCAAAAAGAGGGGTATTATAAGTTTGACGTGTGTATCTGTCTGTGGCATCGTAGCTCCTAAACAAATGAACTGATTTTAATTTAGTTTTTTTGTTTGAAAGGTGGCTTGATCGAGAGTGTTCTTAGCTATAATCCAAGAAAATTGGTTCAGCCGTTTGAAAGTTATCAGCTCTTTTCTAGTTATTGTAACCTTCACTTGTCGGGGGTGTTAAAAAAATTTAATTTACACTTGTTAGTATTTATTTTATTTCAAGACGTCTGTATTCTCAAAGGATGTCGACCCTTTGAGGATTCTATGATACAAATAATAAGTAGGTAATCAAAATTGTTAGCTATTTTAAATAGAGCCACAAAAACCCGTCTAGACTTTATCTGCCGCATCAGACTTGTTTATGTCTAGACATTGGTTTGTTTGTCAAAATTATAATGTTCCAGTTGTTAACCTATGAATCCAGCCACTGTTCGTAAAAATATATTATTTAGATAAATATACAGGGTGTAACCAGAACGCTCGCAAAAATGAAGTTAGGTCAAAGTCGTTTTTTTATATTCCGTCAGGTCGATTTTTTCGGATTAAATGTAGCCTATGTCACCTGGACCATAACAACGAATTAATTAACACCTCATTAATCAAAATCGACCTAGTAGTTTAGGTAGCTCCGGTGGAACACACAGAATCTGATACAAACATACATACATACATAAACTACTAAAATCATAACTCTTCCTTTTGGCTTTGCCGTAGTCGGGTACTACAAAATAAAACTTCAATCAAGTAGAAACTAAAAAGGTGTAAAACTTGTGTAAAAGCATAAATTTATCGCACTCGCCATATTTGCTCATTGTGTCAACCGTCACGTCAAAAGACGGTTCACCCTTAAATTACCGCGTAGCGCGTCACTGCCGCGCGTCGCGGCTGGAGAGAATATCGTGCGGGGCGCTGCCGCGACGCGCAGTTCAGCTGCAGTTCAGTTCGAGTGCGTGGGCACTTTAAGCCCCTAGATATTCCAGCTATTTCTTTTGACATGACATTCTTAAAATGGATGAACTATAAACCAAAGAGTATGTACCCACTACTATAAACCTGTTGTTCCTTAAAACACAAATTCTTTCATCACCGGTTAAACATAAACAATGTTTGAAGGAACCTTTATTATCCTGTTTCTTCTCGGGCGGACATTTGCAATTCAAATGGGGACATCTTGTCCCAAGTTGTCCTTGTTCCGAAGCTCGCGTCACTGATCAAAGCTGGCTGTTTGATTTTGTACATGCTCCTAACTCCTAACTCGTTAAAGTAACGTTAGTGGCCTAAGTTGTAACCAAGTTTTGTCATATTACATTAGTCTTTAGGTCGTAGCAATAAATTTTTACGAGGCCTTTATCTTTTTCATGTCAGACCAAAATGATAAACAATCTGCAAAATTGTACGTAGTTATACAATAGTTTTACGAAATAAACGGTGATCACTGATCACCTAATGGTTAACACATACGCATTTGGAAGTTTGGGAGTCCGGAATTCGATCCCGACTCCTAACTTTTCTGAGTTATGTGAAAAACTAGAGGATGTCCGCGACTTCGTCCGCGTCGATTTAGGTTTTGAAAGATCCCGTGGGAACTGTTTGATTTTCCGGGATAAAATGTCTATGTCAATTACAGGGACGCGAGCTACTTCGGTACCAAATTTCATACAAATAGGTTAAGCGGATTTGTTTTTAGGAATCCCGTGGGAACTCTTTGATTTTCAGGGATAAAAAGTAGCCTATGTCCATCCTCGGGATATAAGCTAACCCTGTACCAAATTTTGTCAGAATCGGTTAAACTGTTGGGCCGTGAAAAGATAGCAGACAGACAGACAGACACACATTCGCATTTATAATATTAGTTTGGATTAAATATCACTTGCTTTAACGGTAAAGGAACATAATTTTTCAAAGGTGTGTATACATTCATAGCACTAAAGTTACCCGGTCCTCTACACCACTTAGGTACCTAGCTTTGGTGGAAATAGACACATACTTAGTTTCGAAGCTTCGCTTTATACTTAGTTCACACATTTCTGGTGGAAAGGCAGCCTAATTCTATCTATGGACATCCAAGTTATCTCATCTCATGAATGAACAAGATAGTACTTACCTCAAGTTTGGACAAGATGCTAGCATCTGAATTGCAAATGCTCTTATGAAGAAAACAAGACAATTAGTTTAGGAAAAGCGTTGATATCCAATCAGTTAAGTGAATATTATCCTTGCCAGATTGGACAAAAGAAAGAAAAATAAGCAATTCTATCTAAAAGGTTGATTGGAAATTTTGTAGGAACCACGAAAAATTTTTCACTATTCGTATTAAATTCATTAATTTACCACGCGGGACTTCAATTACTTTTATACATGGTATAATATTATATTAAATCTTTGAAAAGAGCAACCGCCGAGTTTATTGCTGGTTCTTCTCGATATGAAAGGCATTACGAACCCGTGGTAGATGTATTTGCATTTATATATAAACAAAAAATATAAACATATGGGCATAGTTCAATTATTATTTATTAAGACTTTATTGCATAGGTATCTCTGTTATTTACCTTTATAGTGGGTGAATTATGGGTGAACACATCGATTAATTCTTTCTTTATTTCGTCAAAAACTTGACATTTGAAAAAGGAAGACAAAGCATTGCATTAGTAAAGGGTAAAAGGAAAAACTAACTGACTGGCATTCAGCTTAAACTATTTTACCTAGAACTTGGTCAGAGACAAACTTTCATAATGTTAAATAAAGGTTCATTTTCAAAAGCCAAGGCTAGTAAAAGTACCATTGACCAAGGATTAGGGCCAAGAATTTTATTTATCTTAGTCAACGCCACAGCGAATGGTCAAAAATAGTGAAACCTACTAGATCGTGCCAGCCGGTCCGAATACAAAAAAAACTAATCAATTTGTTTGAGCGCTACGATGCGACAGACAGGCAGTTAAATCGGTCAAACAACACCCCTCTATTTGAGTCGAGGGTTAAAGAGCTATCTGATCAGTAGGGTAAGTACCTACAAGTTTGGCCAAGATGGCGCTAACATTTGCATTGCAAATAGCCGGGCACAAAGGAAACAACATAATTAATTTCGAAACAGAGTTATTATTTAATCAGCGAAGAAAAATATGCTTTGCTGCTAAGATTGCATTTTTTGCAAGCTCCTCTGTTTGTTTTTTTTTTTCACTTGGAATTTTTCCTGGCCTTCTAGAATACTTTTATCAGTAATATTATAAAATCTGATCCAGGCATCATCAATTCTGCTCAAACGTGCGCGACCAAAACGACTGCAAAGCGGTAACTATATGCAGAGCAGAGCAGTGCATATTGCATGCTTCATGGTGCACCATAGAGATTTGACCGTTTAAGCAGATAATAGCAAATTAAGCTTGTAGTTCCTTGTATTTCATGGACATCCGCAAAGTAAGGTCTGCTTCTATACAACATTTAAAACCGTATTTCACAAAGCTATCGAAGGATAGCTTGTAACTTGTAAGCAAAGGCTGCAACTCGTAACAAAAAAATCTTGTTTGGAATGGCCAATCCAGTGCGTATTCATAGACGTTAGCAAAACTCAAGTAAACCGATGGTTAAGTGCGAAACTTCGGTCTGGAAACAAAACCGCAAACATTTATTTGATAAGTTCAGATAATCAAAGAGGTCAGCCCATTGAGTTTAAATCATAGAGGAGCAAACTTTATTACGAAACTACTAAAGTAAAAAAATTACTAAGATCGGATCATGTGACAGCACAAAGTGCACTATTACTATACTAGTATTATAACAGCCCTGATTATAATGGGTAAAAAATGAGTTCTCACGCGCCATTTTATCTTAATGTTTCAAATATCATGTAAAGACCGTAGCATGTGGAAGTATCTACAAGAGACTGGTGTTAAAGTAAAAAAACTTCCAAAGTTACCAAATCGCAAATTGTGTAACTCATCTTTCTTTTATTGTAGGTAGTGACCACGACTCTTTAGTTGTTAAATTACAATTGCACGAGTTTTGCATATCTGGCCTATAATTTTTTTTTATTCAGATACAAGCTAGCCCTCGACTGTAATCTCCCCTAGTGGTAAGTGAGAAGCAGTCTAAGATGGAAGCGCGCTAACCCATAAGCGGTGTGGCAGTTTTTTCAACACAGCATCATACCGGAACACTAAATCGCTTGGCGGTACGACTTTGCCTGTAAGGTGGTAACTAGCCACGGCCAAAGCCTCCCACCAGACCAGACCAGTGATTTGGAAGTCATATTTCAAACTATGTCAGGAATCAAACCCGGGGCCTCCCACTAATAAGACTACATTGCTTACCACACTGTGCCAGGTCGTCAACATATTTCATTAATAATAATAGCTATCTTTACTCTAGTAATATCACAGCTCCCTGGTTAGACCTATCTGATCGGTAGAGTGGGGCGGTTGAAAGCTCATGAATCAATCACAAGTTGGGACAAGATGCGGCCGCCATTTGAATTGCAAATGTTGCTTACGAAGAAAACAAGACAATTAATTCTATAACAGTGCCTTTGAGGCCCAATACTCATAGCTAACTCTGTAAATCTGTAGTTACCTACGCACAAGTGTAGGTAGTAACACCCCCGACAAGTGAAGGTACTACAAGGACAGTAACTAGAAAAGAGCTGATAACTTTCAAACGGCTGAACCGATTTTCTTGGATTATAGTTAGGAACACTCTCGATCAAGCCACCTTTCAAACAAAAAAAAAACTAAATTAAAATCGGTTCATTAGTTTAGGAGCTACGATGCCACAGACAGATACACAGATACACACGTCAAACTTATAACATCCCTCTTTTTGGGTCGGGGGTTAAAAATTGTAGAGAAGTTAATTTCAAGAGTTGTCAGCGATGATAGTCTAGGAATTAAGAGGATCGTCAAGTTACATCATACAAAAAGCGATAACATTTTTCTCCCTGTAGTCCAATTTATATAAATATTTTTTAGAAATGTTGTAGATATAATCAAGAATGCTATGCTCGTACGTTTTAATTTAAAAAGAAATATTGCTTATGTTAAAAAGCACTAGCGTCTAAATATCTTGTTTTTTTTTTTTAAATTTAACTATACCTACCTTCTTAAAAATAAATGTACGTAGATTAACGTGTACTGAATGGAATGAGACCAAAATTGTCTAATTTTTTAAACGTTTGGGGGGTAAAAACGTTATTATCCGAAACAATATTTTACGAAAAAAGTAAAGGCAAATGCCTACTGGACTTGCAACTCTCTCTATCGCACGATATGGAGAATGCAGCGAAGCGGCGTGAAACAGATAGCATATTTGAAAATTTTGTTATTTCGCGGAAGTCCATGATATACAAGGAACCAAAAGCTTAATCACACTATAATGTTATAAAGGCAAAAGTTTGTGTGTATGTATGTGTGTGCGTATGTATGTTTGTTACTCCTTCACGCAAAAACTACTTGAAGAATTTAGCTGAAATTTGGAATGGGGATATATTGTACCCTGGATTAGCACATAGGCTACTTTTTATCCCCGAAAATCAAAGAGTTCCCGCGGGATTTTGAAAAATATCTATCCATGAAGTCGCGGGCATCAGCTAGTTTGTTATCATCCGCTAAACCAATTTAGCAATTTAGCAATGCAGTTAGGCAATGTAAGGTCTACATCTCCTGAGGATTCTCCGGTGCATGTCGCATGCTGCATGTTGCACCATACAGATTTGTTTGGTTTAGCGGATTATAGCAAATAAAACTTTTGGTTCCTTGTATTGTCCTATGTCATTGGCGTCTTATTTGGGCGGTCCGGGCTTCATCATCTTACTTATCAAAGTTATGTGCGTTGATAGACAATTGCTTTAATGGGCCAGCATGGTAGCCTAAACGAAAAAAACAATGAGAAATTCTGAGAGGAGTTTCGTGTTCAGTAGTGGGCTGCAATTGATAAGAAGGATAAGAATTAGAATTTCAATAAAATTGATTTAGAAATCGGCGAGGATTACTAGTAGTTATAAAAATAAAATACAAACTTGGAAATATTTTACTTTTATTTGCTCAGAAATCAATACAAACATAGTCATAATTTAATAATGTTATTTTCATACAAATATTTACTGTATAGATATTTTTATTTAAAAAGTGTACCCTATGGAAAACGCCTACACTACTAAGAACTCTCGAGATAAATGAAAATAGCTAAAAATAGTTTTATTTGCTCGAGAGGACAACAATAGATATAATTTAATAATGCCAGTTCTAATAAAATGTTTCATAATAATATCTTTAATTTTTTCTTTCTCAAGAGTTATTACAAGTAGAAGTTCATTTCCCATAGAAGCTTATATGTACTCTTAATGTTCTATAGTACATTTATCGTAGCTTTAAATTTCACGACCAATTTTAAATTAGGTACAAGTTTTAAATCTATTAAAAGTATATCCCTGTCAAAGCATACACAATTGTTTTTTTTTTTAATTATTGAAAATATTACATAAAACTTAAAGCTAACCATAACTTATTATGCTATAGGTACAAATTATGCCCGCCTGGAATGGTGCCAAGAATGCTGGCGCATTTCAAAAATTTAGTTTCCAACTCCTCAATTCTGATGCTGCAGGGGAGCTCATTAACAAAGCTGATGGGTTTTAGAAACTGTCGGTTATAAATTGATATTAAAAGTGCCTACCTATACCAAATAAAGCCCCTTATCGTTGACCTCGAGGATCCAACTCCTCAACTTTGATGCTTTAAGTAATTGCATGCCTAAATCCTGGTCATCCCGGTTTTTAAAGGATCATCCGTTTAAATGTTTCACGGGTAGGTACACAGATACCTTGCATCCCGGGGACGGGCTATTACATATAGGCTACTTTTCTACTAGAAAGTCAAAAGTTCCCATGGGATTTTTAAGAACCTAAACTCATGCGAGCAAAGCTGCGGGCATCATCTAGTCTATACTAATATTATAAATGCGAAAGTGTATCTGTCTGTCTGTCTGTCTGCTACCTTTTCACGGCCCAACAGTTTAACCGATTCTGATGAAATTTGGTACAGGGTCAGCTTATATCCCGGGGACGGACATAGGCTACTTTTTATCCCGGAAAATCAAAGAGTTCCAACCAACCAATTTGTATGAAATTTGGTACCGAGGTAGCTTGCGTCCCTGTTATTTGACAGAGGCATTTTATCCCGGAAAATCAAACAGTTTCCACGGGATCTTCAGAATCCTAAATCCACGCGGACGAAGTCGCGGGCGTCCTCTAGTAATACATAAATATTATGTCTCGTTCATATTACATGGCGTGTGAAACTATCAGTTGTGTCATGCATCCCTACGTTGAAGGCGAAATTAATTCGAGGTAGGGCATGTGTTTTAGTTAGCAGTCTTCACTTTAAACTACTTATACATATGTATCTATTGTATATTATATCATAGGATATGATCAACCTGCGCAGTGTGAATGATAACTATATCAATGTAATTGAATAGGTTTATGCAAATCCTACTAATTCACACTCAATTAATATGCATATCCATGTAATTATTGTGAATCATGATGGATTTGCAGATTTATTGCTTTAAGTCCTGAGAGGAACCTTGGAGATGAGCCTGCTGGTGTTGATTACATCGTTTACGTAATCTAATATTGTAAAGTACGCGACAGGTCGAGATGGCAATCGGGGTATGTGTGTGTGTACACATAAATTCACGTCGATCCGTTGCTCTGTTGCAACGTGATTGACAAACCAACAAACCGATAAACCAATAAACAAATAAAAAATATACTGTTTAAAGAAAACACAAGTATATTTATAATATTCTTGATAGAAGTTTGATAATGAGATGAGACTTTCAAAATTAATACGAAGCTACGACTTCACCAAAATTACTTTAAAACAATAAACCGTACTCATCTCAGAGCCTCTAAAGATAAATTATCTTTCACAACGGCTACAAAATCAAAAGGAATTAATATCATAAATTCAAGGGTTCCCATGAAAGCTGTGGGACCTTTGGAGACAAAAACAACAAAGTTTGGAGAGACGTTACTAAATAAACCAATCATCGACCATCGTTTTTGTTATAAGAAAGAACAGAAACCAGTGGCAATGCTTTCATTGCACAATAACAACATACTTTAATTCCACATCGGTTATTTTTACTAAATTCGAAAGGAAATATTACTATTAATTCAAGGGCCTTTGGAGATGCAAAAACAGCAAAGTATGAAAAGTCGTCACTAAATAAACCAGTCATCGGCCATCCTTGTTTTTATAAGAAAGAACAGAAACCAATGAGAATGGGTCCATTGCACAGTGAAAATATACATAATACCGTTACAATCAGTAACGTTACGTTAATTCCACACTGTATCGGTTATTTAACAAATTCAAAAGGAAATAATATTATATATTCAAAGACTTCAATGAAACAAAACCGCGAGACCTTTGGAGACGCAAAAAGAAATAAAGTTCGCAAAGATGCTAAATAAACCATACATTGGTCGTCCTTGTTGTTATAAGATAGAACAGAAATCAGTGACAATGGTTCAATGGCTCAATAATAGTATATTTTATACCGTTACGAGCGGTAACTTTATTAAGTAATTTTCATATTATCGGTTATTTTCGACAAACTTAATTCAAGGTAAGCTCCGATGATACGAAGACGCGGGACAAAAAACAACAAAGTTAGGAAAGCTGTCCCTAAGTAAACCAATCATCGACAGTCGCAGAAATAAAAAGAAAGAAAAGAAATCAGTGGCATTGTTTCCATTACACAGTATTCCAAGTTATTATCCATACTTACTATATAATTCGAAAACGTGTCGGTAACCTTTTCAAGGCCCATTCGTTTAACATTACCAATTTTTCCAAAAAGTAGAGATAGCTTGCATGCCGAAAACCGACATAGGCTAATTTTTATCCCATAATCAAACAAATTCCAGGGGATTTAAAAAAATCTAAATCCACGCGGACAAAGTCATGGGCATCATCTGGTCATAAATATTGTGAATCGTAGTTTATCGGGAAAGTGGAATAAAATAAAATAATCAAAATTTTCAGTTCAGTTTTGATGACATAAGTAAGTAATTATTCGTCGTTTATGTTTTGATTTTTGTTTGCCTTCCCAAAGAATCAGCAAAGCTGTACGATAAATCAGGCTTCTTGTGATAATATCAACCGTCAAAAATGTCGTTGTTCAATGGTAAATGAGAATCGCAGTCCTATTCAAACCAGACATTACCATGAATTAAAATGTTGTACAATTGAATCTGGGTAGAAAGTCAATTTGTCAAAATGAATTATGTAACGACTTATGCTTTTTTTCGTATTTTATATTTTCTTCATAATTTTAAGAAGAAATGATATCAGAACCACTGCTAGAATTTCTTTTGATTCTTGGTCTTCAGCCCCACTGGTTAAACAGTATGAGCTGTGGTTTTATATATTGGGAGATCCCAGATTCGATATGGATGGGTCGCGTAGCTCTCTAGGGTCAGTTGCATACATATCAACAACATCATATCTTTGAAAAGAGCAACCGCCGAGTTTTTTGCTAGTTCTTCTCGGTAGGAAAGGCATTCCGAACCTAATGCTTGACATAGACGTGTAGATTTTTAAATTTTTGTAGTGGATTTGGAAGTTAGTTTCTAGGTGTTCCGTACCTGAAGTGTGTCAACGAGATCTTATTGCTAAACCTTCGCTGTTCGTCCGTCCGTCTGTGTCTGTCAGCGGGCCGTACCTATAGGTAGAGAGTTGAAATTTTCACATAATGTGTATTTGTATTGCCGCTTGTATAACAACAGAAAATAAAAATTTAATTTTAAGTTATTAACTTGAATTTAAAAAAAAAATGTTTTATTTCTTGTACGGGTTATAATGGTACGGGACCCTTTGTTTTATAATAATAATAATAATAATAGTTTTTATACGTACAAGTACGTTTTGACACGCAATTGACTGTTTTTTTTTTAATTTTACTGTACAATAAAGAATTTGAAATAAAGACGTGTCGCCTACCAAGTGTGTACCAATCGCGTAAATCAAAGTCTATTTATTATACGGATAAATGCAAAGTTAACAATAATTACAGGTGTCCATAAGCAATCAAAGTTTCGTGAGAATGTAAATAAAAAAATCACTGGTAGTTTACCGAATTTCTGGATGGGGATTATGTATGCCGAGTGGGTAGAGTTCAATGTAATTACTACAGACAGAAACGTCCACGTCTCAGTCTATCTGCGCTCTGCTCTGCATTTTGGGCTACCTACTCTGTGAATTTGTAATACTACGTGTTAAGCTTTTGTTTTAACCCAGCTTTTCATTTTTATGGAAACTTTGAACTCATTTAAACTGTATTGTTTAATGATAGGCGACTGTTACATAATATAGTCGTAGTGATAGGGAAGTGATGTAAACGTAGCCAATCCTTAATGCTCATGTTTTTAACCCCCGACCCAAAAATATTGGTGTTATAAGTTTAACGTGTGGATCTGTGTATCTGTCTGTGGCATCATATAGTTCCTAAACTAATGAACCGATTTTAATTAAGTTTTTTGTTTGAAAGGTGGCTTGATCGAGAGTGCTATTAGCTATAATCCAAGAAAATCGGTTCAGCCGTTTGAAAGTTATCAGCTCTTTTTCTTCCCTTGTCGGGGTGTTATAAATTTTTAATTTACACTTGTTACTTTTTATCTGACGATATCACAAGAGGGATTCCAAGTAATACAACCCTTTTAAACAGCAGGATGGCGACGGATCATATCTCCAATCATGGCTAAAGGTTTCAACTCTCAAGGCTAGGCTTGCTTGCCTAAGAACTGAGCATGGAAGACTGATTCCCGGTGATGCTCTTTTAGCCGATTTTTCACTGGCTAAAGCGCGCCTTCACGGTTTGAAAAGGGGAAGTTTTTTTTATACCAAAATAGTGAGCAAACGAGCAGGCGGGTTACCTGATGTTAAGTGATTACCGCTCACCCATAGACATTTGCAGCAACAGAGGAACTGCCGATGCGTTGCCAGCCTTTCAGGGATTTGTTCGTCCGGCCCTTGAATAACCCCATGTTGTAATCTGATGGGAGTTGATTCCACAGTTTGCATGTGCGTGGACAAAAGGATCTGGCAGAACGGGTGGGACGGGGTGTCTCGATTTTGCGTAAGTCCAATGGTTTGGTATAAAAATCTGACCAATTTAGAGCATATGGAGACTCCTAGCACTGACATTAGTGGTGACAGCCTAGCTGATAAATTCTATGAATAAAAAAGCACGTCCCTTGTACAGAATTATTGGAATTTTTGTCTTATTCTCATTTAAGAAAGTCAACCGGCATCGCTTGAATATTATTTTATTCACTTGATTGTAAATTGGAAATGGAAGATATCTGCAATGCAAATTGGAATCCACTTCGATTCTGAAGATAACGCGGTTACATTTTCTGAACGATTGCCGAAAATCGATTTTTAATTTCGTTTCGTTTGATGCTCGTGAGTTGATTTTCAATTTTTTACATTCCGATTTTTCAACTGGATGGCCTCTGGCATACGGTATTTGGCTATTAGTGGAGTAAACGAAGCATTTTCGTCGGAAGTCCTCAGAAACAGCTCCGATTTTGATGATTTTTTTTTTTAAATTCTTGTTTTTTATATATTATTTAAAATCAGAAACGTTTTGAAGCGGGGAAATAATTTTTTTATCCATATGTGCGATATTTATACACGAAGTCCAGAAAAACGCTACCTTCTCTGAGAAGTTGTAGAGGAGGTCAAATGTTACAAATGACCTCTAAACACTTATGGGTAAAAACCGCCCGTTTTTGAGTTATTGATCGTTTTCAGAAAAATACGTATTTATTTCTTTTAAAATTCATTTTAAAAAAAGTAAAGCATATTGCTGACTTTTTATTTGATTTCTAAGTACTAGGCATCTCAATTAATAATTGTGAATTCTAAAATAAAAATAATCTTTGTAGGTTCCCCGGTTAGGGATCCAAGACTGTACCAGTTTCATAATTTCTATTGGGCTACTTTGCCAAAAACGCTATTTTTTTTTAAAGTTACAGAAATTTTTGGCCTGCAAATTATTTGCAAAGCTTCTACACTTTTTCAGCTATCTAATGATGTATAAAACTTTAAAATAAGTTGAAAATTAGCTAAAAAAATGATAAAATAATAGCACAAGGGAGAAATTTCTTAACGCTTAAATTTTAAACAAATCGATCGATATCGATCAATTGAGCTATCCCGTGGCCGATTTTATGATCAAACTTGACCAGATCACATATTCACAGTAAACTGTTACCTCTTTCTAAGTAGAGACTACCTCTAAACAAAGAAAAAACGATTTGTTTAAAATTTAAGCGTTAAGAAATTTCTTCCTTGTGCTATTATTTTATCGTTTTTTTAGCTAATTTTCAACTTATTTTAAAGTTTTGTACATTATTAGATAGCTGAGAATGTGTAGAAGCTTTGCAAATAATTTGCAGGCATAAAAATTTCTGTAACTTAAAAAAATAGCATTTTTGGCAAAGTAACCCAATAGAAATTATGAAACTGGTACAGTCTTGGATCCCTAACCGGGGAACCTACAAAGATTATTTTTATTTTAGTATTCATAATTATTAATTGAGATGTCTAGTACTTAGAAATTAAATAAAAAGTCGGCAATATGCCTTACTTTTTTTTAAATGAATTTTAAAAGAAATAAATACGTATTTTTTTGAAAACGATCAATAACTCAAAAACGGGCGGTTTTTACCCATAAGTGTTTAGAGGTCATTTGTAGCATTTGACCTCCTCTACAACTTCTCAAAAAGAAGGTAGCGTTTTTCTGGACTTCGTGTATAAATATCGCACATATGGATAAAAAAATTATTTCCCCGCTTCAAAACGTTTCTGATTTTAAATAATGTATAAAAAACAAGAATTTAAAAAAAAAAACATCAAAATCGGAGCTGTTTCTGAGGACTTCCTAAGATTGGCTATTTTACGGCTTTATTTACTCCACTATATGTCAAAAATAAATTATTTCTCAGTGATTTTATTAAATAGAGGACCTTCCAAAGTACGTAAGATCCACGTCCTTGTTAGTTATAAGTGTAATAACCATCTTTAATTATCGATTAAACTAAAAAAGCACGTCAAACCAATGTGACGTAACATACCAGTATTTCATAGAAGCTCGAATACTAAGCGCGTATTTTGAAATTTTTGTTTCATACACATTTTGAAATTTTTGTTATTTGTGAACACAATGAAAATTTCTACTCTCTACCTATTACGCTTCTTCCTTTTGAGATACAGCCCGCTGACAAACAGTTGGATGGACAGCGGAGACTTAGTAAAAAGATCCTGTTGGCACATTTAGGGTGCATAACCCTAAAGTTTTTAAAAACGTATGACCAAGATTTTTAGTTAGCATACTTTCAAGAAACAAATTACAATACAAAATTCCCAGTTCTTAGTGCTTTTTGGTTAGCCGGTTTTTAGCTAAAGGATAGCAGAATAATTTAGGTACCTTTAACAGGGCTCTCTCCGTCACTTACTCCATACAATCGTAGTTCCAATTTCATTTGAATATTAAGCAACCAAAGTCCATGAAATTTTGCAGACATATTCTAGAAACTAATATCTGTGCCTGTGGTGTTTTAGATTTTTCTAAAAATATGTAATTTTAAAATTACAGGGGCTCAAAGATTTGTATGGGAATTTTTAAGACCGCGTAACTTTGAAACCGAATATTTTAACAGAAATCTGGAAAACTACAGGCATAGATATTAGTTTCTAGAATATGTCTGCAAAATTTCATGGACTTTAGTTGCTTAATATTCAAATGAAATTAGAATTACGTTTGTGTCGAGCGAATGACGGAGAGAGCCCTGTTAACCACAAAGTAGCACGTAATTCACGTAACCACACCTACAGGTGGGCTGGAGACGTCATTGCTGTCAGTCAGCAGTAATTGAATTGACCGCTACTATGTCTCTCTGCATACATAATTACTTCGAGGAGTCGGAATTACTTTGTACGAGTATTTATCGAGGACCGGTGCTTTAACGAACATTTTCACAACCAAACTACAAACTTTGGCTGAAAATGATTTTATGTATTAAAGAAATAATTTTTGTGTCTGTCTGATACCTACCTATATTATGTTTTCGTGTTCATCTAATGGAGTACAGCTTATACAGTTGTTGTTGGAACTTACAGCAGCGAAGGACTTCTTTGATTAGCTTTACGCCTAAGGCCAATTGGGATACGGGCTTGTAAGCGATGCTTTCTTACCCAGGTATAGATGTGGAAAGAACGCTTCCCCGGTGATTTTCACTTAGCCGGATTTTCACTAGGGACTCAAAAAATTAAGTGTCAAATTCAGGGTCCCAAAAAACATTTTCGATCGAACAGATGCCGGCGCTGGCCACACCTAATTTAAGGTCATAGCTCACTTACACGGCATAAGGTCCACACTGTACAAGAATAAACATTCGAATATGGGCTTAAAGTTGTACTCTATACATACATTTTTACAGTGACAACATACAATTGCACACAACGCGCAGCAAGCGAGTCTACGGCCTATGAACCCATCACGCTGCTTTTATTATACACCGAAATATACCCATTCATGCATGGAAACATGAAACCCGCCTATCACCAATATTTTTCTTAGACAAGTATGTAACATTCGCATCCATATACTATTTCATTCTTATTCAATAAAACCACAATTTAGCAACTATACAGTTAGTTGAGTTTACCAACGGAGAGCACCCAGTCTTGGTTAATGTTGACTGGCAAAATTAAATTACAACAGAGAGCAGTGGACTGGCAAAATAAACTCAGTAGGATCTTGTAGGACAGAACGAAATCTTATTTATCGAACTAGTTGTAATACTACATTATCTTTACCTGTGAGTGATTGAAACTTTACTTTCATTTTAAAAATTAATTTTATTATCACACTTAATATTATAAAGGAGAAAGTTTGTATGTGTGTGTGTGTGTGTGTGTGTATGTTTGTTACTCCTTCACGCAAAAACTACTGAACGGATTGGGCTGAAATTTAGAATGGAGATAGATTATACCCTGGATTAGCACATAGGCTACTTTTTATCCCGGAAAATCATAGAGTTCCCACGGGATTCTTAAAAACCTACATCCACGCGAACGAAGTCGCGGGTATCAGCTAGTATTTTATACTAGCCAATGCCCGCGACTTCGTCCGCGTGGATTTAGGTTTTTCAAAATCCCGTGGGAACTCTTTGATTTTCCGGGATAAAAAGTAGCCTATGTGCTAATCCAGGATATTATCTATCTTCATTCTGAATTTCAGCCAAATCCGTCCAGTAGTTTTTGCGTGAAGGAGTAACAAACATACACACACACACACACACACACACACACACACACACACACACATACAAACTTTCGCCTTTATAATATTAGTGTGATTGTACTTATTAAAAATTTTACTTACATATTAGTAATAAATAAACTGGACATTGCACAAAAAATTGTGACCAAACTTCGTGCGGAAGGTTTTATGACAGCTTCCCAGCTGAGTTTGTTGTGGGCTCTTCTCAAACCAGGGCGCATTTAAACCCTTGTAGTTTTAGTTACAAGCTTACATCATAAGGGACACTATATTGTATTACATCAATTATATCTTACACATTCAACAACAATTGACAATCATAAAGTGTACCTACATTGGTATCTATTTTGAATAAATGACTTTTACAGTCAAATTAGGAGGGATATTAGAGATGTAGACCTTACAATGCCTAATTGCAAAGACTTTGCAATTAGGCATTGTAAGGTCTACATCTCCTGAGGATGCTCCGGTGTCGGGGCGAAACGTGCGTCGAGTGGTGTTGGAATTTATGTGGTGCTGCGTGGTGGTGGTGCGTGTGGCTTGCTTGGTGGCTGGCTTTTCCTGCATATTTATCACTGGGAGGGCGGGTGGTGCATGTCGCATGCTGCATGTTGCACCATACAGATTTCTTTGGTTTGGTGGATTATAGCAAATTAAGCTTTTGGTTCCTTGTATGTCATGGACTTCCGCAAAATAACGCCTGCTTCTATACTACATTAAGATCATCAGCCTTATTCATGCGTACAATTTACTGTATGGTTGCTAAACTGTGATAAAAGTGTACATTTTATCCAATCAACGTAAGGGTTTTCTGTAGCGTCCATCAATAGCATAATGAGAGTGGACGACGGACCCGGGTACATTTCATTTAATATGTGATTCCATTTGTTTAGTGGTTCGGACATTGTAAGAATTTCCTAGTAGACATTTCTATAGCTCATGAAATTATATGAGGATACAACTTATAATATTATCGTGATGTAGAATGTAGTCAGTCAGTTTCCACTTTTCATCTATAGATAGAATACTAATAAATTATTCATTTTTCAACATAATATTTGGAATGGAATTTAGCTAATAATAATTTAGAATTAATTATAGCTAAAATAGTTTGTTTTTGCAACAAATAAGTGAACCTATTAATTTAACTAGGTAATTATATTTTTATGACGTGTATTACGCAAAATAACTCTTACCTATATTAAACCAAAAAATTATAACAATAATAAATATGTCCCAAAGAGGGTTGGTTATATTACCTAACATTATTCAAGAATCAATATTTTATAAATATTATTATTTAAATCTCAACCATTCATATCATCATTCAAAACAAAAATTCAAAATGACCAGGCATCTGTGAAGTCATCTAAGACAAAAGTTTTGAAAAAGAATTGAGTGTCGTGATTTTAAATCCATCAATGTTGCGTAAACACACATATATACGGGAAAATATTTTTAAAACGCCAAGTATAATAATTTAAAGAAATAAATTAAACATTGGCTTTTTTTGTTTCTCGCATGAAATTTCTAGACACCCGCCGTAAAAAAAATTACCTATGTCTAGAATAATAATTTAACTAACTGTTTAGTTTTAAAAATAAACTTTCTGTTTCGTACTATTATAGTTTAGCGTAACTACTATAGTGTACTTTATTCATGTTTTGTCACTGAATTACACAAAAATTGTGAGACGATAGCAACCAATTACCAACATAATTATATCAAGAACAATTCGATTGGGCATAATACGTTGACGTAATAGTAATGTCTGTAATTTGACAACACACCTAAAAGACAAGTCATTTTTGGCACCAACATGTAACATATCCAGGTCCTAGGTCTTTCAGGAACTCTAGGTGCGTTGCTAGGACCTAGACACGCTAACAGAATCAGCTCTGTACAGCCAGGGATTTATGTGGAAAAAGATAATTATTAAATTGAAACCTCGAGTACCTTAGAAATAGTTATTTAATTCTTCTGTTGTTGGTTATAGATTTACAATTAAAGTTAACTCGACTAGTTACAGAGACATGAGAGATGCTTTATACTATCTCAAGGTGCTGTCCGCATTCAACGCACCTCACTATGATCTTAGGTTACTCGTCTTAATGATAAGTTACGATTTTAGGAATGTATATGTCACAATCTAGTGTAAACCATCAATTAATATAAACGTAAACCAAAATACAAAAATAGTTGAATTAGCTTCACAAAAAAAAAATTAATATGTTGGAGAGAATTCACCTTAATATCCTGAAGATTTAGGGAAACACCTGTTCCGAAAAATCAAGCTTCGCTCCGGACGCGCGGCTCATGCAGACTGTGGCCGTGTGTCATACGGACGAGCAGGGTAAAAGATGCAAGAGATTCCTATGGATTACTGGCGGTCCACGCTTCCTCAATCCAAACGTGAAGCGAGCAAAACGCGTGTTAACTCTCAAATTTCAGCGTTATTTTATAACCCAATCATGGTTTTTAAAATTATAAGGTTGTTAGGGGACCATGATGATGATTTTCTTATCAAATTGTTTAAATTTCAATTAAATTCCAAAAAATTCTTAATCACAACAACATAACAACACGCACGTTTCACCCATGTCGCCACCTAAAAAGAAAAATGAAATTGCAAATTGGCGACACGCTTATTTCGGGTAGGGGAGCCTTACATCTTTCTAATTAATTTTTGAGAGAAATGATTCACTTACCAAATCGTGATGGCCGACACCCACCCGCCGCGTGGTAGAACTTTATCCTAAAACTGTAACAAGGAATCATAAATTCACAACACCATCGAAAAGTGGACGAATTGATCTCGCACGAATAAACTCACACATACCATTTTTAGCAAAACTCCCAGCCTAAACTATCGTTATCATTTTTAAAATTTGTAACTACGACATCTTCCTGCAAGGCGAATCGAAAAAAGAAAGACAAGCTGTCACACCAAATTCTTTTTCTTTTTCTTTTTTTTTTTTTTTTTTTTTTTTGGCCCCAGATTCCTGACCACCTGTCAGTTTTAAAAATAACTCCCTAACTCATGTGAAATTTTTACAAATGTATTTTATAGATCCTTTTATAAGGAAAAGGCAAATATTTAAACAAACGTAAATTAATAATTAGTAATAATAAATAAATTCTTTTATGATGTCTGTTACAAGCATCACCAAGATGCCGAACTAGTTCCACCCGCCACGCACAGATGTCGCTAGTCGTAAGGAGATCAGTGATTTGAAGTTATATGTTTTCTTTTTAATATTTATATACAATAAATACCACACGTTACAATACCCCCTCTCCCGGAAAAAAGGTTCAACGAAGGGGAACCGCTCGCTGCCCTCAGCGATCACGATGAAGCACTGAAATTAAAAGAAATTCAAAAAAACAAAATATATAACCACTGATTCCTAAACAAACAGAAGACTACAATAACTATTTCTATTTATCTTACCTATTCTATTTCTGGGAGTTTTGAAATGTTTTAGGCTAATGTTACTATACTAGTTTTATAACTATGGAATTTAACTATACGACTACAAATTCTGCTATTTATAGGACGACCAGAAGTTGCTTGGACCTTGGCATCATTCACTGTAAACGGCGTACGTAATAATACAGCAATGCATCTAGGCCTACGGTCTTTGCAGCTTGATCTTATACTAAAACAGTATAACTGTTATGATACAGGAGACAGAGTCTCCGGATACTTTTTCGGTATATACAAGAACCGACTATCCTCAGTGTGTGGATACCTTCTTAGCATCAATACGACCTAAACAAAACACTGGGATAAAATAGTCTCTGTGCAAAGCACAGCAAAGGACAAATTGATTTCCTAATTGTCTGGAACAAGGTCCTCTAGCGTCAATATGAGCTAACAAGACATAGGAATACTATAATCTCTGTGCAACAAAATGCACAGCAAAAGAGAAATACGAAAATCACTAACCTTCGAGTATATGATTCGTATTTCAGAAGAAATATATACACCATGGTTGAAAGGTTTGTTGATTGTCTCAGATCAATCATGAGTCATCGATCCGCCTCCATCTCACCCCTATCACTCTTTCATTATACTATAACATACATCACGCATTCTATTTATCACTCTCACTCTTTCCTTGCATTATGCTACTTCATTCATCACGCATTTATACTTGGTAGTAACTTATTCCAAATTAAGTTTACCACTTCCTTACACTTTAGTATGTGAGCACTTATAATGTTCACACACGGGTTGGGATTGAACATGTCTGAGTTACAATTTATACCTTTAAATCCTTTATATGCCAGGAACCTATTTTTGTACCATCTAGTCTTTCTAATTCATACACCAGTGGAGATAAAACTCTTGTAACCCTACATTTCTCATACTTCGGAGCTAATTTTGACATTTTGAATTTTTCAGCGTCACTCTGAGTATAAGTAGACTTCCATACAAGATCTCCAACTGAAAACTTGGCGTTCCTTCGCCTAAGGTTATAATGAGATGCATTTTTAGCATGTGCTTGATGTAATTTTTCACGTACCTTATCAAAAATCTCTTCCAAACTTTTAAATTCCCCTGCATACTCCTCGCGTGGCATACCCACTCTATATTCTTTATCTGTATCCCGATAGAAGTTTCCATTTATGACAGGTTCGCGACCGTGGACCAAGAAAAATGGTGAAAACCCTGTGGATTCGTTTATTGCACTATTTATAGCGAATTGAATCTTATTCAGGTTTTGATCCCATGAACGATGGTTGTCCTCCACATAAGACGCGACAGCCGTCATAATGGTTTTATTATAACGTTCTACCAAATTTACTTGGGGTGTATATTTCGGAGTATAATGAAGTTTTGGTATATTGTAGCGCGCAATGACATTTTTGAATTCTGAACCTGTCATTTGGCTGCCATTGTCAAGGATTATGGTTTCTGGCGTCCCATGTACCAAAACGACATCATTTTCAAAATGTTTAGCCACCAAGGCTGAAGTTGCACGACGTAAGGGAAAAAGAAGTGTATATTTCGAAAAGCAACACGTAATTACCAAAAGGAAGGTGTAACCGGATCGGGATCGTGGCAACGGACCAACCAAATCCACTGACACTACCTGAAACGGTCGCGAACAAACCTTCGGTTTACCCATTAAACCGGGCGTTGCCTGTGTAGAGTGTTTATACGCTTTACATACATCACATGCATTCACAAATTCTAACACATCTCTATACATTCCTGGCCAAAAATACCTAAGACATAAACGTCTATGTGTTTTGAAAATACCTAAATGACCTGCTGTAGCCTCGCTATGATTTTCTCGAATGATTTTAGATCTCGTTCCCTTAGGAACTACCTCTTTCCAATCAAATTCACTAGTGAGATTATATTTACTTTTACTAAATCGATAAAGAGTATTATCTTTAATCATGAAATTTGGAAAGTTTGTCGGATGAGATCTACAACCATTTAAAATTCTATCGTACCATTCATCTCTCATACTCATTGTAGGCGTGGATGGAGCCGTATGGATGGCCTCTACCTTCATAAGACGTGATAAGGCATCAGGGACCACATTATCGGTGCCTTTTCGATGTTCGATTTCAAAATTGAACTGAGACAGGCGACAACCCCACCGAGCTAACCTACCTGAAGGGTTTTCTAAATTCAAGAACCACTTCAGTGATGAATGATCTGTTACGATTTTGAATGTTCGAGAACCTAGATATGCTTGAAATTTTTCTACTGAGAATATTACGGCTAACGCCTCACGCTCAGTAGCGCTATAATTCCTTTCTCTTTTATTCAAGGACCTACTTACGTATGCAATCGGATGTTCATGACCATCGATATTCTGAGACAGCATACCTCCTAAACCGTACGACGATGCGTCGCAATGCACGATGAAAGGCTTTTCAAAGTCTGGAACGGCTAGGACAGGAGCAGAGACTAACGCATTTTTCAGCACCGTGAAGGCTTCCTCTGCGGCGTCGGTCCACTGGAACTTCGGCGCGTTTTTTCCTTTGCTGGTAAGCTTGTTCAGCGGAGCTGCAATAGTTGAAAAGTTACGAATAAATCTCCTGTACCAAGAGCAAGTACCTAAAAATACCTTTACATCACGAGCATTTGTCGGAGTAGGGAAGTTTAAGATTGCTGCTATTTTCTCTGGGTCTGTCCGTAAACCGTATTCGTCAACGACATATCCTAAGTATTTGATCGACTCTCTGAAGAATTTACATTTGTCAAAAGACACTGTTAAATTAGCCGATTTCAATTTGTCCAAAACTCGGTTCAGTAATAGCAAGTGAGTTGAAAAATCCGACGAGCAAATAACTATATCGTCGATATAACAAAATACATAACCATTTTCAATGTCACTGCAAAAATTTTGGTTAATTAACATGTCCATAAGTCGTTGTTGACGAGCAGGGGCGTTGCATAAACCAAAAGGCATAACCTTGAACTTGAATAACCCGCGACCTGGGACGGTGAAGCTAGTTTTTTCCTGAGAGCTATTTGACAGAGGGATCTGCCAAAACGAAGAGGATAAATCTATGGTTGATAAGAACTTTGCTTCTTTCAAGCTGTCCAAGATCTGAGGGATGTAAGGAATTGCATAAGAGTCACCCTTAGTAATAGCATTTAGCTTCCTGCAATCTAGACAAAACCTCCAGTCACCATTTGCTTTCTTGACCAAAATAGCTGGATTATTCCATGGACTTTCACTGGTAGTGACGACATCTAGCGCAAGCATTCTGTCTAATTCAGCTTGTAAAGCTGACTTTTTGTCCGGGGACATAGGATATTGTTTCACCCGAACCGGCGCAGAATTGCCTGTGTCAATTTCATGCTCTATCAACGATGTCCTACCTAGACCCTTTTTGTCAAATGAAATATCATTGTATTTATCTATTATGGCTTTGGCTATTTCTTTTTGATCAAAGTTCAAGTTATTGAATGGTTGAATGGAATGTACGTTTTCCGTCGTTATTGTGTTGCAAAAGCTTTCAGGTGAACGTATATAGTCTATATTTTCAAATATTTCTGGGGCTACATTAAACGCCTTCCAGAAATCGCATCCTAGTATTAAATCTGAAGTTACTGCAGGCACAACATAAAATTTAATAGCACAAGTTTTACTATTGAAAGTCACAGGTATATACATATGTCCTAATGACTCTAACTGGATTCCATTTGCAACAGTGCAAGAATTATCAATAAAATTGTTAAAGTTATAACCCAATTTGATAAAATATGTATGAGAGTTGTTACCAAGAATAGATATACATGCGCCAGAATCTAGCAAACCATAAACTTTTATATCTCCTATATTACATTCCAAATATGGCCTAATATCATCTTTTTGTGGGGAAAATCGAACTGTAAAAATCGAATCATAATTTTTGAATTTTGACATTTTTTTACTTAAAGTGTTACAGTTCGAGTTATTTAGTTTTTTGGATCAGTTTTCTTATTTTTATTACAATTTGGGCAAGTTAACTTTGTAAAACCTGGAGTTTTACAAGTAAAGCAATGAACCTTCCGTTTAACAAACTGTTTAGAAACATTGTTTGATGGACAATGACAACAGTTATTCGATGGATTTGGATTTTTATGGTTATTGTTCTTATTACCATTTTCCCTACATAAATATTGTTTATTTGGAGGTTGCTGATCATGAACCTTATTTTGTTGAATTTTTGGTTCTGATATACTAGGCTTTTTGCCCCTACTATCCACAAAAGCCACTGTTTTACTCTTGGGCTTATAAGAAAACTCAGGAGTTATAATATTTGTTGGTTTTCCAGGCTCTGAGAATAATGTAGCACGCTGGCTAGCAGCTTCTATCTTTTTGCAACTCTCTTTTAACTGTGAAATTGAATCAATTTGAACTAGTGCTAACTGTTGAGAGAAATTTGGGCGTATGTTATGTAATAAAATCTCTAGTTTAGCTGCTTCTGACAGTTGTGTCCTTAAGCGAGCAAACAGACAAGCCATAACAGAGAAATAAATATGAGTAGGCTCTTCTACCCCCTGTGTTCTGGCACGAATTTCACCCAGTAGACGATAGTCATAATCGACCGGATCAAATTCCTCCAATATTAGATTTTTAAGATCAGACCACGTACATACCTGATGTTTTAATCCTCGGAACCAAATGAGAGCTTGATCACTAAATAACTGTGCTGCAGACCTGAACAGTTTGGCATCCGAAACCCCGTAGCAACCCTGTAACTCTTCTATCCGTTCAATGAATGAGCGAGGATCCGTGGTGCCGTTGAACTTAACGTTCCATTTGGCTACATTCTTGTCACTGGAACACTCGAAGAGCGAAGATTCATGAACTATTGCTGCAGAAGATGAAGTTGAAGCAGGAGTTTCTGAAACGTTAATGGTTGGAGTTTCAATTTTTTCAAGTAATGAATCAAGCCTACTTTTGAGTTCTATCTTTTTTGTTAACACCGCTGGTTCCTCAGTTGAAATCCTATTCAATCGATGGTAAAGGTGGTAGGCTAGGGCTTCTGCTCTAGCTAGCGATACCTTCTCTTTATACACATCCCATTTATCTAACAAAGCTACTAGTTCATCTAATTTTTCACCTATAATTTGAAATTCGGAATCCGCTTTAAAAGGTGTTTCTATTATGGCCTCAGAAGGACATTCTAAAATAAGCTTGCGCATCTGTCTTCTGAGGGCATCGACAGTATTTCCAGGAGTATCCGCACGTATGGACACTTCATAGACTAATTCATCCTTTCTAAGGGAGTGAAATTGTATAGCTCTGGACTTTTCCATGTTAAGTAATTGATGGTATACACAATTACAATATAAAACTTAAGTTAATTATATAACAATTAAGTTAACAATTAGACAAACAGTTAGTAACTTAAACTGATAAGAAATATTTGTAACACTGAAAAGAGAGCATTAATTACAATATTATCCTTAAATTTCACTTAAATTGATGGTTTACCTACAATATTTTCAAACTACTATGTGTCATATGACAACCCTGGGTGTATTGAACTGATTTCATAAAAACTAAGTTAATTTTTGAACAAATATAAACAAATAATAGTATTTAAATTAAATTACAGGACGAACACTGTAGCCTGTGTGAAACAAAAGTTTTAAAACCCAAAAAGCGCCACTGTAGCACTCGGGAGAAAAAATATAGTGTATAATTTAAATATGAAAATTTTTGAAGTTGTTGAGTGCCACTATAACACTCAGGAGAAAAATAAAGTATAATTTATACCCGTTGAATGCCACTGTAGCACTCAGGGGAAAACAAAATATAGTTAATACCCGTTGGAGCGCCACTGTAACATATCCAGGTCCTAGGTCTTTCAGGAACTCTAGGTGCGTTGCTAGGACCTAGACACGCTAACAGAATCAGCTCTGTACAGCCAGGGATTTATGTGGAAAAAGATAATTATTAAATTGAAACCTCGAGTACCTTAGAAATAGTTATTTAATTCTTCTGTTGTTGGTTATAGATTTACAATTAAAGTTAACTCGACTAGTTACAGAGACATGAGAGATGCTTTATACTATCTCAAGGTGCTGTCCGCATTCAACGCACCTCACTATGATCTTAGGTTACTCGTCTTAATGATAAGTTACGATTTTAGGAATGTATATGTCACAATCTAGTGTAAACCATCAATTAATATAAACGTAAACCAAAATACAAAAATAGTTGAATTAGCTTCACAAAAAAAAAATTAATATGTTGGAGAGAATTCACCTTAATATCCTGAAGATTTAGGGAAACACCTGTTCCGAAAAATCAAGCTTCGCTCCGGACGCGCGGCTCATGCAGACTGTGGCCGTGTGTCATACGGACGAGCAGGGTAAAAGATGCAAGAGATTCCTATGGATTACTGGCGGTCCACGCTTCCTCAATCCAAACGTGAAGCGAGCAAAACGCGTGTTAACTCTCAAATTTCAGCGTTATTTTATAACCCAATCATGGTTTTTAAAATTATAAGGTTGTTAGGGGACCATGATGATGATTTTCTTATCAAATTGTTTAAATTTCAATTAAATTCCAAAAAATTCTTAATCACAACAACATAACAACACGCACGTTTCACCCATGTCGCCACCTAAAAAGAAAAATGAAATTGCAAATTGGCGACACGCTTATTTCGGGTAGGGGAGCCTTACATCTTTCTAATTAATTTTTGAGAGAAATGATTCACTTACCAAATCGTGATGGCCGACACCCACCCGCCGCGTGGTAGAACTTTATCCTAAAACTGTAACAAGGAATCATAAATTCACAACACCATCGAAAAGTGGACGAATTGATCTCGCACGAATAAACTCACACATACCATTTTTAGCAAAACTCCCAGCCTAAACTATCGTTATCATTTTTAAAATTTGTAACTACGACATCTTCCTGCAAGGCGAATCGAAAAAAGAAAGACAAGCTGTCACACCAAATTCTTTTTCTTTTTCTTTTTTTTTTTTTTTTTTTTGGCCCCAGATTCCTGACCACCTGTCAGTTTTAAAAATAACTCCCTAACTCATGTGAAATTTTTACAAATGTATTTTATAGATCCTTTTATAAGGAAAAGGCAAATATTTAAACAAACGTAAATTAATAATTAGTAATAATAAATAAATTCTTTTATGATGTCTGTTACAAGCATCACCAAGATGCCGAACTAGTTCCACCCGCCACGCACAGATGTCGCTAGTCGTAAGGAGATCAGTGATTTGAAGTTATATGTTTTCTTTTTAATATTTATATACAATAAATACCACACGTTACAAACACCCGCATAACCGCACAGCCTCAGCGATAACCCGGTACGGGATAGCGCGGGTGACGTCCCCCCCCCCCCTTCACACCCTGATTGCCATCTCGACCTGTCGCGAACTAATTATAGATATTTTAGACTTTTGACGTTTAGGGGCGGCGCAGACGATACTGAGTGATAGCGAGTAAAGTGGCGGCGAGTAAAGGCACGGGCACTGATTGGTGGCTAATGCGAGAATCGGCAGGCTTCTTGCGCAGCGTTCCTCTGCGACCATAATAATAGTATGCCAACCGTATGTTAAAGTAAATAAGCTGAGTAAAAAAAGAACTCGGCGTTACTCTACTCCGCCTGTGGGCGAAGTGTCTTAGTCTGTGTACTTGCCTTATAATTACTATATGATTAAAAGCAAGCACAAGCACTAAGTACTACAATATAAAAACATAAAAATAACTTATTTAGCACGGTCGTTTTTGCGCATGTTTTCAATGCGTGTGTTTTCACTAGAAGCCGGTCACAACGCATCCCGCTGGCCCGTGATCCATCGAGTGGAAAAATGAATTATTCCTCCAATTTATCCGACCACCGCTTTAGGACCCTCCCTCATGCTTGAACGACTGAGCACTATCTAGTATATTTGAATCTGGTACGAAAGATGTATTCAACGTAGATTTACTACGAAAATCTATTATTGATCCAACACATTGAGGTTTCTGAGTTTATTTGGGTGTGCATTGGTCCATCTGTCCGTCTTTTCGTCTATTTGATCGTTATAACTTCAGAATTAATAAACATAATTAAACTTTACTTCAAACTTATGTACCATAATGTAACTGAAGTACCTTCAAGGCAAGATTCAATTGCAACTGAGACCTCAGCAAGCGAAAGCCTATCCTGAAACAAAAACAAAATTTCGAGTCATATCCTGTAGTTAGATAGCAAATATTAATATTATCAGTGAATTGTTATCAAATAAAATAAAAACAATAAATTTTCAATGAAATAGTTTTTTTTACAGTTTTTTGTGACAAATCTAAAGGTCGCTAGAACAGCATGCTTGTTCAGTAACCATAAAAAGTAAAAATTAAAAATAATTTAGGTAATTTGTTACCGAATATATGTATACAAGAAATGTCTTTAATAATATTTTCTGGAGCCGGTGAAGCAACAACTAAAGACACTTTCGTATTTATAATATTATTATGGTTAGTGATTGATAGCAGATACCTGTATTTTTAACCCCCGACCCAAAAAGAGGGTATTTGACATGTGTATCTGTGTATCTGTCTGTAGCATTGTAGTTCCTAAACGAATGGACCGATTTTAATTAATTTTTTTTTTTGTTTGAAAGCTGGCTTGATCGAGAGTGTTCTTAGCTATAATTGAAAAAAATCGGTTCAGCCGTTTGAAAGATATCAGCAGTTTCTTATAGAGATTTTTGTGTTGGTGGTTTTAAATTTTATTATAACCTTATTTAGATTCTGTGGTCATTATGGTACATACTATGCATTTACAGATGGCATAAAAACGTTTTCATATTATTTCAAGCATCGTTAAATTTTAATTGATATTTTGAATAAAAAGCGATTGCTTTTTCTTCTGTAATTAATTATGACCGCAGGCAGCTCATAATTACTCCGTTTTACAGCAAAAAATAATAAATTCGTAAGCTTTCTTTGTGTATTTTATTTATTTGTTATATGATGACGCATAGTCTTACTAGTGGACTCTAGAGATTTGTTTGGAGGAAAATAATTAGGTATATTCTTTGAATACTGAATGGAAAGGAATTTGAAATTCTGAAAGAATCTCTACAAAACCTTAATACACTCGGACAAAAGCGGGTAAAAAACCGCCCAAGGGCGAGTCAGACTCGCGCCCGAGAGTTCCGTACTCGGGTATTTTTCCGATATTTTGCACGATAAATGATAAATTATTATGTATAAAAAAAAAAAAAATCTGTTTTAGAATTTACAGGTAAAGCCCTTTCATATGATATACACCCCATTTAGTATCTTGAGATTACTTTGAAAATTGAAAATACTACTTAATTATAATAAAATACACTAATATTTTTTTGTGATGTGATCAAAAATTCACGGTTTTAGATTTTTTCCTTTGCTTGTGCTACAAGACCTACCTACCTGCCAAATTTGATGATTCTAGGTCATCAGGAACCAGTCAACCCTATATGTTATCTTAACAAACACGACAGACAGACGTACAGACAGACAGACAACATAGTGATCATACAAGGGTTCTTGTATAGAAACTATGTAGTTGTTTGAAAAGTTTTAAAAGGGGTGGGCCCTGTTAAAACTTTTCAAACAGCTACATAGTTTCTATACAAGAAGATTTATTCAACGCACTACATGAAATAAATCCTTCTACTTAGAGCTTTAATATGTAAAACTCGGAGCCCTTTTACGCAATATAAAATCCGACTTCAGAGTGGTGAAAATTTATAGCTACTTTTACTAGAAACTGCAGAGAGTTGTGATTTACTAGAGCGGCATTGTCTCACAAAATAGACTCAACCAAAATCAAAATCAGTCTCATTTATCCAAAGTGAGGTATATCATAATATGATGGAGTTTTTATTAAATTCTATATTTAATGCAAAAGTTTTTACATACATAAAAGTAGATAAAGACACAGATTTCTAAATTAAGTTACGCCTTCCTTACACACAATATTTAAACTAAGCTAAAAATAGTGCTATTTTTTCACAGGATTCTTTACAGAAAAAGGAAAGCATGAGTTAATAGATGAATTAATATACTTTATTTTAGAGATCATGTACTCTGAAAAATGTTTACTAAGTAGTTCCAGTTTCGGTTTTGGGATCATTATATGAAGGGATGCTTTCACAGTAAAAGTCAAATAGTTTATTCAAAATACCATTACACTTTTTGATTTACCTTTGTTGGATTTGTAAGATGATGTTACGGTGATAATAACGTAAACTTAAAACTAAAGCTACGAGGGTTCCAAACGCGCCCAGGTCTGAGAAGAGCCCACAACAAACTTTTTTTGACATCTGATGCATGAGGTTTGCTACTCTATGGTCAAGCTCAATGAGAAACCAACACTTTGAGCCACAATGTTAGCCCATTTGAAGCACGTGACCCGTGAAGCATTATCGATAACATGACCTTTAGTATTATGACCTTGAGAAGTACATAATAAGACTTGTTTATAAACTCCTTCTTACCTTTTTCTTTTCAATCAAATTATAATAAATTGGAACTTCATGAACAGAAGATATACCTACGACCTTCGTGTGATTATTCGTTAAAGACGGATTTTTTTTTCTCTCGTCTGGCTTTACAAAGATTAGCCAATGTCAAGTTTGTAGTTATTTGTAACAAGTTAGTTAAACTATACAAGTATGGACCTCGTCTGTGCCGGCGCTCGCCGACATACGCACGGCACCCCCTGAGCCCCTTTCCAGTCAGTTTTAACAAAAAAAAAAACACTCCAAAAAGGCAGAACACGCCCGCCTGCTAACACCAACACAGACGAAGTCCTTAAAGAGGGATTCAATAATATCATATTTTTTGTTTGGACACTGACAGTTGGCCTCGTCCACAAACTAAAGGTCGCTCAGCGCGCTATGGAGCGAGCTATGTTGGGTATTACTCTCAGGGATAAAATCCGGAACGAGGAAATTCGCAGAAGAACAAAAGCGACCGACATAGCTCAAAGGATTAGCAAGCTGAAGTGGCAATGGGCAGGTCATGTCTGTCGCAGAACCGACGGCCGTTGGGGCAGACGTGTTCTGGAGTGGAGACCGCGTACCGGTAAGCGCAGTGTGGGACGACCTCCTGCCCGCTGGACCGATGACCTGAAGAAGGTGGCGGGGAGCGGGTGGATGAGGAAGGCGGAGGACCGTGTTTGGTGGCGCGCTCTTGGAAAGGCCTATGTCCAGCAGTGGACGCATACAGGCTGATGGAATGGAATGGAAATATTTTTTGTGAAATCTTGAACTTGTAAGTAAACGTTGAGGCTTAACGTCACTGGCGTCAAATGTTCCTCCCTTTGACGCTAGGTAGCCTATGAATCGCCTAAGTATCTAGTAATCGACAGTTTGGGGAATTTCTAACAAAACTTCAAAGCTTCGACATCACTAGCGTCTGGCAGGCGTCAAATGTTTGACGCCGGTAGCCCTAAAGTAACCCTATTTTTCTTTGATTTCACGTCACTCACAGCGTAATATTTGACATTTATTCGATTCAGATTTCAGGAACCGAGAGTTCCCTCACTCTAGTTCACTCTGACATTAGTATATTGCGTCCGTGCAAAGCCGGGGCGAGTCGCTAGTACAAGATAAACACCTCTTAAATAATAATACGTTGTCGAAAATGCTCGTCTCAGCAAACGTGAGGGTGATCGGCAAACCTTCGAACAATTTTATATTGGTTTATCAAGATTTACTCACGACCACCTTTACACGACACGACGACTGAAACTTTATTTTGCAGCTGTCGTGTCGTGTAAAGGTGCTACTTTTAGCACAAGCACTTAGGGATGTTAGTATGAGTATAAGACTGTAGTATGACAGCGCCTCTCAAATGATTGCGCTGGTTAAGCAATGTTGAACAAATCGTTAACTGGATGGATGACTGGCTTTGGATGTCAAAATTTCATTTCCTCCGTGCATCAGAGCTATCAGTCCTGATTAATTATTATTAAGTTAATTATAAACTCAGAATCAAAACTCAAAGGGAAATGAAATTCCCTCAGAAATGGAGAAAATATCAAGAATAGAAAGAGAGAATCGATCTTTTTTATATTATGATTTTTAAATAAAGGATAAGTACACAGAAGAAAAAAACACAAAATGCTATGGGCAGAACTTCATAGCATACAAAGGAGAAGACAGTGTCTTACTAATGTAGGAATTATTTTGTTCGTGTGTTACTGATTTTATTATTGTCGTGTGCTGTAAAAGAAACTAGATCTGGAAGGTAGATTCCGAGGGAGTCAATATGGTTAGAATTTCCATATCTTACGGTGACATTTTGTCATCGTTTTGTGGCAATTTTATGGCTGGCAATTTCTTGATCATGCGAAACTAACCGTCTGGCCCTTCCAAATCGTTGTCTGATGCAAAATTTCATGAGCAATTTACATTTTCAGCATTACTGAACATTTTTGTATCTTAAGCTGTTATTGATAGAATATTTGTCTCGGATGAGTATATAATATACAGGGTGTTATTAAAACGTTATGAAAAACGAAGACAAGTGATAGTAGTGATGAATTACTGATAAGATACCTCAAAAAAACGAGAGAAAAAGTCTTGTATTTTTTATAAGTTCGCAAGTAAAACATCCGACTGACGCTAGAAGTCAACGAACATTGCGTAGATAGGTGCTACGGAATCAAAATCACAAATCAAGTTGTAGATGGGGCATTGACCCCGAGATTTGTACGCTATACATTGCGCATAAAAAAATACTAAGTATGAGCAAATGGTGATTGCTATTGGATTGTATTTAGTTAGTATAATAATAGCGCTAAGTTCTACTATCTCAACTTTAACAACTTAACATGATCATGGAAAAATCTTGTTTCCTGCAGCTAAATAGTACTGATTGTAAATATCTATCAATGTAGGTAAAACCTCGCTAGTATACATACATTTTCAAAATTGTCTTCCAAACTGGAAAAATCGTCTTCAACTGTGACACTGCGAAGTATCGAAGAAATAGCGTAAAGTGATATCGTCAAAAAAATATAGGACAATATGTTGCCAGTTTACAGTCGCTATGTCCTTCTTCGGTCTGCAAGCTGTACCAATCTATATATCTATGGAGTCTGAAAGGATTTTGAAAAACCATCATTTTGAAACAAGGATACAAGGCGAGAAAGAATTTCACAGTGTCACCATGTGTCAACAGTCCTCCACTTACTATACTTAATATATTCATATTTTATCCACAAAACAAACTAGTTTGAACCTCATTGTGAAGAAAATATGTACAATGTATATACTTTTACAATTACGTTTGTCTATAAACAGAGATTTTCTTTCAAATAAGCTAACCGAATTTCGCCCCTATTCTTGTTAAGATAAGAGTCAAGTGATGTGAATTAATAATTTTGTTATATCTAGCTCGGAGTCACGTACTATTAGCGATAAGAACAGAGACAAAGGAGAACCTTCGGGAAAGAATAGTGTTCCAAAAAAACTACATATTTTCACAATGAAGCAACAGTCGATGTAATAAGGCAAACTATTATAACTAGAAATTGAAGTAATGAGTAACTCTAGTGCTGTCTCAAAGGGAAATGTGAAAATACTTTGAATTCCATGTTTGAATGTTATATACATATTTGCCTTGTTAGGGTTCAGTAGGTACCAGAAAGGTGCCCATGAGACCCTATTACCACACTATAATTAAGACTCTGCTGGCCATCCGTCCGTCCGGCTGTCTGTCTGATATTTCTTGTACTATGGTACAGATCCCTTTGTGTGCGACCATTTTTTTTTATTATTATCGAAATCTAAATATTATTTATAAGGACAAGTGTAAATAAAAAATTTATAACACCCCCCACAAGTGAAGGTTACAGTAATAACTAGGAAAGAGCTGATATCTTTCAAACGGCAGAACCGATTTTCTTGGATTATAGCTAAGAACACTCTCGATCAAGCCACCTTTCAAACAAAAAAAACTGAATTAAAATCGGTTCATTAGTTTAGGAGCTACGATGCCATAGACAGATACACAGATACACACGTCGAACTTATAACACCCCTCTTTTTGGGTCGGGGGTTAAAAAGTTGACTGACTGACTGACTGATCTATCAACGCACAGTTGAAATTATTGGATAGATCGGGCTGTTTGGCATCCAGGCAGCTATTATGACATAAAATAGGGATTTGAAATTTGTGTAGTCCGCGCGGACAAGGTCGCGGGCATACGCTAGTTATTTATATAGGTTTAAGATCTAACGAATCAGAATGGCTAACAATTGCGAGAGCATCGGGTTTCCCAAGTGGATACGGATCGGAATTGCAAATCCACCACTAAATTTACAAAGAATACAAGGAAATTATGCGGGACCGCTTCAAGAGACAGTTTTACGTCCGCGAGACGAACCATGGCCTGAATCCGGTTCTATTAATTAATTGAATAGTAATAGTAAATAAGTATAGTTTAACAATAGTTTAATTATACTTAATAGCTAATAAATAATAATAATGTCCTCCCGACCGAAATTCATTCAATCTAGAGATAAGCCAACTGCGCGGGAGATATTGTTATGTACAAGACGTGTGTGCGCAAACACAGGTGCACTCTCTATTCCCTCACTCTCATAGCTCGATGGGACGGAAATCCGACACACCCGAGAAGATCAGGTGCAGGACCGACGGCTTTACGGATCCGAAGCACGGTTGGCACATCGCCAACTTTTTAACTCAGGGCTAGTACCTGAGAATTTCTTAATAAAAAAATCCAATACATATTTTTGGCCTGACCCGGGAATCGAACCCGAGACCTCGCCATCCGTAGTCGAACATGCTAACCACTAAACCAGTAACCAGTTGAAATTCCTCGGACAGGTACGAAGCGATTTGCTTCCTCGTTTCTAATCCGAACCGCTAGGATATGGAACACCTGTTGGCATTAGTTTTCCCTTCCACTTTTAATATGGGTCCAAGTAACCTTCAATTTACGAGTGAATAGACAACTTCTAGGCAAGCGCGCTCCATCTTAGGCCGCATCATCACTTGCTAGTAGGTCTGATTGTAGCCAAGCGCTAGTCTGTAAATTTAAAAAAAATCCACTCTTATAATAATGACTGTGCCTAATGTCAAAGGTAAAAGTAAAGGAAAGAATGTCATAACATAAAATTGGTAAGTGAGCCATACATCGGAATTGCCGATATTAGGGCGGCTTTGTCCGCTCGGTAACTAATCAAGCCTTTCTGTTAGAAAGTGAAATCAATCGGAAATTCGCCATCGATTACGGTACTTTAGAAAAATATCTCTTTTATCTCTTCCCTTATT
The DNA here is from genome assembly GCF_905333055.1 of Maniola jurtina. Classification (NCBI taxonomy): domain Eukaryota; kingdom Metazoa; phylum Arthropoda; class Insecta; order Lepidoptera; family Nymphalidae; genus Maniola; species Maniola jurtina. Next base: position 12,436,805 of record NC_060044.1, read on the forward strand.
TTTTAAAAGCTTTTTATTACTTTGACTTGTTCGTATGTAGTCACTAGCTGATGCCCGCGACTTTGTTCGCGTGGATAGGTATAGATTTTTTTAAATCCCATGGGAAATCTTTGATATTCCGGGATAAAAAGTAGCTTATGTGTTAAACCATGGTATAATCTATTTCCATTCTAAATTTCAGCCAAACCTGTCCAGTAGTTTTGGTGTGAAAGAGTAACAAATACACTCACATACATAATACAAAGTTTTGTCTAAATATTACTGTGATAATAATATTATTGTGATACTGTGATGATACTGTGTTTGCTTCGAAAAAATCTTGGTTTTTAGGGTTGATTTTTGGGGTTCCGTACCCGAAGGGTACCAACGGGATCCTATGACCACAAATTACTAAGCCTCCGCTGTTCGTCCGTCTATTCGCCTCTCTGTCGGTCAGCGGGCTGTATCTCATAAATATAAAAAATTCAAAATGGCCGCCATGCAAAAGAAGGTACGCAACCCTTCGTGTTCGAGACCGACTCGCCCTTGACCGGTTTTTTTTTTGAGATCCTTATACCCAAAGATATGTGCTGGGTGTCGGTGTTGGGCATAAAATCAGTTCCAAGTGAACATCATTAAAACTTCTCGCTGAGCCGAAAAATATATTCCTAGTGAACTTTTAATAGCGTTTCGGATGCTGCAGCGTGTGATATACGAACATTCTTATACTTTAATCTTATGGCCTTAATCCTTGAGATAACGTTAATTGGATTTCGGGTTAACTTTGTTATCCAGCTAACTTCATACCTACGTTGTTTTCGAATACGTGCTACTTTTTTCCGTTGCATAGTAACGGGAAGTGGTGATTGCCTAGTGGTTAAAACTTGAACCTCCTCCCGGAGGGTCAGGGGCTCGATCCCGGGCACGCACTTCTAACTTTTCAAACTATTGGATGGATCAGGATGGGCATGCAGACAGCTACAATATTATGACATCCGCTTTCAACCCCTAAAGGGATAAAATAAGGGTTTCAAATTTGTGTAGGCCACGCGGACTTTGCGGCCATAACCTAGTATAATAAATAATAAAAGGCATACCTATAATAGTAAAACTCAAAATTTGAAAATGCCCCGACACAAAAACCTCTATAAGAAAACTATTTAGAAAAGAGCTGATAACTTTCAATACACACGTCAAACTTATAACACCCCTCTTTTTGTGTCCGGGATTAAAAAATAATAATAATAAAGTAGAGGCATACATCAAGACATTTGAATTTTGAATGCAGACAAAATGACACGAGAAATTCGCAATTTAAAGTATTCTAAAACGTAACAACAAAACTAACAAGCGGAGAGCTCTGGGGGGCGTGTGGTTGAGAGCCTGATTAGTTTGTTCCCTAAGGTTGCGTTTTAGAATTCAGTGGAACGGATGGTCGGTCACTTTAATACTGAATATATTTTTGGTTTATGATGCCCTTGTTAAAACCTTTGAAAAATAGGGTCAACAGTAAAAAAAAATATTATAATGCAGAATAAAAGTTGTTAGAAGATGCCCGCGACTTCATTCGCGTGGATTTAGGTTTAAATCCTGTGAAAAAACTTTAACTTTCCGCGATAAAAGCATCATAAGTCCTTCCTCTTAGTGTAAGCTCTCTGTACCAAATGTCTATAGTATAAATGTCTATAAATTGAGATGGCCTTGCCATCCGTCATACGGTTTTATGACTGTCGGAAATTTGAAGCCTTGCTCTTAAAAACAAAAATCTCGCACGAAAAGAAATAAATTAGTTAAGATTCTGAGTAATTGTAGGAAAGGAAGTATAAAAAACAAAAGGGCAAAATAAATTGCTCTAAAGCTAAATTGCGTTAGGGTCGGTCATAAATTAGATAAAAGTCGTAAATTTTAACTTAGAAATCTCTACAAGTGTACAAAATTGTAATCACGTGTTATGCGAGTGGTCTAGGCAAGGCAAGAGCGTGAGAAAGCAAAAGGTACGGCCCATTAAGGGATGTTTGAAATACATTTTATTTTCAGCCAATTAGCCATCAGCCAGGGTAATTCTGTGCGCAAGAGTGAACCAATCAGAAACCGAAATTTCGCTGGTTTTTTTTTCATTTCAGATCATGGGCGTGAACAAAAGATATCCGTGTGGACGTTTTAAGTCTACACTGGGGGACCGAGAGGAACATTCGATTGAGGTCTGGCTCAACGTGCAGTAGAGCCTAACAGTGAATATTAAGTGTATATTGCAATTGTATAGTTAATAATAGAAAAATTATAAATAGAATAAAATAGTGTGTATCCGGGCCAGCAGAAGCTGATATATGGTGATGTACTAATTTACATTTAATTTTAAACTAGATTATTTGAAAATCAGTTCCAAAAATCTTGAGTAAAGAATTATTTTACAAACTAAATTAGAGATGATATTATTATTTGGATATTAGGAGGTGTTACAATATTGTGTATAACTATTAGATTTGCATCCAAAATTATAGAAATGGGACATTTCTCTTTGTGGAACTAGGATTCAAATATATCTAGAATAAATAATGAATATATTATAATTTACGCATAATGTGTGTCCTTAAAATTTACTTTATTATAGAAGTAAGAATTATAGATAATATCTCTATTGATTATGTGGGCATGTGTGTATTTTAGATAAAATGGTGTACATAATATTATATAAAGCCGAAAGGGTTTTTTTGTTTGAATATTTGCTTTTCCCTTTCAATAATTAGTATGGCTTAGGAAGCAAATATTCGGCCGAGAATTAATTAATGTAATAAAGTTACTTAATTCCCAGTCTAAATAATAAATTCAGTTTCTCTTCTTTTTTTCTAAATACTCAACTGTATGAGTAAATAAACAATTATTTACCAGAAATAAATGCACTTGGGTATAACTATCATCTTTTATTTGCTATATTTAGATACATTTTCCTAGACATTTAATAATGGAGATTCAATTTGTTTGGAGGCTAGACTATCGTATTGTAATATTAACAAAGCCAAAGATACGAAGAAACCATGTATCGAACTAACTTGAGCTCCAATATTAAGATTTTCTCATATGACCTATTTACCAATCACAATTCCTATTATTAAGTAAAAATTAGGTTAGGTTTTTTTTTAGCAGTGCACCTATTTATAATACTAGCTCTTATTCAGCATTAAATAGGGAATAAAATTGAATTAGCAGTCTAATGCAGTCTGATGGAATGACACTTGTCGTTACAATTATAGATTTGGTAGAAAAATTACTCAATAGCTAAAATAAGGTGGTGTGCTATAAACTACTAGCTACCGCGGTATAAACATCGTCTTCATCAACATGAACAGCTTTCACCGGCTCACTACTGAGCGCGGACTTCATAGAGAACTCTCGATCAAGTTTACCTTCATCATATGGTATTTTATACCATTATGTGAAATTCTCACGATGGTTTTTCCTTATACTTTTATTATCACAAAACGATTAGTACTAATATACCAAGAATGCTCTCCACTACTAAAGATAATAGGGTTGGCTGGGTTCGAATCCCAGGCTAAAGACACCTTAAAGGGACCTTGTCGAGGATACTTTCGAGTAACAGCTAAATTTCATCTACCTACTAAAATACCCTGAACGAGACAATGGAATACACGCTGCCTCCGGAGGACAGATGGCGAGGCAGGTAGGTACCTTTTTTTTTATTGTGTACCGATCTTTCCCAAACAGCATTTTAGGTAACATTATCTGTTAAAACCGACGCCAGCTGAATTTGTGAATCACCGAGTTTTTGAATAGATAAAAATACTAGTTTTGCTGTACTTTGTAATTCCTTTGCTTGATATTATATGGTACATGGTTGATTGGTGACGTACCAGCAGCGAGATTCCGGCACAAAGCAAACACGTCATGTCTTTATACAGCTGGACTCTCCGAACTAATAAATTGGCCAATTTATTGACAATCAATCAAACAAATATATATATATATACAAAAATACCATGGTTTTGGGGCGAGCCCAGAGCTCACTGAAAAGAACCTAGGTTTCCGTACCTAGGCAATTGAAAACGCTTCGCAGCGAAATAGGAGAGTCCAATTGCTGTGCCCCACATAACATGGATTAAGGCTGAAGTTTCAGCGTAGGTATTTCCCCCGTGCTTGAGGAATGCCGGTTGGTCTCAAACCGATGGCCTAAATAAGGCAAATACACGTATCAACTGATTTTCCACACTAACAGGACGTTCTAAATTAGCAAATCTCTCCACTCATTATATCTATTTTGAGGAGTTGAAATTTTACATTAATTTTTTATAATTCAATCCGTGTAAACCTGTTAGCTGGTCGAGAAGTCTACGTGTTCACCCAACGTACTGTACCAATTAATTACTTGTAAATAACTCATGACTTAAATACCTAGGTGTTTCTATAATTCAGCTGAGTTCATTTCTTATTTTATCTCTTCATAATGCCTAATCTTAACCACTAGTATAGACGATCACACCGTACCATCACAGAAATTTGATGCCGAGTGACCAGGGATCTATGTACGTATTCGAAATAACGATATGACTAGATTTACATTAACATAAAAATAACACAACGTAGAAATTGTGATTGGGTATTTGAGAGAGAAAAATTTATAAACTTACATTGCTATTTATAAATTATAAGTTTTAAGGACACACTGCATGTTGTTTTATATTTATATGTTGTACATTTACATTTATTTATGTATAGGGGGAGCAGGAGAGCAGAAATAAGCTGTATGTCTTATAAATGTAAAATTTACAGGTTTTCAGAAGATACTACAGAGATCGAGCTATTATTCCTTGCTTATTTCTCAGACTTAATTTTTTTCAAACTCTGAGAATACATATAATCGAAGCAGACCCAAACATGTGATTGCAATTAGTAACAGTAATATATTAGTATTAAAAATACGGCTTCGCGACTTATGAAAGTTATTCAAATAAAATTTAAGTTGGCACTTGGGTAGGTAAAAGAAATAGGGTCAAATTGAAAAAAAAAAAGATGTCTTCAGGTAGAAAAGGACGTAGAACAAAGCAAGTAGGTGCGGGGCAAAGCGATGTTAGTACCGTAGAATCGAGCGAGCAAACAACGACCTTAGGGAATGCTACATTAGAGTTGATTTTGAAAAAAATCACCGAATTCGAAGCAAAATTACAACAGTTAAATTCAAATACCGGTTCAAATGAAATCGCGAGCATTTCTTCACACGAGTCGAACGGGATTAATGAAAATGAAAAATCTGATAGGCAGGGGTCGAATCTTGAAACCGCGAGCACAAGTACATTATCTGAGACCCGGAATTTATATGTTGTACAGCCGTCAGTAACTAAACCAAATTTCGACGGAAAACCATTCACTAACCCCATCGTTTTTCTTAAACGATTAAAGAAATATATAAGGGCGGTAAATGGATTAGATCGCGAAATAGATATAGCGTTAGGTTGCATCTCGGGGCATGCTCGGAAGGTTATGGACTTGTATTCGAAGGGCTGGACTACGTTCGCTGACTTCGAGATTGATTTTAGACGAAATTATTGGACCGAACAAATTCAGGAATCTATAAGATATAAATTGATTAATGCGGTATATTCAAGCGATTCGGGAATGTCGATGTCCGAACATTTTGCTGAGCAAGCAGAATCAATGCAGTCATTAACTATTGCGTTTAGTGAGAGAGATTTGGTCAATTCTATTATGCGACATTATGCTATAGATATACAGCGATTATGGTTTACTAGAACAGAAGAAGTTAACATCATGAACGGAGCGAAATTTCTTCGAAACATAGAGCAAAATATTGTTGAAAAACCTAGGCAAATTACGAGAGGTACTGTTAGTAATAATTACAGAGGTAGACGATACAATGAGTCATCATCGAGACGACCTATTGTAGCAACAATGTCAACAAGAAGTTGGAGAGCTAGGGGAAATTCGACGAGGGGACGCGGCTATCGTGGTCGATTAGGTTCTAGGGTTAACTTTAACAGACCTACGGTATCCGAAACTAAACAAATTTGGCCGGCAATCACGTTCGTAAAAGAGGGCGAGGATCTTACTGTGTCTAAGAATGTGGGGGAGGGTTCATCAAAAAACTAGAATGCCCAACACAAACGAGGTCAAGTCAGTTAGTCTTGTGTGGCACGGGCGTCAGAAAGACCTCAGATCACGAAAGGACAGGTGTAGTCTATAGGATCTTAATTAATAGTGGATGGAAGCCAGGACAGAGTTTGGGGACCGGAGATAAGGGACTTAAGCGGTTATTAAGAGGCGGCGTTGATTATAACGAGTATAGTAGTCAATTTGAAATTAGGAGTATAGGAATCTTATTGGAAAACCAGTTTGAAAATGTAACAGAGTGTAATGAGTTAGGCGTGACTTGTGAAACTTGTATGAGGAGAGGTTTGAATGTGTACACAATGTATCATGAATTAGATGAACAAACCGATGTGAGTGTTGATTATTCTTTACCTAGGTTACCTGAAGTATGTGTTAGATTGTATGGAAGAAGTATGAGTGCACTCATAGATACGGGAAGTCAGATTAGTGGAATAACTAGGGAATTGTACGACTCTATTCTAAGAGAACATGGGACATTGCCAGAGATCGCTATTCCAGCAATTCAAATACAAGGCGCGTTTGGATCGCGAAGTGAAAGCACAAATCGGTTAGTGCTAATAGAGTTTCAGTTAGGTAGTACTTTAGTTGAAGCACCTGTACTAGTTATGCGACGTCTTCCTAGGTCATTGATTCTAGGATACGATTGGTTAGAGCGGGTAAAAGGAATAGTGAACTGTAATGGTGAACACACTTTGACTATTGAACATATGGGCGTTAGGTCTTGTGTTAGGCTGAATTCGGACTGCAAAATCGAAAGGTTAGGGGGAGAGACGAACGCAGCCACGATTAATTTAATATTAAATCAAAACTCTAGGCCAGTGGAACAAAGTGTATCAGACATGAATTTAGATAATGAGAAATTTAAGGGATTAAAATTAGATGACGCGAACTTAAGTAATGAACAAAAGGAATTATTACTACCTGTGTTAAACAAACACTGTAAGGTATTTACGGAAGGTTTAGGTTTGACAAACAAGTACGAACACGTTATTGAGCTATTAGACGAAACACCTTTTGTAAAACACAGTTATCCGGTACCTTTGGCGTATAGAGAACAGGTAAAAACCGAATTAGAAGAGTTAGAAAAACTAGGCGTGATCAGACAGGAAGCGACTCCTTACTGTAGTCCTCTCACTTTCACAAAGAAACGAGATGGGTCAATAAGACTCTTATTGGACGCACGAGAGTTGAATAAGAAAATGGTAGGTGACGCGGGCGCGCCTCCACTCACATCTGAGATTTTACAATCCTTTCATGGAGTAAATTATATCAGTTTAATTGATTTGAATAATGCCTATTTTCAAATACCTTTGCATAAAGATTCTAGGAAGTATACTGGGTTCTCGTTCATGGGGAAGACGTATACTTATAATGTTTTACCTCAAGGATTAAAGACTTCTGTAGCAGGGTTTTCGAGAGCAATGGATTATATCCTAGTAGGAGTACGAGAGTTTTGCGTAAACTATTTAGACGACATAGTCATATTCACTACGGGGGACATAAAGTTACACTTAGAACATTTAGATCGAGTGTTAGATAAATTAGAAACCGCAGGTTTAACTGGAAGGTTAGAGAAGTGTCGGTTCTTATGTGTAGAGGTAAAGTTGTTAGGACACATAGTAAATACTAACGGGGTACGTATGGATCCTGAACGGGTTAAAGCCATATTAGACTTCCCTATACCTCGGACTATAAAACAATTACGAGGATTTCTGGGATTAATAAATTATTTCAGAAGATTTATTTCAAAATATAGCGAAGAGGTTAAACCACTGTGTGACCTATTAAAACAAAATACGAAATGGTCATGGACAGAGGAAATTAACGATTGTTTTGAAAGGGTCAAGAAATTGTTTATAGACACTATACTTCTTGTACACCCAGATCCTAAGGGAACTTATTATTTACAAACCGATAGCAGTAATTTGGGGGTTTCGGGTTATGTCTATCAATTGAATGAAGCTGGTGAAGAACAAATATTAGGGTTCTGTAGTAAAGCATTGACAGAGACAGAACGCAAATGGACAGTTACTGAACAAGAACTATGGGCCATCATTTTCAGTTTGTCAAAGTTTGAAACATATTTGAGAGGAGCGAATTTAGTCATTAGGACTGATCATAAAAGTCTGATTTTCTTGCAGACGTGCAAACTATTGAGTGCTAGGATGATACGTTGGGTACATTATATAGGGCGATTTAATTACACAGTCGAACATGTGAAAGGTAAACTAAACATTGTAGCAGACGTATTGTCTCGACACTTAAAGGGGACCACTGATGTATTAACTAACAAGGTCACGGGGCCTGAAATGAATCTATTTAAAACATCATTAGGACGATTAGTGCGGGAGCGATGGAGAGAGATAGGTAGTTATCAAAGTCGCGACAAGACTGCTAGTGAGGTAATTAGACGCGTGCAAACAGCAGACACTTCTGAATCAAAGTACTACGTGCTTAAAGAAGGGATTCTTTATAGAAGAGACATAAAAGGGGATATCTTAAGGTTATATGTTCCCGAGAACATACTAAGGGATTTGATAGTTAGCATACATGAAGAAGTAGGTCATTTCGGGCGATACAAGGTTTATGCTCTGATGAAACGTCAATATTATTTCCCAAATATGTCTCGTATAATAGGTCGTGTTGTAAGAGCTTGCGAGGCATGTCAAAAGTCAAAACATGCTTTGGAAACGCACACGGGGCCGATAAAAACTGTAATAGCGAAGGAAATAGGAGAGAGAGTTTTTTGCGATATTTTTGGACCTTTACCGGCAGGACGATTTGGTTTTAAATACATATTCGTAATGCAAGATGCTTATAGTAAGTTAATCAGACTATACCCACTACGCCAGGCTAGTGGGAAGGCTACTTTAACTTGTGTAAAAAAGTTTCATAAGCAGGTCACAATTAAGACATTATGTTCAGACAGAGGCGCGAACTTTACTTCAAAAGTTTTCGAGTTAGGTATTCGCCAACTAGGTATCGAATTAACGCACACATCTGTTAGAAATCCGCGGCCAAATTCGACAGAGAGGGTTAATAAAGAGTTAGGTAGATTATTCAGGACGTATTGCGACAAATCGCATCGTTCATGGGTAGATCTATTATCGGATATAGAAGATTGTTATAATCAGGTAATACATACTACAACGGGATATTCTCCAAACGAGATTATATATGGAAAGCGTACTCTGCTATCGACTGATTTCAACACTGACTCATCGGTGAGGACAGACTTACAGGGTGAACCGTTAGAACAGATTCGACAGCAGGCACGACAAAACATAGATAAGGCGGCCGAAAGTAGGCAATTACATTATAACAAAAATCATAAGTTAATACAATTCGAAATCGGAGATTTAGTGAAACTTAAGACTTTTACGAAGTCAGATGCGGATAAAAAGTTGACAAAAAAATTCATGCGCTTATATGAAGGACCGTACATAATAGGGGCAGTTCCATATAATAATGTATATACATTAATAGACGTTCATACTGGTAAAGTTAAGGGTAACTACAATGCCATTCATTTGTTTAGGTACTATGTAGATAAATAGAAAGATAGGTAAAACTAGAGTATTAAAAGGGACAGAAAACAGGTAGTTTGGGGTACACTAAACAAAGAGATACCTGAGTTAAATAGCTATGGTCATGCCCGAGGGTATAATAGATAGGCGTAGGAGGTCAGATACTAGCGTTCTAATACAGATAAGGGGAAAAATAGATTTTGAAACGACTAGCACAGCTGCAGGGACAAAAGGAGCTACGTGTATTAAAAATCTATTTTGGGGGAGCGTGAGATGGCCTTGCCATCCGTCATACGGTTTTATGACTGTCGGAAATTTGAAGCCTTGCTCTTAAAAACAAAAATCTCGCACGAAAAGAAATAAATTAGTTAAGATTCTGAGTAATTGTAGGAAAGGAAGTATAAAAAACAAAAGGGCAAAATAAATTGCTCTAAAGCTAAATTGCGTTAGGGTCGGTCATAAATTAGATAAAAGTCGTAAATTTTAACTTAGAAATCTCTACAAGTGTACAAAATTGTAATCACGTGTTATGCGAGTGGTCTAGGCAAGGCAAGAGCGTGAGAAAGCAAAAGGTACGGCCCATTAAGGGATGTTTGAAATACATTTTATTTTCAGCCAATTAGCCATCAGCCAGGGTAATTCTGTGCGCAAGAGTGAACCAATCAGAAACCGAAATTTCGCTGGTTTTTTTTTCATTTCAGATCATGGGCGTGAACAAAAGATATCCGTGTGGACGTTTTAAGTCTACACTGGGGGACCGAGAGGAACATTCGATTGAGGTCTGGCTCAACGTGCAGTAGAGCCTAACAGTGAATATTAAGTGTATATTGCAATTGTATAGTTAATAATAGAAAAATTATAAATAGAATAAAATAGTGTGTATCCGGGCCAGCAGAAGCTGATATATGGTGATGTACTAATTTACATTTAATTTTAAACTAGATTATTTGAAAATCAGTTCCAAAAATCTTGAGTAAAGAATTATTTTACAAACTAAATTAGAGATGATATTATTATTTGGATATTAGGAGGTGTTACAATATTGTGTATAACTATTAGATTTGCATCCAAAATTATAGAAATGGGACATTTCTCTTTGTGGAACTAGGATTCAAATATATCTAGAATAAATAATGAATATATTATAATTTACGCATAATGTGTGTCCTTAAAATTTACTTTATTATAGAAGTAAGAATTATAGATAATATCTCTATTGATTATGTGGGCATGTGTGTATTTTAGATAAAATGGTGTACATAATATTATATAAAGCCGAAAGGGTTTTTTTGTTTGAATATTTGCTTTTCCCTTTCAATAATTAGTATGGCTTAGGAAGCAAATATTCGGCCGAGAATTAATTAATGTAATAAAGTTACTTAATTCCCAGTCTAAATAATAAATTCAGTTTCTCTTCTTTTTTTCTAAATACTCAACTGTATGAGTAAATAAACAATTATTTACCAGAAATAAATGCACTTGGGTATAACTATCATCTTTTATTTGCTATATTTAGATACATTTTCCTAGACATTTAATAATGGAGATTCAATTTGTTTGGAGGCTAGACTATCGTATTGTAATATTAACAAAGCCAAAGATACGAAGAAACCATGTATCGAACTAACTTGAGCTCCAATATTAAGATTTTCTCATATGACCTATTTACCAATCACAATTCCTATTATTAAGTAAAAATTAGGTTAGGTTTTTTTTCAGCAGTGCACCTATTTATAATACTAGCTCTTATTCAGCATTAAATAGGGAATAAAATTGAATTAGCAGTCTAATGCAGTCTGATGGAATGACACTTGTCGTTACAATTATAGATTTGGTAGAAAAATTACTCAATAGCTAAAATAAGGTGGTGTGCTATAAACTACTAGCTACCGCGGTATAAACATCGTCTTCATCAACATGAACAGCTTTCACCGGCTCACTACTGAGCGCGGACTTCATAGAGAACTCTCGATCAAGTTTACCTTCATCATATGGTATTTTATACCATTATGTGAAATTCTCACGATGGTTTTTCCTTATACTTTTATTATCACAAAACGATTAGTACTAATATACCAAGAATGCTCTCCACTACTAAAGATAATAGGGTTGGCTGGGTTCGAATCCCAGGCTAAAGACACCTTAAAGGGACCTTGTCGAGGATACTTTCGAGTAACAGCTAAATTTCATCTACCTACTAAAATACCCTGAACGAGACAATGGAATACACGCTGCCTCCGGAGGACAGATGGCGAGGCAGGTAGGTACCTTTTTTTTTATTGTGTACCGATCTTTCCCAAACAGCATTTTAGGTAACATTATCTGTTAAAACCGACGCCAGCTGAATTTGTGAATCACCGAGTTTTTGAATAGATAAAAATACTAGTTTTGCTGTACTTTGTAATTCCTTTGCTTGATATTATATGGTACATGGTTGATTGGTGACGTACCAGCAGCGAGATTCCGGCACAAAGCAAACACGTCATGTCTTTATACAGCTGGACTCTCCGAACTAATAAATTGGCCAATTTATTGACAATCAATCAAACAAATATATATATATATACAAAAATACCATGGTTTTGGGGCGAGCCCAGAGCTCACTGAAAAGAACCTAGGTTTCCGTACCTAGGCAATTGAAAACGCTTCGCAGCGAAATAGGAGAGTCCAATTGCTGTGCCCCACATAACATGGATTAAGGCTGAAGTTTCAGCGTAGGTATTTCCCCCGTGCTTGAGGAATGCCGGTTGGTCTCAAACCGATGGCCTAAATAAGGCAAATACACGTATCAACTGATTTTCCACACTAACAGGACGTTCTAAATTAGCAAATCTCTCCACTCATTATATCTATTTTGAGGAGTTGAAATTTTACATTAATTTTTTATAATTCAATCCGTGTAAACCTGTTAGCTGGTCGAGAAGTCTACGTGTTCACCCAACGTACTGTACCAATTAATTACTTGTAAATAACTCATGACTTAAATACCTAGGTGTTTCTATAATTCAGCTGAGTTCATTTCTTATTTTATCTCTTCATAATGCCTAATCTTAACCACTAGTATAGACGATCACACCGTACCATCACAAAATCATCATCTTCATCATCAGCCTGTGGACATCCAGTGTTGGACATAGGCTGATAGGCTTCCCTAAAGAGCGCCACCACACCCGGTCCTCAGCTTTCCTCATCCAGCCACTTCCCGCCAGCCGCTTTATGTCGTCGGTCCATCGTGCCGGAGGGCGTCCCACACTACACTTCTCAAACGCGGTCTCCACTCAAGGACTTTCCGGACTTTCCGTCAATAAATTAAAATCTAAAAATATCAAAATCGATTAAACGAATGAACCGTAAAAAGATAGCAGACAGACAAATTTTCACATTTTTACATATTACTATATTGTACTAACATTAAAATTATTGGTATTCTGATTCTGGATACTTAGATCCACGTATAGATTGCCCTAGCTTGCGATAAACTATAAATATAACTGAGCTATCGAGAAAAGTGAGAGAGAGAGAAATGAGGCAAAAAGGTACCTAGAATCTAACAAGCTGTGACAACCAGCTTACTGGTCCAATTGCGATTGGAAAGAAGCGAAGAAGTGCATATATTCTGACAGAAATATCTACAATTATTGTCAAGTTTTTTTATGTACGTGGAAGTAGGTAGGGAAAATTGGTATTTTTTATACAAGTGAGAAGGCTTAGTATTTTAAAAAGTTGTCCATTAAAGATTCTCTACCAATTCTCCAAAGCACTTAAATTCGTATTCATTTGAAAACCGAAAAAAATACAATTTTCTTGAAAATTGTTATTTCTTCATTCGACATAAGATTTAATTTGCAACAGAATCGCTCTTTCCCAGGGTTATTCGAATTTCGTTTCGAGATCAAATATAATTTGCATAACGTGGAAGAGTAAATCCGTAGGATAAGCAAGTCGGCTTTGAGCGTCTGCTGTAATTGTAATTGCTTGAGTAAAGATTAATCATATTCCAGAGGAATTTATTTTACATACTAAGAACTTCTTGTTTTAGTTTATCTTCATCGGTTTAGGGTTCCATACTTCAAAAGGACACAAAAGGTACGGGTGCAGACCTTGGCAATACTTTGCAGTATGTAAATATACCTAGGGTGTAACAAGGACGCTTGCAAAAACGAAGACAGGTGATAGTACTGATGATTACTGATAAGAAACTACTAAAAAAACACGTTTTTTTAAACCTGTATATTTTAAAAGTTCACAATATATTGCAAATAAAACATCTGACTGACGCTAGAGGTCAACGAACGTGCCATAAATAGGTCACTCGAAGTCAATGCCGCGTCGTGGGTCCATTGACCCGAGCTTTGAACGCTATACGATGCGGGTTTGAAAAATACTAAATCACTAAAACTACAAGATAAGGCGAATGGTTATTAGCATTGGATTGTGTCAAGGTAATATAATAACAACGCTGAGTTTTTGCTAACGTTCTAATTACAACCTGCATAGCATATTAAAACCATGCTGCAAAGCCGAGATGAGTCAGCTACTCTTATAAATGTCTTAAAAATCTAATTCGTCTAACGAATTCGGACTTCGGGAAGTGTGTTAAACGAAAGTTTGAAATTAAAAAAGTTAAACGTGTTCATCCCCCGTGGAATTTGTTGCCGACCCCATGTTATCATTTTAACATCCTTATTACGATTTTCGTTATAAGTACCTACCTTATTCAAAGAGCGAAGCGAAAGTTGTATGAATGCAAAACCGGAGAATCGGGTAATGTACCTAATAAACTTGTGTTTTATGAAAACAAGGTAAGTTGGCCTATTCAAAGAAGAAATTGGTTTCTCTCCGAAACCACCATTATCAATCATTATCATGATCTACCCATCGCCGTTGCCCGTTCACTACTGAGTACAGGTCACCTCTCAGAATGAGAAGGGTTTAGGCCACAGTCACACACATAAGCTACCTCTGTACCTCATATAAATTGGCCTGATTCAGATGGGCCTATAAGGATCCCGTGGAAACTATTTGATTTTACCGGATAAAAAGTACCGTATGTCCTTCCCCAGGAAGTAAGCTAACGCTGTTCCAAATTTCATCAAAATTGGTTAAACTACCGTCGTGAAAAGCTAGCAGACCGATAGACAGACAGACAGACACACTTTCCCATTTATAATATTAGTATGGATACCAAAATTAACTGAACCTAAAAAGGGTAGAAATTTCGTACATAACTTAGAAATAACTACCCCAAGACCGTGTGCGTGTGAGGAGACTGAATTACATTCCAAATGGATTCCAATGATCCTTTTATCTCACTAGTTTGTTGGAATTTTCCATTACATTTTTAAACAACTGATAAAATATAGTAAAGAGGCTTTAATTTTACTGCTATCAAAACTACAAGTAGACTTTTAATCATACCTGAGCGACAAAAATATTACTGCACAGTTATTAGTCTACAAAGCCATGCAACTGGCGGTACCAATAGGTATTTAAAACTCAGAAGAATCAGAACAGCTGTTTTAAGGCAGCCATCTTATAAAGAGGTGTTAAAGTATTAAGAACCAAAATTCTTGACTCACTGACTGACTCACCAATGCCCAGTACGAACCTTTCTTTGTACAAATGCTCCCTTTGTAAAGTAGAAAAGGAAAAAGGCTGGATTTTTGAATCCGGGAAAGAAGCCGTTAGTCGCATTGTTAGACCCACCCAAGGTTTCAAAAACTTCTACCATTAGACATGTGAGTATTTTGTTACTTCTATTTAGGTATCAATCAAAATTACTTCAAAATATCTTCAGTAGAAGTGGTTCAAGTCACTTTGATGTCTTGTTCAAAGAGCAGAGTATACCGGGTAAGCAAATGTTTGCAACTTAACACAAATGTTTGGCAAGCTTTGATGTCCTAAGCAAATATAGGGTTGCGTGAGATAAACATTGGCGGTTAAATTCAATAGATATTGGTACGTGATTATAAAAGCATTTTGAGAATATAACTCAATATCGTCCAAATTGTCGCTTAGTAAGTTCCTTTCAAGTTTCAAGTTTTATGTTTCTGATACGAACCGTTAAGGTGTGAAATGCCCTTCCAGCTTCCATGTTTCCAGCCCCGTGTAACTTAAATACCTATCTTCAAGGCAAGAGTGATGAGGCATCTTCTAGGCAAATCTCATCATTACTTTTGTAGTCAAGCGCAAGTTTCGAAGGGAATGATAGAAATGATTGACTACGCTGTGGTTGGGAAAGCACACACGATACCCCGGCCCCGGTGCGAGATAGCGCGGGTGACGTGTGGTTGTGTGTCGAAATCCCGTCAAAATCGGTTCAGCCGTTCCAAAGATTAGCCTTTTCAAACAGACAGACAGACAGACAGACAGACAGACAGACAGACAGACAGACAGACAGACAGACAGACAGACAAAAATTTTAAAAACGTGTGATTCAGTGTTGGTATCGTTCAAATAACCATATGAGCTTAATATGAGGTAGTTATTTCGAAATTACAGACAGACACTGCAATTTTATTTATTAGTATTAGTATAGATAAACACATTGTGCCTTTCGGTCCATTTCAGGTGTGCTTTTAGCACTTACACTACACTTTCACTAATCTTCAATTATACCTATTTAGTTAAGTAGGTTACAATAATATATGTACATACCTAATTGTGGCCTCATTAAAATGTAGTGCAAATGAATTAATATAGAATTCAAGATGTCGTTTCCCAGTTACGCTTTGGTGCAGTAATTAACTCTTATTACAAAGGTTTCACCACTCAGGCTTACTGAAAGCTTTGTACATTGCACCTGGTACTAAAGTTACTAGGTAACTATCAAATAACTTGCGAAATATATACTCTTTATACTAATATTATAAATGTAAAAGTGTGTCTCTCTATCTGTCTGTCTGCTAACGTTTCACGGTTCAACAGTTTAACCGATTTTGATGAAATGTACAGAGTTAGCTTATATCCTGGGAACGGACATAGGCTACATTTTTTCCCGGAAAATCGAAGAGTTCCCACGGGAATCTTACAGCCCCATCCCTTTAACCGATTTACATGTAAGGTACAGAGGTAGCTCGCGTCCCGGAAATTAACATAAGAAACTTTTTATCCCGGAAAGTCAAAGTGTTCCCACAGGATTTTTAAAAACCTAAATCCACGCGGACGAAGTCGCGGGCATCATCTAGTAATTTGTAAACACGTCTTCAATTTTATCATTGTTTATGCTTTATTTAAAGCAAAGCAAAGCAAAGCAAAGGTGGCAAAGCTGAAATGGCAATGGGCAGGGCATATATTCGAAAAACCGATAGACGTTGATGTCCCAAGGTGCTGGACTGGCGACCTTGCACCGGAAAGCGCAGCGTTGACCCCCGAGAAGAACCAGCAAGAAACGCGGCGGTTGCTCTTTTCAAGGCGTATTCAATTTATAATAATATGCCATACTGTACTATACAACCAATTGCAGCCCCGTGTATTGGTAGAGCGAGTCAAATCCAAGCTTTTTTTGTCATTTACATTATCTTCAATTGTATAATAAGTTTATTTCAGGAGCATACTTTTAATAGAGTTTTTAAACTTGTGTAAAGGCAAGTCTAAAATTGATTATGGAATTTTATTATAAAATATTACACTCATTCCCACAAATGACTTTCCCACTTTCCTGAGGGGATGGGATCCTGGAGGCGTGGGATTTGCGAGCCTATTACGGTTTCTAATTTGCCTGACGTGGAAATCACCGATTTTTTTTTAACTAAGAATGTCTTACTCACTAACGATGCTGACACTAGAATATTATAGTAATTGGTTTTCAGTCTATTAAACCCTAGTTAAACAACAAGAAAAACTATGGTGTAGGCACTATTCCCCGCTAAATACTATAGAATAGCGTAGTTAGATGCGCGTCACCCAGAAGCAATCTATCAAAGCATTGCCTGAACACGTCCAACTCTCAACAACAAACTTGATCTGAAGCGACTTCAACGATTTACATGTAAATTGGGTTTCGAACGGATTCGAACGTTGGTAGTTAACACTACCTACAACAAAACTGCACGCAGCAAACTAAACAATTAACTCTATTCGCACAGATATAGAACACAAATTAGCAAACTCATTCAGTTTAACGAGCGAATTTGTAACTTTGTATTGGAATCAGAAATGCAAACTTATGTACATGACTTGGGTATGTGTAAACATAAGCTTAATCCGTAAGACTTAGGGGTTAAATTTGCTTAATTCTAGAGTATGATGAATAAAATATTAGAGTGTGTCGATGTCTTAACTTTCGGTAAAGCGCCAACCCTCTATGTGTACCTAAAGCTTTAAACGTCTTAGGGTGGAAACATACTTTATAAAATGCGACGTGTTTTTAGGGTTCCCTACCTCAAAAGGAAAAAAGGAACCCTTATAGCATCACTTTGTTGTCTGTCTGTCTGTCTGTTCGTCCGTCCGCTGTCGTGTCTGTCAAGAAAACCTGTAGGGTACTTAACTAAACTTAGCATTAGCTTATTAGATTCTGTACTAAATTAAGATTTTCAATATAATCATAAATAATAAAAATCTTTCTATTTCTATGGAATATTAGGTGCGAAGCTCGCAGTTTCGACACAAAGAATCCCATACAAAAATCTTCCACAGCAACAAAATACATTATTGCCTATTTATTAAACGTTTTTCATATTTATTCCCACAAAAGCCTTGTTCGACACGAGTCTCGACTGTCAAGTATTTACAATAATATACTTTGATAGAATTTCTTCGTCACAACGAATATCAATACACGAAATTTAATTTCGCTGGCAGACGAACGGGGACAATAATATTGAGCTCAATAAGTGACTTTTTTCCACACTTCATGAGGAAATTTAATATTAGGTATATCTTCTCCTCGTGTCGGTCTCTCAATTTCGAGGATCATAGCTCCCTCAAGATATGACCTTCTTCACGATGTTACGCCATTTTTCCCTGTTAGAGGCCGTACGGAAGTCATTGCAGAAGAACGTGTCGACCGCTTCTCTGATCTGGTCGGACCAGTGGCTCGTGCTGAGTCTGCAGGGTCTTTCTCCTCTGATTCTGCCAGTGAGACGGCCGAACCGAACCGACGGCCCATGAGACGTGTTTTAAGACCACGTACTCGTAAGCACTGTGTAGGATAACATTCAGCCCCTAGACCAGAAGAAGGTGGCGGGAAGCAGATGAATGAAGGGGGCGAAGGATCTTGTTTGGTGCCACACTCTAGAAACGGCCTATGTCTAGCAGTGGACGCAAACAGGCTGATGCATTGAATTGGATTATTTTAGGGTGTAAATTGTTGTTATAGGCGAATCCCGTAAGATGTGCGAAATTGACACTGTCTCAGCAGCAACAACTTTGGTTATTCAGCAGAGGTGCTCAGATGTCATACAAAGAATCAAAAGCTTAATTTGCTTAATTGCTTAATCCGCTGAAAATAGCAAATATGTTTGCAAAATGTGACATGCACCGCCCCCCCCTTCTACTGTTCGGCACGCAGGAAAAGCTAGCCACAAAACCTCAAGTACCACCACGCAACACCACACAAATCCACCAGAACATACTCGACACATGTTTTGTTGCGATTGTGCATTGCAAGGTCTACCTCTCTTAAGGATACTCCAACGAGCAGTCATTGTCAACAGTTTGAAACTGCCATTGATAACTCCTACAGCAGTTGGTTTGAAACGCTATATATTCAGTCGTAATTAAATCAGTAACAACGTGTATTTTGAGGAAGAAGCACTGCTACTACTGCTTTTGCTCAGACAGGGTAACTAAGCGCGAGCAGTCGACTGCTCAAGAAGTCCGTGTATGCCTGGCAACTTTTAACCGCACGATGAAATTGCACCACACGGAGCAGTCGCAACTGCTCGAGCGGAATAGAAAACTATAGTTCACAATGCAGTCGCGGCTTGAAGCAGTCAAACCTGACTGCTTCAAGCTGCCCGTTCAAAGCCGGCCTAAAGGCGCCGAGTCAGATAAATTTATTTCCCCCTTGGCGAAAAGAATTGTTTTCATCCTGGCCCAAGGTTGGACAATCGTTTGTCATTTAGTATCAATAGTGAGAGCTTTTGCCTTGGAAAGTTTCTCGTGATCTAATGACCAGAGGCTTAAGTAATAAGAGGTATTGGTTATCCATAGTTGTCCATTTACATAACAATTCCTAACTTTTAGGTACCTCGTTGGTCTAATGGTTAGCGCGTTCGACTACGAATTCCCGGGTTGGGAGCTAAAAATAATTAGGCAGGTACCTATCAGATTTTTTTGTCAAGAAAATTCTCAATACAAGCTCGAACTTAGAAAGTTTGTGATGTTTCACCCCTACTCCTTGGCAAGCATGTGAAGGTGTGGGTCCTACTTCTGATCTTTCTCCGGCCGTATCAGATTTCCGTCCATCGGATAGTGAGAGTAAGGGAACAGGGAGTTCTAGCACTGGTGTGTCAAAACAGAATAATATGCTAAAATGCTAAAAATAGTTGTATTTATTGTGTTTTCGTAATTTGTCTGATTCTATCCGATGCCCGCGACTTCGTCCGCGTGGATTTATGTTTTTCAAAATCGAGTGGGAACTTTTTGATTTTCTGGAATAAAATAAATAGCTTAAATTTCAGCCAACTCTGTCCAGTAACAGTCTTAAAGAATAACCCACACACACACACACACACACACACACACACACACACACACACACAGACACACACACACACACACACACACACACACACACACACACACACACACACACACACACACACACACACACACACACACACACACACACACACACACACACACACGCACGCACACGCTCGCACGAACACACACACACCTATAACCTTTCGCTTTACAAATTATTATTCTCAAATTGATTTCTTTCTATGGTTCTCTTCTGCTCAGTTAAGCCTTCGAATATTAAAATCTTCAGAATATACGCTTGTTTCATAGCTCCACGTAAGCCGTACTATAATTTAGATCGTTTTTAATTAAATAAACTTGTCTCCTTAGAAAAAGTAAGACAAAAACTCTTTCAAAGACCATAAAAATAAAACTCTTATTAATAACTGCTTTCAGTGAAGTGCAGCTTGAATTTTTTTATAGGTACTATAATTAATTACGTAAGAAAATGCTTGCAAAAATATGAAAAATTGTGGTAACTTTACTTTGATGTATGCCAATTCATTGATACATTGAATCTGGTATCGAAACTCTACAAGATTTGCGAATGCTAACCCGCTAGAACATCTGCGTAAAGTAATTTTTTAATACTTACATATGAAAAATCGTGGAACCGGCATGTTTTGAACCTGCGTCCTCTGGGTTTGTGCCCGACGCTCTGACCACTAAGCCACGATTCGCTTGCCAGTGAGAAAATTTCAGTCCAATTTCGATAACTGACGCTACTAGATGGCATTAACAGTCACTTCAGTACTGAGTGAACATACATATTATCACAAATAAGTCCACCTAGTGGAGGATTTTACAAAGCAGCATTTTTCGGTGCGAGGTCAGCATTTTAGCATCTTGGGACCCCAAGTAGCTTATGTTTTTGAACTATGTGCCCTGCCCATTACCACTTCAGCGTTGGTTACTTTAGTCCTCCTACGGTTCTCATCATTTCTGATTTGATCATGTAGAAAAACTTCAAGCATAGCTCTCTCCATCACCCGCTGAATGGCTCTCATTCTTATGAGGCCCATTATAATCAAACTAGTTCAGTAACAAGTTAATAATTGTATTGCATATGAAAATGCCGACTAAATCCCTCCATAAATTACGCCACTTTAACCGTGCTGACAATACGCTCGGGAAAGTGATAGTCACGTATATTCGGGCACATAAATACGTGGCATGATTTATAATCTCATAACTCGATGGGCCGTGATATGCGATGGCCTTCGTCGTCCCATAAAATATCTGAATAACACCATATGTCATAGTGGCGGATAAGAAAAGGGATATAAGACTGCTACGGTGCTACGTGATACCTACTTTTGTTACGGACTTCAAAAAACCGGGCAAGTGCGAATCAGACTCGCGCACCGAGGGTTCCATACTCGGGTATTTTATTCAACATTTTGGTAGGTAAGGAGTAAGGAATGATATTACATACAGAGGTTCGACCAAAGTTCGTGCGATAAGTGCGGGAAAGGAGTGACCCGAACTGGCCTACGTAGTTAGGGACCCATCTTGAAGGGGCGTTGTGGTCGTCATTTACTTTGAGACCAAAGATATCGGACTACTGTACCTTTCCGTATACTGTGGTAAGGTAGTACAACCTACTGCTTGACACTTATCATTACTCTAAGATGCTTTTACGTGGAACATACGTAGTACCTACCTGCCTGTCTCACTCTACACCTATACATTTCCATCGTGTATCTCTTTCACACACAATAAACGGAGTCACAGCTTTCATTTAGCTAAATCTAGTTAAAGACGAAGGAAACAAGGCAAGAAAGAGCTTCGCAATGTCACCATCTGTCAACGGTCGGCCAACCAGACTAACCAAGTTTATTTGCCTACAAATCATTTCATTTCCAACCTTATTTACAAATGAATAAGAACGCTAACAACTCCATAATAAGTTTGTTTTGAAACAAAGATTTTCTTTTCAGTCCTGGTGAAAGAAAATTGTTCTTATTACGTTCAGGTAAAGTTGATAGTGAGCGAATTTAATAAACTTGTTGTATCTCATTCGAAGTCACGTAGTTTTAGTGATAAGAACGAAGACAAACGGGATCTTTCGAGGGTGCACTGTTACAAAAAAAAAATACTTATTACAACTTATATATTTAATTACTGACCTTATTTAATCACTATCTTATGGATCTCTGACTGTAAATAAAATTACTTAACCTTAATTAGTCTCTTCTATTAGGCACTTGACCCACAGCCGACAAGGAAGCGACTAGCTATTTACTATTTTCTCGCTCAAGAATCGTAGATCGATTCGATTTAAGATTTATTTACGATCTGTAATCGATCGTAAATATATTATTAGGGCCGATTTTTCAGTCATCAAAAAAGATTTCCTATACAAAAACTGTCAAACCCTCAAAATTCCTCACATTGAAGTTATATATCCGGTGTGTTTGTTGTTTGGTAGAGAGTTGTCGTAAATCCGTTATACCTCGTCGCGCACTTCTTATACCGGCTTCCCACGGTACATGATATTGCAGACGAACGCGGACCAGCCCGCACCGATGCGGACACACCGTAGAAAGAGTATCGTCCGTGGTAGCGCAGCAGACACGTCTTCATTGTCAGAACCGTGTGCGCGGTGCGTGGTTACTGGTTGTCCGTGGTCGTCGGCCGTGGGAAGCCTGTATAATGCCTGATTCCCACGATGCGTGATTGTGCACATTATGGCACGACCGTGTCCGTGAAAATTTACATTTGTAAATCGGTTGGCCGCAGTAAACATATTGGGGATTCTTTACTGTTTTTAACCCCCGACCCAAAAAGAGAGGTGTTATAAGGTTGACGTGTGTATCTGTGTATCTGTCTGCGACATCCTAAACTAATGAACCGATTTTAATTTAGTTTTTTTGTTTGAAAGGTGGCTTGATCGGGAGTGTTCCTAGCTATAATTCAAGAAAATCAGTTGAGCCGTTTGAAAGTAACCGTTTGCTGTAACCGTTTAATTTAGACTTGTAAAATGACTAAACCAAGAAGAAACTGAGGACGAAGTCGTGGATAACTCGTAGTATCTACTATTAAAATATATAAACAAGTAAATAAATCGCTGAAGCATCAAAGACACATGTTACAGTTCGTGAGGTAATTTAGAACTTGGTATCAGGTCTCGAGATGAATTGAGCTCATTTGTTAGGCCCTAAAGCTCCAGTAGCCATATTTCTTAGCTTTATATGTGACGTACAACAAAATAAAAAAAACAGTGTAAATCAAGATTCATTATCGCAGAGTGTGTTGGCAGTTGGCACTTTGAAAACATAAGTTATGAAGAATTCTCAGGCATACAAGTTTCCTCACCATGTTTGATATTCAACGCATTTAACAGGGCTCTCTCCGTCACTTACTCCATACAATTGTAGTCCCAATTTCATTTGAATATTAAGCAACCAAAGTCCATGAAATTTTGCAGACATATTCTAGAAACTAATATCTGTGTCTGTGGTGTTTTAGATTTTTCAAAAAATATGTAGTTTTAAAATTACAGGGGCTCAAAGATTTATATGTAAATTTTTAAGACCGCGTAACTTTGAAACCGAATATTTTAACAGAAATCTGGAGAACCAGATTTCTGTTACACAAACAGACATAGATATTAGTTTCTAGAATATGGCTGCAAAATCTCATGGACTTTGGTTGCTTAATATTCAAATGAAATTGGAACTACGTTTGTATGAAGCGAGTGACGGAGAGACCCCTCTTAATAACTCTGAAAAGAAAGAGATGCGTGCCCGAATCGAACCATTTACCCCTCAAATAGGAAGTAAATACACCTATATTTTAACTGTCTTTCAAACCCCATTTTACCCCCTTAGGGGTTGAATTTTCAAAAATCCTTTCTTAGTGGATTTCTACGTCATAATAGCTATCTGCAAGTTTCTTTGCTATGTCTTGGTTATTTCATGTTTTGTGTGCAATAAAGTTTTCTATCTATTTATCTACTTATCTATTTTATCTATCAGTTAGCCAATCACCCTTTCGTTTTATATATTTAGATTAATGCTAATATAACTAATATCATTTTCATAAAAAGTTCCTTATCGCATTCCAATCGAAGGCACCTCGTACAAATTCGTCCGTAATACGTGCCGTCGGTCAAACCCTTATCTTGACTGACATGTCCCTAAGTAGCCCTTAAATTGCCGTTTTGGGTGATGACCGTTGAGGACTTCGAGGATCCTTATGGGCCCTTATGTTGCCCTAATTTAAATTGCCTTTGTATGTTACGAATATGATGGTTTAAATCTTATTATGCCTTCATAATTCTTTCTGAAGTAGGGTTTACGTTATAAAAATAAATGTGAAGGTTTGGATTCGATCTTTGGCTATGCTAAATTCAGAAAGTACATTTAACTTGCTGATACCCGTGACTGCATCCGTGTAAATTTAAGTTTTTTAAAACTCAGTTTTTCTCGGTAGGAATGGCATTCCGAACCAGTGGTAGATGCTTTTGACGATTCAAAAGAACTTGTAAAAGTCTAATTGAATAAAAATATTTTGAATTTGAATTTGAATTCACGTGGGAACTCTTTAATTTACCAGGATAAAAAGTAGCCTATGTCCGCCCCCGGGATGCAAGCTATCAGCTAAATAGATGGGGTTTTTAGAGATTCCGTGAGTACTCTTCGATTTGCCGAGATAAAAAGCAGCCAATGTCCGTCTTCGGGATACAAGTTATCTTTACAGAGATCCATGTGTACCACCATACGTTTAACTGATTTTAAACGGATGGGCTCTGAAAAATATAACAGACAGACAGACCTAATTTTGCATAATATAATTTTGGTATAATAAATAAACAAAAAAGCCACTAAATAAATAAGTATCGTAACTAAAAAAATAGTAACGTTTTAAAATAAATGAATTAAGACTTTCATAAAACCATTCTTATAAAGCTACTCAATTCTTCGTCAGAGATGTCTCAAAAATTACTTAGTTTGAGAACTCCCATTTGAAGTCGGCAAAATATCACTTACATAAAAGGCACATGCTGTCCTATACGAAATAAATTCATTTCATTCATTCATTAACAGGGCTCTCTGAAATGAAATTGGAACTACGTTTGTATGAAGCGAGTGACGGAGAGAACCGTACGTAAACTACGCATCAACCACTAGACCACACTACAGCCAGTCAAACGCTCCACTTACATCCACTCGACTGTATAGCAGCGGATTTGAATAAATTTAGTGTTAAAACAGCTCATCACTCGTTATTCCATCGAAGAGGCCGCCTCATTGCCCCCATTCCGCTCGACGGAGCGCGATAATTTATTCAAGATTTTAATTTGATGGCCCACAAACGCTATGGAATAATAGACTCAAATACAAAATGGATTCATCGGAATACGGCAATCTGGACGTTTTTAATTTGCCCGCGCTTTGTTTTGGGATTGCAATGCCCGAGAATAGTAAACGCCGTATTTTATTCCATAAATCTGGAAAGTTAAAAGGATTTCATTACTTGCCATGGCTGATAAGCAGTTTAATATTATACAAAACCTTTGTCTAGGTTACTATGAAGTAACTCTTGTATTTGTCACCACATAATTCTTTTTAAAGATATTTTTTGGTTCACCAAAATGTGATACTAGAAAAACAAGTGATTTTTTTTTTATTAAAAATTAAAAAAAAAATGTGTTTATTTTATTTCACTGTTTATTTACAATTTCATTAGAGTAAGTGACATTTAATGCCTGAATTTAATTTTTTATATATATTTTTTGCTTATTTTTAGTTTATAAGATGAGGTTACAAATCGAGGCTTTTGAATGATTTTGTACAAGGCGTAATAAAGCGTTGTCGCATTGATTGTGCTTGGGCCGCTGGTGTATGAGTAGGAAGAAAAAACGTGGGCGTAAAATTTTCACGTGACGTAAGTATATTCGTCTCTGGTTCCGGGATGAATGCTGAAAATTCATAAGCACTGGGGGATCTAAGCCGTGTATTTTAGACGAAAATTTCATACTTTGAATACGACGGAAACATGAACAAGGATTTCATGCGTGAAGCGCGCAGGGAATTGTTTTACTTCAAGTTATTTATATACGCTTAACAGGGCTCTCTCCGTCACTTACTCCATACAATTGTAGTCCCAATTTCATTTGAATATTAATCAACCAAAGTCCATGAAATGTTGCAGACATATTCTAGAAATTAATATCTGTGCCTGTGGTGTTTTAGATTTTTCTATAAATATGTTTTTTTTAAATTACAGGGGCTCAAAGATTTGTATGAAAATTTTTAAGACCGCGTGCGTAACTTTGAAACCGAGTATTTTAACAGAAACCTGGAAAACACAGGCATAGATTTTAGTTTCTAGAATATGTCTGAAAAATTTCATGGACTTTGGTTGCTTAATATTCAAATGAAATTGGAACTACGTTTGTATGGAACGAGTGACGGAGGGACCCCTCTTAAGTTTTCGTGTCGACAATTCCTACTGACTTCCGATTTTTTATACTACCTACGTATTTTGTTTTGTTATAATAATTATCAGTTTGATTACCTACCCAGGTCATCAGAGTGATATATCTACCAAAGTGTATAAACATTTAGGAAAATCTCGTAGTGGCTAGGAATTACGTTACACTTTATAAATGCTTGCTTTCTGTATAAAGAGTGGCGTTTCCGTAGTTAGTTGCTAGACTCCGAGTGGATTGGTTTGGGAACTTTGTAGGTAAATCAATATCAAATAGGAATTTTAGTTAGCACTAGTTAGAATGTTGAACGGTCCATTAGCCCTATTCACGCTGAAGTGAAATTAATTCATGAACTATGTATTTACTATAACGTGCTTTAATAGGATATTTTCTTTATTTGGTACTCTATTATTTATTTATTTTTTAATGTCACAATATTATTTTGGATAAATAATAATTTAAACAATTAAAATGAGAGAAGAACAACTGTAAAGCTAACCAGCGCAATTATATTTTATACTAGAGGATGCCCACGACTTCGTCCGCGTGGATCCCGTGGGAACTATTTGATTTTCCGGGATAAAATTCGCCTATGTCAATTACATGGAAGCTAGCTACCTCGTTACCTTTCATACAAATCGGTAAAGCGTATGGGTCTTTAGGTATCCCGTGGGATCTCTTTGGGAACATCTACACACACATCTAGTCTATAACAATAATAAGAATGTAAAATTCTTCTAAAAATTGATGAAATACATGAGTATACTAATTTTATATTTTCAAAAAGTATGAAAGATAAGCGCCATTCAGATTTCTACCAGCGCCATCTAGTCTAGTAATTAATAAAAAAGAAATGTAGCTATAGGGAGACTGTAGGACGTAGGTAAGTAAGCGGTCGCTACTAAGCCATATCACCCTCAAACTTTTATACTATCCGATAGCTAATAATTGTATAAGCACCATATAAGCACGCACTCACACGGGGTTTTATGGGCCGCAAACTAATCGCTTTACGACCGCCATTTAACAACGTCATCGTTGCTATTATTTGCTATTATTTGTACACCGCTTTACAAATGCTTTGCGGTGCAAAATCAATTACGCGGACAAATCTAATGTTGGCTTTTGTATTATGTTAATTTTATTTTTGATTGGTTGTTTTCGTTGGTACATTATAATTAATTAGCATTTTATAGCAATTGGATTTGATTTATTTAGACTAGATGATATTTGTAGCTTCGTCCGCGTGGATTTCTGCGTTTGAAGTGTGTAAGTGAAAGCAGACCTACACATCTAAAAATCCTAAAGGTACTTTAGATTTACCGAGACAAAAGTAGCATATATCCATATAATTATTTGCATGAAGTTGGATGAACCAGTAATCCAATTTATTTTAACAAGTCAAAAATCCAAATTATAAAACCAAGCCATCTGTCTATATACCTCCACGGCTGGACATAGGCCTTTTGAAAAGCGCGCCACCAACCAAGGTCCTCCACCTTCCTCATCCACCCGCTCCCCGCCACCTTCTTCAGGTCATCGGTCCAGCGGGCTGGAGGTCGTCCCACACTGCGCTTACCGGTACGCGGTCTCCACTCCAGAACACGTCTGCCCCATCGGCCGTCGTCAGTTCTACGACAGACATGACCTGCCCATTGCCACTTCAGCTTGCTAATCCTTTTAATTACATTATATCTATTTTTAACCCCCGACCCAAAAGAGGGGTGTTATAAGTTTGACGTGTGTATCTGTGTATCTGTCTGTGGCATCGTAGCTCCTAAACTAATGAACCGATTTTAATTTAGTTTTTTTTATTTGAAAAATGGCTTGATCGAGAATGTTCTTAGCTACCTATAATCCAAGAAAATCGGTTCAGCCGTTTGAACTCTTTTCTAGTTACTGTACTCAGCTCTTTTCTAGTTACTGTAACCTTCACTTGTCGGGGGTGTTATAAATTTACAGTTTACAGTTTTACCTAAATGATGAGACCATCAGCCGTGAATTCTAACGACAGATATCGCCAAGTCAACAAATAACGTGTCAAAATCCTCAAAAGGACTTGAAAGGGCTCCAGTGGCCCGGAAGGAGGGTTGGGTTTTAATAAAATAAAATGGGAATATTATCGATTGGTGCCCGTCGAGAGTAATGTTCCGTGAGTAGCTTGGGACACGAAATATATAGAGAGGTCATTGTATTTTATTTTCTTTCTTTTTTTTGGGTTCCGTACCTCAAAAGGAAAAACGGAACCCTTATAGGATCACTTTGTGGTCTGTCTGTCTGTCCGTCCGTCCGTCGGTACAATGCAATACAACGCAATGGTACGTGCTACGTCTACGCTTACGCAACGCTTACGCAGCCTGTGTGAACGAGCTATTATAAATAAAATAAAAATGCGTAAGTTCATAAAGCTCCAGGAAAACGCCATCAAAATGTCATCGTTACCTGGAAATGGTAACAACTAACTATAAATTCAGAATATCGAGAATACCAATAAAATGGAAGCAGTGAGAAATTATTTAAAAGCCATTTTTATAGTCAAAAAAACCTGAAAAGTGTGGATGTTGAAATGGATTTTATGGTTCTCAGGCACATGAAATATTTATACATCACATTATAAAAGCTTTCAAATGATATCCAAAAATATGAGTCAGTAATTATTTCGTACTAGCTCTTCCCCGTGATATCGTCACGGGGAAGAACTAATGGAACTTTGTTTTAAAAAAATGTGATAACAAGTGTAAATTAAAAATTTATAACACCCCCGACAAGTGAAGGTTACAGTAACTAGAAAAGAGCTAATAACTTTCAAACGGCTGAATCGATTTTCTTGTATTATAGCTATAAACACTCTCGATCAAGCCACCAAACTTAATTGAAATCGGTTCATTAGCTTAGGAGCTACGATGCCACAGACAGATACACAGATGTACAGATACACACGTGAAACTTATAACACCCCTCTTTTTGGGTCGAGGGTTAATAACTAATAATACCTACATTCCTAGTATGTTGACTACTCCATACATCCCTTGTTAGGGAAAAATCTAATGTTGCGTCTATAAATCCGCATCCGTCAATGCGGATTTCATTGTCTCCACTACTCGAAGTCATTGTGGTCCAATTGTTATTGAATTGCGTTCCTTTGTGCGGGGGTTTACCGCCAAACTATGAAACTACTCGTGTTACGTCTGTTACTAGCAACCCGACCTGACTTCGCACGAATGGTACTTTTTTTAATATAAAAACCGGCCAAGTGCGAGTCAGACTCGCGCACTGAGGGTTCCGTACTTGGGTATTTTTTCCAACATTTTGCACGATAAATCAAAAACTATTATGCATAAAAATAAATAAAAATCTGATTTAGAATGTACAGGTAAAGTCCTTTCCTAACTCCGAAAAGTTACTGTGTGCCCGGTGCTTGCCTGGAATCAAACCCTCTCTTCCGAATAGAAGGCCTTACCACTAATCCGTAGGCTATCGATGCTTCTATAGGTTGTTTATTTATTCATAATACCACTGAAGCTCTCAGCTTAATGGTCAATTTTAATGCGATATTCCCGAAGGGCCTTAAAATTCAATTGGCCACATAAACGTACAGTGTCGAGTCGGAGACCTCTTGGAAAACGCATTTGCGGGTCTTAAGCCAATAAATATAAAGAAAGATATACGAGTAGCTTCATATTGGCCTTCCTTTATTAAAATTTTGAATTTCCCGGGCAAAAAGTAACCCATGACCGCCCCTAGAAAGCAAGCTATCTCTGAAGGTACCAAATTTTGTCAAAATCAGTTAAACGGAAAGGCCGTGAACACGCTAACAGACAAACAGACACACTTTTGCATTAATTATAATATTTTAAATAAAAGTATCTTTGGATATGGTATGGATAGAAGTATGGATTTGCAACGCATGCCGACCATTTGTTTGCTATCTAATTTATTATTTGGTTATTTATTTATTCATAAGACTGCAGAAGCTCTCCGCCCAATGGCCAATATTGGTTCAATATTCCCGAAGGGTCTTAAAATTCAATTGGCCACGTAAACGTACAGTATGGAGTTGGAGACCTCTTCGAAAACGCATTTGCGGGTCTTAAGCCAATAAATATCGGACCGGTATTCATATTGGCTTTCCTTTACTGGGTTTAGGTTTAAGCTTACTTATTTATATATTTAACTTTTCTAAATATATTTTAAATACATATCAAAAATTACAAAACTGGTGAAATTTGTACCTGGCGGTGTCTCTCGCCCGCAATTCCGCAATTTTTGGTATATTAGTGTTTAAACTCTAGAACTTTCCTTGAAGTGTAGCTAAATATTATTTTTATTAAAATGCCTGACATGAATGGTGGTAGTTCTAAATTAAATTGCACAGAATTTCAAAATTTCTTTATAATTTCGAATCCCTTAAATTCAAATCGACATATAATGCCCACACCCAACCTAATTTTCATGACGGTCTCAAAGAAATAAATTGGAAATATTGTTCAAAATTTTGGCTCACAAAATGTTTTTGGATCATTTAACCACTGCCTTGGGTTTGCACAGACTTGAGACAATACTATCAGAAAGTAGGTATGAAATCTTAGGTTGAAATCGATAGAATTTCCACTTTGACTTTGCTTAGACTTAAGTTTCAGTTAAAACGAGACAGATTTATGCCAGCGGTATAACGCTGTCTCGTTTTAATAGTCTAAGCAAAGTCAAAGTGCGCTCTATAGATTCCAGCCTTATAGTCCAATGGGACAGAAGTTCGACACGACCGGAGAGAGATCAAGCGCGGGACCGACGGCTTCATGTGCAGCTCCAAGGCAAGGGAGTGAAGCATCGCCAACTTTCTAAGTCCGGGTTAGTACCTACTGAGAATACAATACCTAACTATTTTTGGCCGGAGCGGGGAATCGAACCTAGAACCTCATTCTGCAGTCAAACATGATAACCACTAGATCAACGAGTCAGTTTTATACTACACTAGCTGATGTTCGCGACTTCGTCCGCGTGGATTTACTAGGTTTTTCGAAATCCCGTGGGAACTCTTAGATTTTTCGGGATAAAGTGTATCTTATGTGCTAATCCAGGATATTATCTACCTCCATTCTAAATTCGCCTAGTAGTGGACTAGACAACGAGGCAGTTTTATACTACATAGATGTAGAGTACACGTGTAACAGACTTAGACAAAAGCGGTATTATAGAGTTTTCCAAGCAAGCGTCAAGACCACACTTTTCACAAATTGAACTTTAATGTAAGCAAATTAATTAAAAGCAAACAAGTTGCTACTTGTTAGTCCCAAACAGCGAATTCTCTTTTTAGAAGCAGGGTGAGCGTGCTGCACAAAAGGTTAGTCGAAAAGTCTAGCTTACACCGTCTGCACTCACCCTTAATTAACCCCCGGACGTACCAGTGCAATCGTGTAAACTGAGGCAGAAACAAAATTGTATACGAAATTAACCCCCGTTTAAATGGAGGCCTATTGTTTGAACGCTGCCGAATGATTTAAATACAAAAGGGGTTATATTTGAACAAAGCTCTGTGCTCTCTTTCAAACACATTTTGTGTATACGAGTATATTTGAAATAGTATCATCCGTCTAGGTACGGTCGGCCTCGGAATTCGAGTAGCAATTCCGCGAAACTATTGCATCTCATCATACCGAACCAGTGGTAGATGCGTTTGAAGATTCAAAAGAACTTGTAAAAGTCTAATTGAAAAAAATATTCTGAATATTTTTTTTTTGAATCTTTTTGATGCAATAGTTTCTTATGACCTTTTTCTATAAACACGCGACACACGCCTAATGCATGTACATAACCGTGCCACGCGAATATGATCATTAAGGTGCTAAACGACTTATGGCCTTTGACTGTATATCAATCATTATCATGATTATGATCAACCCACCGCGGCTCACTACTGAAAACGGATCTCCTCCACAGGTCTGCCACGCTGCACTGGCCCAATGAGGAATAGCAGACTTCACACACCTTTGAGAATATTATGGAGAACTCTCAGGCATGTATTCTCACGATATTTTCTTCCACATGAATAGAGAAAACAAGAAATAGAGAGTTGTCTCTGTCACTCATTCCTAATTCACGTTTCGTCGGTCTCAACGACAGAGACAGACATTCTCTGACATGATTTTCGTCAAGCGCCAGCCTATTTCACTATAAAAACATTAGAATAAATATTGAAAACGTCATCAGCAAACCAATTCTAGCCTTTATGATGCTTGATCCATCCTTATCAAAACCATGATAGCGATGATAGCTATAATCGTACGCAGCCATTATCATTACCCCCTAACTGCCTTTGTTTCCCTTCCCTAATCACTTGCAGTTTTGTTAACTACTTTACTTAGGAATAAGTAGGTTCCTTACTGTCCCAGTTACACTTACCTTACTCAGTAACCTTTAGGTACGCACAATGGAGCGAAGTTTGAGTTGAGTTTCTGAACTTGTCCCTTTACACAAAGCTTTCTTACATTTTACTTTATTTAAGGGCGCTTTACGCCAAAGCGACATTAAGATGGGTCCTTCCGTCACTCGCTCCATACAAACGTAGTTCCAATTTCATTTGAATATTAAGCAACCAAAGTCCATGTTTAGCAGACATATTCTAGAAACTAATATCTATGCTTGTGGTTTTTTAGATTTCTGTTATAAATTCACATACAAATCTTTGATAAGTTGTAATTTTTGTAATCTTTGTAATTTTTAAAACTACATATTTTTAGAAAAATCTGAAACACCACAGGCACAGACATTAGTTTCTAGAATATGTCTACAAAATTTTATGGACTTTGGTTGCTTAATATTCAAATGAAATTGGAACTACGATTGTATGGAGTAAGTGACGGAGGAGCCCTGTTAAGGCATGCCGTAGGGTATCATTGAGGTAGCTTCTCATTCTGAGAAGAGACCCTCGCTCAGTAGTGAGTCGGCGATGATGCGTTGATGATGACGATAAGGCTGTATGCTACAATAATTAATTTATAAAAAGGAAAATCCTGATTCATACCTTACTGGAAGTACTTACCTTACTCAGTTACCTTCACGCACAATGCAGCAAAGTTTGAGTTGAGTTTCAGAACTTACTTTATACAAAGCTTTCTTCTCGCGTGAAACAATCTTTACATTATTAAAAAGTACCAATCCAAAGAAAATCACACTAATATTAAAAAGGCGAAAGTTTGTGTGTATGTGTGTGTGTATGTGTGTATGTTTGTTACTCCTTCACGCAAAAACTATTAGACGGATTTGGCTGAAATTTGGAATGAAGATAGATAATATTCTGGATTAGTAGATATATATCCCGGAAAATCTAAGAGTTCCCATGGGATTTCTAAAAACCTTAATCCACGCGGGCGAAGCTGCGGGCATCAGTTAGTATAAAATACTTTTTACTTTGACGTTAAAAAAATTACACCTTTTTTACTTACCTGTTATCTCCCAAAGCCACCATGATCCAAACTACGAGTACATCGCTGATCGTTCTTCCCTGTGTTGGGCAGAAAAGTAACCAGAGAAACTTTCAGCTTTCATAGAATAACAAAGGTCTGGACCTCGCTGACACTCTATTCGGTTTTTTAAGAATCCCGTGAGAACTCTAGTTATCCGGGCTATGCAAGCTACCCCAATTCTACTTACCAAATGACAAACACGGTTAAACAGATGGCCCGTAAAAAGCTAACAGACAGACAGACACACTTTCACATTCATAACTATTAGTATAATATGGATATTATCGCATTTGCCGCTATGTACCTATGTCATTTGTCCCTACCACCTAGTATATTAAGATAATTACTATGATATATTTCCCCATATCCAGTATATACTGTGGTAAACCAGATACGATGAGCAGACGATAATGCCCTGCGGCTGGCCAGGCGTCCCCGCAGTTCACTGATAATTATGACATATTATTTGATATCACGGAATAAAATGATATTATGTGGCCACTTAGCTATAATTATATGAGTATGACATGTCTTAGCCCTAATTCGCACGAGCGTTCAAAAAGCGTTGCGTTAAAACCCGGCGTTGCGCTGAAAATACAAAGCGCGTTAAAAAAACGTTGACGTGTAAACAGATACTTGGGAATGTTATATTTGAACGCTTTTTTAACGTCAGTTAAAAAACGTTACAGGTTAGCGTCATTTTTTGCGCGACTATGAGCTCGTTTTTGTAACATGTGCATTTCGCACCAGCACATACGTAATTTTTTTTCTTCATTTTTAACAATAATTAATTACTTTTATTACATAATTTGTCACGGGTGATACAGACATTTCAATTCTAGAAGATGATATAGTTAATATAAGATTATGCCTTTCGCAATAATCACACATAATGTAAATTAATGACGTAAATAATTTATTTTAGCATACGCGGAGGTCGCGGTGACAAGCCACCCTCAAAGAAATATTTCCCGAACAATTTTCCTTAAAAATCCGTAATTTTCGTTGAAACAGCCATGTTTAATCTGTATAATGTCTGTCTAATGTCTCTGTGGAATACTTTTTGGAAGATTTAAGATAATCGGTTCATTAGTTTAGGAGCTCCGATGCCACAGACAGATACACAGATACACACGTCAAACTTATGACCCCCCTCATTTTTGATCGGGGGTTAAGGGCAATATTTAATACTTCGAAATACAAACTTATGTATTTAAAGCCTGTTAAAAACTAAACTCTATATTTTTTGTTGACAGCGCCATCTACTCTCTACTAGAAAAACTACGTAACGCAACCTTTGAAACAGCGCCACCTATTCTCCACAGGAAAAACTAAATAACTTTTTAACCATGCATGTCATGTTATACGTTAGATGTAGCAGATGGTGCTCTTAACGAATAAAATGTGTAACCTTTAAGTTTCTGAGATATTAAAAAAACGCATTTTTGTATTTAAGTATTGTATTAATTTAAACAATATTTACACATACTTCCAAAATAGTAATATTAAGAGTGACCACAATATTCAATTTCGAATATTAAAGTCCAACTTAATTAGAGAAATCCTAAAAATAATAATTTTTGCTTTCTTTTATTTATTTCTAAAAGTGTTGTGTCAAAATAATAATATAACATACCTAATACTTGTGTATGATCTGCTTATACATTACTTATATGACGTACAAAAATATAACTAGGTAGGTAAGACCTTTAAAAATAATTTCATAAAATAATTTCATTGTAAAAATCTTCGTAAAATCCTTAAAAATAAATATGATATCACAATATAGATTCAGTAGGCTTCCCTCAAGAATTTTGATCGAGGATAACATTCTGAAAATATACTATAGAAAAAGTTAAAAAATATAAACATGGACTCACACATTAGACTTACGTTACAAACAGGTATACCTGTCGAAAATTCGAGTTTACAGGATATTTTAAGCATGTGGGAGCCTTTATATTAATAACATTATAAAGTAATAAATGCACTAAAAAGTTTAAAATATGAGCATAACATATCTTATACAAATCTAAAAGTCCTTATGTACTTTGTTTTACAATCATCTAACATGAACGATTATTATGTATTTCAATTTCAACTATGTAAGAAAAGCACTGCATTGTTTAAAACGTAATAAGTATCAAACTTGTAATAATTCAAGATTAGTTTTTTAGCAAAAACTTTTGTTATACAATTTAACAATCGTATAGTATGTATGATAGATGTATGCAAATACAAAGTACATTGCTGATGGTTATAATATTAATGTTTTATTGATTGCCACCGCGTTGAAGGTAAAACAATTTAGAAAAAAAACGTGAATTGCTCATATTGGACACAGTTAAAAAAAAATTATGCTTTCGCAGCTCTTTTAACTGATTCCTCCATACTTCTTAAATATCTATTGAGAGATTCAGATGTATTTTGCAAAATGCTCATACCAAGTCTAAATTTGAAGTCAACAACTCTTTTCAGGAAATCAAAGAACCCTCCACCACTCGACGGTAAAGGGGGATATGTGATGACTTCTGGTTTATATGTTGGACCATAATACGTCGGTCTGTATGGTCTTCTGCTAGTAATTACTGAAACGGGTGGTGGAGACGGAAGCAAGGTTGACGTAGTCTCTGACCTGATGTCAGTAGTAGTTTCTGTATTCATGTTTTTAATCTGTGTAGTCAAATCTGCTTTAGTATTACTATTTTCATCAATCGTAGTGCTCTTTTCTGTTATGATTTCAGGTTTGCTTGTAAAAACTTCGTATACTTTAAAAGTTTTAGTTGTTGCATCTACATCGTTGGATATTTCTGTTTCAGTTACTTTTTTCTCATCTACTGGCAGAGTAGATACACTTTCTATTACATCATTTTTTATTGTACTTGCTTCCTCTGTTTGAGTGAATTCTTTAGCTGGATCAACGGATACTGCGTAGACAGTAAATACGTCTTTATTCTCTGGTGTAATTGTTACTTCATTCTTCACTTGCATAGACTCGATTGGTGATGGTGTTTTGGCAGGTACTTCAAGCCCGTCATCAATTTCGTTACTAAGAAATATTTCATTCTTTTCTCGGGTAGCTTTTAATATTTCCTCAATAGATCCTACAACATTACGTTTGCGGCGCATATTTCTTCGTCTTCTTTCTAATTTCCTAGGTCCATGTTCAGGTACAACTGCTGGCGTAGCGGATTCAGTCAGCTCTTTTGGTACATTACCAACGACAAATTTATTATCTGAAGTTTCCGTATCTTCACTATTATCATCAGCATAGTTGTCACTTTCTGTCTCTTCTGCCTCATTATTTGAACCTAAATACATGGAAGTGGGA
This sequence comes from Maniola jurtina, assembly GCF_905333055.1. NCBI lineage: Eukaryota > Metazoa > Arthropoda > Insecta > Lepidoptera > Nymphalidae > Maniola > Maniola jurtina. The sequence goes on from NC_060044.1 coordinate 12,474,377, forward strand.
GAATATGTTACGGAACTACTTGTGGTTTCAGAATAAAACTGGCTATCATAAGGATAGACGGGCTTAAAATCTGTCTCCTCTGCAGGTTTTACTCCATATACAACGGAACTTGACAAGTCGCTACCGTATGATGAAATTTCAGGAGATCCTGCTTGGGGTGCTGCATATATTGGTTCAACAGCCGCTACTTGATATGGACTATACGTTTGAGTTTTATCATTCTTCTTTTCTGCTGTTGTATATGCATGTCTTGTTTCATATTGATAGCGATTATAATTATTATATGGGTCAGGATACACCGCCCCATGAGCTATCCCTGTTTTTTGTTGAGGATAATGAACACTATGGTTTGGATAACTAGGCGTAACAACGTGGCGATACCTTAAATCTTGATCCTTTTTAGTTGGATACCTGTTAACGTACGCTGTTTGAGAAACATATGGGTTTAACTTTTGTTTCGAATGAATTGGCATTCCAGCGAGAACGGTTCCGAGCATTTCTTCTTCGGGCTGGCCATTGCCTTCACTACCATATTCTTCAGCATTGTGCCTGTAAATGTCATCTTTCTTATCGACTTCAATCGTACGTCTCACTGGTGTAGCAAAGGGATACAAAAAGTAACTAGCAAGGCCTACTAGTCCAGCTAAGCCTATAACTCCGACACCAACCGATGGCATCACTTCTCTGGAGAAGTAATTGTAAATTTGAGATGTTAACGGACTTGCAATACTAGTTGGCTTCTTAGAAGTTTTAGTCGGCTTTGTTTTGTTCGAAGTTTTTACATCAGTTGATGCAGCAGTTGAAGCTTCAGGCTTAGGTTTTGATGTTTTACGTTTCTTTGTTTTTGTCTTCTTTCTTGTTGATGATCGTTTAGGTTTCTTAGTAGTTGTAGCAGGTGTACTTACTTCCAATTCAATTTCCTGTTCTTTGGGTTCCATTGGTAACATAGCCGATTCACTTATAATTGGAAGGTAGGTGGTAGTAGTGGTCGTAGAAGTTTTTTGTTTATTTTTATTACTTTTTTTTGCGGGTTTTGACGTTACTTTGGCTGTTGGAACTAGAGCTTTTGTCGTAAGTGCTTCAGTCGAAGGTGTTACGCTAGTGCTGCTAAGAGTAGTGGAACGTGGTGTGATATTTTTATTTTTTTGCACATTTGACAACACTGTATCTTTAATTTTGTTATAAATATTTTCATTTATTGCAGATCCACCAGCTACTAAATCTGATTTATTTGTACTTCCAATTATTGGGCGTTTTGCACCAGGTATCTTATTTTGTGGCTTTTTATTCTTATTTTTATTTAGAACAGGTTTTTGTTTCTTTTGAACGTCTTCAGTTTTAGTTGGCTCTGTAGCAATAGAGGTGTTTTCTTTGTTTGGTGGATTGCTTAGTAAAATCCATGTTGATAAACCTTCACTATTGGTAGAAGACTCATGTACCAATTCTTTATTTTCCAATTCTAATTCTTCCATTGTTACTGGAACAGCGATGCCTACATGAGAATTTTCAATAGATTGCTCATCTTCCTTTCTGGTTTTATGTTTCTGTTTTTGTGTAACTTGTGATTTAATTTTTGGAGGTATCCTTGTATCAGGCACAACTGCTGCTTCAATAGTTTTATTAGGTTTATCAAGTAGCTGTATTGTAACCTTTTTAATTGATTCTCCTATCGCTGGTGATTTGACTTTAACTTCTCTTGAGGTATTTGATAGAGCCGGTGTTGCATCGTCCTTCTTATTTTCATTAGACAGTGATTCGCTCGTAACCCTGAAAAATAAATAAAACAATATTTTATATTTGACACATGTATTGTTCTATTTACATTATTTTAATGGGATTAAATGAAACATATTAAATTTTTAATTACTTTTTATTCCAAATTCATGCCCTAATTCGTTTACAAATTTATAAATCAATTAAAATACTTAAATATAAAATAAATAAAATTAGTAATAACCACTAAATTAATATAATAATTATCTCTTTAATCAAATGCCTATATACAAAACATTATAAAGAATATCACAATGTTAAAAATGTATTAAAAAATATCTTATAATAAAATACATGCAGGTATTCGTACTAAATAGCAGTTTAAATAATTTATTATTTTAAAGAAAACCTCGGAAGAAATATGATATAAGAAGGATATCTCGGATTTTTATGGAAAAGACCTATCCTGAAGGAGTCGTTTCACATTCAGATTCTCTAGATATGTGTTTAAATGAAATTAATTTAGTCCAGTAACAAATACTTTAATCGCAGAGTGCCTACTATTGCATTTTTTCCGTTACGTTTCCTTTTGAATGACCACTAGATATTCATAATTCACGTCTGACTTGAGTCCTTTGTGTTATGTAAACTTTTAATATATTTTTATGTTAGGAGCTGGGAGCTGCAATAGTCTATTACGTGACAACAGAGTACAATAGGGTTCAGATTTAATCTGGAGATGCAAAATATTTCTTTATGCAAACAAGATTGAAAATGTGTTTGGAACAAGTAACTAGGTAAAAGTTTCTCTGTATTTCAAGTTATCTTGTCAAGCAAACTGCAATTTAAAATCCATCATGAAAAGTTTGTATTGATTTATTCCAATAAAGTTTAAAATGATTTACATAATATTGTATTGACTCAAAATTTATTTTATCTTTAGATTACACAAATACCTACAACCATAATATTAGATCAAGTAAATTAAATAAGGATTTTTTTATATTTAAATATTTTGTACTGCGGTTACCTACGTCACAACCTCTCTTTGCTCACAAGCTTTGAGCTTTTAAGACTCATGATGTTGACCTTATAAATAGACTTCTTGTAGATAATTTTGGTTTACTAAAAAATTTAGATGTTTATTATTTTTTTCGTCTAATTTTACGTTTATTATTCCTTAAGTTCTTAGTCAATCTCTTCAAGAAATCCTTAACACTATCAAACCAAGTAGATTCCTCTGAAGCAAAATTATAATTCACTGTACTCTTTCTTGGTTGATCTACCCATTCTCTATTATTAGGAAAAGATTCTAGATGCCATGTTTTATAATTCTCATCCCATTGCCATTTCGGTCTGTAAAAGAATGTTTCTGGTGCTTCTCTTCCAGATAAAGCAAATGGGGCAAATAATGTAGCTAGTCCCGAAGCACCAGCAAAAAGTAGTAAAATAGGGGTTATGAAGAAAGATATCGCACCAAAACTAAAAGGGCTTATTGCTGCTAACCAGTTAAATGCACCAACAGCAGGTCTAAAGAAGTCTATTAAAGATGAAAAGCTGAATCCGTCATCATCGTCACTACTTGGTTGACTTGGTCTAGAATAAGTTGATAGAGCTGAACTAGGTGATGCAACACTACCTGGTTCAGAAGATTCTGCATTGACGTTATTTGTTGCACTATAACTTGATAGCTCTAACCCCTCAACTGATGCTTCATCACTCTCTTCATCATTACTATCAGTATCATCACTATCAGTTTCATCATCATCATTTTCCTGCGATTCAGCATAATCATTCGGAGCCTCATCACTTTCTGATTCATCATCTTCTGGTAAACCAAATACATCAGTCAGAGTTGTGTCTGTATCTTCATCAGATTCAATTACTACATTTTTATTTATTACATTCGTGTTTACTGCGATGTTCAAATCTGGACAGGCTTCTTTAGCTTGGCCTTGAAATGTATTGTTAAGAGTGAGAAAGATTGTCGGGCATTCATTGGGATCTGCACTATATTCTTCTGGCCTTATAACTATTCTGTCAGTGTATGCGCCTGCAGGTGGGAATGTTGTTACGTCAAAATTACTACCAGGATAAGGAGGAAAGTTGTTAATAGTATTATGATAATTATAAGGATATTTTACCGTTGTGGACTTAATAGGTTTCCGAGTAGTAGGTCTTATATTTTGAGGTTGAATATATTGTGGCCATGGTTGCGGATAGCCTACGTTAGTAATAATTGGGGTAGGTGTTGGTGTTGTAAAAATGTAAGAAGGTCTTGTTGCATATGGGTTATTCATTAAATGGAAACCATCTGAGTAAACCTGATTTTCTTCAGAATATTGTGGTCTAGGTCTATTATAGGAGTATGTAACCTTTTTATCATTTGAGTCAAAATACTGTTGGTTTTTTGTACTTTCGTCTTGATCATCAATTGTGCTTGAACTGATTTCTTGGTCAACATTTAATAAATTAGCAAAATTTATAGCGTCTGTTTCACTTGAAACACTACTTTCGTGAGAAATATTATCTAAATCCTCAACTTTTACATTATCTACCCATTTTGTGAATACTTTTTTAATATTAGTGTTTTTGCGAGAATTCAGATTACGTTTGGCTGATATTGAATCTCTAAACGAATAATAGTTTTCATTTTTATTTATTCTTGTCTGATTAGGTCTTATAATACTTTTTACTTTAATTAGACGACTTGTACGGTTTGAAGTAACAATACTAGGACTAAAACTATTTCCTATACTAAAAATATTACTATGATTATTATCTACACTATTAGTACTAATTTTTCCTAAAGGTAACTTATATCTAGGAATATTGTGTTTATTGTAACCATACCTTATAGTAGTCTCTGTGGAGTTATTTGTTGGGATACTTGCTACACTTAGGGTAGTTGAAGGCACTTCAACTTGGGGTCGCGAATACACTATAGGACTAAATACAACTAACACTAAAGCTACTGTCCACTTCACATTGTCAGTTTTTAGTCGCGCCATCACGGTGCACTCGAAATGTACCTGGAAAGATAAAAAATATCTATTAGAAAAAGTGATTTTAATCTATACTAATATTATAAAGAGGAAACCTTTGTATTTTTGTATGTTTGTATTGAATAGGCTCAAAAACTACTGGACCGATTTCAAAATTTCTTTTACCATTACTTAGAGGGATTCTTCCGAATCCGTATAGGCTATATTTTATCCCGGAAAATAGAAAAAATAAATGTCCACCCGTGCGAATCCGGGGCGGGTCGCTAGTAATGTATAAAAGGTACGCAGTTCTTTATTGCATATATAATATGTACAGTACTTTTTTAATACAAGTGAAAATATCAGGTTTGAAATGGTCGGGTATTCATAATAGATTCATTTTACTGTATATATGTATATACGTTTCACTCTCAGAATAAGAAAGGGTTAGGCCATAGTTCGCCTGGCCAAGTACGGATTGGCAGACTTCACACAACTTTGATAACATTATAGACAACTCTCAGGCATGCAGGTTTCTTCACGATGTTTTCCTTCACCGTTAGAGCAAGTGGTACTATTTTTCTTGCTTAAAACGCGCATAACTCCCAAAATTCAGAGGTGTGTGCCCAGGATTGGACCAATTGGACCAATTGCAGGCGAACGTCTTGTATAGCTAAATAACACACCCACTGAGATTCACAAAAGGTCTGCCGACCGCTCTGTAGGTCAATAGGATATTCTAATATAAACCAAGTTTTAATGATAAAAATGGTAATTATTAAATCTAGTCTCGCATACCGTTAACCCAAACGGTACCGGTGTGTATTTGAAAACAAAGTTAAAACCGGTTTCCAAGAGGGAAGCTGATCCGTTAATATATCGTTAACCTACGATGAGCAGAGACCGTTACGGAAACCTTCCATTATTTCACGATCACGGCGTGATTGCTTTATTTGCATTATAAGAAAACATTAGTGCTATAAGCATTTTTTTTATTTTATAAGAACTTTAGGCATAATATGTAGATTGTAGAGCCTATAAGAATATCTCTATAAAAGGACAAACCGATTAACTAAAAATCAATCAGCGTAGATACGTACAGCTCAAAACGGAAGTGCTATCCATACTAATCCATACTAATATTATAAATGCGAAAGTGTGTCTGTCTGTCTGTCTGCTACCTTTTCACGGCCCAACAATTTAACCGATTCTGACGAAATTTGGTTCAAGGTTAGCTTATATCCCGGGTATGGACATAGGCTACTTTTTATCCCGGAAAATCAAACAGTTCCCACGGGATCTTTAAAATTCTAAATCCACGCGGACGAAGTCGCGGGCATTCTCTAGTAGGCTATAAATTATATCACGCAGATGAAGTCGCGGGCAAAAGCTAGTAAGTACCTATAGTTGTAGTAAAAATTGTCTAAAAATATATTTTCGAAACACAATACAACAGCGGTTTGAGGTTATATTCATTAGCATAACATAATACTACTTTGGGGGATCCCACTTAGATGGTGAATCATAAATCTAACTTTCTTTTTGTTGTAAATATCTAAATATCTTTTGTTTTTTCAAAATATTCTTGTTTTAGATATCATGTTTATATGTAACAAATTGTAACACAATTATTCACTAAAATTTCACAAAGTACTATCTCTGTTGTACACGAAACTTAAATCCTAGATTAAATAGGTATTATTATTATTAACTTCATTTTAGTAAAAATGTTAGTTTTAGTTTCGTGTACAAAGGAATGAATAGGAGAATTATAACTGTGAGCACACAACTATTTGTTTAAATAGTTGTGTGCACAGTATCATACTGTATATTGTGTGTACAAATAAGTATTATAGATGCACCTAAGTTATTAAGATGTATGACTTTGTTGAAATAAATAAATTTGAATTTTTTTTTTTTTGAATTTTGTGGTTTTGATGAATTATAATATTATTCTATCTATGATGGTCCACTCATAAAACGATTCGTAATTTGACCACAGAAATAAAATGTTTTAGTGGTCGCAGCAACTATGGAATTTCTTGCCAGGTAGGTAATACTTATACAATTTATACTGCGTCATAAATAATAATGAAATAGGAAAATCTTTAAATACAATGGAAGAAGTAGGAACCTAAGTATCACAATTACTATTCTAGTTATTTTCAAGATTAAAAATTACCGTCCCTTTCGCTCCATGTCCTAACTCTATCTCTATTCAGAATCACCAGCTACTGGTCTATTCACATAATGAGAAAGGTTAGGCCATAGTCCACCATGCTCGCCAAGATTTCGCACCCTTTAGAGAACATTATGGAGAACTCTCAAGCGTGCAGGTTTTCTCACGATGTTTTTCCTTCACTGTTAAAGCAAGTAATATCATGCGCATATCTCCGAAAAGTAGGTGCGAGGTGCGTGCCCGGGATCGAACCTTCGACCTCCCAAATAAGGCCGACGTCCTAACCACTAGAGTGACTAGGCTAACACCGGGTATGCGACTGGTCAAGATGCCTACGCTAGCCCGCACAGCCCTTGCGTTAACCCTGTGCGGGCTAGCGCGGGTAACGTGCGGGGCGTCCCCCCGTCTCATACCCCGATTGCCATCTCAACCTGTCGCGTACTATAAGTATTTTTATATAACGTAGTGACCTAACAATCTCGATTTCAAAAGTTGAATGACCCCAAGCGGCCCTGACCGAAACCGGAATGTTTTTATGTATTACTGACCTGTATACCCGAATCTGGCAGACACCGTTTTTAAAGGTCCTATTATTTATTATGATAGATACCCGCGACTTCATCCGCAAGGATTTAGGTTTTTTTAATTCCGTGAGACTCTTTGATTTTTTGGGACAAAAAGTAATCTAAAACCGTATCCAGGATGCAAGATATCTCTGAACAAATTACTTGATGCCCGGAACTTAGTTGGTTTAAGGTTTTTTTTGAAAATTTGGTGTAACAGAGATAGAACATCGTCCCCTGAGGCTATATCTGTACCAAATTTCGTCAAAATCGATTGAGTGGATGGGCTGTGATAGCTTTTCACAGCCCATCCGTTTAATCGATTTTGACGAAATTCCGAGACAGACACACATTCGCATTTACAATAAGTATAATACTAGAACACACCAACAAACACATTTTCACATTCATAATATGAATAGTGATTAGATGAGAATAAAATTATACAACTAAAATAACACCGCGCTTAATGATTTCCCAAAAAGTTTTCTTTTATTTTTGTAGCTTAAGCAATTTTAAAATTAGTGTAGCAATGTACAGCGTTGAAGTCTTTTGTACTGAACTCTTTGAATGTAGCGCTACGAACAGTTATAGGTGTGATGCAAAAGTAATGCAGCAAAATATGGAAAATTGTAGTTTGCCTAATTGGCACTTACGTTAAAACGGTAACAAACACTTTTTGTTAAAAAAACTATGCAGGACTGTTTAACTATGCATGATTGTTATTTGGTGTTACATTTTCATATTCCAAAACGTAACTAGAAAAAGAAAGAATGTGTATTGCAATGGTTCTGAAGATATATCATTTTTAACCCCCGACCCAAAAAGAGAGGTGTTATAAGTTTGACGTGTGTATCTGTGTATCTGTCTGTGGCACCGTAGCTCCTAAACTAATGAACCGATTTTAATTTAGTTTTTTTTTTTTTGTTTGAAAGGTGGCTTGATCGAGAGTGTTCTTAGCTATAATCCAAGAAAATCGGTTCATCCTTTTGAAAGTTATCCGCTCTTTTCATGTTACTGTAATCTTCACTTGTCGGGGGTGTTATAAATTTTTAATTTATACTTGTCATGTTCAAATAAGTGTAGACATCATTATCATAGTCATACCAGCCCACTACTGAACACAAACTCCTCTCGGAATGTGAAAGGGTTTGTACCATGAGTCTACAAAGATGGTCAAGTGCGGATTGGCACACTTCACAGACTTATAAGATCATTATGAAGAATTCTCAGACAAGCATGTTCTCTCACGATGTTTTCCTTAACTTTTAAAGCAAGTGAAGGTCTTCTTAAGGGTCTGTGAAGTCTATCAACCCACATTAGGACAGATTATGGGCTAAACCCTGTAAACCCTGTGTTTCCTACCAATTACAATCTGGGTATCTTTAAAACAAGAGTGAATAGGCACCTTCTAGGTAAACGCGCCCCATCTTAGACCACATCATCACTTTCCATCAGGTGTGATTGTGGTCAAGCGCTTGCCTATAGTGAATAAAATAAAAAATTTTCAAAAGAAAAATAAAACCGACTTCAAAAACCAAAAACACTAAAAAGTAGAAAATAATTTTTGTTTAGCTACACATGTAATGTACCTAGGTATGAAGTCGAGCGAGCATATTAAAACAAAATTAGAAATCCAAGAGTGAAGCTCGCCCGACTTCATACCTAGGTACATTACATGTGTAGCTAAACAAAAATTATTTTCTACTTTTTAGTGTTTTTGGTTTTTGAAGTCGGTTTTATTTTTCTTTTGAAAATTTTTTATTTCACAATTTTTAGTGGCCCCACTGTACTATAATATGCTATGCCCAGTTAAAACCCTACTGTTTACTAAGCTATTACAGTGATCGCGAGCAATTTGCTCTTATCCATTGAGGAGTTCTGTTCTCCATCTCCGAAGATATTCATCAGATCTTCACCAAATTTATATGGGACCACCTGCACAGTATACCCTTTCAAACAAAAAAAAAATTTCCAAATCGATCCAGGGGTCTTTGAGTAATCGGGGAACATACATAAAAAAAAAAAAAGATCCCGACGAATTGAGAACCTCCTCCTTTTTTGGAAGTCGGTTAAACTATGTTGTAATACGGTAGTAATATTAAGTAGATGATCACAACAACAATATGATTTTGTGGTATTCGGCGAAAGGTTTCAACGCAATATGAACAATCAGGATGCTGCAAGATGTCCAAATCTCCTTTCGAATTTATCAAATCACCTACTTTTACATATGTCATAATGAGTGTTCGATCTAGGTTTATATGTTTATCCTACATGATTATAATATGTAATATGTTGTTGCGTATCGAATTAACCCCTACTTGGTCCCACTCCCAACGAGTTAGAGTTCAGAGTTCTGAGTTCACTACATAACAAAAGCTTTAAGCTACGGGCACACCTACGCTTTATGAACGCAGGGAGCAGGCAAACTCAATATCCGGCCAAATGCGAATCAGACTAGCGCACCGAGGGTTCCGTACTCGGGTATTTTTCCGACATTTTGCACGATAAATCAAAAATTTTATGCATAAAAATAAATAAAAATCTGTTTTAGAAGGTAAAGCCCTTTCATATGATATCCCACTTGGTATAGTTATCTTGCTTTGAAAATTAAAAATACTAATTATTTGTTCATGAACACTTTTTAATTTTTTATTTTGTGATGTAAGTAACCAAAAATTCACAGTTTTCGAATTTTTTCCTTTACTTGTGCTCTAAGACCTACCTACCTGCCAAATTTCATGATTCTCCAAGTCAACGAGAAGTACCCTATAGGTTTTCTTGACTGACACGACAGACGGACAGACGGACAGACAACAAAGTGATCCTCTAAGGGTTCCGTTTTTCCTATTAAGGTACGGAACCCTAATTAACTTTTATCTCATCATAATATTAGTAGTATACAGATAGCGGCAAGCGCGGATCCGTTGGTCCCACAGTCTAATGGGACATAGACTATGGTGTTACATAAAGGCCAAGTTAACGGTTTAATTAATTTTAAACCGTACTTGACCGTAACATTTCACTATTTAATTACGTGTGAGTTGCAATAAGTTGTGTGCACGTGAGGTGGTATAAGTCACTGGCGACTTTTAATTCAATAGTTTAACTATATTAGTTAAACTAACAGAGACACTATAGTAATGTAATACACTCTTAGTTAGTTAGTTTAACTATATTAGTTAAACTCTCTGATATAATATAGAATAACTGTCCTCTAAACAATCCAAAATCTCCAAAACTAGGAAGTAGAAAGGTCTTACATAGCTATTATTATTTTAATGTTTAAATTTTACGTGAGTGATTTCCATTTTAAGTACCTATAGAATGTAACTATGTGATGTCGACTAAATACGTGAGTATGGCCGTAACGTTCAAAACTTAAAGCTAATATTATGGCAAAGGTGTTTAAAAGATTTTATACAAAGGCAAATCTGTATGGTACAACATGTAGCATGCGACGTGCACCAGCCGCCCTCCCACTGCTAAGCATGTAGGAAAAGCCAGCCATCAAGCAAACCCCAAGTACCACGCAACACCACACAAATCCGCCAGAACACACTCGACGCACGTTTCGCTCCGACACCGGAGCATCCTCAGAAAATGATGATGTAGATGTAAGGTGTTTTTGAGTCTTTGTATAATTTCTTTTTTTTTTTCTTTTTATAATTTTGTATAATTTTTGCAGACATATTCTAGAAACTAATATCTATGTCTGTGGTTTTCCAGATTTCTGTTAAAATATTCGGTTTCAAAGTTACGCGGTCTTAAAAATTTTCATACAAATCTTTGAGCCCCTGGAATTTTAAAACTACATATTTTAAAAAAAATCTAAAACACCACAGACACAGTTATTAGTTTCTAGAATATGTCTGCAAAATGTCATGGACTTTGATTGCTTAATATTCAAATGAAATTGGAACTACGATTGTATGAAACGAGTGACGGAGAGAGCCCTGTTAAACACGCTTCCGCTTGTCGCTTATGACAGAACAACCAAACCATGACTATTATGGTAATCGTATAACTGGCAGTCGCGTATCGGAATGCGCTCACGTTTCTATCGCGCCGGTTTTCCAAGTTCCAACTACGGCCAACACCGACTGTGATCATACACTCTGTGTCAATGTTTACTATTTACTGTTTGACGCTATAACCAAGCCTAAAATGTGAGAAAGATAGATTCACTGTAGTATACTGAGAAAGAGATGGCAATTAAACAACTACGAACAAAAGGATCATCATCATCATCACGATCAACCCATTGGCGGCCCACTACTGAGTACGGGTCTCCTTTCAGAATGAGAATGGTTTAGGCCATAGTCTGCCACGCTGGGCCAATGCGGATTGGCAGACAAAGTTATAAGATAACCTTCTAGACCTCTCGGTCTAATTTGGTAGCCTATACTCTATGACAGGTCGTGTTCGTATCGGAATGCGCTCACGTTTCTATCGCGCCGGTTTTCCAAGTTCCAACTGCGGCCAACACCGACTGTGATCATACACTCTGTGTCAATGTTTACTATTTACTGTTTGACGCTATGACCAAGCCTAAAATCTGAGAAAGATAGATTCACTGTAGTATACTGAGATAGAGATGGCAATTAAACAACTACGAACAAAAGGATCATCATCATCATCATCATCACGATCAACCCATTGGCGGCCCACTACTGAGTACGGGTCTCCTTTCAGAATAAGAAGGGTTTAGGCCATAGTCTGCCACGCTGGCCCAATGCGGATTGGCAGACAAAGTTATAAGATAACCTTCTAGACCTCTCGGTCTATTTTGGTAGCCTATACTCTATGACAGGTCGTGTTCGTATTGGAATGTTTCTATCGCGCCGGTTTTTTCAAGTTCCAAGTACGGCCAACACTAACTGCGATCATACACTCTGTGTCAATAGAATAGAATAGAATAGAATAGATTTTTATTCAAATAGACTTTTACAAGTGCTTTTGAATCGTCAATTTACCACTGGTTCGGAATGCCGTTCGTACCGAGAAAAACCAGCAAGTTTCTCTGGGTATTGACCCCAACACAGGGAAGAACGATTAGCGACTATGAAGTTTGGATCATGGTGGCTTTGGGAGAAAACGGATGGTCAAAGTATAAAACCATCTCTTTCTCAGTATACTACAGTGAATGTATCTTTCTCACATTTTAGGCTTGATTCTAGCGACAAACAGTAAATAGTAAACATTGCTTATATAGTATGGAATATTATTGTAAATTGAAGAATTGAAAAGAGCAACCGCCGAGTTTCTTGCTGGTTCTTCTCGGTAGGAAAGGCATTCCGAACCAGTGGTAGATGCTTTTGACGATTCAAAAGAACTTGTAAAAGTCTAATTGAATAAAAATATTTTGAATTTTGAGTCTTTCCTATGATGATAAATTTGGAGCTTGAAATCGGGAAAAAGTGTAAGCGCCTCCTTAAGCCTTGGTGTAAACGCGGTGTAAGAACTCACAAATCAGTGAACTGTAATTCAGGACAATAGCTAGTAAATATATATTAGAAGTGTATGCGTAATTCCAAAGCGGAGACATTTATCGAATGTTACCTAATACGTCTTGGTCCACATCACATCACAGGTACTATGTAGTTAACCATAGATTTCATATTGTTACCACAGACACCTTGTGATATGGTCTAGTGAAGACTAAACATTAGCTATTTCTGCATTAGCTTAATTTAAGGGTTTAAGAATTACGTAAAGGTTTTATAGGTGTTTCCATCATCAACATCAACTCATCGCTGGGACACTACTAGCACGGGTCTCTGCTCAGAATGAGAAGGGATATTGTGAGGTTTAAGGCGTTTTGGTCTAAGAAAGGTTCGTCCTAAAAAAACAAATATTGTTATATTCACTACGGTAGAATCGATTAGGTTAATTTGACCTATTTTGTCATTTAGTTTTTAGCTAATTTTATACATTAGTTTTTAATTTTATTAGATGGTTTGATTTAATAGTTATATTTTTAACGTAATTTATTGTTTAATTCATAAGTTATAATTTTATTAGTCAATCATTCCTGCACAGTATGGAAAAAAAATTATTCACGAATATTGCCAATAATTTCGTTCCGGCAAGTGAAAGGAAATAATTTAGGTTCGTGAGACATGACATGATACAAATGGATGAAAAACGTTTATTTTATTAGAGCTAACGCAAGTTACAGAACAGACGGAGTCAGTTATATGGAGTACCCAGAGTTTTCAAAGCAAAATTCCAAAAATAGGTACCATTGATTGTCAATTCTGGAATCAATAAGATAATTGAAGTAATTTTGATTTTGAACTTAATTTTTTTTATTGATTTTTGTTATCACTGCCTAAACACGGCCTAAACTCAAAATACATCGATGCTCAAAACTAATCTATGAAAGATTACTACACTATAAGGGCGAAAGTTTGTATTGTGTGTGTGTGTGTGTGTATGGAGATAGATTATACCCTGGATTAACACATAGGCTACTTTTATCCCGGAAAATCAAAATGTTCCCACGGGATCAAAAAACCGGTAGGTATTCACGCGGGCGAAGTCCGGGTATTATCTAGTACAAAGTATAAGGAAGTTCTTATTCTAAAGTATTTACAAATTACAAAAAGCTTTGATATTTCTACATAAAGTTTCTCTCTACTTTTCTCTTACATAACACTGCATAATAACGTTTTACAAGCATATGGTATTTACTCAAATAGTTTTAAAACCTAACACTTATTAAGCGACATGTTAGCATAATACTTGAGAGGTTAGTGCCATATATTACAAGTCGACATAACCATATAAAGGTCTTCGCACATTACATAGACTCGACGGTGACTTGATTCATATTAAAACATGTAAATGTGAGCTTTATATCGTGTAGATCACAATGGAATTATCAACATTGAAGTGTACTAGTATGACGCGTAGAGAGATGACGTGAAAAATTATCACGTTATCTATCAATATTCTGATTGGTTTACTAAACAGATATCCATAAATCTTCTCATAAATCTTCTCAGCGCATTGGCCAGGAAACTAGATAGTCCTCTCTGGAGGTGCTGGGGGGTGCGCACATAGGCGCCAAGAGGCTCCCTCGGGCTTTTTAGTTATAGTTTTACTTATAGTATTAGTTGTTAAGCTAGAAATAAGTACCTACTAACATAGTTTAAGTGATTTGTCATACTAACACAATTATGGGTCTAATGGCCTGAAATAAAAGTTAATTTATTAATTTATTTATTTATAAATCACCAACTTAATGGGTCTAACACGTTGTTCACGAGTTGGCCACGCTTTGACTAACCTACTGGCCGTTATAGCGTTACCGGGGTGGTTGCCAACCCGAAGCTTTGCCGGGAGGACGAGCCCTAGGACTCGAAGAAATATTTAGACGAATGGGTTTTGAGTTGTTTGGACTTTGGACTTAGTTAGCCCGTTCTCCTCCGAGGCACGAGTCCACGACATTTATTGCAATTAAATATTGGAAATTCCACCCTAAAAACACAATGCACTGTGAGTCGAGTTGGAGTGGAGTTGGCGCCGAGTCTGTGTAATGTGCGAATACCTTTTTAACATAATAAGAGGTTGCAATTCACGGAAGACTTTCCTATTTATGTCATTGTATGGTCATGCACACCATGGGATCCGCCTCTATTGCCTATATTGTTCGTCATGGCCTATTAAACTGTATACCTGCCATAAAAAGAACATATTATCAAACGGATTGCTTTATTTCCGACATTATAAGTAATCGATGGCACAGTCCTTAATAGTGAGCGCTATAGTTTTATAAATGGAGGTTCTGAGTTCAATTTAAAATCACTTCCAATGTGAGATCACTCATCACAGTGAAGCCAATGGAAGGATACGATATAATTACTACTTGTTTATCTATACATATAATAAAATTGTAGAAAAGTGGTGTCTGTGCAATGGAAATATATAAAAAAAAAGTAGCAGGGGTTGTTATTATATCGATGCCGAACCTGAAATTGTAATTAATTTTTTTTTTGTCTGTTTGTCTGTGTGTTTGTGCACGCTAATATCAGAAACGGCTTATTCGATTTAGATCGGTTTTCCCTAATATATTGTAGTAAGCTTCACTTAACATTTAGTGTTTATTTCATGTCAATCGGTTCATAAATAAAAAAGTTATGTCAATTTAAAGAATCACGGCGAACATTTTTAACGTACAATATGCTGCCCGAAAAGTCACTATTCCACGCGAACGAAGTCGCGGGCACAGCTAGTACTATAGTAGTATACTTCAGAATATCTTTATATACTTACAACGTTCACAGCTTTTTTGGCATTAGACAATACAAACATATTTTCTTTAGAGGTCAGGTTTAGAGGTCATATACCTACAATATGAACCCTGAAAATTAAAGTCCTTTTTTGGTCAGTCATTTAAAAGCATAATATGTTTATCCGTCCGCGGTGTGCAAGCTGTTTAACTGTATTATCAGATTAAGTATCTAGGTAACTAAAGGTCACACACACAGACAGACACACATAAGACATTACCAATTCAATGGGTGGGATTTTAACATATTGTGGCTGAATTTACCAGACACTGCGTTATAATAATTATATTAAGTATAACGGACTTTCAAAAAGTATTTTCTATAGAAAAGTTGTTTATCTCTCTATGTGAGAAATATCACATCAAAATGAGGGCACTAATGTTATGAGTAATGGAAACCCATCATTGTTGTTTAAACCTGCGTACTTAGGAGCCTACTCGTATTTAAATATTTACTTTCCACAATAACTGGAAATTGACTCGAAGAATGACCGCCGATGTGTTAAAAGGGACCAGTTCACACCTAAATTCTATGTTACAGGATTTCAAACTTTCATCATCACCATCATCAACCCATCATCGCGTCGGCCCATTACTGAACATGGGTCTCCTCTCAGAATGAGAAGGGTTTAGACCATAGTCTGCCGCGCTGGCCCAGTGCGGATTGGCAGAATTCACGCGCCTTTGATAACGCTATGGAGAACTCTCAGGCATGCAGGTTTCCTCACGATGTTTTCCTTCACCGTTAAAGCTAGTAATATGTATATTTAATTGCTTAGAACGCACCCTAGCTCCAAAAAGTTAGAGGTGCGTGCCCGGAATCGATCCCCCGACCGTCCCGAATAGAGGATCACCGATCGTCTAATTGTAAATTTTCATACAAAAAGCTATCACATTTTTCTCCCCGTAAATGTAGTCCAATTTTCATAATTTTTAAAAATATTGTAGATATAATGAAGAACTATGCTCGTACGTTTATATGTTAAAAGTTACTAGTGTCTAAATATCCATATTTTTGACCTAAAATCTTTCTTGAGTTTTTTTAATGTAATTAAACTAAAATACTAAATAAATAAAACGTACGAGCCTAGATTAAGGTAGGTATACGGAACTAATGAGACCAAAATTAAATTTTGTAAACGTTTGGGTGGCTAAAAACGTTATCACCCGAAAGATTAATTCAGAATTAAAATGTAGGCAAATACCTATGAAAAAAATTTTGAAAAATTGACAGCTAGACTATCCTCTTAGCCTATTGGCTAGCTCACCGCTTACCTAATATTAAAGTGATTTATTTTCAATCACTATAAAGTCATTCTATTCATTCACACAGATCAACAATAGCAATTTGTTGCATTAACTTGTTTCATTTGACAGACCAATCGTGATGTACACATTAAGGTCCCGTTGATCGAATCAAGCGCTATTTGGCACACATCACCTTAACAGATGCCTTTGTTCTATAACCCAGAAAAAAGACCTCATTTTTATATGGCAACAAAATAATATGGCAAAAGAAGAATTATTGACTCTAATCAACGTCGTAAACATTTTATTAGAATACCTTAAAATTCAAAAAAAACCCCGACACAAAAACCTCTATAAGAAAACTAGAAAAGAGCTGATAACTTTCAAACGGTTGAACCGATTTCCTTTGACTATAGCTAAGAACACTCTCGATCAAACCACCTTTCAAACAAAAAAAAAAACGAAATTAAAATCGGTCCATTCGTTTAGGAGCTACGATGTCACAGACAGATACACAGATACACACGTCAAATTTATAACACGCCTCTTTTTGGGTCGGGGGTTAAAAATTATTATTTAGTCATTATTTAAGTAATCTAAATTTTATAAAACGAAAATCTGACAAACTGACTGATCTATCAATGCACAGTTCAAACTACTGGATGCATCGGGCTGTGACATGTAGATAGCTATAATAGACGTAGACATCCGCTAAGAAAAGAGTTTTGAAAATTCAACCCCTAAGGAGATAAAATAGGGGCTTAAAATTTATTTAAACGACGCGGGCGAAGACGCGGGCATTAGCTGATAATCCATACTAATATTATAAATGCGAAAGTGTGTCTGTCTGTCTGTCTGCTACCTTTTCACGGCCCAACAGTTTAAGCGATTCTGACGAAATTTGGTACAGGGTTAGCTTATATCCCGGGGACGGACATTGGCTTTTTATCCCGGAAAATCAAAGACTTCCCACGGGATTCCCAAAAACTTATCCGCTTAACCAATTTATATGATTTGGTACCGAGGTAGCTTGCGTCCCTGTAATTGACATAGGCAACTTTTTATCCCGGAAAATCAAACAGTTCCCACGGGATCTTTTAAAACCTAAATCCACGCAGACAAAGTCGCGGGTATCCTCTATATATTATAAAGAGCTGCCCGACTGGTCTAACAACACCCAGATTAAACTACTGGACGAATCTTCCAGAGGCAGCTATCTGCCTCGGCATGCAGAAAGGATTTTTGAAAATCCAACCCTTGAAAGGTCAAGTAGGGGTTTGAAATTTCTGAAGTCCACGCGGACGATGTTGCAGGCATAAACTTAGAAATTTTGTAAAATTATTGCGACATAATTGAAAGAAACAAACTTTCGCATCTAATATAATTAAATTGTAGAAAAGTGGTGTCTGTACAATAGAAATATATAAAAAAAAAGTAGCAGGGGTTGTTAATATATCGATGCCGAACCCAAAATTGTAATTAATTTTTTTTTGTCAGTTTGTCTGTTTGTCTGTGTGTTTGTGCACGCTAATATCAGAAACGGCTTATTCGATTTAGATACGGTTTTCACTAATATATTTTAGTAAGCTTCACTTAACATTTAGTGTTTATTTCGTGTCAATCGGTTCATAAATAAAAAAGTTATGTCAATTTAAAGAATCACGCTGCCCGAAAAGTCACTATTCCACGCGAACGAAGTCGCGGGCACAGCTAGTTTATAATATGTATGGGTAGTGATCTGGAAATTCCTAACAGATACCTGCTAAGACATGCCTAATACCTAGACCGAGCCCTAAGTACAGTCAGAGCGAAAGTAACCTTAATATCGGAAACATAACACTGGCCCATAGACTCAGCAACTGTCTAGAGTGGACACTTTCACATTTCATTCAAACCTGCATACCACGACCTTCATAAATGGAGCATAACCATTAACATAACCTGCGAATTTCAGTGTGTTTATATACAACGAAGTTAAAGTTTTTGGTTCGGCAAAATTATTCGTCAAAATAAGTTGTAAAATGTTACTAAGATAAATATTATCTCCGATTCACTCCAATACGCCGGTCGATAGTTTCGTCTGGTGGGAGGTTTGGGTCGTCGCTATTTACCACCCTACCCACAAAGTGGTATCGCCAAGCGATGTAGAATTAGAGCACGTTGCCACGAAAAACCAAATAAAATAGGTCCATAGATTCAAATTGTAAATATATAGTGTAGATGGTGAACTAAGTGCTTTCAGTTAGATTTGAACAGTAATAATATTTGTTATTTAGATTAAAATATGAATATGATTATTCCTCATTGCTTTTTTGAGCATGACCGTCGTTAAACGCAAGCCTATTATGTAATGTATAACATTTTATATTACAGAATATTAATAATATTTGTTTGTTGCGGGCTTCTTCTGAGACCAGGGCGCATTTGAAACTCTCTTAGCTTTAGTTTTAAGTAGGTATACCTACGTTAATAATTACTAGCCGATGCCCGCGACTTCATCCGCATGTATTTAGGTTATAAAAATCACGTGAAAAACTCTTTGATTTTCCTGGATAAAAAGAAGCTTCTGTCGCTCTCCAGGTCTTTAACTATATTGTGCAAAAAATCAAGTCGATCCGTTACTCCGTTGGGATGTGATTAAAAGACAAACCAACAAACTAACACAATTTCGCACTTATAATGGGATTTGGGTAGTGTTTGTAAGATAATAATTTTTGTAATGATTACCATTACAAATTATTATCTTACAAATTCAACAACTGACAATCAAAAGTGTACAATGGTCTTACTTATTTTGAATATAATATAACTTGATTTTTATAACACCAATTTTCAAAATGCTTTATTATTTTTATAGAACATGTCTATATAACTTAAAGCCCTAGTCATTCAAGTTTCCAATGTCAAGAATTTTAGATGCGTGCGCGCACTTCGAACACCGGTAACATAAGTTTTACTTTTAAAAAGTAATAAACGTCGAAATAAGTAATTATAGATTACCAAGTAAGCTATTTAAACATGTAGTAGCTTAATAATGTATATTTCAAAAAAAATTAAATTAAAAATTTAAAAAACCCCCGACACATAATCCTCTAAAAAGTAAAAAAATAATAGGTAAGTATGTATGGGCCCTTTAAGAATAGTATAAATAGTAAAGTTTTTATCCAAGCGTTCGTTGCGCCAGGGGACCGCTACCTATCATAAACTATGAAAGTCATCTGTTGTAGAAAGAATAGTCTTTAGCGGTCCCCCGACGCAACGAACGCTTGGATAAAAACTTTACTATTTATACTATTCTTAAAGGGCCCATACATACTTACCTATTATTTTTTTACTTTTTAGAGGATTATGTGTCGGGGGTTTTTTAAATTTTTAATTTAATTTTTATTTCACGCTTTTTAAACTTTTATTCATAAATTACCGTTTATTTGTGCCATTCTAAAACCCAATTTCTATAATAATATAAATCCAATAAGGCAGCTAATATCTCTTCAAAAGTAACATCAATGTTATGTTAATTATATGTTCCATGAAATATTTTTGACCGAACATCACTAAATCAAGAATTACCTGAATGACTCACATAGTTTAACACGACCAACACGAAATATCTGTTTCTAACATGTCGTTGCTTTAAAAATGTACCCATTTTACGTAGTCGTATAATAGTTCGCTTTTCAAGATATACCTACGATTAAATTGAAATCGACTTTCATCCGATGAAATAAGGAATAAAGTGGCTTGTATTTCATTTTGTTTGTTATTGCATGTCAAATTTTTATTTGACATAACTTTCAAAAACCGGTCAAGTGCGAGTCTGCCTCACACATGAAGAGTTCCGTACAAGTTTTTTTTATGTAATGACAATTCAGTTGTCGGATTTTTCTCTTTACTTGGGCCACAGGTGTAGAGTGCTTGGGCTATAAGATATTGCTACCTGCCTTTCATGATTCTACGTAAACGGGAAGTACCCAATTTATAAGTTTTGATTCTCTTGAAAGATGACACACAGACAGACAACGAAGTGGTGAAGGAAAACACCGTCAGGAAACCTGCATGCTTGAGAGTTGGCCATAATGCTCCCTCAAAGGTGCGTGAGGTGTGCCAATACAATGTGTGTAGCTTCTCATTCTGAGAGGAGACTTGTGCTCAGTAGTGAGCCGGCGATGGGTTGATCCTGATGATGATGAATTTTAAACGTATTTTGTCAAAGTAAATAAGCTGAGTTCAAGCAGATAAAATAAAAAGAAGGTGCGCCAATCATCCAAACCTGCGCGACAAAGCGACTACGATGCGGGAACCTCAGCCGCGCGGAGGGTCATCGCCTCCTACGATATTTAATGGTGCCATGCACACCTACGCGTCTACAACAGTCGAGGCTACATGTTTTTTTTTTCTACAGATACCTACTGAACCCTAAAAATAGTTTGACTATGGTTTGGGTTTGGGTTGATTGTTCGTGGCCTTTGGTTGACTGTTGGATATTATAATTGAATTGATGTTTTCTCGTTTAACTGTGTTTATAATATTTTATAAATTAGAAACTCCGCGCCTACGATCCAAAGTATCGGAGTTTTCCAAAACATTATTTTCAAATAAATAATTATGTATCTAGGCAACGTCCATCTTGACAGCTTGACATTTGCCAATTGACATAATATTATGAACCTCTGTTACAATAGTGAAAGATCCCAGGGCCACCAGCCGTCACGTATTTTCTGACGAATGAAATGTGGACGATTGAGTAGTGTTAGTATGTACTAAGAACGCATGCCTACAGACCTGCTAGCTTGCTTAGACGGCCAATTTTCAGGTATCAGGTAATCAAGGTACATAAAAACATTACTTACCTCGCGTAAATTCTCCAATTTTTTTAATTTTTAGCTGATTTTTTTTAATATTAATAATTAATTGACATAAGTAAACTATAAGAGAGTGAGAGAGAAGTCAATATATCCTAATACATGTCTTACTCAGTCTCATGCGCGTAGATAATGATGCCCTCGCGCTCAAACCCACAGAGGCATTAAAATTTAATTTAGGGGATGATTGGCCCTCTGGATCGGTCTGTCTTCTTGTAAAAGGTTTTAAAATAGTTGTCTGGTAGACATATATAAAAATGGAGCATCAGAATTTACGTGCAGTTAAGTAATTACTTATTTTGGGAGCTTTAAAGCGTCTGCAAAGCAATACGGCCGACGCGGGAAGTGTCTGGGAGTATTGGCGACACATTTTAAAGGATATTGCCTAAAATATACGTAAAAATCAGTTTGGAGAATTTACGTGAGGTAAGTAATATTTTATGTACCTTGATTATCAGATACCTGAAAATTGGCCGTCTAAGCAAGCTAGCACGTAGGCTAGGCATGCTTTCTTAGAACTTACTAACACTACTCAATCGTACATATTTCCTGTGTCAGAAAATACGTAACCTCTGGTGGTCCTGGGATAAAAGTAATAAGAAAACCAGAAAAGAGCTGATAACTTCCAAACGGCTGAACCAATTTTTTTGGATTATAGCTAAGAACACTCTCGATCAAGCCACCTTTCAAACAAAAAAAACTAAATTAAAATCGGTTCATTCGTTTAGGCGCTACGAGGCCACAGACAGATACACAGATACACAGATACACAGATACACAGATACACACGTCAAACTTATAACACCCCTCTTTTTGGGTCGGGGGTTAAAAAAGGCGAACATTCTAATGCGTTCAATTCTATCTAGAACTTTCCAGAAAGACTTTCCTTAAACATACTTTAATAATATTTCTTTATAGACTATTATTTACTTTATTATATTTATGATTTTAACGTTTATTAAATGAGTAAAATCAGACTAAATTAACTGGCAGAGATACCTGTTTATTTAGTTTTACAAGTTTTTTTTTAACTTTTGTAACTATCCGTAGCTAGGTTATTATTCGAAATAACTAATTAACATAAAGATAAGTAGGTTATTTATTACAGTTATTTGCTTCATGTGTTTTATCACATAACTAATAAAATAAAGTCGATACAGTTTACATGAAAAGCACTTTCTTAATTAGCAACTGAAACTACAAAGCAAAAAAAAATTGTAAACATGCGCCAGAAAAAATACGAATTACGATTTGTATTTACGATTTGGACTGTATGAAGTTAGTAGGTACAGTCCGTATATAATGACTGTCATGTCATAAGCACGGTTTACCTAGTAAACTCATCATGATCAACCCTACGCCGGTCCACTACTGAACACGGGACTCCACTCAGAGTCCACAGGCCACGGGTCCAGTTATAGGCCACAGTCTGCCAGGCAGGCCCAGTACGATACCTTTGAGAACATTCTGAACAACTCTCAGGCATGCAGATTTCCTCTGCATGCCTGATATTTAGCGACTGATATTTAGTTGCTTAAAACGCACATAACTCCAAAAGTTAGAGGTGCTTGCCTGGGATCGAAGCCCCGACCTTCGAAATAGGATGCCGACATCTAACCACTAGGCTATCATCGCTCTTCGTATACTATTGGGACACGATTAAAAACCTAAACTTAGAAAAAGTTAGTCAAAATCTAGGTCAACGGGAAGTACCCTATAGGTTTTCTTGACAGACACGACAGACGGACAGACGGACTGACAGATAGACAACAAAATGATCTTATAATGCTTCCGTTTTTCCTTATGAGATACGGGACGCTAAAAACAGGCACAAATATAAATTAAGAGCTGTTGCGTGTCTGGAATCGAACCCTGAACTTCTGAAAAAACCCGACCTCTTAACCACTTGGCTATAACCGCTCTTCGTATACGATCTGGACACGATAAAAAACCTAAAAGTTAGAAAAAAAAACGGACACAAAATAAAGCTTACCGTTACAACCAGTCTGGCCACACACGCTCTTCACACAAGGTATAAGAAGCAACTGATGGGCCGTACGGGCAACGGTATATTGGTCTACTTCCGAGGTTTTCTTCGCGTTTTTACTGTACACGCAACGATTCAGACACGATTTTATACTATACAATTTCAGTGTATTTGGTAGGTACCTACTTGAGGTACAAAAAATTATCAGAATTAGCTTAAAGTAAGATTCCGTTATGAAAGGTTGCGAAGCTGGATTGACAATGGGCAGGGTACATTTAAAAAACTGATAGACGTTGAGGTCCCAAGATACTAAAATGGCGACCTGGCGATAGGCACCAGAAATGACCCCATACTTAATGAACAGACGATATCAAACGAGTTGCAGGGATCCGTTGGACTCAGGCAGTTTAGGTTCAGACGTTGGGGTCCCAAGTAGCTAGCTAGAATCGCGACCTCGCACTGAAAAGCGCAGCGTGTGAAGACCCCCTCACTAAGTAGGCATACGACACTGGGAGCCGCTGAGTTGTGGAACTGGTGTGTAGAAGTACCTACAAGAAACCTATGTCCAGCAGTGGACGTCTATAGGTTGATAATGATGATAATGATGATGAAGGTTTCGTACTTGGCCAGCGTGGTAGACTACGGGTCTGCCTACCCGCACTCAGCCAGTGTGGTGGACGGTGGGCAAAACCTTCTCATCCTATAGGAGACCCGTGCTCAGTAGTGAGCCGGCGAAGGGTTGATCATGATGATGATAAAGGTCCCGTAGACGTACTTAGTACATACTACTCCTTGTAGGTATTAAACTCATCCTTGTAGGTATTAAACGGCCACCTACCAATAGGAAATCAAAATAACGAATCCAAACTCCAAGCAGACTAGACCCGTTCATGACTACGGAATCCTAAAAACCTACCCAGGTTAGTCCAGTAATCTATCAAACATCAAGAATAGAATAGAATAGAATTTTATTCAAATAAACTTTTACAAGTGCTTTTGAATCGTCAAAATAATTTACCACTGGTTCGGCGGTTCAAGCTGGCGTTTATCAGTTCAGAAACTAACTAAAATATTTTGTATAATAAGTAGTAGAATCATTTCAAATCATCACTAGCTATAAGCTAACTACTGAGCACGGGAGAAAGTTAATGATTAGGCCATAGTCTACCACGCTAGCCAAGTGCGGATTACCTCAGAACGAAATACCTTCTCGACATTAACTGCATTACAGAACGCGATCGTTTGATGCTGATTGAAAATGCATTTTTTTCTAAACTGCAATCGAATCCTAAGCACAAAAACTGCAACCTCTTAAAATATTTAAAAGCGCCATCTATTGAAAACTGTGTGTAGCACGTCGCGCGTGGCTTATCCAAGAAGAGAAAAGTTCGAGTCAACGTGCTATTCGCATCGTAGTTCCAAACCTTACCGATAGATGTCGGTATTAACAAGTTTAAAAGGTAGTTTTGTATCTTGCCGTTAGATGGTGCTACTATTTGTTTTTTTTTGATAATTATTTGAATGGTTCGAGAGAAAAGGGGAAAATAATAATTAATTTTATTACTTTCAGATTACTGTTAATTTTGAGTTAATTGAGTATTAAAGCTTGTAGTCGTGTATAACTGAAGTAGAAATGTCTCACTCAAGATATAAACAAGTGTAAATTAAAAATTTATAACACCCCCGACAAGTGAAGGTTACAAGTAAGAACTAGAAAAGAGCTGATAACTTTCAAACGGCTGAACCGATTTTCTTGGATTATAGCTAAGAACACTCTCGATCAAGCTACCTTTCAAACAAAAAAACTAAATTAAAATCGGTTCATTAGTTTAGGAGCTACGATGCCACAGACAGATACACAGATAGACACGTCAAACTTATAACACCCCCCTTTTTGGGTCGGGGGTTAAAAAGACGTTTAGTAGGTAAGCACTTATTAGTTACCAGTTGCAGAAGCAGAATAACCAGTACCTATTCTCTAGGCACTGAAATTCCGGAAAAATAAATAAGTTTCTCGCAGCTTTGAGTAGATAACTTAAATTGTCTACTCGAGTGTAAAAATGTTATCAGAATCGGTTCAGCCTTTGCAAAGATTTATCCGGAAAAGTTGTAGCACAAGACCACGATAGTTCCCAGTTAGATCTACTAGTACTGGGCTATTTGAAAAAAAATATTTTTGTGACTGTCTTGTCTTGCTGATACAGCTATGTACTCAAAAGGTTATTTTTTTCTCGACCTACGTACGCTCAAAAGTAGACGGACTGAAAATAATTTTTTAATACAGTTGCTCAAAAAGTGGCGTATTGCAGGGACGTATAGCGTTCGGGATGTGGGCTATTACATACTCGTGCTTTTTCTTTACCTTTCCCGCACTCGTGCTTTTTCTTTCCCAACTGTCAAAATATTAAAAAGAAAAACCAACCATGAAGTTTTTACTAAAAAAATTCATAGAAGTTTTTATGATTCATGCAAATACGTATTTCTAATAAGAAGCTACTAATTTGTTTCAATATCAGATTTAATGATTTGATTGAATGAGTTTGGTTAGGTTTCATTTCATTTCATCTCATTAAATTTCATTTTCATTTCATATCAATAAAAAACTTCTACTGAAGACTTGGCTGTATGGGCATAGTTCCCTTTGCCTACCAGAATGGGTGAAGAAAAAAAAAACTCTGCTTATATTCTACGGTTGGCGCCATTTTTCAGAAATTTTCTTTGCGAGTTTAGTTGTTGGTTGCCTAAAATGAGTAATTTCGACCCTAGTTTTTTATATCTATTAACAATAAAGTTGTTTTAAATTAAATTAAATTAAGTTAGTTGAGTTTATTGTGTTTTTATTATTTTATTAAATTGCTTCATTTTTTCGCAACTGTATTAAAAATAGTCGTTCAGTACACGTGCGGAACCGTCATTGCAACTCGTTCCGACTGTCAACCCTCGCCTTCAGCTACGCCTCGGCTCGGGTAGACATTTGTCGGAACTCTTTGCAATGACAGCCTTTCCGCACTTGTAATGAAATATACTATTATAACGAGTGTTTGGAGCTTGGCAAACATACAAATAGTCAGTTTTGCCTATATTTTGAAATAGCTACATTTGTCACAAGTTTTCGATTTTACTGCGTTTCATCTTAGATCAAGCTTAGATCATTAGATTATTTACATAAAACATTACACTAACACGTACATGATGATCATTAATTTTACCCACAACATTATATTATAGAAACTGTAATGACTTACCTGGAATCATAATTCTATCTACGGACGATCAATCTTCCTTCACGTACAACTCCGGACAGCAATTTTCTTCAACATTACCACATTAGCTTTTAAATTACATCTTCATAGTAAAGCAGCTTTATCTAACAGAGCCTTTTCTCCAATTTCTTATTACGTCCACGTATTATATGACGTAATTTCAAAATTGCCTATTTAACCTTTACAAACATGCGGTCTATGCATAAAAAGGTCTATTACAAAGATTTTTTGCTCTCATCACAGTTTGTAGTTAAAGCAAGTTAATCCTTATCACTATTGCATAAGATTTTAACTCTTCTTTTTCCAAATTCCTCGTGAACACTGCTTTCAAACGTATCCAATATCCACAAAAAGTCTATTACAATTTTATCATTACTATTTCTGATGTGTATAGGCACAACAATTTAATTTGTATTACCATTGCATAAGATATCATCTTCAATTTCACCGAATACTGTGTTGACTTTGTCGTGATTACTTCAATGTTCTTTGTAGTTATGTTCTACTTTTTCTTCGATAAAAAATACGATTGAAGTATCTAATAACATTCATTCACATATCAATAAATGTCATTGTTTATTCATTACATAACAAAACTTTCGATTTTAATTCACGGTTATCAACATAATGTTTGTTTAATTCTTCTTCTGGGTTAGTATATCTACTGTGGTGGTTTGTATCATATTCTTCTGTAATTATTAACTGATAAACTACTAACGATTCACGATTGATTAAATCTTTGAATGTTCTTTTCGTTAACTAGTATGTTGACCTTTTGTTTTATAATTTGTTGACTTCGTATGCGGTAGGTATATGTTGTATTTCTTTAATTTCACTTCATGGTCTTCATTTATAAGTATAAGTAGGTAGATGTTCTACATCTATTTCTTTGTCAGATTATTGTTAATATAGTAGGTAACTTGCTTTGGACAAAACACAACTCAATAACTCTAATTTGTAGTTCACAGTATTTTTTCAATACAATTCTTATCCTCATCTATATTTGAGGCAGCTACTGTTTTCATTTTCCACTGATTTCTTACTGATTATGAAGTAATATCCATGATTTTATAAAATTACTGGTTCATCTGTTCCATCTTTCTTTATCTTGTCAATCTTGATGAAGCTTGTCCAATACAATGAAAGCCTGTAAAAACGGTAGAAACTCTGTGATTTCTTCCACAATTCGCTCTTAGTTTTACGCTTTTCTTAACGACCCCAGCACGTTGCCTGTAATAAAAGAATTATACGTGATCAGTAAGTTTTACTTTCTTCTTATTACTACATGGATATACAGGATGCTATAGAAACCCATCGTTTAAGTATCTATCTAATAGATACCCACTTTGAATAAATTACTTTGACTTTGACTGTAATTTTTGCTCAAACTACATAATAGTTTCAAAAAAAAAATCAAAAAAAGAACTGTTAAATCAAACTAATTGTTTAATTTAACGTTCAATTCAGGAGCTAGTATAACAGTTTAATAAACTTCTGGACCTAGAAACTTGAGATTTCGCATGTATACCTATAGGTTTTTTCTCCACTTTAGAAAAGATTTTCGAAATTCCATCCAAGCGAACCCGGGGCAGGTAAGCCAGGTAATGTATTCATTTGGATGATGATTCATGATACTATAGGCATATCAAGAATAAAGTTTCTAATCATAATTCTTCTAAAAAATAAAAATATCGGGAAAAGCTACCAGACACACTTTCGCATTTAGAATAATATGGATGGTATGGATGGTAGTATTAGAATAGTATGGATAAGAATTTAAAGAAAGTTTTCCTACATCTTAGTATAAAATTTCTTTAAAAAATAACACACCATGTATAAAGGAAAACAGATGTTATTATGAAATATGATGTCTCACGCTGATTAGATTGGAGTGCCTATTTGACTTGGCCGTTTGTAACGATGCAGTCGATAGATACCCATTTATTATCTCATCATTCAGTATGCCAATTATTGTCAATGATCTGTGAAGATATTCTTAGATAATACTTGTCATGCTCAGTAATGTTATGCAATTAGAAGGAACAATAAGACGCTTATTACCCGACTGCGGAAAGCCAAAAGGAAGGGTTATGATTTTAGCAGTCTATGTATGTATGTTTGTATCCAGATTCTGTGTGTTCCACCGTAGTGCCTAAACCTAATGAGGTGTCAATTGATTCGTTGTAAAAGTCCGGGTGATATAGGCTATATTTTATACGAAAAAAATTGACCTAACGGATGTTGCATCAAATAAGTGGGGGTCTCCAAATTTTTTTTTGCTATTGTATGGAGTGGGATGCCAAATGAAAGAGGAGAAAATTTTTAGGTCATCAGTATAAATGAACAACAACATTAAAATATACCAAGCGACAGAAAATCATTTTTACTCTATTATTCTATTTTAGGTTGGGTTTTAGTTTTCAACTTTTTTTTCAGAAAAGCAAGAGCATCGAATTAGACTTTGCTGAGTATAGTCACCTTCAGGTCTTCGGTTCAGATCATCAGGTGGGGAACGGTTGGAGAAGGAAGGCGGAGGACCGTGTTTGGTGGCGCGCTCTTGGAAGGGCCTATGTCTAGCCGTGGACGCTATATAGGCTGATGAAATGGAATGAGTATAGCCATGTGGCTATGTGAATTCACAAAGATTAAGAAACTCATCATCATCATCATTATTAAGCGATAGAGGTCCACAGCTGAACATAGATGTCGTCTGTCCACTTTACGGTACGATACGGTACTATAAGAGGTCCTGACCACATCAGCTTCGCAATCGTTGAGCTATGTCGGTTGCTCTGGTTCTCCTACGGTTCCCCTCATTTTTGATTTGATCACGTAGAAAAACTACAAGCACAGCTCTCTCCATTTCCCGCTGAGTGACTCTTTGTGAACTTTATTATCAAAGAAACTCACTTTCAAGTTTATTTCATGCGTGTACCTAATAATCGTTTATACAAAACATTAAAATTCACTTTCAATGGTAAACGACAGTATTATAATCTCCATTGGTAGGTTCTTTTTCACTTTAGTCTCATACTTTCATTGAGATATTAAATGTCGTTCATCTCTCCGTAACTTTGCATTGGGGGCATTAAACGCACGACTTCTGGCTAATGCCGACAGTCGTCACGAAATTTCTTATCAAACTCATGTTTTCAGTCACGACTAGGTACGTGGTTAATTGCGCACGCATCACTATCACAATCAGCTTCGAAAATGTCAACTGGAATTGATCCATTCGATTTACTCTCAAAGGCCTTCCACGATCCCACGACCGCCAGACGTGTTACGTATTTATTAGGCCAATTTAAAGGCATCAGGTGCTCAACGTTTGAAAAAGCGGACTGAAATCCGAAAGGTCGGCGGTTCAAACCCTTGCACTATTATCGTTCCAACTCCTACGAGTCCCCTCCCCAACTAAGCGTAAAGCTTGTGCTATCACAAGCTTTATTAACATGGCTAGTATTCTTTTTTTTACAAAAAAATATGTTTTTAATAAGACAGATAAGGCTGATAATTGAACCCTAGACCTCACATTTATTATTGTACGTTTCGATTGTTGCGCCTAAGCGGTCTGGGTATTGGAAAATTATATTTAATAGGTGACTCTGACTAGGTAATGTTAGGTCAGAGATCGAAGGGTCAACCAATAAAGGCTCTACCCTGTTATTTTCATTCATTATTTAGGTAGGTAACTATTCGAAATTACTACGTTTTTCGTCGAGAAAGCTTGTGATGAAAGATATGCAAAGTCGAATACAAACTTGATAACATTTTTGAAGCCATATTTTGATTACCTATCTGTTTTTAAAGAAATTACGTGCCCATATAAAGATAATATGTCCCAGATTAGTAAAATATGGAAGGGAATAGATGCCTTTCGAGATGTAGTCTTGGGGTCGAATGCTGAACATCACCTGGAAATAGCCCTCGGCTATCAAGTCCTTGTATCTTTCGGTCATATAGCCAGGAAAGAGATGAGTGACATAAAAAATCGGTCAAGTGCGAGTCAGACTCGTACACGAAGGCTTCCGTACCATCGTACAATACATAACACTATTTTTTTTTTTTTTTCGTGGCAGCCATTTTAAAATTTATATTATTTGTTGTTATAGTAGCAATAGAAATATACATTCTGTTGAAATTTCAGCTCTCTGTCTATTACGATTCATGAAGTACAGCCCGCTGGCAGACGGACGGACGGCTTAGTAATAGGGTCCCTTAACATCCTTCACGTACAGAACCCTAAAAAGTCCTTGCTCACAGGGAAGATCGAAGGAAAGAGGCCACGCAGACGTATAGTCCAAAACATTGGATGGACTAGGTGAACGAAGCACTTGACTCTGGCATCTAGTGCTTGCGATATCGATCATTCAGAGATTTCTTATCGGAAAGGAGCCACGTACCACAATAAGGATTGAAGGAAGGAATAAGGATTAGTAAGGAATAAGGGAGCGAATTTTTGAGGAGAAACTATTGTCTCATTCGTCGTCGCGCTGTGTGTGTCCAGGCCTTTACAGTTTTATCCAAATTATTCACGGATCAATGCAAAAGGAAAGGCGAAACAAACTTTCAGATTCCGTTTACCATTGTCCTTAGAAAGTTAACCTATTTTCAAGTCGCTGCCAGTACCTGCGAGTATGTAATATTCAAGCAGTATAAGCAACATCAAAGTAAGGTCGGATTTCCCATGCACAGAGACAGACTAATATAATCCTACTAATATTATAAATGTGAAAGTGTGGATGTTTGGATGTTTGTTACTCAATCACGCAATAACGGCTGAACGGATTGGGCTGTGGAATGGACATAGATTATACCCTGGATTAGCACATAGGCTACTTTTTATCCCGGAAAATTAAAGAGATTTAATAAAAATACCCTAATTCAGACAAAGAAGAATTCAGAATTTCAGTACGATTTTAATTAATACCAGAGGATGCCCGCGACTTTGTCCGCGTGGACTTAGGTTTTTAAAGATCCCGTGAGAACTGTTTTATTTTCCGGGATAAAAGTTGCCTATGTCAATTACAGGGACGTAAGCTACCTCGGTACCTTTCATACAAATCGGTTAAGCGGATGGGTCTTTAGGAATCCCGTGGGAACGCTTTGATTTTCCGGGATAAAAAGTAGCCTATGTCGTCCCCGGGATATAAACTGACCCTGTACCTTTCGTCAGAATCGGTTAAACTGTTGGGCCGTGAAAAGGTAGCAGACAGACAGACACACACACAGACAGACAGACACACTTTCGCATTTATTTATAATATTGAGTATGGATATGGATAGTTAGTAGCACATACTATATAGCTATAGCATCGCTTATATGGTGGAGAGTTAATCTAAAACTGCAAATAATAACACAATTAAAGTTCATGGGGTAACAAGGTTATTGATAGAGAGTCGATTATAGTTATATCATGGGACTCTTCGTTGCCTACTTCTTATACGAATAACTTTTTATTGTTCAATAAGTAACTACCTACCTACTAATCAACTGATATTAAGTATATTAAAATCTTTATGTTACTTATTCAATAACACAATTTCTCTTAAATTGAATAAAAAAGTTGCAATGCATAATAAATAACTACAGTAGTTTGAAGTTTGTATGAAAGTCAGTCAGTTCTGAACTCCATTCCTCACGATGTATTTTGTACCCGACTACGGCAAAGCCGAAAGGAAGGGTTATGATTTTAGCAGTGTATGTATGTATAAATAAAGAAAATATTCTAATTTGGTAGACAAATAAAATCATTGGGAATGCCGTCAATCAAGGATAAGAAATACGCTGTCGACAACGCACGACCACGGCCTTTGTATTGAATCTCACTTAAGACGATGATAGCACTAAGCACAATCTTGTTTCTTTCTTTTTAGTTTATTTTACTTGTACCAAGTCGGGTTCAAGTTGTCTAATTTTTTTCCGTAGTCGGGTTACAGTTTTTTCAAGTTTTTTTTATTCAACGTTTAAGCAAGTGATCTAAGTGATCATTAACTGCTTAAGGCGCACGAGAGAGGGTCTGTCCGCGAAATTCAAATTTACTTTGGTTTTTCGTAATTTGTAAACTAATACGACAAAGTAGGCTTATGGTATTCTAATTCCGACAATGGCAGTATCATCTCCACAGATTTACATAAAAATCTTTACTTGAAAGTTTTTCGTAGGAGTAAGGCGTAGAGGGTAAGATATTTTTAAAATAATTTTGTATATTTCCGGTTTTAATTCTACAGGGGTGACGTGCTCACTTTGCGACCAAACTCTTATAAATTTTGATTAAAAAAACCTCTTTACGCTTTTATGGGATCCGATGTCACCATGATAATGGTGAAAAGTAAAAACAAACGAAAGTCCACAGCAATTTGCATGCGGGACAGTGTTCAGAGAGCACTTAGGTATTTCTTGTCTGTCATCTTTCGTTCTCAACAGGTAACAGCGTGACTGTAACAATATAATGGTGATATTATTATAATTTTACTTTCTTTACAACGCTACTTATGTACAATGAAATATACAAATATAGTTCAATTTAGTGTTTAGGTAGAGTCTTTGAAGCGAAAAATTCTTAAGACGCGTTTGGCGATTTTGGTATCGGTAAAAAGCAGCGCTGCATCTTAGGCTGCATTATCACTTGCCAGCAGGTCTGATTGCAGCCAAGCGCTTCTATACTAAATTAAAAAGTTTTGGGAAAAATTTCAAGGTCGACATGCTAATGTTAAAATAGTGCTCGAACTGTCAATTATTGTGTAAAAACTAAACAAAGGTTTTAATTTACAAATTATGGCATCTTATTTTTAATACTACCAGTAATTCATTTGAAAATCCAAAAAAAAACCATTATAATTCTATAGTTTTTTGTTTTCACTTCTGTCGGCATTTGGTGGTCTCCTGCACTAACTGCAATTTTCATATTTTTTTAATATTTTGATCATACATTTGTTGATTGTTTACCATAATTCTATGCATTAGGTGATTCTGTTTTCTACTAAGGAGCCACTTAAAAACATAGGATTTTAAACTGGGCAATATTGCAATGATAATATTTACAGGTTTATAAATGTTTTTAGGTACAGAACATTTATTATTGATGCCACGCGATTTCATTGCGTCCACATTTAAAACTATTAGATATAATATTAATAGACCGGGTCTAATAAATATAAATCTTGCAGAATTATATCAAGTAAAAAATATATCATTGATAAATAAAAGTATCAAAACCAGGCGAGGGTATAAAAACAATAGGTAAGTGACATTTCCCGTAGTGTTGCAGGTTTCTAAAAACGCGTAATAACTGGGATCAAGAATTTCACTGGATGTAGTGCACGTATTCTAAATGCGTGTCAATTTTTTTTGTACGATCAATGTATAATAAAAATGAAATAGGATTTTTATCAATGTACTCAACATAATACCTATGACAATCATCCCAATCACGTGTACTTAAATCTTTATCGATTTTCGGAATAAAAATCGCAGTTGTCAACAATAAAATAGTTACGTTAAAGATTTAGGTACGTATGAAATGATAAATCTTGATCTTTTCTGGATCGACAAAACACAGCTGCACACGATATAGGTATTTTCACATTTAGTGAATTTCTAGCTAGACCAATAAAACCTATTTTTTTTTATTTGTACCAGAAAGTTGTAACTAACAATAAAAATAAAAATAAAGAAAAAGTTGTCAGGGAAGCACTTATCTCTATAAAAGATCTCTACCAGTGACCCTTGGCAGTGCGAGAGGTTGTAAAGGGAGTAGAATAAAGAAAGAGAAATTATAGAAGAGAAATTAGAATTTAGAAAGATTTAGAGAATAACTTATTAATATTCTACGCACTAAATCGCAACGTTTTGAGCAATGCAGTTTGTACAAGAGGGAAAAGATAAAGCTCCGTCCAGTCCATATATTCTATGGTCCAGTATAATTGATCCAAGACTCAGCCTTATCTGTTGCAGTGGAAGTCAGTAAGGCACGGAAACAAAACAAGATTATACAGCAAAAAAGGCACAAGTGAAACCACTATCACTTTATTTACCACTGGTCACAACATCTGTCTCAATCGTTACTCCATGTTACTTCCTATTTTCACTGAAATTATTTGCTAATTAATTTATTCAAGAGGGGTTTCTCCGTCACTCGCTTCATACAAATGTAGTTCCAATTTCATTTGAATATTAAGCAACCAAAGTCCATGAAATTTTGCAGACATATTCTAGAAACTAATATCTATGTCTGTGGTTTTCCAGGTTTCTCTTAAAATATTCGGTTTCAAAGTTACGCGGTCTTAAAAATTTACATACAAATCTTTGAGCCCCTGTAATTTTAAAACTACATATTTTTAGAAAAATCTAAAACACCACAGACACAGATATTAGTTTCTAGAATATGTCTGCAAAATTTCATGGACTTTGGTTGCTTAATATTCAAATGAAATTGGAACTACGATTGTATGAAGCGAGTGACGGTGAGAGCCCTGTTAAAATCCGGTTGATACCATATAAAGTACACCCACATTTACTACTGACGGTTTTACATTAGCCGTGGGGACGTAAAAAGTTAAAATCATGATAAAGTAAGTAAGTAAGCTTTCTTTTTGATGCACAGCTCCAAAAAAATAATTATAATCGATTATTTGGCGTCAAATTACAGTTTGTCACACTTGTTTTATTGCATCAGAAGCTGCAACTGGATACAATAAGATTAAATGGTCATTATTTAAGACGTTGATAGCCTAGTGAAGCGGCGATAGCATAGTTAATTCTTGGGATAGAATTGCAAAGTCAAAGAAAAAAACTTTGCAATAATTTCTTTTAATAATTTATTTTAGTTATTATACATATTATATTTTTTAAGGTTTTTAGTTTTAGATTCATTGTTTGAATAATTTAGATTTTATATTTGGGATTTTATAAACTTTGCAATTGTCAAATTGTGCATTGTAAGGATTACATCTCCTGAGGATGCTCCGGTGTCGGAGCGAAACGTGTATCGAGTGTGTTCTGGTGGATTTGCGTGGTGTTGAGTGGTTGTACTTGGAGCTTGCTTGATGGCTGGCTTTTCCTGCACGCTTAGCAGTGGGAGGGCGGGCGGTGTATGCTGCTTACTGCATGTTGTATCATATAGATTTGCCTATTTCAGCGGATTATAGCAAATTAAGATTTCCATTCCTTGGATATCACGGACTTCCGCAAAGTCACTAGCGACCCGCCCCGGTCTCTAAGCTCATTTTCGTAAGGATCTCTAATTTTTTGGAAATAAAATATAGCCTACTAGAGAATGCCCGCGACTTCGTCCGCGTGGATTTAGGTTTTTAAAGATCTCGTGGGAACTGTTTGATATTCCGGGATAAAAAGTTACCTATGTCAATTACAGGGAGCAAGCTACCTTGGTACCAAATTTCATACAAATCGCTTAAGCGGTTGGGTTTTTGGGAATCCCGTGGGAACTCTTAGATTTTCCGGGACAAAAAATAGCCTGTGTCCGTCCGCGGGATATAAGCTAACCCTGTACCTAATTTCGTCAGAATCAGTTTAACTGCTGGGCAGTGAAAAGGTAGCAGACAGACAGACACACTTTCGTATTTATAATATTAAGTATACTACGTGAAAGAATTTTCAAAATCGGTTCACTAGTTCCAGAGATTACTTCCTACAAACGAACTTACAAACTGTACCTCTTTATAATATTAGTATAGACAGGGGAAACTTTGGAAGATAATCATCCCATTGGTCCGATGACATCACCAAGAGTGAGGGGAAAACTTCGAGGAGGCTCGCCCAACACCGAGAAGAATGACGTACCTACACAATAGCCACAGGGCTAACAAAGAAGAGAAGAAGAAGATAGATTAGAATAGAAATCGTCGATTCAGGATCGAACCGAGAGAGAGAGAGAGAGTGAACTAGAGTGAGAGAATCACTCTGGTTCACCCTGGCCATGTGGTGCCATCGACGTTCTCAGTGGTTAATGTAAACCGGGTCGGTTGATGCGATATGTCATGTGTACGGTCTAAATTGCGCTCATTATGATTACAATCTAAGAGCTGGGTCGGAACAAGACTTTGTTTAATAATACTTTTTAAGATTTAACATTTATATTTAAAAGTTTCCTTAAAAATGTACTAACAACTTACCTACTTTCTTTGTGAAAATTAATAAGAGATACCCGCGAATTCATCCGCGTGGATTTAATTTTAAAAATTCCGTGAGAATTCTTTAATTTTTTTTTAATGTAGGTACGAGTACCTATGTTTCGCTGGCAATCCTCCGATATGGTTATCGCAGACATTGTATAGCTTAACACGGCATTTTTTAACCTTATTCTTTTCAGATTGTCAAATAATTTTAGCCTATGTCACTCTCCAGCCTCCAGGTCTCGTCGAACCGTTGCTCCTTTGCGACGTGATTGAAGGACAAACCAATAAACCAACAAACATAATATTATACATTACATATATTATTACATAATATTATGAGTCGGTACCAAGTGATAAGAGTCCCTTACCTTTATTATACCTAGATGCGAAAGTGTCTGTTTTTTGGTTTGTTCTTCAATCACGGAGCAATGGATCAACGGGCCCATATATGTTTTTATTTGATTTTGATACAAATCATCTAATCATTAATGGATCACAGATGCCTTTTAACAATATTCTGATTATGATTATTGATAGGATATTACATGGTTGAAAATGAGAAGAACTTTTTTTCTCGACATGACGTAGGAAAGGCCACGGAAAGGCATTGCCGATTTCTGAAGAAAGATTTATGATTTCAGATTTGACGAATCAAGAGTTGTTTAACTACCTACTTATACAAGACTTGTTGAATAAAAATCTTTCTATCTCCATATCTTTTTGTAAAATTCAGATGTACAGCGATTTTGGAAAAATAACATTTCACGAATTCGCGATAATTGTATTAAAAAAAATACTTACATGCATTTGTAAAGCAAAAGAACACACAAATCCACAATTTCCAACCACCAAGCACTTGCACAAATTTTCAAAATTTTTCAAAAAATATATAAACAGTATTGCCACTAAACGTCTTCTTCCCAACGCTCACAAGAACATAATATCAACAAAATACCCAGCAGAAGTTACAACAATGTTTAATTTACACGAAACTGAACTCTATCGCACTGGAATAAAGACGTGGTCTTTGATCAACTAAATTGCATTTACCCTGAATGATCTTATATTGGGATTATTTAGACGATATTGAACTCAATCTCTTTATCATAAGGCAGGTGGCCAATTTCATAGTAAATACATAAAGGTTGCATTTATGGTAACGTTATATAAAATTGAACTCTACTGCATTGTAATAAAGCCGTAGTGTTAAATTGTATGGGAAAAGTGTCCATTTCGAATCAGTACTTGTTTTGTATAATTTTATGGTGGTTACGCGTTTCGAAGACTAACTACCGGTATTAAAAAAGGCATCTTTTGGACAATACTCTGTGGCGCAGTGGTGTAAGTAAAATAGCTACAGGTTGCGAGTTTGAACCTTAATTGAGTCAGGTGAAGTCAACCAATATTCACAGAATTAAAATTGGTCAATATGTTATGGGTATTATAGGTATGCAATGTATAAGAAAAGAGCTACTAAAGATCCACGATTGTCAAAGTAGAGATAACGTTGGAGACCTAAGCCTCATCTGTGGCAGAAGGGCTGACTCATATTTGCGCAAAGGATCAACCTGGCTGTCCACTACCAAAATGCACAATATCGGGCATGATTTGTTAAGTTATTACATAAGGCTAGATTTAAGTTTTATCATAGGTACTTAACATTTTCAATTTAACAAAAAGGAAAACAATTCTATAAACTTCTAATTATTCTAACATAACGGACAGAAGATCGTAGATTTAAACCTCCATAATTGGACTATTGCTTCCTAGAAACATCGATTGTAGATCAATGTCTCTGTAATTCAATTTAAAATGCAGATCAATCTAGTACCGTGAAGTTAGAAAAGTCGACAATGAATTTCATTATCATAACATTTGTGCCACATTAAACTTAGCGTAATGTGGGAAATGTTAAATATCTAAACATCACACTAATATTATAAAGGCGAAAGTTTGTATGTGTGTGTGTGTGTGTGTGTGTGTGTGTGTGTGTGTGTGTGTGTGTATGTTTGTTACTCCTTCACGCAAAAACTACTGGACGGATTTGGCTGAAATTCGGGATGGAGATAGATAATATCCTGGATTAGCACATAGGCTACTTTTTATCCCGGAAAACCAAAGAGTCCCCACGGGATTTTTAAAAACCTAAATCCACG
The DNA here is from genome assembly GCF_905333055.1 of Maniola jurtina. NCBI lineage: Eukaryota > Metazoa > Arthropoda > Insecta > Lepidoptera > Nymphalidae > Maniola > Maniola jurtina. The sequence continues at coordinate 12,513,768 of NC_060044.1, forward strand.
CGGACGAAGTCGCGGGCGTCAGCTAGTATTATATAAAAGGAAAAGGTGACTGACCGACTGATCTATCAACGCACAGCTCAAACAAGAGTCTAGAGTCTAGACGGATCAGGCTGAAATTTGGCAGGCAGAAGACTATTATGACCTGGACATCCGCTAAAAAGGATTTTTGAAAATTCAACCCCCTAAGGGAGTAAAAAGGGGGTTGCAATTTGTGTAGTCCACGCCGATGAAGTTGCAGGCATAAGCTGTAGTTGTCGCGACCCGAAAAGTTAAAATGCAGGGCGCAGGCCCAAGATCGAACCCCAGGCCTCCCGGGCCGATCAGCTAAGACTGTGAATTATACTATAAGCTGTAAATAAAGCTATAGTTACGAGTATGTACAAAAACGATAATTACGGAAACAGTTAATTTCAATAATTATGCTGTGGGACCTATATCTGGTGATACGTTTAAGCTGGGTTTTTAAGCATCATCCAAACCCACGCGACCAAAGCGACTGCGAAGGTCGCGACGGACTGAGAAGCTAGTAGTCGCCTCCGACGATATTTTTAACTAGCTGATGCCCGTATTAAAAAATTTCAGGTAGAGCTACAATTTATAAGGTACTTTAATAGTTATTATGTAATTTATTTTAGTCTACCAATCCACATTGGGCCAGCGTGGCAGACTAGGGCCTAAACCTTCTCACTCTGAGAAGTGACCCGTGCTCAGTAGTGAGCCGACAAATGGTTGATCATGACGATGAATAAGCTACGAACTTTTATTTACTTAGGCAGATAAAGAACTACATTTCTATATTTAGAAATCACAAGTATTAAAGCAAAGAAATAAAACCCTAGTGTACTAACTTTAATTAGATGCTATTTGAGAGTAAATAATTTAATTATTTTAGGCAAAACTAGCAAAGAGAAGGAATGAAACGACGTACAAAATTAACACTCTTTATATTTTTCAATGATTCATTGGATTGGTTTATCAACGAGTTAAAATGGGTACACAACAATTACACAGTTAAGATGAGTTTCCACGGAAATTATTAGGTACATTATTAGGTATACATAACACAATTTATAACAATCAAATACAGAGAGATACAGTAAGAATACTTATCTTTATTCGAGGAGGCTCGTTGCACAAAAACTCACTACTCTCACCCCAACAGTGGTTTATATAGGTTACTATCTTTCTTTGTTCCCTCTACATTTTCCTTATACCAAGCTGACAACATAACACAATATTCTGTTCATAGTAAACAATTAGGCTGAATTACTAACAATTATATGTTTCCAGGCACTAGTTAACATTAATATTAATAATTGAAACCATTATCAAGTTAATACAATATTTAGTTTAAAGTTATTTATCAAAAGTACACACAAGTCATAAGTCAATTGAGGTATTTTAATTCACAATTATAGTACAGCATTACACAAAATTATTCTTAAAGATCATAAGATATTATTCTAATAATTAACAAATAGTTTTCTCTATTTAAAACATTATTATAATTTAATTAAGTAGCAATGACGTGTAACTTGAAAGTTTCTGTCGGAACTCTATAATAGTCAACTGTTCTATTCTTGAATCACATTATTTTCTTGAAACATAAATTAACTACACATTACATCACAAAATTAATAATTATTTATTCTAATAATGTCTACACTTTTCTCTGTTTTTCAATTATACATATTTTAGTAACAAAAATAAAAGAGTATAGCTAATCTTGATAATCAGCCTATTACCATCATAATAAGTACGAATACAAGATAAACAAGTGTTGCCACCCCTTTTTACAATTATTGCTACCTAATTTAATAGTAAACAGTGTTTACATACTTCAATAATTAACTATTCCTCATAAATCACAGAATAAATTTCTTATTTTAAAATAATAATCTATCACGGCCAAACTGACCGTGCTTCGCTCTCGAAGCATAACGACAAAAAAAAACAACTTTTCACATAAGGACAATAATAACTCATGACACAGTGAAAAATCAACATGTCTATGGCTACCATTTACTCCTTACTTTCAATGTGTGTGAAATCCAAAATCACTCCACCATTAATTCCAATAAAAAAAAATTGACAAGTTTTTATTTCTTACCACAGTACATATGTGATACTCCATGGCCTTAAACACCATTGGTTTTCAAGCAGCACCAGAAAATAGCCATGAATACCATTGGTTTTTGAAGCACCACTAAATAATAAACTTCCTTTAAAAATCCTTTAACACCATTCGTTTTATAGCAACATTTTATAATATCCTTTTAACACGAGTGGTTTTAAAGCTATAGCATTTATTTTTTTACTAAAAATTACAATCTATCACTGGTCATCGACATACTTTTTTATTCACTACTTTCAATATAATCTTCAACCAAGACATTTTGATCTATCCATTCACCAGGCCAACGTCTTAACTTTTCCTTGGCAATTATAATATCCTTTAAACTTCCTTTCCCTTTTAAAGAAAATCGATCATTTTCCAAAATATTGATAATTTCATATGGACCTTTGAATTTGGCTCTTAATTTATCATGCCGTCTGTGATCCTGATTTACATAGACTACGTCCCCAATGTTATATACTATATTATCTCGCCTGGATAAATCAAAACGCTTTTTAAAATCACTAGCTACATTGACTAGTCGTTGGTGAGCTAGTAAACGCTCAGCACGAACATCTACTAATTCTTTTTGTACATCATTACCATTATCAGTCACATCATTCAATCGAGCCTGTATGCAAGGTATATTACCATTAAGCCCAACCAATAAACGAATAGGAGCAAAACCAGTAGATTTTTGTATAGTTGAATTGAGTGATAATTGAACTTTCCATAAACCGTTTGGCCAATCTGACGTATTACATGACGTAGTTAACATATCTATTATAGTTTTGACATACCTCTCTATTTGACCGTTAGCACGTGGAGTGCCAGTAGTTATCATATGATGTTCAACTTGCCAACTTCTAAACAATGTTTGTAATAGTTTACATGAAAAGTTTGTACCGCGATCTGTAATGACTAGTGAAGGGGTGCTAAATAGAGTTAACGATTCTCGCACATTATTGACCATTTCATCACCACCCATTGACTTCAATGGTTTTAAAATACAATACTTTGTGAAACCATCTATAATCATAAGAATGTATTTATAGCCGGCACTAGATTGTTGAAAAGGACCCGTACAATCTAAATGTACCGTATGGAAAGGTATAGGAGTTTTTTTCTATTGGGTATAACATGCCTTGTTTGGGCCCTGTATGTGATTTACGCTCTGTGCAAACTAAACAATGAGAAAGATACTTTTTAATAAAACTTGTTAGTCCTGGAAACCAAAAAGACTCAGAAAGTTTTTGAAAGGTTTTATCATAACCTACATGACAATTTTCATCGTGAAATAAACGTAAAATGCTTAATCTGCTGCCTTTGGGAACATACAACCTTGCCCTACCATCGGAGTTAGTTTTGTAGTATAATAAATTATTTTTAACTAAGTATTGGTTAGTATCCAATTCGCCCGCCTGTACTTTTTCAATCAATGACTGAGTTTCATCATCCTTTTGTTGTGCGATTTCTAACCATGAGTTAGTTGGTATTAATACATTAATGATCTCCTTAGATTCTGGATTGAAAATCTCAGTTGTTGATGTAGATAATTTAAGTCGGAACCCCGTAACCTTATCTGATCCTATCGTACCAATTACTACGAAAAAAGAACCTAAATTATCTACATAAACAAGTAAAAATTTAAGATGTCGTACAGCTTTAGTTATGGCTCTTTGAAAGACAGATGGGCCATTGCAAATTCCAAAAGGCATTTTCACAAATTCGAAATGCCCATCTGGCGTGACAAATCCAGTATACTTAACAGAGTCTGGTGCAATAGGTATTTGGTAGAACCCGTTTTTCATATCGATTGAAATAAAATATTTTGATTTACCTAGCTTATCTATCTGATCCTCGATAAGGGGCAAAGGAAATTATTTTATTTAGGGCTCTATAATCTACGCACATTCTATCATTTCCGTCCTTTTTTTTCACTAATAATATGGGACTCGCATAGTCCGATGTACTCTCCTGAATTATATTGTTATTTAACAAATCCTTTATTATTTCTTTAACCTTTTCTCGTTCCACTGCAGCTAACCGATACGGGCGGTAATTGATTACTTCATCTTTTTTTTATCTAATTTTTAATTCTCCCGTTCTGACGGTACTCAAATTACCGTTAGACGGTATAATGGACGGATATTTCGTAAAAATTTTTAAAATACTTTCCCTTAGATTAGAATCAAGATGTTGGATCCTATCAGATAATTGGGATAAACTGTTATTACCGCATTGATATTCTAGTAAATTAACTTCTTGTTGAATTACACGAATCTCTGTATTTCGAATTAATCTACTTCCATTTGAATCTGTAACAATGGCTACGTCCGGATGTAACACCGCATTGCGCCTTATTATACAATCATATTTGAAATCATTATTTTTTACGACGTAAATATCTAACTCGAGACAAATTTCCTCAAATTTAACAGGAACTGTTATTTTCCCCTCTACGTTTATTTTTCCGTTACCTATACCATCAATAGTAAAAAAACAAGGCGATATATTACAATCAAGGCACTTGGCAATTGAATATTTAATGATACTACAACTAGCCCCCGTGTCAAGTAAACAGTTAATCGTGTAGTTATTGATCGTAATCTCAGTTAATTGTCATAGTTGTTTAGCAGCAGTTTCCTTATCGATCCGTTTTTTGTGAAAGCAAAAATCAATGGAATGACCCTCCTTGCTACAAAATACACAGTAAAGATTTTTAGTCTTTTTTACAACTTCTTTACCGTCTGAAGAAGAAGAAAGATTTTTATTTCCTTGTAAACATTGAGAGGAAATATGGCCTAATTTTCCACAAGAAAAACAAGTACGGTCCTTATCAGTTTTAACTCGCTTTGGAATACTAGGCCCGGCACTATTATCGGCATTATTTTCTAATGGGCGTTTTCTTGTTTGTTTCGAAAATGTAGAAAACAAAGTTATTAATTCCGACGTGTTAGTAACGGAAGTATTATGGCAAGTTATTTTAATATTTGGTTCCCGAATTCCCCCACACACAAGCTCAATTAATTGATTTTCAGAAAAATTAATCTTACAACTCTGTAAAAGTCTTAACTTTTCTCTTGCATAATCACAATACGAATCACTTGAATCCGACGAATACAATACAGCCTTTGATAATTTTTCCGAAAGATTTTTCTTTTCAGGATATAATGCAATAATATCTTTGCTAAAATTCTCCCAATTTCTACCTTGTTCGGGCTCCCATGACTCAAACCAAGATAAAGCAGACCCTCGGAGGGCCTTACCTGCTTTAGCTGCTTTTTGAATACTGCTCCATCCAAGCTCGGTGCCGAGTAACTCGATGCTTTTGCACCAGGTCTCAGCCCCGTTGTCGCTTTTCTCAGGATCAAAAATAGGCAGCGCGATGTCATCGCTGCGTTGATTGGATGTTAACGAGTCACGTATACTCTTCAAGATTTCTTGCAGCTGCTCGTGGTTGAGATTCATTGTCCCTCGTTTTTTCAAGACCTGTGTAACAAAAATGCTATTAGGTTTCCATTGCCATAAATAATTCGTATCCCACTTCTGATATTAAAAAATTTCAGGTAGAGCTACAATTTATAAGGTACTTTAATAGTTATTATGTAATTTATTTTAGTCTACCAATCCACATTGGGCCAGCGTGGCAGACTAGGGCCTAAACCTTCTCACTCTGAGAAGTGACCCGTGCTCAGTAGTGAGCCGACAAATGGTTGATCATGACGATGAATAAGCTACGAACTTTTATTTACTTAGGCAGATAAAGAACTACATTTCTATATTTAGAAATCACAAGTATTAAAGCAAAGAAATAAAACCCTAGTGTACTAACTTTAATTAGATGCTATTTGAGAGTAAATAATTTAATTATTTTAGGCAAAACTAGCAAAGAGAAGGAATGAAACGACGTACAAAATTAACACTCTTTATATTTTTCAATGATTCATTGGATTGGTTTATCAACGAGTTAAAATGGGTACACAACAATTACACAGTTAAGATGAGTTTCCACGGAAATTATTAGGTACATTATTAGGTATACATAACACAATTTATAACAATCAAATACAGAGAGATACAGTAAGAATACTTATCTTTATTCGAGGAGGCTCGTTGCACAAAAACTCACTACTCTCACCCCAACAGTGGTTTATATAGGTTACTATCTTTCTTTGTTCCCTCTACATTTTCCTTATACCAAGCTGACAACATAACACAATATTCTGTTCATAGTAAACAATTAGGCTGAATTACTAACAATTATATGTTTCCAGGCACTAGTTAACATTAATATTAATAATTGAAACCATTATCAAGTTAATACAATATTTAGTTTAAAGTTATTTATCAAAAGTACACACAAGTCATAAGTCAATTGAGGTATTTTAATTCACAATTATAGTACAGCATTACACAAAATTATTCTTAAAGATCATAAGATATTATTCTAATAATTAACAAATAGTTTTCTCTATTTAAAACATTATTATAATTTAATTAAGTAGCAATGACGTGTAACTTGAAAGTTTCTGTCGGAACTCTATAATAGTCAACTGTTCTATTCTTGAATCACATTATTTTCTTGAAACATAAATTAACTACACATTACATCACAAAATTAATAATTATTTATTCTAATAATGTCTACACTTTTCTCTGTTTTTCAATTATACATATTTTAGTAACAAAAATAAAAGAGTATAGCTAATCTTGATAATCAGCCTATTACCATCATAATAAGTACGAATACAAGATAAACAAGTGTTGCCACCCCTTTTTACAATTATTGCTACCTAATTTAATAGTAAACAGTGTTTACATACTTCAATAATTAACTATTCCTCATAAATCACAGAATAAATTTCTTATTTTAAAATAATAATCTATCACCCGCAGCTTCGCCCGCGTGGGTTGGTCAGATCCCCTGCAGCATCAGGATTGAGGAGTTGGAATCCAAATTTTGTATGAAACAATGTCGCAAAGTTCCTCTATCGATTAAAAAAGAAATGACGCAAATCGGTTCAGATATTTCGGAGATTTCGGTGTACATAGGTAGAAAAACACAACTCCCTTCTTGAAAGTCGGTTAAAAAGTAGCCTATGTTACACCCTGGTCAATCCTCTACTTGTAAGTGAAAATCCCGTTAAAATCGGTTCAGCCGTTCCGAAGATTAGCCTTTTCAAACAGACAGACAGACAGACAGACAAAAACTGTAAAAATGTGTGATTCATTTATGGTATCGTTCAAATAACCATATGACCTTAATATGTGGTAGTTATTTCGACATTACAGACAGACACTCCAATTTTATTTATTAGTATAGATGGCGGCTGGTGCCCATGCACATGTGCACATCTATTCATACTGATGCTAGAGGTCAACGAACGTTACGTAAATAGGCCACTCGGGGCCAATGCCGCGTCGTAGGTGGGGCGATGACCCGAGTTTTGTACGCGGGTCATTGCGGGTTTGATAAATACTGAATCACTAAAACCACAAAATAAGGTTAAGGTTATTGGCATTGGATTGTGTTTAGGTAGTATAATAATAATACTAAGTTTTTGCTAGCGTTATGGCTACACCTTGTATAAGGTTGAACCAGGGATGAACCATTTTGCTCGCGTTTGTGGCGTACATTATATCGAGGAATCTAACGAACAGGTAATCTATTCCTTAAATAATAGTAGTGATTGGAATCTTAGCTTAAAAATATGTGGAACTTGGATTAGATTTAAATTAGATACAGGAGCTGATGTAAATGTTTTGCCGTTACATTATTTTGAAAAGTTAAATATAGGCCAGGAGTGTTTATTGCAGACAAAAACAAAGTTAAGTGGTTATTCCGGTGCAAGCATAGACGTCCTGGGAAAAATATTTCTATATGTGAGTTACAAGGACAAAACTTATTTGCTCGAATTCAAAGTAGCCAGAGTTCAGTCTGTACCCATACTGGGACGTCATGCTTGTACGGAATTAGACGTAGTTAGGCGTGTCATGTCGGTACAGAGTAATGATAACAGTCCAGGTTTTATAACAAAGTTTGAGGACGTATTTCAAGGTTTAGGATGCTTACCGGGTCAATATAAAATACATTTAAAGGACGATGCTGTTCCTGTCGTACATGCGCCGAGGAAATTACCGTTTGCTATTAAAGAGGATGTAAAGAAAAAATTAAATGAAATGGAATTGCAGAAGATAATTGCTAAAGTTGAAGGTCCATCTGATTGGGTTAGCAGTATTACGGTAGTTAAAAAACCTAATGGTGACTTGCGTATATGCTTAGATCCCAAGGAGTTAAATCAAGCAATTAAGCGGGAACATTTTAGGTTACCAACCTTGGATGAAATTTTATCAAGGTTATCGGGAGCTAGATATTTTAGTACCTTAGATGCTTCCTCGGGGTTTTGGAATATTGCTTTAGATGACACAAGCAGTTCGTATTGTACGTTTAATACTCCATTTGGGAGATACAAGTTCTTGAGGATGCCTTTTGGAATTTGTTCAGCATCGGAAGTATTTCATAAAAAAATGATAGAAAATTTTGATGACCTTGAAGGAGTGTGCATGTATATCGATGACTTATTAATATATGGGTGTGATAAAGAGGAGCATGATGAAAGATTGAGGAAAGTGTTGGAAAGATGTAGAAAAATTAATTTGAAATTAAATAAAAATAAGTGTAGGTTTGGGTTGGAAGAAATAAAGTACTTAGGACATAGGATTACGAAAAATGGGCTGTATCCGGATGACAGTCATATCACGGCTATTACAAAAATGCCAATCCCCAAGGATAAAAAAGATGTAGAAAGATTTTTGGGTTTAGTTAATTATATAGGTAGTTTTATTCCTAATCTATCGGATAGGGTCCAGCCATTGCGAGAATTATTAAGAAAGGAAATTGAGTGGCACTGGAATGAAAGTCATGACAAATGTTTTCAAGATATCAAACTATGTCTGTCTAGTCGCCCAGTTTTGCAATATTATGATGGAAATAAACCGATTATAATATCAGTGGATGCGAGTAAGAGTGGGTTAGGTGCGTGTTTAATGCAAAACAATTTGCCGGTCTGTTATGCGTCCAAGTCGTTAACTAAGGCTGAACAGAGATATGCGCAAATCGAGAAGGAACTGTACGCATGTGTGTTTGCTTGTGAAAAGTTTTATGCATATATTTATGGAAAGACAGATGTAACCATTGAAACCGACCATAAGCCGCTGATAAGCATTATTAAAAAACCAATAACAGACGCTCCTGCGCGTTTACAAAGGATGTTGTTAAGATTGCAGCGTTATACATTTAAACTCGTGTACAAGCCAGGTAAGCACCTATATATCGCCGATGCACTATCGCGTGCATATGAACCGGCGGCCGCAGCCGAGGCGCTTCATTCGACACAAGACTGTCTGCATGACGAGGTGTGTGCCGTCACTCGCGATGCGGCATCGGCGCTCACGCAATATTTTCAGAATGCGCAGTTTATAGCTTTGCAGAAAGGTACTGAGAATGATAGTGAGTTGCAACAGGTGATGAAGTACATAAATAGGGGTTGGCCGGGGGAAAAGAGTGATGTAGTGGAGTTAGTTAGGCCGTATTGGAATTATAAAGAGAGTTTATCAGTTGCTTATGGATTGATATGGAAAAGTGAAAGGGTAGTGGTACCGAAGGCTTTACGAAAAGAAATGTTAGGTAGACTACACATAGGTCACATGGGATTAGAAAAAACTAAATTGAGGGCTAGAGAGACAATATTTTGGCCAGGGTTAAATAATGATTTAATAAATTTAATAAATAGTTGTGATGTTTGTCTTGCGCATAAAAAATTCAACCAAAAGGAGACATTACAGTCTCACGAAATTCCTGATAGTCCGTGGGTGAAAGTTGGCGTTGACTTGTTTCATTTGAAGGGCTTAAATTACCTAATGATAGTTGATTATTACAGTAAGTTTTTTGAAATAGTAGAATTACAGTGTACCGACTCTGTGTTTGTAATTAATTGTTTAAAGAATATTTTTTGTCACCAAGGAATTCCTTCGATTGTAATTTCGGATTCGGGCCCCCAATTTAGCTCAAATTGCTTTAGAAAATTTGCTTTGGAGTGGGAATTTAAGCATATTACTTCTTCACCTCATTACCCGCAGTCGAACGGACAGGTTGAGCGTATGATTCAGACGGTAAAACATATCATGATTAAGACTAAAGAAAATGGCTCGGATTATCGCTTGGCTTTATTAGAATATTTAAATACTCCCTTGTCAACGGAATTACCTTCTCCGGCAGAATTGTTACAGAGTAGGAAATTTAAAAGCATTCTGCCGACATCGAAAACATTGTTGAAACCAAAAGTTCATGAAAATATTAGACAGAAGTTATTAAATAGGCAAAAAGAACAAAAATTTTATTATGATCGTAATGCTAAAGATTTAATAAAATTAGGGAAAGGAGAAAAAGTACGGATCTATGACTTGCGGATCAAAAGGTGGGTACCAGGGACGATAAGCCGCATTCTAGCTAACAGATCTTATGAAGTGACTACTTTAAATGGTAAAAAATTAGTTCGCAATAGACGACACATTATGATAGACTCATCGCAAAGACAAGACACGCCTTGCTATGGATTTGACTATGACGATATAGATTGTAATACAGAGATAGAAAGAGAACCTAGTCAAAGTCAAAGTAATAGTACAGGTATGAATAATTGTAACAACTATGTAACTCGTTCTGGCAGGATAGTGAGGCCTCCGGATAGATGGGGGTTCACGTAGCGTCAGGCGCGGTTAAGCAGAATAGAAAATTGTTATACTTATACATAAATAAATCTAAATTATTATAACTTGATTTTAAAATGTGTGTAATAGCATAATTGTCTGGTATTTTTACTTCTTATATCTTTACTGGTTTTTTTTAAATAAGAATAATAAATTATAATTTAACAGAACTTATGACATAAAAAATTAATTATTGTGTAATCATTTTTTTATCTTATGAATTATTATTGTTAAAATGAATAGTGAGTGTTTGTTTATTACCTGGACAGGTGGAGTTGTTTTTTAATATAAGAATTTATCATTTAACAGATATTATGACATATAACTAATTATGATTATTGTAAAATTAATTTTTTTATCTCATGAATTATTATTGTCAAAATGAATAACGAGTTTGTGTTTATTATAAAAAAGAGGGATGATAATATAAATTTAATAATTTTGTTTTTAAAGGGGGAAGATGTGAGGGTAGTATGAAATATATGTACATAGGTTATCGGTCATGTGAATATAATAAATCAGTGCATGCCTAACGCTCGTGTTTGATTGACACTCTTCACACACACTTGTAGATCACGCCATAGCATCGTGGATGCGCCCGCGGGTTCTTTACTCATGTACCCGCATCGCATCCCGCATCCCGCCGTTAATGACGCGCAGGTGTGACAGTAGCTTTATGTCCAGCTAGCATTGTCAGTACAGTGTTAGCATTGCTAAACGAGGTGAGAAAGTAAAGGCTGGGACGTGCGAAAATTATTAATTGTTTGCTAATTTTATTGTCCATGCAAATGTAACACCGCTTTATATCTCTAGTGAATAACCGTTTATCACTGTAAACTTTCGTTACAAGTCTACGTATAAGATATTAATCAGTTATGATACAAAGGAACATAATAGTCAGTATTTTGTATGTGAGAGTGTGGTATGTGGGTGATTTTAAAGGTTTTTGGTCTATGTTTTGTCTAATTTATTCCGCAGTTTGGTAATCTATAAATTTAAAAATTAAACCTAAATAATCAAATCAAACGATGAGCCCAAAGATTATTATCATTATATTTCTATTACTTAATAAAAATATTGTAAGTATCTAATATTTTTTAGGAATTAGTTATCTTTAAGTATTTTGAATAACTATTTTTTAAATAAATATTTTATGAGCATTTTTAAACTACACATACTCACTTTTTCTTTTTAATATTTTGTGTATTAAAAATTTATGTACATAGGCAATGGCTTTCCTTTCATAAGACTTTTCGAAGCACACCGAAAAAATCATCAAAATTCTGGTTTGCCGCTTTCCCGCGTCCACCTGTTATTTGCATCCACCTCTTTAGCCTACAAAACACAAGTGTAAATTAAAAATTTATAACACCGCACCCCCGACAAGTGAAGGTTACAGTAACTAGAAAATAGCTGATAACTTTCAAACGGCTGAACCGATTTTTTTGGATTATAGCTAAGGACACTCTATCAAGCCACCTTTCAAACAAAAAAAACTAAATTAAAATCGGTTCATTAGTTTTGGAGCTACAATGCCACAGACAGATACACAGATACATACGTCAAACTTATAACACCCCTCTTTTTGGGTCGGGGGTTAAAAATAAAAATAGTAGATAAGTAGGTATCTAAGTATAGAAATGCTTAGTCAGTGACTGGTCAACTGATCATTGATCAACCACCTGATACTTCTGATTAGGTAAATGGTCAAATGACAGGATGGTCACGTTTATGGTTCGTACAATTCGTAGACAGTTTACGAATCAACATTACCTAACTCCGTGCTAAGAATATAAATTTTTCATTCAACTTTCTAGATTAGATCGTTATATACATTTCCGTTCTCGTGCAAACGCAATTTGTTTTAAATCTGATAACCTTTTGACCCTATAACAAGAGATAGCAGGTAAAAAACTTTGACGTAAGCTTTTTTACACCTTTTTCACCTATTATCTCCTAAAGCCACCATGATCCAAACTTCATAGTTGTTGATCGCCCTCTGTGTGTTGGGGACTTCCAGTTTTTGTAAAATAACGAAGGTCTGGTCTTCGCTGGCTCTCTCTACTAGGGATATTGCTTAGAATTTGCAAGAAACATGAGTAGGTAGGTACCCAGCATGGCGTGTACGGGATTTCACTTCCCTCTTTCCTTCCACATATTGTTTTGCGCGTGAATCCAGTGGTTCCCTACGATTCGTTTGATTTCCTCCTGTCCACGTACCTACAGTATTTATTTAACTGGTGGGTCTGCAGTGCTAAGTTTTTTAAAATACGTTTTCAGGATTTCAAAGCCATCTAGTTAAAACTGAGCAAACTAAATATTACTGCATTATCCATAATTGGCTTGTCATTGGCCAGCGATTTACGAACACAAAAGTTTCGACGTAGTTCTACAGAGCTGATATAGATGGCAGAACTGTGTCCTCGTAGTTCGATAGTCTAGCCAGATGACACAGATGGAGCCGTCATCATAAAAAAATAGTTTTTCCTGATTTTACTGTAAATTTTATGATTTTACATATTGAAGAAATTAACTACGTATTAGTTATTAATTTTAAATTAGTCTCTAAGCACATTTTCCTGTTTTTTCAAAGTCAACCCAAGTTTTTATTCAGAAATAGATAGTATTTTGTGTCTCAACATTCTGGTCATATTGCAAACAATCTCGGGTTCGATTCCGTACAAGATGCAAACCAAAAAAAAGTTAAAACGCAAACATCAAATAGGTATTTTGGAATCTAAGCTAGGTGAGACACCTGTACCTATTTCTTATAAATTGTAACAATAAATACTTAGGACATCACAGTAAAAGTGACATCAGTAAAAGATAAATAAGTAAGTCCGGCCTAACTAACCTACCTAATTCCCACGCAAAAGAAAATACGACTATCTAATACTAGCTATCTCCAAATATGACCTCCATTGGGAATGTTTTTAAAAAGCCGCATTGATCACAATAGCGTATCGCACACATAGCTACTAGTGACGCTATTGGTCGGTAACCGGTACGCGACGAGCAAGAAACGAGTCAGTAATCGGTTACCGTCGCGCGGGACGCCACGGCCCACGTTTCATTGGCTCTATCTTTCTTTGTTAACAAAATGACCAGCGAACAAAGTTTTAATTTTAATTTAGTCCAAGAAATTGAGAAATATCCGTGCCTTTATAATTATAAATTGAGCGCGTATTCATATAAGGACGTAACGGACAAGGCTTGGAGTGATGTCGGTAAAGCAGTCAATTTGTCTGGTAAGCTCAAAAAAACTGTACCTACCTACCCAAAAAAAAATCAACAAATCTGACTAATAGCCGCGAAATTCCGATAGATACCGATAGATATATTCGTACAATTGTTTTTCTGTCACTCGGTGGATTTGAACATTGTACTATATTTATATTTATGAACTCAGAATTTTTTCCTCTTTCATTTGATAACCCACTCGATACAAAAGCAAAAAAAAATTTTTGGATACCCCCACTTTCTTGGATATAACATTTGTTAGGTCGATTTTTTTCGTATAAAATTTAGCCTATGTCACCCGGACCATAATAACGAATTGATTGACACCTAATTCATCAAAATCAGCCTAGTAATTCAGGCGCTACGGTGGAACACACACAATCTTATACAAACATACATACATATACATAGACCGCTAAAATTATAACCCTTCCTTTTGGCTTTGCAGTAGTCTCAGAATACAATATAATAGTACAGGCCGTACCTACAGTAGTATACAAACATACATCTAATACTAAGTATTAGACTGCTAAAATCATAAGTCAAAACGTGGTCATAACCCTGCCATTTGGCTTTGCCGTAGTCGGTAAAAACAAAGGGCTAACTTGTAATGATTTAAAAAAAAAAAAAAATTTTTTCCTCTGTTCCAGTGAGCGAATGCAAGGAGCGATGGAAGAACCTCCGGGCAGTCTACGTCCGTCACAAAAAGCAGGCGCTGAACGGAACAGCTCCCAGAAAGCCGTACTATCTGGAGGAGGCCATGGAGTTCACGCTGCCATACATCAAGACCTTGAACTCCATATCTGGGAATACCTCGGCATCTTACGAAGGCATTTACGATGATCAGGTATCTAGTTTACCTGCCTAGGCCATCATCATGATCAATCCATCACCGGCTCACTACAGAGCACGGGTCTCCTCTCGGGAGAAGGGTTCTGACCATAGTCTATCATGCGAAGTGCGTATTGGCAGTCTTCACACACCTTTGAGAACGTTATGGAGAACTTTTTCGCATGTATGTTTCCTCACGATGTTTTCCTTCACCGTTAAAGTAAGTGATATTTAATTAATTAAAACGCACATAAATCCAAAAAGTTAGAGGTGCGTACCTGGGATCGAACTCTCGACCTCCGATTACCCAGACAAGGGTCTCTCTTACGATGAGTAGGGTTTAGGCCTAACACGATGGCCAATTACATATTGGCAGACGTCGTACTCCTTTGAGAGCATTAAATCATAAAATGCAAATTTCTTTACGACATTTTCCTTTACCATTAAAGCAAGTGCAAAAGTAGTATTAATTTAATTATCATCCATTTATTATTTGTTTTAGGATGAAGACAATTCCTCAAACCAAAGGCAGTCCCCAGACCCGTATCCTACAGGAGTTTCATCACCACCATCACCACAACAAAGCCAGTCCAAGAAGAGATCTAATGAAGAAAAATTCGACATACCAGAGTATTTCAGATCTAAAATAAGTAGGGTTCAAGATAACGTGGACGTTCAAAGGGAATCGAATAGTTTGTTCCTGTTAAGCTTATTGCCAGATCTGAATGGCATGTCGAATCAACAGGTTAGGACGTTTAAACGGAAGGTTCTAGAACTGATTGATGAAGTTCTGGAGACTAATACGGGCAGTACGACCAGTGTTAAAGTTGAACCATTGTATTAATAGCATAGTGGGAAATTTCTATTTGCTAAGCTAACTGTGATTTACTATTTATAAAAGCTTTTTAGGTTAGGACGTTTAAACGGAAGGTTCTAGAACTGATTGATGAAGTTCTGGAGACTAATACGGGCAGTACGACCAGTGTTAAAGTTGAACCATTGTATTAATAGCATAGTGGGAAATTTCTATTTGCTAAGCTAACTGTGATTTACTATTTATTAAATGATCAGCACGCTGAAGTGGCAATGGGCAGGTCATGTCTGTCGCAGAACCGACGGCCGATGGGGCAGACGTGTTCTGGAGTGGAGACCGCGTACCGGTAAGCGCAGTGTGGGACGAACTCCAGCCCGCTAGACCGATGACCTGAAGAAGGTGGCGGGGAGTGGTCGGATGAGGAAGGCGGAGGACCGTGGTGGGTGGTGCGCTCTTTGAAAGACATATTCCAGCAGGCTGATGGAATGGAATTGGTTCAAAGGATTTAAGTACTTACAAATCTTTTTAAATACGTTGATATGTCAGTTATTTCTTTTCTATAAGTACAGAAGAAGTTAATATAAAGAGAGATAATAATAATAAATTTAATACATACTTAGTACTTACATAACAATTTTGTACAATCTACACATAATTAGAATGTGAAGAGTCAACCAGTCCTACCCAGTTTTCACATAACATGTACAAGTAAAGTTATATTACTGACTACCGTTTAACTTTTGATGAATTTGTTGATCAATATTAATTTTGTTAAAAGCCAGTTCTGATGGAAAAAGTTGATAGCGCGAATTTCAGCGGGCGCTCAATTAGTGGAATTGCCTGTCAACTCATCATTGTATGAATACTGAAAAGCATGGAAATATCGACGTCGACGCCATGTACCTAGCATATGGGCTATGGGGTGATAAGACCAATTTGATGACGTTCCCATCAGATATCGGATAGAATTAAGTTGCTGGTTCAATTTTCAATTACTCTATTGACAATTTTGTTAAAAAGTTTTGATAGCCCATTGGTTAAAATGACGTTCTTATTAGGGAACTGGGGCTCAACCCCCATGCACATAATTATCTGCATAATTTTTTAACTCAGATACAAGTTAGCCCTTGACTGCAATCTCACTCGGTGGTAAGTGACGGTGAAAGGGAGCTTAATGAAAACTGCCATACCTCTTCCATGTCAGCCCTTTCCATCTTAGACTGCATCATCACTTACCATCAGGTGAGATCGCAGTCAAGGGCTTACTAGTATTAATAAGACCAATTTGATGACGTTCCCATCAGATATCGGATAGAATTAAGTTGCTGGTTAAATTTTTAATTACTCTATTGACAATTTTGTTATAAAGTTTTGATAGCCCATTGGTTAAAATGACGTTCTTATTAGGGAACCGGGGCTCAAACCCCATGCACATAATTATCTGCATAAAACTTTTAACTCAGATTCAAGTCAGCCCTTGACTGCAATCTCACCTGGTTGTAAGAGACGGTGAAAGCGAGCTAAATGAAAACTGCCATACCCCTTCCATGTCAGCCCTTTCCATCTTAGACTGCATCGTCACTTATCATCAGGTGAAATTGCAGTCAAGGGCTAACTTTTATTAAATGTTAGCAGTCGGCGTTGTCTTTTCGCCTCTATGAGCGCTCGCCACTTCCGAGAATACGAATAGTTAACAAAATTTGTCGTTCCAAATAGATCAAAGCAGGTATAAGCTTCTCGCTGAAATGCTTAAGGGGTCTATAGGCTGGGTAATAAGGTAAGCAGTATCTTTTCGCCTCAATGCGACTCACACAACCTTAGTACCGAGAATAGTTAACAAAATTAGTTGTTCAAAATAGATAAAAGCAGGTTCTAATCCTTGGAGATGTTCTTAAGCCTTCATTACTGGTTCCGCGTGTTATCACTATGTCTCAAAGGGTTCACCGCGGTGCTTTGATAGCTTGCTCTATGAAGCTCTATGGAGGCTTGGAAAAGCCTACGCCACCTGTATAATTGATTTATAATTGCAGTTATCTACTTAGTAGAGAGATACGAATAGATGATTTAAAAGGTAGGTTCAATTTACAAGTTAAATTATGTCTGCTTTTCTGGCACGGAAGTCTATACCGTACCTTAAGAGGGGTCTCTCCGTCACTCGCTTCATACAAACGTAGTTCCAATTTCATTTGAATAATAAGCAACCAAAGTCCATGAAATTTTGCAGACATATTCTAGAAACTAATATCTATGTCTGTGGTATTCCAGATTTCTGTTAAAATATTCGGTTTCAAAGTTACGCGGTCTTAAAAATTTACATACAAATCTTTGAGCCCCTGTAATTTTAAAACTACATATTCTTAGAAAAATCTAAAACACCACAGACACTGATATTAGTTTTTAGAATATGTCTGCAAAATTTCATGGACTTTGGTTGCTTAATATTCAGATGACATTGGAACTAGGGATTGCAATCCAGCGGCATTTTCAATCCAGCTGGATTTTTGCTGGATTGAAGCAAATCCAGCTGGATCCAGCGCGGATCCAGCATCTATCGATTTTTCAAAGAAATGCAATTTTTTAAAACTTTCATCTGTAGAAAGTTTAATAACTAATTCCCTACATTTGTTTGTAGTTATAGTATGAGATCCTCACCTATAAAGAAAGCGTTTTATATGAAAAAAAAAGAAAATAAAAATGAATTTAGATATGTAATTAATCAATCAAAGTATGTATCATTTACTTTCAACATTTTATAGGTAATTCATTGATTCCATTGCTGAAAATTTTGTGGGAACGAGAATCAATAAAATCTTTGAAGTTAATAGAATCTTTGGACTGAATCGAAATTGTTTTTTTTTCTTAGAAAATAGATATCTGTCGTAATCGTCTGGCCAGATCTTAGGAAGCTGTAGTATATGATACCAGCCAAAGGGCAAAGTAAGGCTCTCATTATTATTTTAAGGTACACCTATAACATGTTTACAAAATACTTAAAAAATACAGTAGGTATAGTCTTATTCCGTGTGACACACTACTTACAGGTATACACAACTCTTATAGGGCGAACTATACAGTGTGTTTTTGTTTTGACTGGGACAACATGCGCAAATCCAAAACCATTGGAGATACAGCGAAACTGTCTGAGAAAACCTTCGCTCCTTCTTTGTGAAAAAACAATTTAACTAATTAAATAAATAAAAAGTTTAAAGTTGCATAGCCTATCCCAATGACCACGTATAAAATCTTAAGTTCAAGAGTTCAAGTTATAATATAATTTCAACCTTGAGAAGCCTATCAATTATTTTAGAGTTTTTTTTTAATTTTCTGAAAGACATTCAATGGTTTTTGCGCAAAAAGAAAGTTAGTTACTTGTTTTTTAGCTGATTGCGGATCCGCACCGCTGGATCCAGCATCAGATGCTGGATCCAGCAAGCACCAAAAACGTGCTGGATCCAGCTGGATTGCTGGATTGCGGATCCAGCATTGCAATCCCTAATTGGAACTACGATTGTATGAAGCGAGTGACGGAGAGAGCCCTGTTAACCTCTGGTAAAGGCAATACCAGCTGTGTTACAGTTTCTATAGCATCCTTATAAAACAAAAACTATTAATTATATATTTTATAGCCCAGATGATGGTAAGTATAGAGTGTTAATTTACTTGTCTCATTTAGTATTGCTTAAAATAAAACTAAAATTGAAAAGGTCTCACGAGACTATTTAGTTTCACTTAGAATTTGGACACAAATCCTTACATATTCTGCAATGCACTGATCCAAATCACTCGACGCACGTAATCAAGTGCCATCAAAACTATCTACACAGAATTTTAACATAAAACCCCCCGCATATTTGCACAAACCATCATAATCCAACTATGGAAACTGCATTTACTCAAAGCCTTTGAAACTACACAACTATTCATCGATTCAATGTGACATACGACTATACAAATAAATTTCAACCTTATTTTCAACAAGTAGAGTTTAAATTACATTGGAGTGCATAAGATAGGGAAGCGTGAGTGATTTATGGATCTGATATGCCAAATTGGACTTTAACGTGGAGAAGTTAAGATGTATAATTTTGAAGGAAGGAAACGCATTGCCGCGTCTCGAATGAGTCTGTATTCGCTCTCGAATAATCGATACCTGACGTCTGGCCTCCCCCCATAGTACAGTCGCTGACAAAAGTATGACCACACTCAGGTAAAATATAAAAATTATATGATTTTGCTAAAAAGTCTACACATTGGTCCATTGCACTCGGCGAACGTGTATAGGTACGACCTAATAGGTTGTCAGTAGTCACTTGTTCACATTTCACGTGCACATGTCATACCTATGCTGACAACTTAGGCTACATTTTCGGCGCGCAGCCTACACTGACTCACCCGCCGACATTTGTAGATTTCCGTACTAAAATATGCACTGAAGCTAAACCAAACTTAAACTTGTGTATAATATTTAAATGTTTACAAGCTATCTCTGTACCTTTCATTAAAATAAGTTTAACGGATGAGCCGTGAAAAGCTAGCAGACAGACAGACACACTTTCGCATTTATAATACCAGCTTACATCCCGGGGACGGGCATAGCTACTTTTATGCCGGCAAATCACAGAGTTCCCACGGGATTCTTAAATGTCCATCCGTTTAACCGATTTATATGGATACAGAGGTAGCTTGTGTCCCGAAAATTGACATAGGTAACTTTTTATCCCGGAAAATCAAAGAAATCCCACGGGATTTAAAAAACCTAAATCCATGCGGACGAAGTTGCAGGCATCATCTGGGAAATAAATATAAGGCGTCGTCTTAATACAACGCGATTATGCGACACCTATTCAAGATCAGTATGTATGATCGAGCGTTCGCACGAGTGAAACTGGCGCGAACATGCGATGATCGCACATTCGCGTTACACCTATAACTGTATATATATATGTCTTATAACTGTAGTTATTTAAATAAGACTTTTCCCGGCGACTGTACTAGCATCTCAGTTAACGTGAGTTCCCTTGTAGTTTATTCGGGCAAAAAATATAAATTGATTTGATTATTCCGCTACTTTCCATTGAGAAAATCTTTTGCTTTATATTATTATCTACATGATAATAAAATAATAGGACCTACCGACATACATAAACGTAACTATAATTTATTTATATTCAAATTATCCAAATAATACTATACAGGGTGTTTGTTAATTAGTATAATATAAAGACGACACGTACCCATGCTACTTTGATCTGATAAATACAATGGTGAAGTATAATGACGAAATAAAATTATAAAAATTTCCATACAAAATTTTAAAAATTAGATATTTAGATAGGCCAAGGCCAACGATCTCAGTGAGTTAGGGCACGTTAGGGCCATGAAAACTTGGACATTAAAAAAAAAAAAAATTTTGTACGGAAATTTTACAATTTTATTTTGCCATTTTACTTCAGCATTGTATTTATCAGATCAAAGTAGCATGGGTACCTGTCGTCATTATATACTAATTACCAAACACCCTGTATATGCAAGAGTGAACATCTAAAATCTAAATTACTAAAACAAAGAACCTAAAACTAAAAACCTTAAAAAATATAATAACTTAACTTATTTAAAATAATATAATGTATTTACTTCGTCATCGCGTCGCCATAACTATACTAGGCTATATCAGCGCATATCTAAGCTTAATTGGCAAATTCATAAAGTCGAAATATGTTCATGTAAAATCCTAAATATAAAGAGCTAGCTAAAAATAAAAACTAAAACGCAGCCTCAGGCAAGATTACTTTTAAAATAGCAACCTAGACGGACTACACATTAGCTGAATACCTAGTTCCCTTGAAAGTTAGACGTAGTTTAATATCTAACAAGCTCTCGCATCACTGCGCTGCGGCGATGCGTCGTGTGCCTAATTGAAACTGTCTGCACTAGTGATGTCCCTAACGTGGTGAGAAGTTACAAATCGATTCGAATTTCAGGGAAACCTAGTCGAGTTAATATTGTACTACAATATTTTACAAGTTCAATGGGTTGCGAAGCTGGAGAGGCAATGGGCAGGGCACATAGTTCTAAAAACTGGTAGACAGTGCCGATTCTGTTGTCTATCTCTAAACTAAAAGGGTAACTTTTAGTGCACGCTTTAAAAAACGATAGGCTCGCGACTGGCAGTTAAAGTCAGGAGGTTTGGCAACTCTAAATTAAATTTAAGAATAGTGCCCGACAAATAGCTTGGACCTGAAGTAGCGTAGTGTGAGAAAATTGACGAATCCGGGAAGCGAAAGCCGACGTATCAACCAATCGTTTGCATTCACGCCGACTGATCAACCAATCGCGTGCACCCTTCATCCGCCAGCCAATCGCGCCAATGGTTAAGTTGTTTGCCGGGCAATATATCATACATCCTGGTACTTAAAAAAACGATCTGACAAATGTGGAAGATAGATATCTACTCGTAGACGTCGAATCGAGCAAAATAAGCATAAATGATTATAATACCTACCTAGTTAACGTAGTTATTTGAGAAAATCGCCTAACCAAAAGGCCAAGTTTTAATGAGCAGGGGACTGCATTTCTCAAAAGCCGGCTTGGGGCACTTGAGTATGAATTATTATGAAGATCATCATAATACCAGTACCCAGTACCTACTAGAAAATATATCGACGTAATATTTTCGTAGTACGTACGTTAATCTATACTAATACTATAAGGTTAGAGTTTGTAAGTTTTTTGTAGGAACTACTGATCCGATTTTGAAAATTCTTTTACCAGTAGATAGGTAGATTATTCCTCAGTGACAGAGGCTATATTTTATTTCAAAAAAATTAGAGATCCCTATGAAAATTGTGATAAACTACCTGTGCGAAGCCGGGGCGGGTCACTAGTAGGTTAATAAATTGATTAACCTCCCTTATACACATATAACCTTGTATAAAGTTAGTGTTCCCTAAAATTGTTATAGTTTTAAATTGAATCATAGTTTGATTTTAATTTAGTTTGTAACGATAGGGATGGTAGAATCACCTATAAAAGCCCCATAAAATATCACATTAAATAAACAATTAACTTAAAAATTTAAATAACCCCTGACACGAAAACCTCTAGGTATAAGAAAACTAGGGCCAGACGAGAAGAAAAAAAAAGAAAACTAGAAAAGAGCTAATAACTTTCAAACGGCTGAACCGATTTTCTTCGATTATAGACTAAAAAAAAACTAAATTAAAATCAGTTAGGAGCTACAGACAGATACACAGATACACACGTCAAACTTATAACACCTCTCTTTTTGGGTCGGGGGTTAAAAAAAGTTTCGACTGAACACAGTCCAACATAAAGGTGTCGTCACATCACTAACCTGTAGGTACTCAGTTTTATTGAAGTTTACTGCACTACACTAGTGCCGTGATTTCGTCCTCTTCAAACAAGTTTGAAAAACAACTTTGCCGCTTCGTAGCGTATTGGCTAATAAATAACTTACGAGTATGTCAAAGTTTTTTTATAGGCTTTCATTGCAGTCTTCAAGATTAACCGATAACTAAATCGTCATTTCGACAGTTTTTACGTGGATAATCTGTAAACATGCGTTTAATGTTTGTTTAATTTTTTTGCTGTTGTTTGATGTTTTTCAAAATCATCTCAACCTCACCTTGTATCTAATACTGAGTACCTACGAGTTTCTTTTCAGAATGAGAAGGGCTTAGGCCATAGTCCGACCAACACACCTTTGGGAACATTACCTATATGTATAGGTTTTCTCATGATGGTTTTCTTGATTGTCAATCTATTTTTCAACCGTTTAGCTAACAATAAGTGATAATTTACTGCGAAGAGCTTCTAGCTACATAATCGAAACCTCCCAAATAGGAGCTCTACCACCACATCACTACGTTTTAAGTAAAGTCTAGACAGTCAAAGTCTATGCATAGATCTCAATCCTACATTCAGGGCAGGGCTTATAGTTGAACGCATAACTCCAGAGCATTAGCAATCGCTTCCGCTTCCGCCGCTTTTACGTGAACACACCCTAACAATTTAAAGTTGAGCAGTTTCAATTGGGCACTCGTCAGTTAACGCAACAGAAAGTTTTCAAAAAACCTAACAGCGTCGAGCGTATATTCCATAGAAAAGAGATAAAATCCATGGCGCATGGAAAACAACAAAGTTTTGACGAGTTGCCTTGCTTTGCATGTTTGATATCGTTTCAACCGTGCACACAAAGTATAAACAAGCGAAAAAATCCTTCTCTTGTCTCTGGTTTTAAACAAGAATTTTCCGATAAAACATAAGTAAGTAGGTATTACGAAAATGATACAGCAATTTGAGAAATAGATACTCCAAGTACCTAAATATCGGCGCTTCAAAGTTTTTCATTTCTTTATATCCAACTATATTAAATGCTAATCAATATTATGAATGCGAAAGTGTGTGGCTGTCTGTCTGCTAGCTTTTCACGTCGTTTCGTTTAATCGATTTTGACGATAGGTTGGTAAAGCAATAATTAAAAAATATCTTAAAGTAGGTAGGTATTCCAAATCGTATTTGCGCGTACTCTCCAAGGTTTTCCATTCCTGCAAAACCCATCCCAAAAATGTATGTCTGTTTGTTATCTCTTTACTCCAAAACAGCGATTCCACTGAACAGGCACAGAGATAGCTTTCATAGATGGACATAAGGCTACTTTTTATCCCGGAAAATTATCTTAGTTCTACAGGGAAACAGGAAAAAGCGAATTTCATATTTTTCCATTTCTTAGAACCAAGTCTAGTAGGTATATGAATACTTTTTAGACGGCTTATTTATTTCAGAATAAATAGATACCTACTTGTCTTCTTTTGAGAGTGCTAAATGAAAAAATTATAGTAATTATATTAATTACTAGATGATGCCCGCAGCTTCGCCCGCGTGGATTGATCAGATCCCCTGCAGCATCAGGATTGAGGAGTTGAAATCCAATTTTTTTATGGAACAATGTCGCAAAGTTACCTTAACGATTAAAAAAAAAATTACGCAAATCGGTTCTGAAATATCGGAGATAATATCAGTGCGCATAGGTAGAAAAACACAACTCCTCCATTTTTCAAAGTCGGTTAAAAAAGTAGCCTATGTTACTCCTTGATTAATCCTTTACTTGTCTGTGAAAGTCCCGTCAAAATAGGTTTAGCCGTTCCGAAGATTAGCCCGTTCAAACAGACACGATACTTCAATTTTATTTATAAGCATAGATATTAATTGATGAATAGGTAGGTACCTACAACTTTCACAAAGATAGGCTTGACTTATGTAACATGTAACAAATAATAAAGCAATCTACCATCTTATTTCACCTCAAAATTTTATTGTATGAGCGAGGAAATGAGAAAGAAAACCAATTTCACTGAGCGATAAAACGTTTGCAATAAACAAAATATCATAAACACGTTCGTGCCTACCGCCCAGCATCATTGTCGACAGATGTTACCGAAATTTTCACCAGGTGATAGTAAAATATCGAATAAAAAACACTTTACGCTACTTTTCTTTCTGAAGTACTTACCTACCTAGTCTCATGATCATTGAGTTAAAATGAGTTACGAAATAAATAATATCCCACCAAAAACATTTCATGTAAAAAGTTAGCCAAGACTCACAAGTTCATAATGTTTTCACTGTTAAAAAGTTATGAGACCTCTAGTAGAGCCAAGCCCCTAGCTGATCTTAGATTTGTGCTGGCCATGGGACCTATCCCAAGTCCAAAGTAATATAGCTCTTAAATGTTCTTGACTATATCACATTTATAACAATAAATAACAAATCACTCTACTTACAAGCTCTGATTCTACAAACCCTACATCTTGGTAAAAAAAAGACGGCTTGGCCGTTTAATAACTTTTAACGTTTAATATGTTATGTCATGTAATAGTTTTACGAACATTAAACGGCCAAGCCGTACTTTTTTTACCAAGATATAGGGTTTGTAGAATCAGAGCTTGTAAGTAGAGTGATTTGTTATTTATTGTTATAAATGTGATATAGTCAAGAACATTTAAGAGCTATATTACTTTGGACTTGGGATAGGTCCCATGGCCAGCACAAATCTAAGATCAGCTAGGGGCTTGGCTCTACTAGAGATCTCATAACTTTTTAACAGTGAAAACATTATGAACTTGTGAGTCTTGGCTAACTTTTTACATGAAATGTTTTTGGTGGGATTTCATTTCTTTTTGGCAGGTGCCCTAAATTTTTTTTGGATCTATTTCTTGTAGGTACATCATTTTCATGGCCCACTCTCTATCGTTACCTCTTTTTTTAAAAGCTTTTATTCAACTTGCAATGTACTCGTATGTAAGTATGTTTGTTCGGGTGGAATCTTGCAACTCAATTTTGAAGCAGATATACCAAATTTCAGTCTTTTAGGACTTCAGGAAACACAGATACTTGGTACGTTTGATAAATCTGCCACGGACATCTTATCATGTAAACTTTAGTATTCGAGCAACAGATTTTACAGATATGCATCTCATATACGAGGGGATGAAGGGGGACCCGATTTCTTAATTTATCTGTTGTTCATAATTCTTGAAATTCCTACTTAATGCCAAATTTCAGTCTTCTAGGACTTCAGAAAGTACCCTAGAATTTGTGACTAGAGGTTTTGAATGTCGATAAATCTGAAACTATAAAAGCTAGACAATTGATACTCAGTACGTTTAATGAATCTGCCAAGGACATCTTATCTTGAAAATATCAGCATTCTAGCGATAGAATTTAAAGATTTGCTTCCCCCATACAGAGGCGTAGAGGGGGTGAAATTTCCAATTTCTTAATTTTTTTGTAGTTTGTATGCAATTTCTAGTCTACATACCAAATTTCAGTCTTCTAGGACTTTGGGAAGTACCCTAGAATTACAGACTAGAAGTTTTGACTGTCAATAAATCTGAAACTATAAAAGCTAGACAATTGATACTCAATGCGTTTAATCAATTTGCCAAGGACATCTTATCCTGAAAATATCAGCATTCTAGCGACAGAATTTACAGATTTGCTTTTCTCATAAGAGGCGTAGAGGGGGGGAAATTCCAATTTCTCAATTTTTCTGTAGTTTGTATGCAATTTCTAGTCTACACACCAAATTTCAGCCTTCTAGGACTTCGGGAAGTACCCTAGAATTACAGACTAGAAGTTTTGACTGTCAATAAATCTGAAACTATAAAAGCTAGACAGTTGATACTCAATGCGTTTAATCAATTTGCCAAGGACATCTTATCCTGAAAATATCAGCATTCTACCGACAGAATTTACAGATTTGCTTTTCCCATAAGAGTCGTAGAGGGGGGGCATTGCCAATTTCTTAATTTTCCTGTAGTTTGTATGCAATTTCTAGTCTACATACCAAATTTCAGCCTTCTAGGACTTCTGGAAGTACCCTAGAATTACAGACTATGAATTGTGATGATCATCAGTGAGGGACGAAAACGGCGTATTTTAGGTATCAATAAATCTGTAACCATAAAAGCTAGATATTTGATACTTAGTATATTTGGTAAATTTGCTGAGGACACCTTATACTGAAAATTTCAGTTTTCTAGCGTCATCCAGACCGAAGTTATGACGGGTCGAAAATACGGCGAAACACTTCGAGAAAAAGGTACTACGTAGCGCCCCGGCCGCCGTTTGGCTCGTCTTGGCGGGGGCACTGCCGTGCCCCCTGATGCAAAGACACCATCGACACTTGTATATAATTTATCAAATAGTCACGATTGTAGAACAGCAACGGATTTCGTTTTCGGATTTTTCCCTTTACTTGTGCTATGCGACATTGCTACCTGCCAAATGTCAAGATACTAGGACGAGGAGAAGTACCTACCGTATAGGTTTTGATTACCTTGAAGGATCTAGACAGACACGACAGACAGACAGACAGAAACGTAGTGTTCCTATATGGGTTACTTTTTCCTTTTGAGGTAAAATTAGTGTATTAGATACCTATACCTCCTGTCGGTTTCCACACGGCATCGTGCTGGAGCGCTAAATTGCTTAGCGGCACGGCATTGCCAGTAGGGTGGTAACTAGCCACGGCCGAAGCCTTCCACCAGACCAGAAACAATTAAAAAAATATTTAAGTATTTTCAAATTGCCCCTGCCGGTATTCAACCCCGGAACTCATAAGATTACATCACTTGCCACTGCGCCAGAGAAGTCAAACCCAACCAAACTCTAGGTATAATTTTCTAGCTACATAATATCGAGCTCTACTAAGAGTAAGTAGTAGGGTAGTTTTACAGGGCGCAAGGGAAAACTTTCCTTATTGGGGGCTTTCCATTCCCACCCTATCCCAAGCCCCATGATGGCTACTGAATAGACATGGACTATTTCACAACATGTGAAAAATCACATGAAAAATCTTTTCATATGTAGCATTGGCTATCTTAGTAACTTGTGAAAAATCACGAAGTAAAATTTTACTTTGAAAATAATAAATACATTTAATCATGCTTTATTATTTTTTAAATTCGCGCGCATGGCTATTGACTTGCATCACTTTCTGTTCGAAAGAGAAAAACATGTAGTTAAATTAATATAGCAAATTTCAAAGTTCCCATTAGTTCAACTAAGTTCAACCGTTGAACTAGTAAGACTTTTTCCCCCATTAGTTCAACTGGGTCTAAATTTTTCACTTTACGTGAAAAACTACCTGTAAAATCACTGTGAAGGACAATAGTTTCACCAAATGAAAATGATTTAAAAGTAGCAATAATAGCCATCTCTACTACAGCTGAAGTACGCTGAAAGAAAGGGTGGAATAATTGGACTCAAATATTATGACGCGGAGCAAATAAAACTGAAATTCCGTTCATAATGAAGTTGTTTAAAGTGGTATTGTGTCTCAATAGGGGATAATATTTTGTTGAACTACACCCGAATTTTCCTTTTTCTACAATACCAAATTTTCCCTATTGGAAATGAAATTAAAACCTAATAACCTTTTCATTTCATTGTATACTTTAATTTCAGTCTAGTTATAGTTAAGATATTATGAGATATACTTACTATTTTTAATTGCCAAATTATGGGTAAGTATGTATATTGTATAGTTGTTTACAATGAAACTTTTACATGCACACAATCCAGGTACATACGGATTCGAAACATGGTCGTTAAATTAGTATTGCAATGAAGTCAGAGTCACTCAGCGAGTAATTCTGCAGACAGAGAGAACTAGGCTTCACTTATACTGGCAGGCTTTAAATGTTACCTACATTTTGATGCTAGGTAGGCTATGAAACGACTAGGTATCTTTGACTTCACCACGGATTTCACGCATATTTCAAGTCACCCTTAGCCTAATATTTGACAGATCGAGAGTTTTCTCACTCTAGTTCACTCTGCAAGTAATGTAGATAAGCTGTCAAAATTGGAATAATTGCTATTAATTACGAGAAAGGGTCAACCGATTGCCAAAGGGTGCATATTTATATTTAAATTCGCCTTTGATGTGCCCTGAAGGGCCTTTAATTGAATGAGTAATTAATTAGACAACACACAGGCGGGTCCTGCTGTTCCTGAAATTATAGTGGTTAAACAGAGTTCGTTTGGCCTTTGTTACTAATGCCCCGGCCACATTAACGGTCATCAACGCGATGTTCAACGGCGTTTCCCGTTACGTACCTGTAGCCACGATCAACGTAAAAATGCACGTAAGTATAATTATAAAAGCTGTCAGGTGCACCTGAACTGTTTCTGGTCATGTCGGATTGCCGTCCCGATTGATCGGATTCACTCAGTTAATCCTTTTCTATGCGATGGCAGACTTTTTGCGATCATAATGGATGACTCAGGAGTGCAGGTTCCTTGACGATGTTTTCCTTCACCGTTATAATATGCTAGTGATACCTACTTAATTATTGCTTAAAACGCACATAACTCCGAAAAGTTTGAGATGCGTACCCGGGCTCGAACCTTAGACCTCCAGAACTGGATACTGACGACTCAACCACTAGGCTATCACTGCCCAATATTTGAACAGGAAATGATAACAATACAAAAAACCGGCCAAGTGCGAGTCAAACTCGCCCACCGAGGGTTCCGTAATCGGATATTTTTGTCAACATTTTCCACGATAAATCAAAAATTATTATGCAAAACAGTAAATAAATGTCTGTTTTAGAATGTAGAGGTAAAGCCCTTTCATATTATGATACCTCACTTGGTATAGTTATCTTACTTTGAAAATTGAAACACATTTTAATTTTTTTTTTAATGATGTAACCACAAATTCACGGTTTTCAGATTTATTCCTTGACTTGTGCTATAAGACCTACCTATCTGCCAAATTCATGATTCTAAGTAAACGTGAAGTACCCTATAGGTTTTCTTGAGAGACACGACGGACAGACAGACAGTCAGACAACAAAGTGATCCTATAAGGGTTACGTTTTTCCTTTTGAGGTACGGA
The DNA here is from genome assembly GCF_905333055.1 of Maniola jurtina. Lineage (NCBI taxonomy): Eukaryota > Metazoa > Arthropoda > Insecta > Lepidoptera > Nymphalidae > Maniola > Maniola jurtina. Next base: position 12,543,972 of record NC_060044.1, read on the forward strand.
ACCCTAAAAATGCATCATAATAACAGCTGAAACTGTACATACAGGCACTGTGGCCTACTTCCTTAAAAAGTTGATTAAAATACTCCTTCAAAGACTTCCTTTAAAACAATGAAGCAACGCAAACAAAAGCAGCAGTCCTGATTGATGTCGGCCATTTACCAGTCGGTGGCGAGATTAAAAGAAATCTCGAGAAGAGCTTTTCCACTTTCCTTGCGTATCTTGCTTGAACCAGCTTTATTTACTTTAAAAGCTTACTATATTATGGAAAATTAAAGGAAAACCGAGCATTTGATCACTGATAAGTCTTTTTAGCACGGAAATTTGTGATTATCATACATTTTCTGTAATCGCATTTGGCATGTTGCTGACTGAGTTTCTTGCTGGCTCTTCTCAGTGGAATGTACGGTACGAACCGACGCGACGTAGCGCGACAAAGATATTTTATACAGGTTATAACCAGAACGCTAGCAAAGACTTAGCGTTATACTAACCGACTACCTAAATGCAACCCAATGCAACTTTAATAGATAAATTGCCTTAGTTTGCCTTAGTAGTTTTAGTGATTTAATATTTTTCAAACCCGCAATGTATAGCGTGCAAAATTCGAGTCAATGCCCCACCTACGACGCAGCAGTGACTCCGAGTGACCTACTTACGCAACTTTCGTTCACCTCTATCGTCAGTCAGATGTTTTATTTGCAATATATTGTGAACTTTTAAAAATACAGGATATTTTATTTAGTTTTTCGTGTTTTTTGTATGGCAATTGGCATCATATCGTAATCATCAGTATTATCACCTGTCTTCATTTTTGCTAGCTTTCTGGTGATACCCTGTATGAGTTTGTATGGAGCAAGGCCCAGCCTCATCGTGTCGCGCAGCGCAGCGCAAATGGATTTTTTGGACCTCAACTTCAAATCATGACGCAATACTCCGAATCCCGTGTACCCTCATTATACGGAATATTCCCGCATACACTTCCGCCGAGCCCCTCATAGTTTTATTCCCAATTAAATTCGTTCCTGACCGATTTATGCAAAGAAAACATCATATTTTTCTCCCGGGGTTTAACGAGCGCGATTTAACCTAGTTTCCGCTTAACTAGATGCAAATCGAAGTAATTTCTGTATTTATACACGTTTTCTACTCTCTTTTTTAGGGTTCCGTATCCAAAGAAAAAATGAACCCTCATAGGATCACTTCGTTGTCTATCTGTCTGCCTGTCGTGTCTGTCAAGATCCGTCAAATGAAACAAATCTTACGAATAGAGTATTTCCCGTTGCTTTTATGAGTGAAAAAAAACCGGTCAAGTGCGCTCGCTCTTGAAGGGTTCCGTACATTGTACAAGATATACCTAACACTTCTATATAGAACACTGCAAGTTAATTTTCATTCTAAAAAAAGTTTCTTTCTTTCTTTCTTACTTTCTAGCTGGTTCTTCTCGGTAGGAAAGACATTCCGAACCAGTGGTAGATGCTCTTGACGATTCAAAAGTACTTGTAAAAGTCTGATTGAATAAAAATATTTTGAATTTGAATTTAATGACGGACTGCGGAATCTCTATATGATTTAGTAAATCATTTTTTTCTATGGGACCTACCTACCTGCCAAATTTTATGTTTTTAGGTCAACGGGAAGTATCCTTTTCTTGACAGACATGACAGACAGCGGGCAGACAGGCAGACAGAGAGATAGACAGACAACAAATTGATCCTTTAAGGCTTCGTTTCTCCTTTTGAGGTACGGAACCCCAAAAATCATGAAAGACGAAGATGAAGATAGTCTTTAGATTAGGCTATAAAACAGTTCTACCTGCAAAATTACTTATAATCGTCTATTGCTCAAAGAGTGTACTTTTCCAGAACAAGTTTGCTGTATTTACTAGAATATTAATGTTGTAATGAAACAACATGTGCACTTGTTAGTTGGCGAGCAGCCAAAGCCATTCTGATGTCAAAGGATTCCTGCTACCAAGAAGTGTTAACACCGCCTACAACATTTACTAGTCGTCCAAGATCCCATTGCCGTCAGGCCTTCCTTTGAGAAACAAAATGTGTGGGATAGAGTAGTACTTTTGATGTACACATACAAAAATTTCTTTGTTTTTTACTAACCCGCGACCCAAAAAGAGGGGTGTAATAAGTTTGATGCCTGTATCTGTGTATCCGTGTATCTGTCTGTGGCATCGTAGCTCCTAAAATAATGAACCGATTTTAATTTAGTTTTTTTTGTTTGAAAAGTGGCTTGATCGAGATTGTTCTTAGATATAATCCAAGAAAATCGGTTCAGCCGTTTGAAAGTTATCAGCTATTTTCCAGTTACTGTAACCTTCATTTGTCGAGGGTGTTATAAATTTTGAATTTACACTTGAAATTATGGTAGATATGCTCGTAGACAACCTATCTCCATTCCAAACAGCCAAAACGTACTAATCATTTTAGTGTGAAGGAGTAACAAAATATCAAAACAAACAAAGTTTCACTTTTATAATATTGTAGTAAGATAATATTAGTATGAATTTCAGCTTTGCAACATCTGAATGAATGACAGACGGACAGCAAGGTAATCACATAAAGTGTTCCGTTTATTACTTTCAAGTACTGAACTCTAAAAATGGTTCCACGTTAACGTTTTTGCGGCTTAAACTCGTAGATAAACTTGCGGGCATCTGAGGGTACATTATGAGGTCGTAAATATATAATACATCAGATAGGAAAATACTTCGGAAACTCCCTTTTGGCAATAAAACTGGTATTTCAAACATGTCAGGTAATAAACTCAAAAGTCTCGCGCGCCACACTTTAAAAGCAGAGTTCGGAACAAATAGATGTGGCAGACAAAAAAAACCGGCTAAGTGCGAGTCAGACTCGCGCACTGAGGGTTCCGTACTCGGGTAATATTTTCGACATTTTGAACGATAAATCAAAAACTATTAGGTATAAAAATAAATGAAAATCTGTTTTAGAACATACAGGTAAATCCCTTTCATATAATTTCCCATTTGGTAAGGTTATCTTACTTTGAAAATTGAAACACATTTTAATATTTTTTTTATGATGTAACCACAAACTCACGGTTTTCGGATTTATTCCTTTACTTGTGCTATAAGACCTACCTACTTGTCAAATTTCATGATTCTAGGCCAATGGGAAGTACCCCATACGTTTTCTTGACCGACACGACGGACGGACGGACGGACAGACAGACAGACAGACAACAAAGTGATCCTATAAGGGTTCTGTTTTTCCTTTTGAGGTACGGAACCCAAAAAATCACGCACACACAACATGCCAATTGCCAACTGACCCGATAATGACTGTAGAGACCGTTTTACTGATATGACTCGTGAGATAGGGTGTAGATAACGGAAAGGTGACATTTAATGTGAAAATTAACGACGTCGCTATCAATAGTCAGGTTATCCAACAGATTTTTACTAAATTTAAACTTAAGAGTAAGTATTCACATCTTTTTATTACTAATGTACCTAATAAGAAAAGGACAGACAAACTTAATTTAATTTAAAACTGTCATACCTCGTCACTTTATACCCCAGTCTTGAGTATGTAGTGTTTTTTGTAGAGTAGCACTTTTGAAGATAGACAATTATAATAGACAGATATTCTAAATTTAGAGAAAAAGATGCCAAAATCGACGCCATTGCCTTCTTCTATTCGTTCCGAGCTCTGTAGCATCTCGCATAGAATTCACCTGGAACGCGCCATATTTCCTCCAAGCGAAATGTAATTAATCAAAAACTTTTCAGAATTCGCCCCATCCCCTTGAAGGCGTCAAGAATGTCCAGGAGAGTCCCGGAATGTCCCTGAACGTCCCGGTTCAGTCCCGCATATTTTGAAAAGAAATATTTTCAATGGCCATTGTTGGTGTTAATATAATGCTTTCGCGGGATTAAACTAAGCTGTTTCGGAATGTGGGACGGTTTTATATTTTAACAATGTTTTCTCGATTCACGAGTATTTCGGATAGGATTGAATTTTATTTTCATATCTAAATATTTTTATGTCTGTTTCGAACTAATTTGTTTGTTTGTTATATACCCTTTCCTGTATATTAAAAAAATATTAATCTTTTGATAGTGCGGACAAGGTGATAAAAAGGTGCGTACATAGTTCATAGTAATTAATGAAGGGGGTTGATTTTCGAGAAATCGTTAAATATAATCAATAATTGTATTAAGATTACCTTTTTTATTCATTAGGTAGGTATAGGCAAGCGCTTGACCTTCACATCTGATGGAAAGTGATGATGTGGTACCTAGAACTTCAACATTATTTTTTACTGTTAACACACATGGCTTTCGAATAATTTCCAAGAGGTTTTAACTAGAGACATTCAAATTATAAGGCACTGGTCACCACGGCCCGCTGGACCGATGACCTGAAGAAGGTGACGGGGAGCGGGTGGATGAGGAAGGCGGAGGACCGTGTTTGGTGGCGCGCTCTTAGAAAAGCCTATGTCCAGCAGTGGACGCATACAGGCTGATGGATGGATGGACGGATGGATGGTCACCAGTGCGCTAGGCCGGTCGAGGAGTTAAATAAACACAAAGACAAAACAACAAGCCCACATTAATATTCGGCGGGTGTTGCTCGCAGGTGCTTTCAAACTTACTCCGAATTACTTGAGATCACCGTCTTGATGTCACTGGCTCCCCGCCAGACGGACTTACTCTGGTGAGATAGAAGCGAAGCAAAAACGATACAAAAAGTATCTACTTGTTATATATATTGGATATATTTGTTATCTTAAATATTTGCACACTAATAATTTAGTAGAAAGTTAAGGCCTCTATTCATAAATTTCAATCTTATTGTACCAACTTTCTTGCAAATAAATTATCTTATCTTATCTTACCTTACCTTTTCATCAGTTGTTAGATGAAATATTAAGAAAAAGTAAATAGTTTATTAAACAAATAAGAAAATATAAGCACAGTGTCTTCAGTCTTGACCAGCTCATCATCTGCAAGAACGAAATTTATTATCATCATCAATCGATAGACGTCCACTGCTAGATATCTTAAAGGGTCTTTTGTAGGGACTTCCACACTTCTAATGGGAGTGAAAATGACATTTATAGGCCAATAAAATGCATGGTATAATAATAATCATTGGTCAAGCGCATACCTATTAACCGATAGAGATCTAGACATAACGTCGCTGCGCGTGCGAAACCGCGTAAGAGCAGTTTGTAAATACCGCGTAACAGCAAAACGCGCAAAATTGAAATATCGTGCTGGCCGATTCTAAACGCTTATTGGCTTCTATTAGACTTCACCTGAGTTGAATTATCCAATGAGAAACGTCAGTTTTGCTATCGAAACAATACCGCGGAACAGGAGGAGGCCTGAAGTTGGAAGCAAGTGCGCGTATTTACTACGGCCGGTGAGAAAAATGTGCTGCAGTCAGTGTATGCTCCCGAAAATAATTATTTTGCCGTGATTAACCAACATGTAAGTATGTTTTAAATGTTTATTATTTTTCGTTTATAATGAGCTCATACTAAAATATTTAAATTACATGTAATTCTGTTTTAATTTAATGGTTCTGACCAATGTAAACCCTAACAAGTATTTACGTGGTCTTGACATCACTCACATTTATTTGTTTTGTTAAGTTACGCGGTATTGCATTTTACTGAAACTTATAAATAAGTTATAAATAATTCATTTCTTATTTATAGATAAATCCCTTGCATTCTCAAGTAAGTACCCAAATGATGGAGGACCGATAACTTTATTTTGGAAGAAAAAATATATAAAAAAAACGTAAAGGAGATAAAAATAATTGGAAAAGAATGAAAAATAAGAGAAAGAGAATGATGGGAAAAGAGAACGTTGGATTTAAAAAAGAGGGCACAAAATTTGTTCAGAACGATCCTAAGCCAGCAAGAATAATGGGGCCAATATTATGTATGTCAACAAAATGCTTCAGTGGTAAAGCTATGTATTGTTCAAAATTAACGGAAGAAGTTCGATCTGAAATATTCAATAACTACTGGAAAATGACTTGGCAAAAAAAATGTACATAATATCTTCAATGGTGGATAAAAAACCTTAATCTAGAAAAACTACCTAAATTTAATGATAAAAAGAAAGAGTTTGCCTGAAAACGTTTTTGGATACATTGGGTATAAAAAATGGACAGCTCGCTATTGGCTTGGAGATGGGACAAATAGACATTGTTGCACTTGGCTATGGCTAGGAACGTAGTAATAACTCAGAAGTACTTGGAGAAAGGCCACACGCAGATGGAAGTGGATTCAGTCCACACGGGGATTGAAAGCCGCAATAACAAAGGAAGCCAAAAAAGTACCAAGCCCTTATGAAGTTATTACACCTGATTATACGTTTTTTAAAGATTTTGGTCTTAAAGATTACCAGATTTATGAATCAATAAGACCTGGCTGAGGAGCGGGTGATCATTGTGTGATTGATATAAAAGCACTGAGATATAATCCAGATGGCACCATAGAATATAAACTCCACTTTTCAGATGATTTTGTCCCATTGCCTAGAAGACCAAGGAAGATTACGTGTGTGACTAACAGTACGCCTTCGCTTTATGAATCCAGGTAAACCAATTCCCAAGACAAATTATGATCACCTACAGGAGCTAAAGAGTTTCATACTTTTTATGATAATTTACCTTTCAAATAATTTTAAGTTACTATTTTGACTGTAAAATGCTGTAATTATCAGAATTTAATTAGAATTTAAGAGCAAGTAGCAAATAGATTATTGTTGTTATTATTATTACTTGTTTATTAAATCTTTAATTGAAAACATTTAAGTACCTGACACAAGAATTGTTGATGAAGTTTTTGTGATTATTATGGAAGAACTTAGAAGAAGGTTTATTTTTGTTATTTAAAGTTTTATATTCTTATAAAAATATTTTTTGTTTCTTCTATGTATGTAACTACTTACGCATAATGTTTAAGTAATAATAAATAGTTATTATTTTTTAGTTTTAGATGGTTATTTTGATCTCTTTCATAAGAAGTCTGAACCCTTGTTTTAAGATCTGTGTTAAAAATTATGAATAGGTAACTAATAACTTTTTGTAAACTGATTTCCTGATATTTAAGTACATAATATTTATGTTCTATTATATTGTTTTCGACTTTTTTTCTAATAATAAATACAACCCTTTACGAATTGTTTTGTTTCAAAACCGCGTACCTTTGATAAAAGTCTACTTATTTTGTAAAATTAGTCAAAACAAAGTCGCGTAAGTGACTTTACACAAAATCTAAGCCAACTACAAGTAAATTTACGTCATTTTCCAATAAAGAAAGTTATAAAGAACTATCTGTTAAGTTCAGTCAGTAATATCAATTGAAATCGCTGAGATATTAAGTTTTTTCTTCCTCCTGTAAAATCATGAAAAAGCAAATACGCGGTCTTTACAAGTTGCTCTTACGCGGATTCGCACGCGCAGCGACGATAAGTCTTTTGTAGAGAGCTCCTCATGCCAAAGTCTTGCGCTGTCTAGCCCACGGTTTCCTGCTACTCGTTTTTTTAATAAAAAATAGCGAGCAAACGATCAAGCGGGTCACCTGATGTTAAGTGATTATCGCCGCCCATGGACATTTGCAGCACCAGAGGAACCGCCAATGAATTGCCAGCTTTTTAGAAATTTTTTGGTTCGCCTCTTGAGTAACCCCATGTTATAATCTGGCCGCACCGATGGGAATTGATTCCACAGTCTGCATGTGCGTGGAAAAATGGATTTGGCACAACGATTTTTGATGTTGTCTGTACACTATAGTGAAGGATCTGCACTTACTTTCCAGTGCAAATCGCCATTTCAGTATCTTGGGACCCAGACGACTATCAATCATTACGAAACTATTGAAATATGGGGCTATAGGTACTGAACAAAATTGTAAGCAGCAAAAATTATATGCAAAATGGGATAATCTGACAAGAACTGAATTATTCATAGAATGTAACATCGCATCCAGAATAAGTCGCCGAGATAATCGCGGCCTGTGCCAGCTTGTGTAATTTTGACAAGTTTAAAATTCGCCCTCCGTCTGTCACTCCAACACGTACAGTGCCTTGTTGTATTTATTAGGTGCCTTTTACTTGCTTTTGAGCCTCCGCCATCTTTCTACCCCATCTGTACGTATTTTGCACCACAGCAATATTAGATACTATCACACTAATATTATGAAGGCGAAAGTTTGTGTGTATGTTTGTTACTCCTTCACGCAAAAACTACTCGACAGATTTGGCTGATATTTGTAATGGAGATAGATAATACCCTGGATTAGCACAGCAAGACTACTTTTTATCCCGGAAAATCAAAGAGTTCCTACGGGATTTCGAAAAACCTAAATCCACGCGGACGAAGTCGCGGGCATCAGCTAGTATTAGATATTACCTAGATATGTACCTCCTACAAGATGCACGCAAATTCGTCTGCATGGATTGAGGTTTTTTAAAATCCCGTGGATATTCAAAATTAATTCAATTTTTCTAAATAAAAATAGACTATGTCTATCTTCGGGTTGCAAACTATACCTAATATTTCAATATAATATACTTTACTAGAGGATGCCCGCAACTTCGTCCGCGTGGATTAAGGTTTTCAAAGATCCCGTGGGAACTGTTTGATTTTCCGGGATAAAAAGTTGCCTATATCAATGACATAGAGACAAGCTACCACGGTCAAGCGGATGGGTCTTTAGGAATCCCACTCCTTGATTTTCCGGGATGAAAAGTAGTCTATGTCCGTCCCCAGGATATAAGCTAACTCTGTACCAAACGTCAGAATCGGTTAAACTGCTGGGGCGTGAAAAGGTAGCAGACAGACAGACAGACAGACACACTTTCGCATTTGTAATATTAAGTATGGATATGGATTAAGCATTTGGTTCCTTGTGGATTGAATATCACTTGCTTTAACGCTTTAGGAAAACATCGTGAGGAAACCTGCATGCCTGAGAGTTCTCCATGTTCTCAAAGGTGTGTGAAGTCTGCCAATCCACATTGGGCCAGCATGGCAGACTATGGCCTAAACCCTTCTGAGAAGAGATCCGTACTCAGTAGTGGGGCGGAAATGGGTTAATCATGATGATGATGATATCATGGACTTCCGCAAGGTAACGCCTGTTTCTATACAACGTACCCTATTACTGGACGGTCACTGTGCAGTGTTCGCGAAGTCTTTGATTAATTTTTTACGCTACACTTTGACATGGCCGTCCACCGCTGTGTCCCCTTTCCCGTCCCCTCCGGCGGTACTGAGGGTCCGGTTAAATCAATTTTCCAATTTTCGGACTTACACGGGCTTATTGAGCCACACGAAATAGGGACTTTAACTACTTGGGAATCGTATGTTGTACCTACACGTTTATTTACTGTTCATATTTTTGTTTTATTTTGATGCTTTCTGAATGAGATGGAGAAATGGAGCTTTTTTGTATAATAATATTACTATAATACAAAAAGTTTGTTTTACAATATTTTTAACTAATGTTTTTTTTTCCTGTCACTTTAATTTTCTGTTGTTTCTGTAATTTTATTTTTCTGTGTTTCTGATAATTTAATTTTTTATTGTTATTTTACTTATTGGTTGTTTCTGTTAATATTTTATTGTTTGTTGTTTGCGTTATTTTTTTTTGTTATTTCTGTTATTTTATTTTTGTGAACATTTTTTTTAATAGGGTAATAATGGGATGATAAATAAATAAGAAAAATGTTGTAATTAAGCTATAATATTAGGAAAATATTAAACCATTCTTTAAAATTGTACTATTTTATTTGTTTTTTTTTTCAATCAAGAAGTAATATGCTTGCCTGGAAGAGAACACCTTAGTGATAAGATCACCCTCTGTTTTTAAAATGTTTTGGTACTGTTATTTTTTATCTGGTAAACAAAACATTTTTGGATACCGAAATAAAAATAAATGTTTACCTGAAATTTTTTTTATGCTTTGACAGTTTTAGCATTAAAAATCTATCAATTTCACATAAGTTATCAGTCAAAGTGTATTTGGCGCCCCAAATTGAAATCATTAAACCTTTTGATACCACCAAAAACAAAAGCAATTAATACCCAAAACGTCAAAGAACACAATAACAATTTAGCGATTCGTGTCCCCACGGAAGTAGGCATTAATAAAGCTTCCGTCAGCAACATCTGACGCATAATCGTAGACATAGGGTAAACGCGCCAATTACACGCCCTCGGTGATTGACGTTTGCCCGCAAAGTGCTTTGTGCTGTCCGGAAAAATGTTTTTCGATGTTAACCCTTCTTACAACGACCTCAAGGGTAAGGTTATTAAAGGGAAATACAAGAAAAATATGTATTGGCGAATTTTTACTTTGGTTTTTGGTAGCTATATTTTGAGCCTTTGATATAGTAAAATTCTGATTCACTCTACATGTATCATTCTTGTGTTAAAATATATATATTAGTTTTATATTAAGTACTATCTTATATATTGTTTAGTATATACGTAGTTATGTAACTTATTATGTATTGTAATGTCTAGCATTAGTCAAACTCAAACTCAAAATCATTTATTCAAAGTAGGTACTATTTGTACACCTTTTGTTGGTCAGAATTGTTAGATTTGTAATATGATATAGTGGTAATAATTAATTACGTAAACTTAAAACTAAAGCTACGGGGGTTCCTAAAGCGCCCGAGTCTGAGAAGAGCCCACAACAAACTCAGCCAGGTTTGATTAATTATAATATTTTTATAGAAGTAGGTCGTAAGGTAAATACGCCAGTTACACGCCGCCGGTGATTGACATTTTCCCACAAAGTGCTTTGCGTTGTCAGGATTTTTTTTGACCATTAACCCTCCTTAAAACGTCGTCAAGAGAGCTATTTCTAGAGGAAATTTTAGGCCTTGCCTTCAGTGTCCTACGTGTGTTGTGGCTTGCGTAGTATTTCATACGTGAAACTCATAGTCTAAAGCTAAAAGCCCTGAGGTTGAAGAAAATAGGAAAAATGGACAAGACCAAGTCCGACTCACACACGAAGAGTTTCGTGCTTTCGTACAAGAAATAACACTTTTATTTTTTTTGTTGAAACCATAAAGTCACGGTTTTCAGATTATTACTTGTGCTGTTTAAGACAGTACTATCTGCCTTTCATGGAAGTCAATGGGAAGCACTCTATAAATTTTGATTCCCTTGACTGATCTTGACAGACAGACAGATTTACAGAAAACGTTGTGATCCTATTAAAAATTACTTTTAGCCATACTTTTTTTTACCAAATGTAGGGTTGTAGAGTTAGGGCTTATAACTAGAGTTATTTGTTATTTTGTTTATAAATGGGATACAGTCAAGAGCACTTAAGAGCTACATACGAGTAAATACCTATACTTTGGGCAGGCCCCATGGGCAGCACAAATCGAAGCTTAGTTAGGGGCTTGGCTCTACTAGAGATCTCATATTATCTTTTTAACAGTTAATGAACTTATGAGTCTTGGTAACCAAAACATGAAATGTTTTTGGGGCAATATTATTATCTACTATCATATTTATGTTCGTTTACCTAACTTTATCCTTACTTGACACATCCACAAAAAAGGGAGAAAACTTGACATTTTCTTGCAATATTCATATTGGGTTTTTCCTTACAATTCCTAAGGGATATGGACTAAAAAACGAATACGCGAATATCGCTTACAACTGCCTCTGGGGTATATTGTACCGTTTGTATTGAGATTAAGGTATCTCGATATCGTATCGTATTCTACTAGAGAATCACCTTTGCTGCTGTGTTTTCATTTTTTGTAGCAATTTTTATACATTTTCTAAAAAAGGGTTAGCCCCCATTATTAACATGGAGCTAAAGTACAATATAGTGATAAGTATATCATCATCAAAATCAACCCATTGCCGGCCTACTACTGAGCACGGGTCTCTATTCAGAGTGAGAAGGGTTTAAGGCCATAGTCCGCTACGCTGGTCCAATGCAGATTGGCAGACTTAACGCACCTTTGAATAGGTACATGTAGAACTCTCAGGCATGCAGGTTTCCTCACGATGTTTTCCTAAGTGATATTTAATTGCTTAAAACGCACAAAAGTTAATATTTAGAGGTGCGTGCCCGGGATCGAACCCCCAACTTTCGATTAAAAGCCGGAAGTTCTAACCATTAGGCTATCACAGCTTTATAATTATATGATAAAATATATTAATTGAATAATTTTTTTTTAGTTAAATTGTACTTGATCCCTGGTCCCTAGACACTTTTGATGTGTAATATCCAAAGTATTTGCAGAACTAATATCGTCATCTTAGCACGACTTAAAGCAAAGCAGACCCAACAATATTGCAATCCTGAGTAAGCAGCTTATAGCCAGACTGGACCGCCTATGACCTAGCGGATTACTGAATATACCCACCGGGTTTAATAAAATACTACCATCCGCCCTCTGATATTCTATTTAAAAAAAAAAACTTAACTGCAAAAAGTATTTTTAGGGTTCCGTACCTCAAAAGGAAAAAATGAAACCCAGACAGACAGACAACGAAGTGATCTTATTATTATCAAAATCGGTTCATATTTGGTGAAAAAATCGCGTAACAAATATACAGTCGAATTGAGAGCTTCCTCTTTTTTTGAAGTCTGTTTAAAATACGACTGTAGTACGGAACCCCCAGTGCGCGAAACTAACTTGCACTTGGCTGGTTTATTTTAGTTACTGCCAAAAAGGGGGAATTTTCAATGATCTCAAAAGTGTTAACTGTCTTTTGAAACGTAGTTTGCAAGAAAAAAAATCGCATCACACTAATATTATAAAGGCGAAAGTTTGTATCTGTGTGTGTGTGTGTGTGTGTGTGTGTGTGTGTGTGTGTGTGTGTGTGTGTGTGTGTGTATGTTTGTTACTCCTTCACGCAAAAACTACTGCACGGATTTGGCTGAAATTTGGAATGGAGATAGATAATATCCTGGATTAGCACATGGGCTACTATTTATCCCGGAAAACCAAAGAGTTCCCGCGGGATTTCGAAAAACCTAAATCCACGCGGGCGAAGTCGCGGGCATCGGCTAGTAAGTACATAAAATTTTTCTACATTATTTAATCAAGCCTTGTTTTACAAAAGGCATCTACACATTTTTATTTGGTTTTAAGAATGGTATCAAGAAATTCACCATAAGACACCTTAAGACACAAATAAAGTCATTCTGGTTGCTATTCTGATCTCATAATAAATGTATGGCGTATCTCGTAAGAACAAGGGCGCATTAGCATTGCCTTAAGTACGTAGGGCAATCTAACATCAATCAGGCGTCCCCTTCCGCTCCAGGTCATCGCACCAACCAGATATATGAACAAGAGTACTTTAGGCACTCGAGAAACAAAGCCTGTACCCTTAGCACAAGTTTGCGCATCTCGACAACGTTAGTAGATTCCGAGTATCGAAAGTGGTGTTTCCTACCAATTACAATCCGGATATCTTTAAAACAAGAGTGAATAGGCACCTTCTAGTTAAACGCGTCCCATCTTAGACCACATCATCACTTTCCATCAGGTGTGATTGTGGTCAAGCGCTTACCTATAGTGAATAAAAAAAAAAAAGACAACAACGTTAGAGCTAAATAGACTTAAAATGATTTGTTTAAAGTTCTACTTTCAGTGAAGAGATGGGGTCATCTGTGATGACTGAACTCAATAAAGGGTAGCGGTGTTGCGTCAGTGCACCAACCAGATATACGAGTATGAACAGGAGTATCTTAGGTACTCGAGAAATAAAGCCTGTTTGTACGTTTGTCACGAGTTTGTAATCTTGACAACGTTAATAGGTTCCGAGCATCAAAAGATACCTAACAATGTCAGAGCAAATCTTGTTCTTACTTGAAGTGAAGAGACCGGGTTGTCTCTGACGAAGGAACTCAATCGAGGGAGGGAGCCTAAAAAGAGTTGAGGTTAGGTCTTTTGGTTTATTGGTGGTTGGAGTTCATTTCGTCTGTGAGTGCTAATATCGGTATTGTTAGTTTCAATAGCTGCTATTATGGATTTTTAATTCATTGTTTCCGCTTGGAGCGATGGATGGACGAATTTAATAAAACCTTAGATGCAACAAGGCGGATTATCAGTTTAATTTTTTTTTTAATTTGACGTTACGATAATCGAAATCTGTTAAAGTTTGTCGAAATGTGCAAGTTTGTACTAACCCTATACCCACGGGACCCGAATAAAGAACGTATGGTGCTATCTAAAGTTTGACAGTTTGAATCACCGTAGTAGTCTCCTCGGGGTCTTAGGATAAATCCCTTTAAGTATATTTTGACTAACTATGCAGTGGAGGTATTGAGTTTTTTAACCCCCGACCCAAAAAGAGGGGTATTATAAGTTTGACGTGTGTATCTGTGTATATGTCTGTGGCATCGTAGCTCCTAAACTAATAAACCGATTTTAATTTAGTTTTTTTTGTTTGATCGAAGTGTTCTTAGCTATAATCCAAGAAAATCGGTTCAGCCGTTTAAAAGTTATCAGCTCTTTTCTAGATACTGTAACCTTCACTTGTCGGGGGTGTTATAAATTTTTAATTTACACTTGTTTGTAGAGTGTTAAATCCTGGTCATAAACCTATGGATTCAGAGAACTTAGTAATGGATACTACCTATCCATATTAATATTATAAATGGGAAAGTATGTCTGCCTGATTGCTAGCTTTTGGCGGCCCATACGTTCAACTCATTTTAATGAAATATGGAACAAAGGTACCTTGTATCTAGGATGGACATTTTTGGTATCGGAAAATCAAAGACTTCCCACGGGATTTTTAAGAAATCTAAATCCACGCTGGCGAAGCCACGGGCATGTGAATATCGTTATACATAAGCCTGCTATAAATAGGTAGCTATAATATCTATAGAAAATCTTGAAATTCAACATACTAATTAAATTAGACCAAATTGTTTAGTCTCGTAAATTGAATATAACAACACTATTTAGTTGGAGGCTTCTACAAGGCGTTTACAGAATCGTAGGCTTATAAAGCTGAGGACGAATGGGGTGGCTTAATTGAAACTTGATATTGTTTCCGTTGTCAATAAGTCCGACGTAATAAATGTATGAGCGAACTAGCTCATTTTAACAGGCTTTAAGTGAGCTTTAGTTTGTTTTTGTCTGTATTTTTAACTAGATGATAATCGTAACTTCGTTCGCGTGGATTTTGTTTTGAAAAATCCTGTGGGAACTCTGACTTTTTGGGATAAAAGTATAATAAAGTATGAAAAAAGCCTATGTCCATCTCGGGGATGTAATCTAACTCTGTGCCAAATAGACGATGCCTGATGATGATGATGATGATGACTTCATCCGCGTTGATTTGGATTTTTAAAAATTCCGTGAGATTTTTTTTTCATTTTCCGAGATAAAAGTAGTATTTCCATCCCCAGAGTGCAAGCTATATCTGTGCAAACCGATTAAATGGATGTGTCGTGAAAAGCTAGCAGCAGACAGACACACCTTCCCATTTATAATATTAGTATAGATTGATTTTGGTCATATTCCCAGTAATTTAAAACTACCAACCCTATACTTGCTGTGTACTGTGTAGATCCAAAAGACTTACATACGTGTTATTTTGGAAACTCAAATAATTTAAGTAAGCAGTGATGTTTGTTTGAGAAAATCTAAATCATTAGGTAACTTTTAAAATTCTAGTTTATCACGATATTCATTGAAATTTGTTCATGTTTTCTACTGATGACGTAAAAAGGTTTATTAGACGTATCGATACAATGGAAACGCGCTGTACTCAGGAGATTTTGGAGAAGTTATTTTGGGGGATTAGCGCGCTTGCTCCCGAGAGCACTTGGGGCAATTTAAAATATGTTTCGGTCTGAGCTGTTCTCTGTAGGTATATAGTCTAATCTAGAATAATTACAGGTAATTTACATTATGCAGGTTTAAAATTGTTATCTTATCAATTTTTTTGTTATCAAAAAAAAAATTCTCAATTTCTTTGTTTTGTCTCAATTTGATTTGCAGGAAAAGCCAAGTCACTGGAGCAAGCCGAAGTAGCCGTGTACGCTATGCTTATAATACTGAGCGGTCTCCATTTTAGGATTTTTCGATTTCAACTGAAAGTCCAAGAAGGAAACAGACAGACATACGACAATAAAGTGATCCTATAAGGGTTCCGTTTTCCTTTTGAGGTACGAAGCCCTAAAAGTAGTCTATGTCCATTGCCAGGATGCGAACTATCTCTGTACCCCTTTGTCAAAACATGTTAAAATAGATGGGCCGCGAAAAGCTACCGGATAGACAGACAAATAAAAGCTCAATAGCTCAGCGGTTAAAAGAACGGGCTTAAATCCGATAGGTCGCTGGTTCAAACCCCACCCATTGCACTATAATAGTGCAACGGGGGATTGCCTTACCTACTCCTAGACAAGCTTTACGCTTACTTGGAGCGGAATGGGAAATATTAGTCATCATGATAAACTTGGCTATTCTTTTCAAAAAAAAAAAAAAGACACACACTTTTGAATTAATAATAATAATATTAGTATGAATATGATCCGTATATTCGTTCACCCTATTTGGTATTATAAGAGGAGTAATGGGGTTTTTATTAAACTACTAGCGACCCGCCCCGGCTTCGCACGGGTGGACACTACCACGAAAAATCCTATCTATTTTCCGGGATAAAATATAGCCTATACGGATTCGGAAGAATCCCTCTAAGTAATGGTAAAAGAAATTTTGAAATCGGTCCAGTAGTTTTTGAGCCTATTCAATAAAAACATACAAAAATACAAAGGTTTCCTCTTTATAATATTAGTATAGATAATAGTTAATTAAAACGTTAGAGCAGGATGTGATTAGTTTCCATGGTGCTAAGCCGTTCAATTATTCCCAAACCATTAATACAATGTCATATGCGCGGTTATTATATGTATATGAACATTTAAATCCTGTATCAAATTATTAATTTATGTCAATTAAGGAACTTAATCGTACTATCGGGATTGTCAGGTCGGTCGACCAGTAGTGCGATTGATCGAGTAGATCCGAATAGTCAACAAATACCTATTTGCTGACGCTTTGGAAGTTTGTCATTCCCTGTATATGTGGATGAGTTGGTTCCACTTGGGACCTTTTCATAGAGAACCCAACCCTAATAACGGGTCGCCATTTGTTGAAGCACGCTTGGTAGGTGTCAAAAGTTGCGTAAACCCTGCGCTAATACTAACAATTTTATTGTTATTAGATGTTAACTTTTTTTTTTTTTAATTATATAGACTACAGCTTGGCTGCAATCAGACCTGCTAGCAAGTGATGATGCAGCCTAAGATGGAGCGCGCTTGCCTAGAAGTTGCCTATTCACTCTTGACTTGAAGGTACCCATATTATAGGTAGAAGGGAAAACTGACGCCGGAAGGGCGTTCCATATCCTAGCGGTTCGAATTAGGAACGAGGAAGCAAATCGTTTCGTACGTATTCGAGGAATTTCGACTACGTACGGATGCAGACCTTGACGATGCCTGGCAGTACGATGGTAGAAAGGTGAAGGAGGAACTAGGTCAAAACTGATAATAATTGGGACCGTTTAGCGTACTTTCGTACGGAAACGAATGGTTAAATTCGGATTTCAAAGTTGATCCCAAATCCAGCTACCTACCGACTTTAGTTAACATTATTCCCTGGGTAAGCTATTATAGTAGGTAATACATGACGTCTATGTTACTGTATACTAAGTGTATTCAAGAATTTTTAAAAAAGTTTGAACAAAATATTTTGAAGATTTTCTTTGGATCACTGTTTTATTAGGTTTTAAAGAATTTCTGAAAGAAACGGAACAGGACAGGTGAGAAGTTAAGAAATTTCAAAACCATTTTAATGTACTCAGTTAGCTAATTTAAATTTTTATCGTATTTTTGTATAAGTAATCATACATTTTAGTTAACTAAATCTTATGGGTTCTTATGGTAAAATATCATTGGTCGAGTGTGAAGCAAACCTAAGGGAGTTTGGGGGGTGATGGAACGCAGCGCTATTAATTATATTACACGGCTGTGACAGCGGCAACTTTCTGGAACTTCATTACCTCCCTCACCCCCACCACACCTGGAATCCTGGAATTCCAACAATTCGTTGCTTCTGGATTGTTTAGTGTTAAAATGAAATGTTTTTGAATAAGTAGAGATTTAAAAAGGGTGGGGTCTATTTTGACGCAAAAGGGGAAGCAGTCATTTTAAACATTTCATAATATGTGCATCGTGTTCTGGAACAGATTCGTTTTTGTTTTTTTATAAACTCTTTAATGCACATAAAAATATAATAATATGTGTCTATGTATGTACGTATAATGTATATACATACATACATACATAACACATAATATGACAGGTTACAAAAAACATATATTTCATTTCATTCATTTATTTGTCAATAAAGCATATTTACTAGGTTTTTGCGATTTGTAAAAAAAAAAATGTGAGTTTATTCCGTTTCAGTGATTTATAAACTTTTATACTTAGTTATACACTGTAACAACCATGAAAATGCTTACCCAAAACTTCGACAAGTCCAATACTTTTAATGGATATTGAAAAGTATTTATATTAATGTTTAATACTGACCCGTTTCCGCCCTTGATTGGAATCAATCTTCCCAAAACTTTTCAACGTCAATTCGGGTTTAATTAAAAACTTTTTGCCTCCTTCTTAGTAGGGATGTTCTTGAACGAAAGATAAAATTGAACTTAATGTATATTTCATTCATGAGCTTGCGAAATGGAACTGTACACTTATAATAATTATTTCGTTCAGAGCTCACTAAATGGTTGGCTACTACGGTATCAGTTACAAAGTAATGGAAGATACCTACTGATCAGCTTTTTGTTCCTCAAATGAGTTTGAACTTCAGGAAGTTGCGCGTTAATTAGATATTTTGAATCTTATAATTTTGTTATATGTGTCATTCTTTACAAAAAGGTCAACAAGTTAGAAAAAAATGTTTCAAATCAAATCAAATCAAATTTCTTTATTGCCAAGGCCAAGTTTAAGGCCAAGGGATTGATTTAGTTACATTTTGTAAGTTAGTTACAAAATGTAACTAAATCTGAATCAGTTTAAGCGTCCTTGTGCAAGGAGACTTAAGTAAGTAAATGAATAGAATATGACCAAATACCAATAGATCTCAACTCAGGATCAATCTGCGGCACAACTACACTATTGAGCTGAAAGAGTGGTTATGTGATATAATTCTTTGAACCAAAAAATAAATTTGTATCACTCATTCTTTTCAATGATCCGTTTCGTGCAACACTAATCCTTTTGTGTTCAAAAGCCGACGTTGGTTAATTGCAAGTTCTTTATAAATGTTTCTTAGTCATTTTGTTTAATTTTATTAAGTGTTTTGGGGGGTGTAAAGGGGTGATACAACTTCTGTATAACGGTGTATTTCTATGGCATATTGAAGGGTGAAGTTGAGACGTGGAATGAATGGGAGTAATATAAAAGTTACTTTGCAAGAGGCTGCGCCATTTTGTATTAAAACTTTTGTCTTTATAAAATTCCTTATTATCTTTTTCTTTCATAAATAGAAAAATTATGTAAGTATGGGTCAATAATAATCAATTTGACGGTAGTTATTTATGCCATATTAGGGTCAGGAATAAATTTGATTGTTTCCTAATCACACTAATATTATAAAGGCGAAAGTTAGTATGTGTGTGTGTGTGTGTGTGTGTGTGTGTATGTTTGTTACTCCTTCACGCAAAAACCACTGGACGGATTTGGCTGAAATTCGGAATGGAGATAGATATTATCCTGGATTAGCACATAGGCTACTTTTTATCCCGGTAAATTAAAGAGTTCCCACGGGATTTCGAAAAACCTAATTCCACGCGGACGAAGTCGCGGGCGTCAGCTAGTCAGTTCTAAATATTCTATTTAAGTGTATGGAAGTCCCTACAAGAAAGCTTTGTCCAGCAGTCAACAGTGGGCGTCTATCAGTTGATAACGATGATGATGATGATGATGAGCTGTTGGTTTCCTATTCAGGGGCTCCGGCATTCAATCTCAGGCATTTAAGTTTTCGACGTTATGTGGGAGAAAACCTGTGAGAGAGACCTTACAATGCAGAATTGCAAAGTGAATACTTTCGAAACGTGCGTCGAGCGTGATCTATGGATTTGTATGATGTTACGTGGAGGCACTTGCGGCTTGCTTGGTGGCTGGCTTTTCCTGCATGCTTAGCAGTGGGAGGGCGAGTGGTGCATGCCGCTTGTCTTATGTTTTACCATACAAATTAGCCTTTTTCAGTGGATTATAGCAAATTTTATTCCTTGAATATCATGGACGTCCTCAAAGTAACTCCTGCCTCTATACAATAACTACTAAAGCCTTCAAACCCAAAACATGAAAATTCACGCGAAGGTTTTTGTTTTAACTGAACATCTCACAAAATTATCTTAATTTTTGGGGCCAACGTGTAATATAGCAAAATGGGTCATTAGATACCTAAAACAGGTGTTCAAACAAATTAAGTAATTAACTACTCACCCCTTTCCTCTTCGAAATTTCCATCCCCATTTAGATTTTCCTAAACGCACCCTGAGTCTAAATTAGATGTGGACCTTTTTATGAACCACTGCTTTGGAAAACGGTTTAAGTATAGGCGACATTTTATGTTCTAAGGCTGAGAACAAAATAGTCGCTAAAACGCAGCGTTTTTAAACGTTTCAGTTTTTTTATTTTATCAACATAACAAATGTTCAACAATTCTGCTTTGTGACACAGCAAAAAAAAAACTACGAAGGTTTGCATGTGTGTCATTCTGTTTTAGAATTACTATAACTACCTATTCAGACCTTTCAGGAGGTCGGGGGTCGGTCAGTCAGTAACCTATGTATGTATGTATGTATAATGTATATTGTAGGTATATACTTTATTGCTTCACAATACACAAATCACAGGTTACAGAAAAGAAAACCTATGTGCGTTTTAAGCAATTTAAATCACTCGCCTTAACGGTGAAGGAAAACATCATGAGGAAACCTGCATGTGTGAGAAAAGGTGTGGTGATCAAAGCTGTGTGAAGTCTGATAATCCGTACTGGGCCAGCACGGTAGACTTAGCCCTTACGCATTCTGAGAGGAGACCCGTGATCAGTAGTTTGCTGGCGATGGGTTGATCATGATGATGATGAAAATTTGGTTTATATAATCCATACTTCCATCCATACTAATATTATAAATGCGAAAGTGTGTCTGTCTGTCTGCGAGCTTTTCATGGCCCAACAAATGACCGATTTTGATGAACTTTGGTTTAGAGTTAGTTACATCCTGGGGACGGGCATAGGCTACTTTTTATCTCGGAAAATTAAACAGTTCCCATGGGATTCTTAAAAACCCATACGTTTAACTGATTTAAACTAATGGTACCGGGGTAGCTTGCGTCCCGGAAATTGACATAGGCAACCTTTTATCCCGGAAAATTAAATAGTTCCTACGGGATTAAAAAAAGTCTAAATCCTCATCTAGTTTAATTATATTTTTTGACCTCCTAAGCTGTTGTTCTGAACCTCTACCACTCATGATGGTCAAGTGTATATGTAAGTACTGAGTATGTATGTGAGTAAGATAAGTAAGTATATAGCTAAGTACGGAAAAATTAAGTCATAAGAAATCTGGGACCTTCCAAGATTCTGAAGCCTTCTTACAACTAGACCACTAAGGCCCTATAGAAACAAAAGGAACCTATGATTATGGTGCTCAAGCAATTGAATAGCCGAGTAAGAAATTGCTAAAATCTTGATAATCTTTAATAGTGAAGACATAAAGGTGATATTAGAACGGCAATCGTGTTCGCATCACTTACCTTCTAAGCAGTTCATGTAATGAAGGCTCGTTATGTTTAGGGTTGCCACATTCACATTTTGTTACTACATAAAAATTTGCCTCAGATTATCGGTAAATTACTAAAAAATTAAAATATATCGGTAAATTACTAAAAAATTAGCAGTAAATTACTAAAAAACTATCAGTTTTATAAAAACTAAAATCGATATAGCCTAGTGTGTGTAGTAACTTTGGTCTCGTAACTGCGAGGAATCGTCGCGTCGCGTCGAGCCCATTATTTCACAAAATACATCAATGTAAAAGTTAGAGCGCACACACACCTCTAACTTTTCAGAGTTCCGACTATGTGCATTTTAAGTAATTAAAAGTCACTTGCTTTGACGGTGCAGGAAAATATGCAACCCATGTATCTATAGAGTTCTCCATAATGATCTAAAAGGTGTGTGAAGTCTTCCAATCTACACTAGTAGACTCCTCTGAGAGGAGGTGCGTGCTCAGTATTGGGCCGGTGATGAGTTGAAATGATAATGAAGAGTCCAACGGCCTTCGAAGGGAGCATTCAATAGATTTGAAGAAGTAAACGAAACTCGGACCCTGCCGAGACAAAGCAAGGTATGAGAAGATTGTACTTGGATGCCAAGTGGCAACCCTAGTGATATTCCTCGTAATCGGATTGGCAGTGTGTAGTTGTAATGAACCCATTTCAGCATAGATTCCTAATGAAGCCATTACAGTGGGTATTATGTTATTGTTAGCCGAATAATTTCAGATACCCATAAATAGGAACCTCCTTTGACAAATAAAACACCTTGTAAAAAACTCTCTACCTATTATGGTTCATGAGATACAGCCTGCTGATAGACAGACAGACAGGCAGACAGGTAGACGGGCAGACAGCAGAGCCTTGGCAAAAAAAGGATAAACTGACTGACTGACACGATAACTCACAATGTGAGTTATCGTTAAACGTTAAAGCAAGTGATACCTAGGTAATACTCTAAGTGATACCTAGGTAACGCATATACTCTAAAAAGTTAGAGGTGGGTACCCGAGATTAAACCACCAACCTCCCTGTAGCAGGCGGACGCCATCATGTCTCTTTTGGTTTTCACAAATTGTAGCTTTTAAATGTGGAAGAACCATTTTTCACTCAAAATAATATATTTTACGTACAGTCTAGCGACAAAACGTAAGCAGAATTCATCATTTTCACAATCCATTCAACTAAGTCCTGGACATACATGACGAGCGACGGAAACGGGACCAACGCCATTTCTACAAGTTGTAACACAATGATGATGACGATGATGGTAACAGATACTCGTACATCATTCTACCTACCGCCGGCTTAATAGATCTCCTATTACAATCAGAAGAGGTTGGTCCATAGGGCACCAGACTTCACCCATCTTTGAGAACATATTATTTATGGAGAATATATTACATTATGGAGAACTCTCAGGCATCTAGGTTTTCTCACGATGTTAAAGCAACACATAGGTATACTCAATTGCTTAAAAGGCACATAACTTCGAAAATTTGAAAGTACGTTCCCGGGATCGAACCCGAGACCCCCATGACGTGATGCCTTGCGGTACGATGGTGAAAGGTGAAGGAGGAACCAGGTCAAATAGTTCTTGGGTACACTCTCCGAAATATATCCGGTAGAAAATGAAATTATGTTTAACATCAACACATTTCTATACCCATTTTAGAATTCTATGGTCTGTCCAAAGCTTAATATTAAGGTAGCACTCCAAATAACTCCGTCGTCTGGTGACCTCGGGCTCAGTCAGTCATTAGCATACAGATTGCATCGCACCCCTTGTACCAGCGTTATTATATTCATTCCGAGATTCGATTCTTTGCATTCCACCCGTGGTTTGCATTTCAAAGTGCTAATATAATATAATATCTGTGTTGATAAAATATGCAAGGGGTCAATGTGCTTTACTTATTTTATATTGTTGGTCTATGAAGTCATAAGATTTATTGAAAAAAATTAGGTAATTACAGAAAATTACGGACGAATTTTTTAAAATTCAGATCTAAGTTAGCCCTTGACTGGAATTTCATCTGGTGGTTAGTGATAATGGAAACGGGCTAATCTGGAATGGGTATGACCGTTTTTATTAAATCCTTCCCTTTTTGGTTTCTGCATGGCATCGTACTGCAACGCTAAATCGCTTTGCGGCACGGTTTTGACGGTACGGTGGTAACTAGCCACGGCCAAACTAAGTTTCAAGAGACTTCAACCAATCAATGTGTAAGTCCCGCATGATAGCTGATCAAGCTGTTTCAAATTCTATTTTATTTCGGGTTCGAATCGTAATTATTCAAACAATTTTTACACAATAAATTCAGAGTATTATTCAAACTAATTCGTTTTTAGACTGCCATTTTTTCTTTTTAATCGCTCAGATGAATATTCCTGTACCTACTTAGCTTGAACCTGCGCAGCGAATGATTTAGGATTAATTATATTTAGCAGTTGATATCCGTAACGTGACGTAACACCGTGGACACTCTTTGATCCTCCGGAATAAAAAGTGCCTATGCCCGTCTCCAGGATTCAAGCCATCTCTGTAATGATTCCGCGACTTCATCCACGAGGATTCAGTGTTCTAAATTCCGTGGAAACTCTTCGATTTTCCGGGATAAAGAGTACCCTATGTTCGCCCCCGGAATACCTATCTCTATTCTCCGTACTTTGATGTCCGTGAAAAGGTACGATGCAACGGGAGGTGTCTGTGCCACCGCCCTGTAGTAAGTTCGTCAGGCAAACTTTAGCTTCTCACGCTGCAGGGAGATACCCCTCTACTCGATCATGATCGACATAGTGCATTCCTACCAAGGAGATGTTTACAAAATATATGACGCCCTGACCAAGATTTTGTACAGTGTTATAGTTCCTCGTGGACAAAGCCGCAGAACGAACACTAGTAAATTAATAAACCTGTAAAATGTTAGTGTTTTCACTCGCAAAAATTACAAAAGTAAATGTGTCTTTGTTTGCATATCACAGTGTCGCATTAAATTCTTAACTACTGAACCGATTTTGATGAACTTTTTACATCTTTAAAGCCCCACGTGAAAGTGTGACGTCACAAGCCTATAGGGTTGTGGGCATGCCCATCATGCCCATCGTGCCCACAATGGTGGATCCGCGTTTGCAAAACCCTTACGGGCTCGCGTCAGCGGCTTACATTCAATCGGTGATTCAATTTATTAAGGCGTCAAGTGTGGTTAGCATTGCAAAGTGCTCCCATCCATATTAATGAGTATGTAAATGGAGTAGTTACGTGTAGTTTACTGAAAGAGTTAAAGTTTGGAATTCGAAAGGTTTACATTATGAAAACAAGGTAAAAAGAAGAATTTAAAAAAATAAAAAAACGCTATTGCTCTGCCATATTGAGTTTTTTTTTTCATAAAAATGTAGAGGTACCTTAGCTAGAGTCACTCTGGATGATGTAAGGATTTAAACGATACCCCATACATCCAAATCTATTCTGGCATTTAGAAGTTATGGTGGAACAAAGAAACTCACATACAAAAATGAAGTCTGAAAACATTCATGAAAACATTACACTTTTTTTGGGCAGTCCTATCCTAGATCCTATCCACTAGATGTAATTTTTTGAAAAAAAAACCCCTTTTTCAAATGTGTTTTTTTAACTTTTTAGTTCATTTTTTGGCATGGTAATCCTATATTTTTTTATATACGACTTTTGAAGTTAAATGATGGTGTTAGATTATGCAAATAAGGTAAAACAAAGATTGGTTCGAAAAACTAAACTTACTATTTTTTAAGCCTAAGAAAAGTCCTAGACCCCTAGACTGACAAAATCATATTTTTCAATGAAAATGAATAATTTCGCTGAACTTTTAATACTAAGGAGTAGTTCAGTAGATGGAAGGGAATATTTATTAGCATACAGATTGCGCTCGGCCCCGCGAGGCATCGGCGTGATTACATTCAATCGGAAACTAGATTTCTTTGGGTGGCGAGTGTGGTTAGCATTGCAAAGTGGTGTGATCCATATTAATGAGAGAGCAAAATGGAGTAGTTCCATCGATATGTAGGTTTGTAATTTTGTAGAGTTTATTAGTTATTGTTGAGGTAATAATAAAATTATAAAGAAGCGTATGGTCTAATATCACGTGACTATGCTGAGTAAGCAACTTTGACCCAAGTAGGTTAATTAATGGGTGACTGATGGAGGTCCAAATCCAGCCTTTTTGGTATCTCTGTGTTTCAAAAAGCACATGCCGTCATCTCCGGTTATGGTCACTAATATCTGATCGTCAAATTAAGAGTCTTTTCTTAGATTTCTTTTGGGTGGCGAGTGTGGTTAGCATTGCAAAGTTGGTGTGATCCATATTAATGAGTTCGCAAAATGGAGTAGTTCCATCGATATGTAGGTAGTCACTCTAAGTTTGTATAGTTTACTTATTAGTTATTGTTGAGCTAACATTATCAAGAGACACTGAGTGAGTGTCTGTGAGTGTATCACCCTGCTGGTTTGGTTGTTAAAAGCCGATTCACACGCGCGCACGTACACGTGACACGCTTGTGACGCGCGTGAATCCGTAGACACAACTGCGTGCATTACGTCTACGCAAACGTTCACGCCACGCAAACGGTATGCCATGTCTCATACAGTTCCATACATTACAATTTACAACGCCATGGTACGCGCTACGTCTACGCTTACGCGACGCATACGCGGCCTGTGTGGCCGGCGCTTTCATCAATAATCAAGAGGTATTCTTAGAAATCAACCTAATCAAAGTTTGACGACAATGAAAACTAATCTGAGAACTTGTAGCCTGATTACATGTATTCATTATTAAAAGAAACTCATCAAAGAAGAATCTCGTTACTCCCGAAGTTGCACGAGAGTTGCCGAACTATCGCGAAGTTGTGTTCTTTGATACAGCCCGCAACTATCGGTTGGGTTTTACTATCGGCGGGTGGTGTAACTTGAAAATTGCAAGCGATTTTCAGGTGATTTTATTTGCCTGAGAAGGAACACTAAAAATCTACGATGTAATTTGGGCCTCGATAGCTCAACGGTTGAGGAGCGGACTTAATTCTCAAAGGTCGGCGGTTCAACCCCCACCCGATGCACTATTGTCGTACCCACTCCTGGCACAAGCTTTACGCTTAATTGGAGGGGAAAGGGGAGTATTAGTCATGATAAGCATGGCCAATATTCTTTAAAAAAAATACTAGCTAAATTGAATTAAGCCCGCGACTTCATCTGATCCCTGTTTTACCCCCTTAGGGATTATTGAATTTTCAAAAATCTTTGTTGTTGTAGTTTATTTATTTAGTGGCTTTTTGCTGTGCCACACAGCACAATTTGCTTCGCCAAAGACGCATTTTTTGGAGAAAACACAAAGGAATGATCAGTTTTTTTCAGTCTATTAGTTTGGGCTGTGTGTTGATAGGTCAGTTTAGTGTCTTAATTTGTGCATTTTTAGCAGGTATCTCTAGACCTGTAAGTAGGAGAAATGATTGTTCTATGAATATGTCTTAGCGTCTATCTTGAAAAAAAATGTCAAAAGGCTAAGTATTATTATAATAGTCCTTGTATTAAAGTCTAGTCCCATTATCACAAATTTGAAGACTTTTTATATGAAAAATTTTAGCCCCTTAAATTTTGCACCACACACCATAAACAAGATCAAAGCATACCGTCTACGACATCATTAAATGACGACCATGTGAATACACCCTTACTTTATATAAATAATACTCTTCTCCCTTTGCGTTAAGCACCATTTTCGCTTGGCAAAACTTAATTTTGCTCTCAAAGAATGTTCGTGATTGCTTATAGGTGCGTTCAACGTAAGAATAAAATCCAAGGACTATTACTTATATAGGATTTGGAACTTTATCTGACTTGAAATACAGAGGAGATTTGTTTAAGGGAAATATATTTTATAGTTTACGTTGCCGTCCATCTTTTATTAATATGTTACTATTGAAACCTTAACTGAAAGGAAAATAGTGGAAATTAGTATTGCTTGGTCGTAACGGGTCTTTGAATATAATAGGGTGTTGAGATGTATGGATTTTCTTATCTATTGACTTGCTTATGAGTAAGATCTTATTTTGATGGTTAGCTGGTGATGATGCTTTCGCCCGCTAAAGACTCAAAGTTTTTTAGGAGGCTCATAGTTAGCGACCATGTCTCAAATCCATATTATTTAATCACTCAGAGTAGGTACGTTGAAGATTTGTGTGGTGTTGTGTGTTGGTGGTGACATTGCTTACTCTTCCTGCTTCTTTAGTAGTGAGAGGGCGGGCGATGCATATCGCCTGCACGTTGTAACATTGTACATATTTTGGGTGTATAAGATATTTCATTACCTAGCGAGAACATCGCAGTAAACCGTGAAAGAAAACCCGTGAAAAAATATTTTTCGGCTCCATTTTCACGTATTCAAGGGAGCCTCCTTGAAAAATAATTGGTTTTGGGTCAACTTTTTACACCAAAAATACCATAATTTCAGACTTGTAATTCATTTCGTCTACGAGCTGGAGACCTGTGACACGCAGACAGACAGACAGACAGCAGTTTTTATCCTTTGGGTACGGAACCCTAAAAATTAAAAAAAGATCCCGACGAATTGAGAACCTCCTCCTTTTTTGGAAGTCGGTTAAAAATAGCTGTACTTTCTTGAGTCAACACCGATAGGGTGAGTGTACATATTTGCGGTACCTCGCTCAAGTTAGGTTGTCTTAATCAACGCGGTCGGACCACACAATCGGTCCAACTACCCGCACAGAACATTTATCAATTAGATCACATCCTAACCAAATAGTGACACAATCGTTAACTAGGGACAAGGGTAACTTGGATCTATCGCTACTTTAGTCCGCTTTTAGTATTAGCTCTAAACTAATGTATGCATATAGGTGTAACTAGAAAGCTAGCTAAAACGACAGGTAACATTACTGACAATTACTGATAACTGTTAAGATAAGTACCATTAAAAAAACTACGAAATAATTTTTACTTCTGTAGTGTAATGTGTAATATCATCTAGTAATGAAATAAATGCCGACCTACCTAAATGAGTGAACCTACGTTTACTGCAAATAAATGATTGATTGATTGATTGAAAAAAAAAATTACAGTTGCATATCTTTCTGCAGTGCGATAACGCTTCCTAGCGACATCGAAATTGTAAACTGTAATATTCAACGTTGCAAAAACCACGATAGATGTGTCGCTCTGATTATGCTAGGGCTGATGCTCGATCTAAGCGCGAGATAGCCTGCTAATGACTTGTTTCAGTGAACGAGTATCAGCGGGCATATCCATGTCATGATGTCATGTCATGTCACGCGTCACAGAATATGTCACGGGGTTGTTATGAAGGACGTTATATCACATATATTTTCGACTAGCTGTGCCTGCGACTTCGTTCGCGTGGAATAGTGACTTTTCGGGCAGCATGTACGTTAAAAATGTTCACCGTGATTCTTTAAATTGATATAACTTTTTTATTTATGAACCGATTGACATGAAATAAACACTAAATTTTAAGTGAAGCTTACTACAATATATTAGTGGAAACCGTATCTAAATCGAATGAGCCGTTTCTGATATTAGCGTGCACAAACACACAGACAAACAGACAAACAGACAAACAGACAAAAAAAAATTAATTACAATTTCGGGTTCGGCATCGATATAATAACAACCCCTGCTACTTTTTTTTTATATATTTCCATTGTACAGACACCACTTTTCTACAATTTTATTATATGTATAGATGTCATATTCACATATGAAGCGGTTATAGCCTAATGGTTAAAACTTCAGCCTCATATTCGGGGGGTCCAGAATTCAATCCCGGGCACGCACCTCTAATTTTTTGGAGTTACGGCCTTATTATACTCAAAATGTTATCTATTTACGCACAAAGTTGTCATACATGTGTAAATAAAAAAATTATAACACCCCCGACAAGTGAAAGTTTCAGTAACTAGAAAAGAGCTGATAACTTTCAAACGGCTGACCGATTTTCTTCTATTATAGCTAAGAACACTCTCGATCAAGCCACCTTTCAAACAAAAAAACTAAATTAAAATCGGTTCATTAGTTTAGGAGCTACGATGCCACAGACAGATACACAGATACACACGTCAAACTTATAACACCCCTCTTTTTGGGTCGGGGGTTAAAATAGGAATCTTTCGAGGCTCATAACTTAAAAAACAATATTTTTTCAATGTTTTATACATCAATAAACCTGATAATGACGAAACAAACCAAAATAATATTTAGTTTTGAGCGTATTTTATAATACCAAATAATGTAGTGATCACCATTGTACGTTTGTATGAAGAGAGCACTGAAATGCATCACCTTAACAGTGGTAATTAGCCCTTTACTGCAATCTCACCTGGTGGTAAGTGATGACGCCGTTGCTGCTTCCACGGACTCTGGACAATAGCGAGGTTGTTTTCTTGCTCCACATGACATCATAGCCATCTGTCCACGTCTTGGTGAACATAGCTGTTGCACCACAGAACCGAGGTGTTATTATGATACACACAGGATATAATATTCAGAAGTACATATCCATCAAATAAAACATATTATTATGAAGTGACGTAGACAGCGTATTCGCGTCACGTCGCGTCACGTTACATCCTCTTCACAGCGAGCACGTTATGAAAAATATCAAATAGGCACATTATATCCACTAGCACCTACCCGTCCCCTCCCTGGCGTAATGGTGGGCGCTGTGGTCTTTTTAGTGGGAGGTCCCGGGTTCGATTCCTGGCAGGGGTTTGGAATTTTATAATTTCTAAATTTCTGATCTTGTCTGGTAAGAGGCTTCGGCCGTAGCTAGTTACCACCCTAATGGCAAAGCCGTACCGTACCGTTCCGGCACGATGCCGTGTAGAAACGAAAGGGTTTAATGAAAAACTGTCACACTTACCCCTTCCAGGTTAGTTAGTCCGCTTCCATCTTAGACTGCATAATCACTTACCACCAGGTGAGATTGCAAACAAGGGCTAACTTGTATCTGAATTAAAAAAACTCATTATTACCACTGTTAAAGACCTAGGCGTGTGGCACTCCTATTTATTTCTCAACTCATTTACAAAGAAACTTTAAATTGAAAATGCATATAGTATGCATGTATAGAGTAAGAGAGAGCGCTGTGAGGGGTATATTGGACAGGCGCAGCAAAATTAAGGCACCGTCTCTCGGCAGGTAACTGAAACAATCACTTTGTTGCACCACTGTGCTGCTTTTGAACGGAATTTTTCACGGGCAAGTTAACTTTCTACAAGAGACAAATATTAGAGGCGAAGATTACTTATTTGCCCTATAAATCATTCATTTTAATTCATTTTTAAATTTGACTTTACTTCAAACTCTTTGGATGTTCTGGATTTCGTTTTTTTTTTGTAGTGGAAGCGTATCAAAGGAAATTTTATGAGCTTATATGACCACTGCAGTAGTTATAAGATGAAATAAGGTTTTACATTGCAAAATCAAACGTGATTTACAAATCGATTGTGCTTCTACAGTGTTCAAAAATCCTACAAGAACGAAACATTTAAGTTGTACTTACCATGTATGAAGGTATGTAAGCCATACTTCACAACAGCCTTAATAACTGGCAAGTAGCAAGGAAAGTAGAATTTAATTGTAAAAGCTTGTTATGTAGTCGGTCATAACCATCTTATTTTCTCCTCTTATACACAGTTGGTTGGGAGAACAAAGAATAAAAAGTTTTTTCAAAGGAACTCTTACATCGTCTTACTTTATTTATTTATTTATTTGTACCACAAAGTTGTAACAATAAAAATAAAAAGTAGGCAGGGAAGCACATAACTTACTTTACAACAGCTTTAGTAACAAAATTGTAACCATACTTGGCAGGGAGCAAGTGAAGAAGTAAGTGTAAAAGCTCCGCTGGTAAACGTTTAGAACCGTTCTTATAACTTGCTACGGTCACAAAGTGGTACCTTCCATCATCATCATTATCATCATCATCAGCATGTGGATGTCCACTGTTGGACAATAGGCCTTCCCTATATAGCGCCACCACACCCGGTTCTCAGCCTACCTCATACAGCCACTTCCCGCCAGCCTCTTTATATCGTCGGTCAATGGTGCCGGAGGGCGTCCCACACTACGCTTGCTTAAACGCGGTCTCCACTCAAGAACTTTCCGGCTCCAACGGCCATCGTCTCTACGACAGGCATGGCCTGCCCACTGCCACTTCAGCTTGGTACCTTCCATACTTAATGTAAAAAAATTACATCTTCAATTCAATTACAAGTGAGCATGTACAATAGCAAGTGTAAACGCTCCCTCGCTGTAGCCGTTCTATCTCATCCTCTCATAGTTATTGGGAGCACAAAGAACACAAAGTTGTACTTTCCGTACTTAATGCGAAACTGTTACATTGTCTAACGCAGCGCCCTTTTTACTTTACTTGATTAAAAGGCAGCAACAGGACGTCTACGTACAACTTTCTTAGTATAAACTTGCTCTTTTACGCGGTTTTACTCACTTTATTTTCTTCTTTGAGATCACGAGTAACAGCTTCTTTTAATCAACAAGTCTTCGACTGCGTTCTCATTTAAAGTAACAACTCTTTTATTCGGTAAATCTGAGGTCAAAACTAAATTACAATTAATATAAAAGAAAATTACGAACAAATCAACAAGTGCCCAACAACTAAACAATGTAATAAGCACTTAATTAATTATTAATTAATTAATCGACTAGCGTCAAAGCGCAAATGTTATCATATTAATTGCACTTTACATAGTAAGCAACTAATTATATTATTGGTTTTTATGCACGTTTGATTCACTTAATTAATTCTGGGGAAATAATTAATTTGGGAATTAATTGATTATTAAACATTACAGATTACACAAATCATGTTGTTTAGGGAGTGATTAAGTGCCTAATAATTTAATCAAAGATAAATGTTATATTCCTTTTTAGGGTTTCGTACTCAAAGGGTGGCACGGGACCCTATTACTAAATCTTCGCTGTCCGTTCGTCCGGCTGTCTGTCTGTTTGTCATCGGGTTGTATCTCATGAACCGTAATAGGTAGAGAGTTGAAATTTTCCCACATTTCTATTACCGCTATAATGACAAATAAAAATTCCAAAATTGCTGCCCTGTAAATTGAAAATTTTAAAAAGTATATATTCTTGTACGACGACGGTACGGAACCCTTCGTGTGCGAGTCTAACTCACACTTGACTGGTTTTAGGGTCCTTAGTAAAACAAGGAATCCTGCCAAAAACAATCCAGGTATCTTAAAACAAGAGTGAATAAGCTTTTTGATTACTTCCCATCAGGTGTGATTGCGGTGATGCGTGTGTCTATCCATACTTAATGTTATAGGTAATTAATGTGAAAGTGTATCTGTCTGTCTGTCTGTCTGCTAACTTTTCACGTCCCAACAGCTTAACCGATTTATATGAGGTTCAAAGGTAGCTTGCGTACCGGAAATTTACATGATCAACTTTTATCCCGGAAATCAAAGAGTTCCCATGGGATTTTTAAAACCCTAAATCCACGCGGATGAAGTCGCGGGCATCAACTAGTAGTGAAAAAAAAAAACTCCTGAATTGATCTGGAATCCAACTCAAGACTTGGGGTTACCTAATAATAATATGGAGGCTAAGTCCGTATATTACCTCTCGTCTACGACAAATGGGCCCTCAAGACATAATTAGCCCCCTGGTTACGCTTGCGTGAATTTAGGATTGCCTCCCCATGGAGGATATATACCTACTTACTTGGATATATTGCAATTCTTTAGATATCCAGTAAGATAAGAAATCTATAATATCTATAATACCTCAACTATCATGTTTTTTCCTTTTCTGCTGGAAAATTGTAAAAGGATCATCATCATCAGCATGATCAACCCTTCGCTGGCTCACTACTGATCATGGGTCTCCTCTAAGAATGAGAAGGGTCCACCAAGCTGGCCAAGTCACTTGGCCAAGTCACATCATTTGGCTAAGTGTGGATTGGCAGACTTCACACACCATTGAGAACATTATGGAGAAATCTTAGGTATGCAGGTTCCCTCACGATGTTTTCCGTCACGTTAAACCAAGTGATGTTTAACTGCTTAAAACGCCCACCCTTGAAGGGCTCGGTTGTAATAATATTAAGGAGGGATTATTTATTAATTAGAAGCCATAGGTAGGTACTTTTTTTTACAAAAAAAAATACAAGATCGGCTCAGTCCAGACAAAGGGTAGAAAAAAATATAAACAACAAGATTTTGTACAACAATACAAGGGTCACTTTGAACGTGAGGGTTGATCCAACCCCCTGACATATGGAGAGCCGTGAATAATGAAGTTAACGGTGTGACAGGAAATAATAGTGGTACATTAATCTGGCAACTGCTGTTACAGTGTTATATTGTACGTAATCCAGGAATGACAGACCTTGAAAGTATTTTACCATGGCGGTAATTATTTATTTGACCATTTTTATTGGAACAAACATAGGCACAATAGTGCCTGTCGTGCAGGCACAAATTTTGGGAGTATTTTTGCCTCATATAGATAATTCAGTCCGATTATTTCAAGTAGCTTCACTCTTCAAAAAAAAATACTTTTTTACCATTGTTCTTTTCAATGTAAAACGGTCATTAAAACGAAAAAATGATCTAGGATACCCGACTATAATTTTAAAATATCTACTTATTCAAGTGTCGATAGTTGAACATAATTTTACACTGGCCCTGTAATTTTTCCCCTCGTACCTATGTATTAATAAAATAATGTTTATCTAAAATCAGTCGCTGTAAAGGGTAGTAAAGCGTAGTGGCTCTATCATTATATTAACACCCTACCCTACATTTATTTAATGAGCGCATTATAGGGCGCATTACGCGCGCGATGGATTTTTTACGCCAGCTTTCCGCTTGCGAGCGAAAAAGCGGAAAAACATAATTCAATGCGCATGTGCTTATTATAATAAAGGATTTTATTTAAGCATAAGCGAACCGCTCGTTGAATCGGTGCTTAAGCGTAAAAAAATAATATGTTGCATATTTTTATGAGAAAAAATTTCAATTTGTATAGATAGATTCCTATGCCCCGCGCAAGAATAATTTGAGAAGACTATTATTTGCTTAAAATATTTCAATAATACCTGCTTTTCTGAGTTATGCTTGAAATACTTTATACACATTATTTTATGATGCTAACTAACAGTGCGTATTTTATTTTCGTTAGTGAGGACCAAAACGTTAATTAAACAATTATTTCGATTTCATGTAATTTAAACTCTTATTGAAATTCTTTTTTCTTAATCCGTTGTGGTTACTGGTTAGCGCTTGACTGGAATCTCACCTGGTGGTAAGTGGTGATGCAATCTAATGATGATATGGAATATATGAATAATGATGATGGAAGCGGGCTAACT
Organism: Maniola jurtina; assembly: GCF_905333055.1. Classification (NCBI taxonomy): domain Eukaryota; kingdom Metazoa; phylum Arthropoda; class Insecta; order Lepidoptera; family Nymphalidae; genus Maniola; species Maniola jurtina. The sequence continues at coordinate 12,579,254 of NC_060044.1, forward strand.
TGGAAGGCATATGGAAATTTCATAAAACCCGTAAGTAAATAGATCGGTTTCTACTTGGCATCGTATCAGTACGCAAAATCGCTTGTTGGCCCTGCCTTGCCGGTAGGGTGGTAACTAGCCACCCACTAGACTAGACTATAGACAATTTCGTAATCGAACCCGGACCCTCCCTCTTATAAGACCACAACGCTCACTGCGCCAGGGGGGTCGTCAAATTACATTTCGAACAATTTTCTGCTCTTTATTCCACCTGCCCCGATAAGGACTTTTGTAACTGGATTGGTACAGAGAACAAGGACGCAATAATAAAACAACATTTACGTAAACATAAAAAAGTTCAATACAGTTTTTTTTTTGTCGGCACATAATCCACTCCCGGTCGAAGGCTTCTCAACATTGATAAAATTGTATCTAGATCTTTTTCCTTTGTTAACAAGTTTTTGATATCTTTTTTGAAGGCTAGATCAAAGCCAGCCATATAAGTATAGGGCGAACGGAACAGTCCCCTCGTGTCCCCGATCCCGGGGGCATGTCGGTACTAAATTTTTTTATTCTTTTTGAATTATTTTCACTTTTCGATAAGTATGTTTTCTGTAAAATTAAAGTATTTGACACGCTTGCTTCGCACACGCTTATACATTTTCATGATGAAATTCATTTCAAGAGATGAAGTCAGAGTTTGTTAATTTTGAGTCAAAGCTTTACATTTAATAAAACCTTAATCATGGAGGAAAGTACATGAACAAGTGGCTCGTGCAACCTATTTTTTTTTTAAAAGTTTAACTCTAACTTAAACGAACCACGTTATTTTAAGACTATATATAGCCTCTGTAGCCAATTTTACTTAAAAATATTTACCTTACACGCCCGTGTTCAGATTGATATAATATTATGTGTACGAACCTACTTAATCGATCAAGTAATGGCTGTGTATACAAGAGTGATCCTATTAGGGTTCCGTTTTTTAATTCGGAGGTACGGAATTCTAAAAACAACAAGCCAGTTCCAGACTTGAAATTGTTTTTATATCCTCGAATTAGAACTGCGGAACCTTGTGGAGCGGCACATGTTTGAAGGACGTTATATATTTTTACGGCGACTGAAAATGTTATTTACGGGTTGAAAGAGGTGATTTTCAGTTCCCTCCAATATTCTGCAATATTCTGCAGCCGCTTAGGACGTATTTTCATATTGGATTAGACGCCCGATACAAATGGGATGGGAATTCATTTTTGGCAACTTTACCTTGTTGCGGGGACGAAAATATTAATACTGTTATATCTGTTTACTCTTTATTACCTCTAGGTGGTCGTAAACAATTTTATTTTATTATTAGTTACTAGATAATGATGACAGGAAAACTGCTTGCCTGAGAGATCTGCATAATGTTCTCAAAGACGTGTGAAATCTGCCAATCCACACTTGGCCAGTGCACAGTGTGGCGAACTATAAACCATTTTATTTCTAAGTGGAAACCCTTGCTCAGTAGTGGACCGGTTATCATGATGATTAGATGATGCTCGCGACTTATTAGCGTGGATTTTTTTAACCCCCGTTTTTCCGGGAAAAAGTAGCCAATGCCCATTTCCAGGATGCAAGCTATCTCTTTATTAAATAGATAAAGCCCGCGAATTCATCCACGTTGATTAAGTTTTCTTAAATCCCAGAGAAAACCATCTCATACTCTTTGGGATGGTTATCTCTCTACATATCAAAATCGGTTAAACAGATGAGCTATGAAAACTTAGCAGACAGACAAACACTCTTGCGCATTCATAATATTAGTATGTATTTACATTAATAATACCGCGTGGGTTTATCTAAATGCGAATGCGAATTATGTAAAATAAAAGTAAGTTAAATACAAGTGAAACTGAAAAATTAAAACTGATTTTAATATTAAAAACTAAAGCCGAAGATTTTAGGCTGGAGGATCACAATATTATTTAGCCCCATTTTACCTCCCTATCATCAAAATAACGCACCATTTAAACCCATAACAATACTAAGTAACTCGAAGCATGACATTCGGCAATATTACGAGGTGTGAAATAAGGGTGGCCTCTCACAATTCACGATTATACCCCGCCCAGTTAACTTTGACCCCCAGTTGTTATCCAGCCACCGGTTCTGTTTGGTAAAGACAATGAAGTTACAAGAGGGACGGGCCAAGGTTAACTGGTTGATATGTCTTAGTAATACGCGCTAGGGATGTAGCGAATTTTCACATTAGACTAGACTGAAGTCAAACATTAGTTAACCTTAAACTAAATTTTTGAAGTGAAATTTCTTTATTTGGTATATTGGAGGAAAATAATAATAATTAATTAAAAATAATGATGGTTGATATAACGTCATCTTACCACGCCGCCACAGACTTCAACATTTATCCTTTAATTTTGTCTTCTTATTCTTTTAAATCATCCATTTTTAATTTAACAAATCGATATAGGTCTATACGAATAGTAAGTAAATAGATATTTTAAAAATACACCTTTTTACCCGACTACGGCAAAGTCAAAAGGAAGGGTTATGATTTTAGCAGTCTATATGTATTGTATTCCTCTGTTCAATTATAATAGGGTACAAGTCAAGAGCGAATAGGTATCTTCTAGGCAAGCGCGCTCCATCTTAGGCTACATCATCACTTGCCACCAGGTTTGATTGCAGCCAAGTAATTTTCTATTGTTAAGTTTATTTAAAATACTTACCTGCTTATAATACCATCACATTTTGTTTCTATATAAGATAAAGTTATTTTCAATTCCTAAAAATCGGTTTTAATTCCAGTTAGGCATCTCTATTTTATTTGATTACGATTTTTAAATTAACAATTGTACATCACTAGTTCGCACCCTCGTCACGTAAGAGAAGATTAACAAAGATATTATGGAATTCAGAATGATGTACCTATTACCGGCTGTCTACTTGTATATACAAACCTACATACATCTGTCTGGAGGCTCATTGTATAAAGTGCACTTGAATTATTTTGTTTGCCCAGCCAGCTGACATGGAGTCAATAGATAAATGTGTGAAAGATAAATAGGTATAGGGACTTTCAAAAATCTAAATCAAGATCTATTTTCTTTTTTTTTTAACTCAGATACACGTTAGCCCTTAGCTGCAATCTCACCTGGTGGTAAGTGATGGGAGCGGGGTAACACGGACGGGGTATAGCAGTTTTCATTATACCCCTATGGATTCTACACGGCATCATACCGGAACGCCAAATTGCTTGGCGGCACAGCTTTGTCGGTAGGGTGGTGACTAACCACGACCAAAGCGTTGCATCCGACCAGACCCGAAATTTCGAAATTCAAAATTCCAAACCCCTGCCGGGATCGAACCCGGAACCTCCCACTAATAAGAACACAGCGCTTACCACTGCGTCAGACTTATCACAGTTTTTAGGGTTTCGTACCTCAAAAGGAAAAACGGAACCCATAAAGGATCACTTTATTGTCTGTCTGTCTGTCTGTCCGTCCGTCCGTCGCGTCTGTCAAGTTTATCAAAAAGCTGTGTTTAACTTTTAATAATACTAAATGATGCCCATGTCTTCGTCCGCGTGGAGTTTGGTTTTTAAATCCCGAGAAAAATCTTTGATTTTGAAGCATAAAAAGTACCTATTTCCCCTGTATCTATTTCCGGGATGCCCGCCGTCTCTGTACCAAATAGATATTACCCGCGACTTCTTCCAAGTAAAAGTTTATATAAATCTCAAGGAATCTCTTTGATTTTCCGGGACAAAAATATCTCTGTCCGTCCCCGGGATGCAAGATATCTCTATTACTTTCATCAAAATTATCAACTTTTTCGATTATTTCCAGCTCCCGCTAGTTCTATGAACATTCCTAAACCAATATACCAATATCTACGTACCTACTGCAACGCTACCCTTCTGCTGATCTTCAATAAATTTCCCGGGCAGGCTATTTATTGTGGATTTCCATAGAAATCCCGTCGCCTTCCACAAACACCGGCACGTGACGCTGAATGTAGGGAGCAGTGTTTGCTCAGACGACGTAGGCTTATTTCTCTCCAATCCCACGAAAAAGGCTATTGTTGTATATTTCGAATATAACCTTTATTTATCATCATCATCATCATCATCATGATCTAACCATCGTCGGCTCACTACAGAGCACGAGTCTCCTTTCAAAATGAGAAGGGGTTTGGCATAATCTACGTATTCATAATTTTTAAATTTTGTGAGTTCGGTTTTTTAAGTTCCAATTGTTAGGCTATGTTAAGTAAATCCATACTAATATTATAAATGCGAAAGTATGTCTGTCTGTCTACTACCTTTTCACGGCCCAACAGTTTAACCGATTCTGTCGAAATTTGGTACAGGGTTAGCTTATATCCCGGGGACGGACAAAGGCTACTTTTTATCCCGGAAAATCAAACAGTTCCCACGGGATTTTTAAAAACCTAAATCGCTAAACCTAAACCGAAGTCGCGGACATCCTCTAGTAAATAACTATAAGTATTTTTTATTCAATTAAACTTGCAAATTAACAAGTACTTTTGAATCCTCAAACGCATCTACTTGATACTTCACTGTATTGTAAAATGTTCACTCTCAATATTTTACAATAGGCGAAAAACTAGTATTATGACTATGGTACTATACCTACTCTAAATAAAACTAATAAATCATGTGCCACAATGTGCTTTATTGATATAAACCGACGAGCATTGCCCTTAATATTACGTACAGCAGCCAAGCTTTGCCTGTTTCAAGTTACATCGACTATTGACATTACCCAGAAATAACAGAGGACTCTCCGTCACTCGGTCCATACAAACGTAGTTTAGTTCTCATTTAGATATCAACCATTGAAACTCAATTTAATTTTGTAAACACGTTCTAGAAATTTACTTCTATGTCTGTGGTTGGCCAGTATCCGTTAAAAAATAATAAGTTTTAAAATAACGCAGTTTTAAAGATTTGTATGTAAATTTTTGAGACTATAACTTTGAAACTAAATATTTTAACGGAAATTTGGAAAATTATACATCATATCAAAAATCATACATCTTTAGGTAATTCGCGAAACAATCGTGTATTCACGTATAATGTAATCGTATATCGATATCAACAATTTTTTAGCACAACTAACAAACAAACAAAACAAAAAAAAAATGAAGCTATGTCTGCTAACAAAAGTCTCCGATCATCATGTCGGAGGAAAAACTAGAGGACACACACAAAAAAAAAACAATAATGTGGATTTTGACATTGACATTGGCCGGACCTCTTGTGGCGCCCTCTGAGATAAGTTTTGCCTGTGGATCCCAATTAGAATGCTTTTATAAGGATTAGGGTAAAGTTCTTAAAAATACATAGGAACTTAAAGGTTCGTTGTTATTTGGTTAGGTTAGGACTTAAGATTAGATACCCTTTGAAATAGTTCGGTTAAAAGTTAATGATAACTAGATTTTGTTTCAAAACTGTTTGAATTAGATACTTTGTGATAAGTGTCAATTGTCGATATTACCTCCAATGCAAAACTACAAATCAAATTGACAGGGTTAAAACTCGTGCTATCCTATCACAATTTTTGTTACAAAAGGATAAAAAGTTTTAGGTCTGTCAATCTTGTTCGAGTTTTATTTTTAATAAAATTCATACCTTCATAACTTCAGAATTCGTTTATCATTTCAAATTTTTACACGACTTCATGTTAGTAAAAAAAAAATGAAATTTACAATGTAACTTAAAAAAGAACAGTTTACAATAATTACATCGTTTATGTTAGTCCGCATAAAATAAGGGTTTTTTACCACGATATCATACAAAATTTATTTCATATTACACTTCTAATATCATTATAGAATAGGTACATAAAAAATCTCGTCTTAACAATAGGTTTAGTTGATGAAAATGTTATACCTAGTGAGTTATTTGATAAACCAATTATTTATTAGTGCGGTAGAAAACCTATTTAAAATTACACACTAATTAATTTTCCTGGTTTTTCTTACTTTCCATGTGGACTTTTTGATAATGCTCACTGCTCAGCACAATTTTGAACGTTGAACTATCGTTTAAATAAATGAATAATTATTGTTTATATCATAAAAGAAAAAAAATCTGCTCTGATTTCAATAAGTACAGGCTACATTACTTATGCTTCTATGAAGCACAAAATTCTATAAAAAGTGTTATTATCTGTAATATTATAATAAAAATAAAGGCATCGTTCCACCTAAAGCAATAACACGATACGATAGTTCAACCTCCAAAATGAAATAATGGGCATTTTAAAAAGAAAACGTCTATTAAGAAACTACGATGACAAAACGACACACACATATTTATTCAACCTAATATCTACAAAATTACAAACTTAACTGAAACAAAAAGTAACAATGACAGTACAAAGCATCACATAGCCCATCAATATGACAATAAAAAAAAATTACACATTATTACTAAAACATATCAAAATTCCGTACGGATTTACTTAATGTCCCATTTCCTTACGGAATTCGGATACAGTGAGTTAGACTCGCAAAATATTAAATTCTCGCTCATTAACTAGCTTATAGGTACAAGTTCATTGAAAAGGGTATATCTACAATTAAAAAAAATGTCTCAACTTCGGAGAAAAAATCTAGAAAATAAGAATTTGGAACCATTTAGTGTCTAAAAATATAGTAAAAAAATGTAAAGTTCAAACAATTGCAGCTCAGAAACAAAGTTGCAACAAACAATAACTCAAGTTTCTTTACGAGCACAGATTGAATGCAATTGTTTCCATAAACACCAAAAAAAACTTGGTTGAACCACAACAATATGACATTCAAAATCAAATTACGGATCTTCCCAAAATGGTTGTTTTGAAATAGACAGGTCTAAAAGTAGTGCTATCCTAAGGGCATATTTTAAAAGAATTAGCATCATTTTGAAACCTGGTCATCTAAGTTTTGAAAGTATACCACGAAAGAAGGACAACTGTCTATTTTCACTACACTATTCGTAAAAAAAAAGATGGCATAAACTATACTATTCACAATCATACATTTTATATTAAGTTTTCAATACATTTCAATAAGTAGGGAAGTGATTAAAAGTGGTTTTTATACACGATAATTTTTTAGTCGTCTTTTAAAAGCGAACCAGATAAATGTAACCAATGTTACGTTTTTTGTATCAGTTACAAAAAAATTAAATAAAACATTTTAAAAAAATTTGGTGGTCAGAACACTGGTTTTTATTTTGTTTTCTGAAATTATTAGTAGTAGGTATCAAAAATTAAAATTTCATAATTTGTAAATTATAAAATCAAGAACATAAGATTAGTTATTACATCCATCGACACTCTGAGCAATATTTATGTTGGTGATGCGACCTTGAAGTTTTTCTTTTTACCCATCTCAAAATGACCCCCAAATTCGCTTTTGTAAGACAACTAAACAGTCACCGTGTATATATTTTTTCTATTTATAAATGCATAGCATACTGTTGGAAATTTAATACTTGAAATGCTGAGGTTTCATATAAGAATCTCTCTGTAATTTACAAAAATGATTTTCTATAAGCCTGGATTGGAAATTCTGTTCATGAAAATAACAATAAATACTAAACAGAATCAAAAACGGTGGTCCGCAGTGCCTTCTGACTGTTTTTATATAGATAGTAGAATTTATTAAAATCATAAATACATATAAGTAAATACTATATCATAGCGAATGGAAAATAATATTAAATTGAAGACTACATTTTTTCATTTACAACTAACTGCTTATAGTTAAAGGAAAATCTTAAACAATAAAACTATTTGAAGATATTTGGTATTTAGCGGACTGCATCTATACATATAATTAACAATAAGGATGCTATCCAATGAAAACGCAAAGCAATAAGTTGTTACATTATCGCATCGCTTGGAAAAATTATTTATTGTTTTCTCTCTTAGACATATTATAATTAAATATTTATGGCATCTAATCAACCTACTGATGGAAAAACATTATTGCTTTTTTGTACGAAGCTATTACATTTTTTAGAATCATATATTACTTAAAATCTGATGTTATGTGATAAATATTTTTCTACTGCAGTAGGCCTACTTTTAACTTTTAATTAATTATTCTATTTTCAAGTTTTCTGATTTAATATTTAAATTAAATCGTTTTTGATTATGTTATCATGACCTTTGTTAGATACTGATCAAATAAATTTGTTAAATCATTTTTAATTTAATTCTTATAAAGCGTAAATCTTCTTTTCATAAGTCTTGATTTGCATAATAGTTGATAGTAGACCTACTGTTTTCAACTAATAATTATTGATAATTATTATTATCAAGGCACACTTTTGGACATAAAGGAACTTGGTCGGACATGTCAAAATATTTGTTACAATATTACTTATAAATAATATTTTCATCCTATTTCATGAGATAAGTTTTCTTGTTTCTCTACTTCAAAATATATAATAATTAAATGAAGAATTAGTTAATCATTATTGAGATGCTAACAAAATTAATAGCAAAATGTGAAATTGTAATAAAATCTATTCATTATTATTAGTATTTTGTAAGTAATTTTCTTATGAACTACCTATTTATTAGATTTAAAATAAACTTGCGGTGAGGATCTCTAAATTTTTGTTAAGAAAAAACAAAAACTTCCTTTAAGATGACTGAAAATAATAACAAACAAAACAACATGTATAATATTACTTTCATACAAGCAAACTTGCGTGCATGATTTAAGTACGATTGGTAATACATACCTAGTGCAATAAAGTATAAATAATAGGCTTGTAAACATTTTTTTTATAGCTCATAATGGCGTGGACAACTTTATTATAAAAAATAGATCTTAGCGCATTATAGTCAAAACCGTTTTCAAAGTAAAGTTTTTAAAGTTTAGATTTGTTCTATTTTAATTAAGAGTAAGTATAAAAGAACTTAAAAAAAATAACAGCTGATTTGATATGTAATTTCCTCTATAATGTATATATAGCCAATGTGCGATCACATCAAATTATAGCTAACGGTGAAACACAGACTTTATTTACAAAATATTACAATCAAAAACAAAAGCTTTGCGATAGCAAGTTACAGCTAGCAAAGCAGTGGAACGTAAGCTTTATTTCAAATTCAGTTTTTATTTACAAGCGCCAAGTTCTACAAAGTGACGTCATATTAAAACAAATTAAGAGATAGGGAGAGCAGATATCTATCTATCCTGCTCACACAACCATGATAAGAGATGAATGATAATAGGGATGATGACTACTAGTCAAATCAGCGACTTTTTATCAAAGGTCAAAACGCTCATTTAGTATGGGAGCTTATATGAAACTAGTTTTTGCTCGGTGCGCGAGCTGCTAAAGCAGCTCACGTGACGTGGTAAGGTTAACTTTATTATATAAAACCAAATTGATTTATTAAGATACATAATTCACCCCGAAAAACCCCATAAAATGACAGGCATTTCTATTTTTTGTAGAAAATGTAAGTCCGCCATCTTGGATTTGAAAATAAATGTCATTATCAAAATCAGCACCCTGAAAAACCCTGAAAACGATATCCATATTATTTTTTGTAAATTAGGATAATAATTTAGTAGAGTGCGTGGGTGCGCGGACCACTAAAGTGGTCCGCGAGCATGCAGAGTTTGTTTCACCGAGTAGACCTTCGGATCCTGATCATCTTTTGCCATCAAACCACTCTTCCATCTTTTATAGCCTCCGAGATAGACACCGACGAAATTTGTACGGCGGCCATCTTGTTTTTCCAAAAAATTCCACTTTTTCTATCAATCGTTTACTACTTTCTTCAAAGATTGTGAGTTTCAACGAAATCGGTTGGAAAACAAAAGAGTTGCAAAAATCACGTCGGTCGCCATCTTGTTTTTCTGAAATGTCATAATTTTTCCCTACTTGCTTCCACCAGCCAAACACATCTGTCCTACATTATCGTATCGTTTTCCGTCTCTTTCTAGGAGAATGAGACATTCAATATTCGCCATACATTTTCTATGGGGAAAAAAAATCCGCCATTTTGAATTTTTTTTCTATTCATCGAGTAGACCTTCGGACCCTGATCATCTCTTGCCAAGAAACCACACTTCCATCTTTTATACCCTCCGAGCTGGACACCAGCAAAATTTGTATGGCGGCCATCTTTTCTTCGCCATTTTGAATTTTTTTTCAGCTTTTTGGCAATTGGATGACGTCGTGAATGACATTTGCTCGAGCACCCCCCACCTATCTTCAATACCTTAAGCGGGCCCTTCACCCGTCTCCGATATCCTCAATTATCAGCTCTCTCCATAATTTTGGCTTACTAAGTTTTTGTTTTCTATATAACACCATCAGTGAAAAAAAAAATTTTCATACAAAATTTTACAGGAGTTTCTTAGTTGAAAATCTCGAAAATCTCCCCAAAAGTGGCAACACTGGTTGCATATCTCCATATTGCCAGCCGAGATACACAATCGATTCGTACATATTGACTTTCCAAAATGTTGCCAACTGCCTCAAAAACGTGATCAAAATTTCGAAAAATTCAAAAAATTACAAAATGGCCGCCAACTCGTTTTGCAGAAATAAATTACATCGTTGTACAACTTTCCCATTAACTACAGGATATACCGCTCCCGATGACGTTTCAATCTTTCATCTCGCTCGCACCCACGCGAAATGATCGTCCCTGAAAAAAGACAATGTCGAAAATCACTTTTGCTTCGATAAATTCCAGTGTTGCCAGTCCTCGGCGACGAAAATACCTAAATGTCATTTGCACGAGCAAAACACGTAATCGCTCATACTCGAATTTTGCTAAAAGTGCGTATTTCGATTTTTTATAATTTCCCGAAAATCTTGAAATTTCCCCAAAAAATGGGGTAATTTTTTTCCTTCAATCTATACCTCGAAACTATACGTACAATCGCTTCATAGAAGCCGAATCGCTCCGATGTTGCCAACTTTGAGATATTTAACTTTTAAAATTGCGTTTTTTCGTACCTCTAACATAATGGCCGCCACAACAGCCGCCATCTTGAATTTTTAAAAACCACTCCCATTCCGTCAAAATTCAGGATAATCGTAGACAAAACCAAAAAAAAATTATTAGTTTCAATTTCCCGTTTTGGATCTGTGGCGCCGCGGTTCGGGGTCGAAAAATCGAAATTTTCAAAACGCTACGGCTCGGCCGCCATCTTGTTTTTCCAATTTTTTCCACATTTCCCATTAATCGTTTACTATTTTTTTCAAAGATTGCAAAATTCAACGAAATCGGTTGGAAAACAACGGAGCTGCAAAAATCACCTCGGCCGCCATCTTGTTTTTCCGAAATGTCATAATTTTTCCCCAGAGGGTTCCCGAAACCGAACACAACTCCCCCACATCATTATATCATTTTCCGTCTCCTTCTAGGAGAACAATTATGTCAATGAGTCAGTCAGTCAGTGAGTGGTAATCGAGCTATATATAGTATAACTAGTTTTTGCTCGGTGCGCGAGCTGCTAAAGCAGCTCACGTGACGTGGTAAGGTTAACTTTATTATATAAAACCAAATTGATTTATTAAGATACATAATTCACCCCGAAAAACCCCATAAAATGACAGGCATTTCTATTTTTTGTAGAAAATGTAAGTCCGCCATCTTGGATTTGAAAATAAATGTCATTATCAAAATCAGCACCCTGAAAAACCCTGAAAACGATATCCATATTATTTTTTGTAAATTAGGATAATAATTTAGTAGAGTGCGTGGGTGCGCGGACCACTAAAGTGGTCCGCGAGCATGCAGAGTTTGTTTCACCGAGTAGACCTTCGGATCCTGATCATCTTTTGCCATCAAACCACTCTTCCATCTTTTATAGCCTCCGAGATAGACACCGACGAAATTTGTACGGCGGCCATCTTGTTTTTCCAAAAAATTCCACTTTTTCTATCAATCGTTTACTACTTTCTTCAAAGATTGTGAGTTTCAACGAAATCGGTTGGAAAACAAAAGAGTTGCAAAAATCACGTCGGTCGCCATCTTGTTTTTCTGAAATGTCATAATTTTTCCCTACTTGCTTCCACCAGCCAAACACATCTGTCCTACATTATCGTATCGTTTTCCGTCTCTTTCTAGGAGAATGAGACATTCAATATTCGCCATACATTTTCTATGGGGAAAAAAAATCCGCCATTTTGAATTTTTTTTCTATTCATCGAGTAGACCTTCGGACCCTGATCATCTCTTGCCAAGAAACCACACTTCCATCTTTTATACCCTCCGAGCTGGACACCAGCAAAATTTGTATGGCGGCCATCTTTTCTTCGCCATTTTGAATTTTTTTTCAGCTTTTTGGCAATTGGATGACGTCGTGAATGACATTTGCTCGAGCACCCCCCACCTATCTTCAATACCTTAAGCGGGCCCTTCACCCGTCTCCGATATCCTCAATTATCAGCTCTCTCCATAATTTTGGCTTACTAAGTTTTTGTTTTCTATATAACACCATCAGTGAAAAAAAAAATTTTCATACAAAATTTTACAGGAGTTTCTTAGTTGAAAATCTCGAAAATCTCCCCAAAAGTGGCAACACTGGTTGCATATCTCCATATTGCCAGCCGAGATACACAATCGATTCGTACATATTGACTTTCCAAAATGTTGCCAACTGCCTCAAAAACGTGATCAAAATTTCGAAAAATTCAAAAAATTACAAAATGGCCGCCAACTCGTTTTGCAGAAATAAATTACATCGTTGTACAACTTTCCCATTAACTACAGGATATACCGCTCCCGATGACGTTTCAATCTTTCATCTCGCTCGCACCCACGCGAAATGATCGTCCCTGAAAAAAGACAATGTCGAAAATCACTTTTGCTTCGATAAATTCCAGTGTTGCCAGTCCTCGGCGACGAAAATACCTAAATGTCATTTGCACGAGCAAAACACGTAATCGCTCATACTCGAATTTTGCTAAAAGTGCGTATTTCGATTTTTTATAATTTCCCGAAAATCTTGAAATTTCCCCAAAAAATGGGGTAATTTTTTTCCTTCAATCTATACCTCGAAACTATACGTACAATCGCTTCATAGAAGCCGAATCGCTCCGATGTTGCCAACTTTGAGATATTTAACTTTTAAAATTGCGTTTTTTCGTACCTCTAACATAATGGCCGCCACAACAGCCGCCATCTTGAATTTTTAAAAACCACTCCCATTCCGTCAAAATTCAGGATAATCGTAGACAAAACCAAAAAAAAATTATTAGTTTCAATTTCCCGTTTTGGATCTGTGGCGCCGCGGTTCGGGGTCGAAAAATCGAAATTTTCAAAACGCTACGGCTCGGCCGCCATCTTGTTTTTCCAATTTTTTCCACATTTCCCATTAATCGTTTACTATTTTTTTCAAAGATTGCAAAATTCAACGAAATCGGTTGGAAAACAACGGAGCTGCAAAAATCACCTCGGCCGCCATCTTGTTTTTCCGAAATGTCATAATTTTTCCCCAGAGGGTTCCCGAAACCGAACACAACTCCCCCACATCATTATATCATTTTCCGTCTCCTTCTAGGAGAACAATTATGTCAATGAGTCAGTCAGTCAGTGAGTGGTAATCGAGCTATATATAGTATAACTAGTGTTTCGCTCGGTGCGCGAGCTGCTAAAGCAGCTCGCGTGACGTGGTTAGGTTAACTTTATTATATAAAACCAAATTTATTTATTAAGATACACAATTCACCCCGAAAAACCCATAAAATTACACCCATTTCAATTTTTTGTAGAAAATGTAAGTCCGCCATCTTGGATTTCGAAATGAATGTCATTACCAAAATCAGCACCCTGGAAAACCCTGAAATTGACATCGATATTGTTTTTTGTAAAAACGGGGTAGTTGAGGTTAATAAAGTAGGGTGCGTGGGTGCGCGGACCACTAAAGTGGTCCGCGAGCATGCAGAGTTTGTTCCACTGAGTAGACTTTCGGACCCTGATCATCTTTTGCCAAGAAACCACTCTTCCATCTTTTATAGCCTCCGAGATAGACACCGACGAAATTTGTGCGGCGGCCATCTTGTTTTTCCAAAATTTTCCACTTTTTCTATTAATCGTTTACTACATTCTTCTAAGATTGCGAGTTTCAACGAAATTGGTTGGAAAACAAAAGAGTTGCAAAAATCACGTCGGTCGCCATCTTGTTTTTCTGAAATGTCATAATTTTTCCCTACTCGCCTCCCCCACCCGAACACATCTCTCCTACATTATCGTATCGTTTTTCGTCTCTTTCTAGGAGAATGAGACATTCAATATTCGCCATACAAAATGTATGGGAAAATAAATTCCGCCATTTTGAATTGTTTTTCTATTCATCGAGTAGACCTTTGGATCCTGATCCTCTTTTGCCAAGAAACCGCACCTCCATCTTTTATACCCTCCGAGCTGGACGCCGGCGAAATTTGTATGGCGGCCATCTTTTCTTCGCCATTTTGAATTTTTTTTCAGCTTTTTGGCAATTGGATGATGTCATGAATGACATTTGGTCGAGCACCCCCCACCTATCTTCAATACCTTGAGCGGACCCTTCACCCGTCTCCGACATCCTCGATCATCAGCTATTTCCAAATTTTTCCTCGATTTTTTTTTTGTTTTCTATACGAAACCATCAGTGAAAAAAAAAATTTCATACAAAATTTTACAGGAGGAGTTTTTGGGGAAAATCTCGAAAATCTCCCCAAATGTGGCAACATTGTGTACATATTTCGATACTGCTGGTTGAGTCACACAATCGATTGATACATGTCGACTTTCCAAAATGTTACCAACTGCCTCAAAAACGTGATCAAAATTTCGAAAAATTAAAAAAAATACAAAATGGCCGCCAACTCGTTTCGCAGAAAGATTTTACACGGTTTCATAATTTTCCTATTAACTACAGGATATACCGCTCCCGATGACGTTTCAATCTTTCCTCTCGCTCGCACCCACGCGAAAGGCGATACCGTGAAAAAGACCGTGTCGAAAATCACTTTTACTTTGATAAATTCCAGTGTTGCCAGTCTCCGGTGACAAAAATACCCAAATGTCATTTGTACGAGCAAAATACGTAATCGCTCATACTCGAATTTTGCAAAAAGTCCGTATTTCGATTTTTTACAGTTTCCCGAAAATCTTGAAATTTCCCGAAAAATGGGGTAATTTTTTTCCTCCAATCTATACCTCGAGCCTATACGTACAATCGCTACATAGAAGCCGAATCGCTCCGATGTTGCCAACTTTCAGATATTTAACTTTTAAAATTGCGTTTTTTCGTACCTCTAACAAAACGGCCGCCACGACAGCCGCCATCTTGAAATTTTTAAAACCACTCCCGTTCTGTCAAAATACAGGATAATCGTGGGCGAAACACGAAAAATAGTTATCCTCGACTACCCCGTCTTGGATCTGTGGCGCCGCGGTTCGGGGTCGAAAATTCAAAATTTTCAAAACGCTACGGTTCGGCCGCCATCTTGTTTTTCCAATTTTTTTCACATTTTCTATTAACCGTTTACTACTTTCTTTAAAGATTGTAAAATTCGATGAAATCGGTTGGAAAACAACGGAGCTGCAAAAATCACATCGGCCGCCATCTTGTTTTTCCGAAATGTCATAATTTTTCCCCAGAGGGTTCCCGAAACCGAACACAACTCCCCCACATCATTATATCATTTTCCGTCTCTTTCTAGGAGAACAATTATGTCAATGAGTCAGTGAGTCAGTGAGTGGTAATCGAGCTATATATAGTATATAATAATACGCAGATGTGACGTCATAACATTTGACGTAATTTGATGTACTTTTTTTGGTTAAATCGATAATTTAAAATGGTTAGCAAACTTAAAACTAACAGCGAATGTTGATTTTACGAATTTTGGAAGACCCTCTATTTAGTAATTACTAAGAAAGAAATTATTTTTGACATAGGCATCATCCCCATTGTACTTAGCATACAAAAGTAATCCAACATAAGTCCATAATAAGCTTCAAACATCGATAAGCCTTTCGGCAAACATTCTTGTCTTTTGGCGCGTGAATTATGTGTACACTCAGAGTAAAATCATTGGTATATAAAATTGGGAAGCATAGACTAAAATTTTATATTTAACGCCCAGTTTTTTTTTTTTCAAACCACATAACATTAAAAAAAAAACACTCAGATTAAGCATTTCACACAAACTTTTATTTTGTGTGAAACAAGTTTTATTGCACGAAATCCAATTTAAAGAAATTAAAATCAGGTTTTTTAAAGATTGGATAAATATTCAAATTGTATTTTCATCGAAATATCTTACAACAGACTACGTTTTTTTTTTTAAATAAATTAACAAATTACACATATTACAATCTCCTCGAAAACTTAAAAATTTACTCTGAGTTACCATAACTACTTAGAAAAATTAAAATAAAACGATTAAACATTTAACACATAAGTGAAAAGGAACGTTCTGAAGTTGACGGAGCAAAACGTTACTTAAAACTAATTCGACATGAAAATCTTATTAATTAAGTTTTAATCGTGACTTATGCCAATATTAATAGATCCTTTGATTATACGTGTTTATATGTAGGTATAAGTATAGCTCATAAGTCATAACTGAATAGGTTCCTGCGGTAGTGGAGAGGTGCGGGTCTGTCACCCTCCCGCCTAACCTAAACTATTCAGTTATGAGCTATGCCTGTACCTGTATGCTTAGTATAAGATGTAATATAAGATTTACTTCTCACCGATTTTGATAGTATTCGAGAGTCGAAACAAAATAAAGTCAAAGTAAAATGGACCTAAAGCTGCTTGATTTAAAGTCAAAATTGACTTTAATTTCGGAACGATTCAGCTTGGAGCGCTGGCTGTAAATATATGTACAAACTTTATTAAACAAGGCAGTTAAGGGCCATATTACTAATGTGTTTCAACTCTCAAATACTATCAACGTTGGTGAATATTGAAAACGGGTATTAGACAACTTTATAATCAAAGGATCAATCTCGCTAAGGCTTGAGATCTTATAGTGCGTAGGTGCTTTAACACTGCTCAGACTTAAGTTTCATTCAAAACGAGATAGATTAATGTAAGCAATATAACGCCGTCTCGTTTTAACAGTGTCATAAGCTGAGCAAAGTTTGCTCTACAGATCTCAGCCTAAAAGAAAAGCATTTTTAATCTGTGCCAAAAGTGACGTCTGTCAAGTACAGGAATACAGATTATATTTGTTCAGAGGCGCCACTCCAATATGTTAATTTAGTATTCAAGGCGCGTGGAGGCCCCGAGAGTTTCCTTTGTAAAATTCGATTTTATATTTTATTTTAGAAGCGCGGGAACGTGATTAAATAGAATGTGAAATGTGATTTTCGACTGCTCCTCAACGGAGCGCTGACTCGGCACTAACGCGCCAACGCGGGTCTTACTCCCTAATATACGTTGGTTGAAGGTATAATCAACAAAGAAAAATTATTTAAGTGAAAATAATATTCGACGCGTAGTTTAAAAATGGAAGGATTTTCTGAATACCTAACTTTGAATGCAGTTTTTTTTGTTTTTTATTTTAAATTCAAATCGACGCGAAGGTTCCTTAGAGAAATGTTTAAATTTTCGTCTCACAGACTTTGCTCCCAAAATAAAACCCTGCATATCTATTAATGGCAATTTCACCCACATATTTTTAGATTTTTAATAATCCCGTTGGAGTTTCTTCCAATCGTGCAATCCTTTCTTATAGTCTGCGTTGCTATGAGAATCTACGTGCATTTAAATGTTTATATCCAGCGGTTTGATATATATTTTAATAGTCCATGTTCGCAACATCATCTGCGTGAATTTAGTTTTTTTTAATTCAAGGGAATTCTTTGATTTTCGGAATAAAAATATCTACTAATATGTTATCCAGGGTGCAAGCTATAACCCTGTGTCAAATTATATCGAAGCATTTCCACCGCGAAGGCAGTCAATTTCTGTGTTAATAATATTAGTATGGATAAACATGAGAATACCTATAGTTGCGAAGTCAGCGCTCCCAAAGAAGTCAGTTGAAACCTTATAAAGATAACTATTTTATAGTCAGCGAATGAAAATTTGGTACAGCATAAAGCGCAAGTACTATGCTAAGGAAAAACTTACATATTGACTTGTATGTCACAGCACGCTTTGATTACAACACTACAGTGTATTCACTTCTCACTAACACCAAGTGCTTTACGTTTGAACACAAACCAACTACAGGGAAGTTTCCAAAGTTCTACGAATTCAGTTATCATGTCTTTTACATATTTTAAATTAAAATGTATATACAATAACGTAATTGTACTCTTATAAAATTGATTAAATAGGACACAATATTATGCATCCGAAACACGGTTACTAACTATAGACCTCATAAGAGAAGTCAGAGTCACTCAGTGGACAATGGAGTCGGAGAAAGCCATGCTTAGTTTCTCTCTGTGATCAAGACAGAAATGTAATAGATCCGTAGGAGCAGAAATGTAATAGATCCGTAGGAGAAATAGAGTCAACCAACACAGCTCAGCGGGAGGCAAAGCTGAAGTGGCAATGGGCAGAGCACACAGTTCGAAAAACCGATAGATCCCAAAGTTTTGGGGTCCCAAAGTTGCTAAAATTGCGACCTCGCAACGAAAAGCGCAACATTGGATGACCCCGTTCCACCAAAAGTGGTGAATATTAAAAAATAAATAAAATTGTGTTAAGTATACCAAAAATCGTACAACTTTGGAAACTCTCTCGTACCTACACTACGTACGGCACATTACACCGAGACACCCCGATATGTCAATACTTGGTAAAGGTAACGATACGCATATAAAACTAAAGGAAAATATAATTCTAATGATATTACTAAACAAATTGACAAAAACATTCTACTTACACTTTACACTCACAAAAAAACCCTGTTTGCGTCTATTATTGATTGTAAAAGACCTTGTAAGAAATTAATATTTTGTTTAACTATGTTGAAAGGAAAAATACAGGACTTATTAGTTATTAGGTGTAACACACACCTGCAGAATGGAGTGGAATCGAATGCAGCGTCTTTGACAACTTAAGCTAAACGTACTTCTAAATACTCGGAACTTTGGATGTATCGTTAGAATCCTTACACCATTCCGGTATTATAATCCACAGTTCAATTATGTCCTTAAAGTTTTCATGAAGGAAAATAATGATAGCCAAAGTTAAATTACAGTCATTACAATCAATAATAATTCTACACAGAACACATAAAGTAATTATTATTATTAATTACAACAGTTCCACTACACATGGAAATCATTAAAAAAAATCATTCACACATCATTACAACTAATCTTTTCATGGATGACGTGATGAAAAATTTTTACTATCTATTCTATTTTTTTTTTTCTGTAAAATATGCCCAATTTGTATACATTGAGTTTTTACTGCACAAATACCTCACGATTAGGTACTGAAAGGTTTCTCAAGAGTCATGCGTTTACTCACTACTGTTTGCGTAATAAACTCACGAGCAAAGAAATTGACATTTTAGGTTTATTGAAGTAAAAACTATTGTAACCGACCGTGATACTTTGCTCGCGATTTCATTTGAATGACAAATGTACGAACATTTTTTAAAGATTATATCAGACTGATATTTCCCTTTCCCCTCCAACTAAAGCTGCAAATAAACCACTTTGTACTTTAGCGTAAATCTAGGAACAGGTACTACAACGGGTAAGAAACATGAACGAAATTCAGTTCACCCCCTAAGCCGGTGATAACATTGAATTTGGTTAATAATCTGAGAATTTGTCACACAAAAAAATTTACGCAGATACTAATGAGTTTGCAAAACTCGTAGTAACCTTATGCTAGGAACTCAAAGGCGGATAAATGGCCGACGGTCATATAGCCATCTCAATTTACCATACACTGAAATTACCACGTATTTTTAATTTTTTTTCTCAGCTGACTTAAAAGAGTAAGTCGTTTTACGCAAAGCGTGTAAGCGACGAGCTTTGCACGGCTTATAGGACGTTCTTACTACAAACTGTCAAATATCAATGAAACTGTGATACAAGGAGTAACCTAACTTTAGAATGTCTAATGTGACGAGCAAAACGCTTCGCTTGCGCATTACACAGATAAGTTTTCAACCTTATAAATCAGCTAAAAATATTATATTGCTAAATAATAATCAATAGAGACGGCTATTTGACCACCGGTCATTTTACCGCCCGTGCGTTTCGACCTTTACAGAAAAATTTAAATTCGTTACCAGAGATAGCTCCACAATTCACAGAAAATTCTATATTGTAAATACGTTGACGCTATAAAAAATAGATGCAAGATCAGGTAGCGTACATTGTCTTGCCTCACTTGCCTAGCTACTTCGGGGATGTTTCCCTTCGAAGGGAATTGCCCCGTGCGGTAGAATTCTTCTAGCATTTTGTCTTTTTCTATGAACCTGTCGTACAGCCACTGAGTCATGCCTTCTGAGTCTGTGGGTACCTGAAACAGAACATCCTTAGTTAATGTGTTGTCCATACTAATATTATAAATGCGAAAGTGTGTCTGTCTGCTAGCTTTTACGGCCCAACAGTTTAACTGATTTTGATGACAGAGTTAGCTTACATCCCGGGGAAGGACATAGACAACTTTTTATCCCGGAAAATCAAAAAGTTTCACGGGATTCTTAAAAGCTATCCGTTTAACCGATTTATACGATATTTTGGTACAGAGGTACCTACTTAGCTTACATGCCGGAAACTGAGGTAGACAACTTTTATCCCGGAAAATCAAAATCCAAATCCACGCGGATGAATTTGCGGGCATCATCTACTTATGAATATAATAATAATAATTAGTCTCATATTTTGGTCATATAAGGGTCATTATTTAAGTCTCACTGTGCCACAGAATACAAAAATATAATAGAAATAATATTTGCTGTTTTTATTACCGTGATAGAAACGGATATGTGTAACTACGTTTGAATATTAAAATATTGTTTTGAAAAATATCTAAAAACTTATTGTTGTTTGCATGAGTTAACTTAATATACCTAAATTAGGAGTCACACAATAACCTGCGAAGGACGTAAGTATTATTAAAAAAATATATAAAATGTATCGAAAAAGGACCTGTAAAAATAGGCAATATAGGTTTTGGCAGCGCTTCTGTTTGGACGCTCGCCAAGGGCTTATTGCATGGAAAATGATTAGATAATCTGTCACCGATATATTTATGCGATCTTCGGCCAATAAAATATTATTAAAGTTTAAAATTATTGCCTTATCCGGGGAAAGTTAGAATTTTTTGTCTCTTATATTTTGTTACCCGTGTCACATAGATATGTAATAAATATTATTAATTATTATTGATTGATTGGTTATAAAAAGATTAAAATAGTATCATCATGTCCTTTTTAGGGTTTCGCATCCGAAGACGATGCCAGGGCCAACGATGACCCTATTGCTAAGCCTCTGCTGTCCGTCTGTTTGTCTATCAACATGCTGTACCTCCTGAACCGTAATAGGTAGAGACTTGAAATTATTCCTAATATTTATTATTATTAACGTGGCTAGTGTTCTTTTGTAAAAAAATTAAAAAAGAAAAAACCTCATTCCTCGGCTCTGTAATAGTACGGCTATTAGGGTACAGCCTGTAATAAAGATGTATCCAAAATGTACCAATCTCACTACTTACTAGGGTACAGTTTGTAATGTAGATGCGATGGTGATATCCAGTACTCACTCTATAGTGTTATATTCCTTCATGTCATTCTGCAGTATACAACGTGCTTCATACAAATCTTTGTATAAATACCTAAGTTAAGCTTACCTTAGCTCTGTAATATTAGTAATTATTAGTAATATTACATATATTATAAGTATTATATTATAAGTATTAGTAGTAGTATTAGTAGTAGTAGTAGTTGGCTCTGTAATAGTACAGCTATTAGGGTACAGCCTGTAATAAAGATGTATCCAAAAATGTACCAACCTCACTGCTAGGGTACAGTCTGTAATGCAGATGCGTCCGACATGCAGGTCTAGTGCCACAGACTATGTCCTGCAGGTGGAGGGGTATGCGGTCTTGGTACGCGATGGTGACGTCCAGTATCCACTCTATGGTGTCACCGCTTTTTGTGTCGATGATCCGAGTGTTGTTCTGGTTTACGTCATCTGGTGATAAAAATATATTTTCATCAATATTTAGCTTATTATGAAACAAAGATATTACTAAACCCCGGTTAAGCAAAGCTCACACAATGTATTTTTAAAAGTATCCCAGCTAGATAGATAGATAGACGTCTTTATTGCACACGAAAATATGTAAACGAACAGTACAGAAGGAAGAAAACAGATAAAACAATTATGTGCATAGGCGGCCTTATTGCTTAGAGCAATCTCTACCAGGCAATCTTTGCTGAAAGGAAAAGCTAGTGTTGGATAGTACCAAATAAACCAGCTAGGTATATTTTTTCTAGATTTCATCTGAATAAATAAATCTTATTAAATAAATATTATATAAATTAAGAAATTCTCAGTAGAAATAGCCTGGAGTAAGAATGTTGTGCGGTGTTTCACCCCCGTGCCTTATAGAGCACGTAATCCTGCGCCTGATCTATCTCCGGTCTTATCAGATTTCCTGCCCATCGGACTAAGTGAGTGA
Source organism: Maniola jurtina (assembly GCF_905333055.1). Lineage (NCBI taxonomy): Eukaryota > Metazoa > Arthropoda > Insecta > Lepidoptera > Nymphalidae > Maniola > Maniola jurtina. The sequence continues at coordinate 12,601,898 of NC_060044.1, forward strand.
GGGAACAGAGAGTACAGAATTGTTTGCGCTCACATCTCCCGCGCAGTTGGCTAATCTCTAAGGATATTGGTCGCCGTGGCTGAAATTCGGTCGGGAGGACATAACTATTTTTTTTTGTAGTGTAAGCTTACCTCTCTTGTCTCCTTGTTTTGACGTACTCGCAGTCGGGTTCTGTGGTCCCACTTCTTCCATTATAATCTTCATGGCGCCCGCGCGAGGCAAAGACACGTATTCTAGCTTTGGTAAATTATTCTTCTCCGCAAACCTGGAACAAGCAATATAAATATAATTAACATAAATTAAAATCCGCCTGTCTAGCGACCACACTCTAGTCGTATCCAGTCTCAAAGTATCCCATGTGTTCTAGCTGCGAGCTGGAGAGTCATCCCCACATTCCATCCCTTCAGATGGTGTAGTATCTGTGGCCATTGGGTCCGTTGACTCGGAAACCACCGTTGCTGCATCATTCGTCAAATTCTTGAAAGTCTAGTGTTGCAAATGTTGATGGGTGGCGGTTACCACTTAACATCAGGTGACCCACCTGCTCTTTTGCTCGCTATTTTCATTTATAAAAACATAAATTAAGAGACCTCTATGATAAATAAATAAATTCCTAAAAGACGAATGAGTTGAAGCAACCGACCGAGGTTTCAGTTGTCCACAAGATTAAGTGAATTTTTACATTGACAATTTTGTAACTTTTTGTTTCGAAAAGAGCAACTGCTGAGTTTCTTACCGGCTCATCTCAGTAGAATCTACTTATAGAACCGCGCAGTGCAGTGGTACAGTCACAGACGTAGCATAAGAAACACTAGGCAGTTGTCCCAAATGAACTAAATGTATTTCGATTTTATAGAATCCGGATTGTAGATGCAACCTATGAAATTAAGAAAAAAGAGCATCAATATCACTCCAAAAAAGAAAGAGTTCACAAAAAAATACATACTCGTACAACTCAGATTGATAACCTCAATTGTTATAATGAAAGCATTGTTCAAATAAATACATATCGAGTTGAATGCTCTCAAAAAAATTATGATTCAGTTTTTATTTGCTGCCAAGAAGTTCCATTTTATATCATTGTGGGCTTCGTAATAACCAATTATGTTTTCATTCAACACAAAGCCTCCGTCGATACCATATATCGGGTTTGGATCGAATACCCAATGTCCACAGAGTAACCCGTCTAAGAGAGAAGATATGATACTCCCGCCCACTTAACACGGAAGTTGTGATTATCACATGATATGATTACAATCCCCACTGTTGTGTATGTCTGAATTTATGGTATTTTTGCTGCAACAACTGTGCATTTCAGCCAATAGTACGAGACAGCTAATTAGGATTGATCGTGATCATCCCATTGTGTCTTTCAAAACAGCAGTAGGCCTACACAACTAGTTAACATGCTGGGATCTTAATTCACAATATTTCCATATTGTGCTAAATGTATTCTGTGGTTTCAACGTTACACTGAAAGACCAACACATTAGAAATTTTCGTCACACCTTAATTTCGCATATACAATCACCTGTATACAGACTCGTCGCTTTATTATGTCTACATCAGCGTTTAGCTTTTTTTAGCTAAGACCTAAGACTAAGTGGTCTAAGAAAGCCGATTTAACGTTTATATAAGATGTAATGTAGAAACTGATTACCATCATCTATTTATGCTCTATTTATCTTATCAATTAATTGTCAATCTTGGAAATTATTCATTGTCAAGTGCGTTCACAAGAAAGAAGGCTATTCGCGGAGGATCTATGATAATAACCCGCAACAACATTAATTACAAGGAACGAAAAGACATTCTTAATCTTTCGGTCGAACGCACTATTGAGCTGTCCTGTGTTGAGCTGGAGCGATATATTATAGTTTGCGCATACCGACCTCCTTCAGGTGACTTTTCTCTGTTTGAGGACGTCATGGAGGAGGCACTGAGGCGGATATGTAGGTCATCAAAAAAATTATTGATTTGTGGAGACTTTAATATTGATATTTTACTTCACACTTCCTTTACAGATAGATTACTTAACTTATTTAAAAGTTTTAATTTAGAAAACATTTTTGTTGAGCCCACACGTGTAACTGCAACTTCAGCTACTTGTATTGATAACATTTTTGGTGATTGTAAAATTATTAAAAAATCCATTATCACCAATCTTAGATCCGACCACTGTGGACAAATGATATCTGTTCCCAGCTGTCAACTAAATACAATAAAAGTAGTAAAGTATAGGCCAGTCACTACTAAAAAAGTAAAGCAATTCAAACATAATATTTTATTCACCTTACCTTCACTTGACCTTACACAGGGTGGTCCGGATGAACTGTATAATGCTTTTTTTAACTTAATAAATTCCCAATTTAATTCTATTTTTAAAATCATAGAAAAAAGATTGTTTAAAAATCTTAAATTTAGTGAGTGGGCTACTGTTGGCATTTATAAAAGTAGGAATAAGCTGTTTGACTTGTATGCAGAAAAGCAATATAATTTTACTCCAACCTTTGTTCAATATGTAAGAAATTATTCAAAATTATTTAGAAATGTTTGCATACAAGCTAAGTCAATTCACATAAAACGAAAAATTATTAATTCAGATAATAAAATAAAAGCAGCTTGGGAAATCATCACAGATGAAACTGGGAAACATAAAATGGAAAATAATAATAAATTGGAACTTAAAATTAACAATCACATTACTGACTCTGACATAGAAATTGCAAAGACATTTGAGGACTTTTTCCGAAACATCCCAGTTACCACTACTAGTTCCCTTAACTCGTCGCCAACAGAAGCCTATAATCTTCTTAGGGGCAATGTTTCTGAGTGCAGTGTACTATTTAAGTTTGAACAAATTACCCCACATGATATTATTAAGGTATTCAAATCTTTACAGTACAAAAAAACAGGAGACTTATGGGGGATATCAGTAAAAGTAATCAGCAATATTATTGATATTGTTGCTCCATATCTTGCTCTAATTTTTAATAAGTCCGTAGAGTCAGGATCCTTTCCAGATCTTATGAAATACAGTAAATTGATTCCTCTTTTCAAATCGGGCAGTAAAAGTGACCCAAATAATTACAGGCCAATTTCGATTTTGCCGACTTTTAGCAAGATATTTGAAAAAATTATGCTCAACCAACTGCTCTTGCACTTTAACTTGAATAAATTACTTCACTCGGAGCAGTATGGTTTTACTAAAGGACGATCAACAATCGATGCGGGCGCAATGCTTTTAAAGCATATATTCGATGCGTGGGAGAACTCACAGAATGCCGTTGGAATTTTCTGTGATTTGTCTAAAGCATTCGACTGCGTTGAGCACGAGACTCTCTTAGCTAAATTGAGCTATTATGGAGTCAAAGACACTGCGCTTAGTCTTATTGCGTCTTATCTCAGTGATCGTATACAAACAGTATGTGTAAATGATGTGAAGTCATCCGGATCAGCCTCATTAATGGGTGTTCCTCAAGGCTCTATCCTAGGTCCCTTCATGTTCTTGGTATATATAAACGATCTACCATATTTTGTCCAAAATACTTGCGATATTGTACTATTTGCTGATGATACGTCTTTGATTTTTAAATTAGATAGAAATGAGAATAATTATGACGATGTAAATAGAGCCATATCGCAGGTCACTCACTGGTTTACTGTTAACAATTTGCTTTTAAATGCAAAGAAAACCAAGTGTGTCGAATTCGCACTGCCCAATACCAAGACGACAAATAACATAAAATTAATGATAAATAATGATATGTTGAAAGTAGAGGAGACCACCGTGTTCCTGGGGATAACTTTAGATGCAAAGCTTCAATGGAACGCCCATATATCAACACTTGCTGGCAAACTCAGCTCTGCTGCTTACGCTGTTAGAAAGATTCGACAGATAACTGACGTGGAAACTGCAAAAATTGTATATTTTGCCTATTTTCACAGTATTATGTCTTACGGAATCTTGCTATGGGGTAAAGCGGCAGATATTGGAAAAATTTTCGTTTTACAAAAAAGGGCAATACGCGCAATTTATAATTTAAAACCGCGCGATTCCCTACGAGAGAAATTTAAGGAAATAGGTATTCTTACAGTAGCTTCTCAATACATTTACAATAATATAATTTTTGTACGACAAAACATCCTCAGCTACAAAAAAATCGGTGATTTCCATGACAGGCCAACTAGAAATCGTAATAAGCTCGCAACTCCTACGCTCCGCCTCAGAAAAGTGGGAAAGTCATTTGTGGGAATGAGTGTAATATTTTATAATAGAATTCCACAGTCAATATTAGACTTGCCTTTACCAAAGTTTAAAAAATCCATTAAAAGTATGCTCCTGGCAAAAGCATATTACACAATCGAAGATTATGTAAATGATAAAAAAGCATGGATTTGACTCGCTCCAGCAATGCGCGGGTCTGCAATTGCTTGTATAGTATAGAATATTATTGTAAATTGCACAATTGAAAAGAGCAACCGCCGAGTTTCTTGCTGGTTCTTCTCGGTAGGAACGGCATTCCGAACCAGTGGTAAATTATTTGACGATTCAAAAGCACTTGTAAAAGTTTATTTGAATAAAAATCTATTCTATTCTATTCTATTATCATGCTCTCTACCGAAATAAGCGCTTTTCGATCATCGTTAGCTTATCATCGAATAAAAACAAATTTGATTGTCGCTATACACTTAATGGACCCAGTGGTCAAGTACTATAAGAAGAGGGAAACGTGGCGTATTACGTATCCCCTTCGAGAAGGAGGCTGTAAGCATTGCTTTTTACCCGTTGCCCGACGACTTTATTTCCCGTATTATTTACAAGGACCAATTTAATGGAAGCCGGCGCTCGTTATTGCAGAGTGCCTACGATTTGTCTACGGGTATTGCTCCAAGAAATATCGATAACTAAAGCCTTCCATTAGGTTTCCATTTTTACGTTCTTATTTCTAGTTTGTTCTAGCCTGTTCCCAGTGTTTACTTAGGAAATGTTTATTAAAAAATATTTTCATCTGCAGCGCAATGTTCTATATTATTTTTAACCCCCGACCCAAAAAGAGGGGTGTTAAAGTTTGACGTGTGTATCTGTGTATCTGTCTCTGGCATCGTAGCTCCTAATCTAATGAACCGATTTAATTTACTTTTTTTTTATTGTTGTTAGAGAGTGTTATAATTCAAGAGAGAGCTATAATTCAAGAAAATCGGTTCAGCCGTTTGAAAGTTATCAGCTCTTTTCTAGTTACTGTAACCTTCACTTGTCGGGGGTGTTATAAATTTTTAATTTACACTTGTTCAGTTAGAAATAACTAGCTGGCAGATTGTTAGATTTAGGTTTTGAAAATTCCCGTGGGAACTCTTTGATTTTCTGGGATGAAAGGGATTCTGGGTCAATGCTGTGCCGCTCTCCAGATTTTTAACTATACCCATGTAAAAAACCATACCAACCCGTTGCTCGTTGCGGCGTGATTGAAAGACAAACCAACAAACCAGCAAACAGACACTTTAGCATCACACATCACACTCATATTATATAGGCGAAAGTTTGTGTGTATGTATGTATCTTTGTTACCCTGCTGTTACAAGCGGCTGCTCTCTCTTACTAACCTCTGACTGACCTCCCTCCTCTTGTGTAGGAAGCCCCCCTCGGGAAACAGCACCATGAACTGTCTGCCGAGCGGGATGTAGTACTTGTGTATGTGCTCCTTTAGCTCTACAAGCGACTGCTCTCGTTTCGCCTTGCCCTGGGGACAAAAGAAATATGTTTGTAATCCATATTTAACTTAAAGTTTTGATGACCTCCCTGGCACAGTGATCTTATAGGGAGGTCCCGGGTTCGATTCCCGGTAAGGGTGATTTGGGTTGATCATGATGATGACGATATGTTAAAAGCTGTTATCAGTTTGGCAACTTTTATTATTGGTATCTATAATTTTATCATCATCATCATCATCATCATCATCATCATCACTGAGTAGGTACGAGTCTCATCTCAGAAAAAGTATCTTAACATACACTCATTTATTTTGTACACACTTAGATTTCAAGTCTTAGTTAATAAACCATTACATACAAAAATAGAAATATGTAAATAAGTACTCTTGAAAAAATAAAATACAAATATTTATACCCTTCGAAAGGCGAAAAAAATATTATCGACAGCTGGCGCGTGGAAGTCGAAATATTTTATTTTATTTGATGGAAAATATTTGAGGAATTAATTTACCCTCATGTTTCTTACTGATTACCCCACCCCACGGAACATTACCCCCAAACACGGTACATTGGAAAGCACAATATGTCGAATATTATATTTTTGTACGTCACGATCCTAGATACACTTAGAATAAGATATACAGTTTCGAGTGGGTCCTAAATATCTGATGCAATTTGTTACCCACGCCTAGCTACGTTTTTAAATCCCATACATAGGCATTTCTCTATGAAGTATTCAAGCTGTCTCTTTGGCAACAGTAATGATTGGTTCATTAGCTAAGCTGTGAAAATATAACACTCCTATTTATAATACAAATATGGGTTTATTCGGTGGAAAAATAATTTACCCTCCCAAATTCTTACTGATTACCCAACTCCACGGAACATTACCCCCAAACGTCGGCACAGTGGCTAGCACAGTATGTCAACTATACCCCACGATCACAGACGTACTAAATCAAAGATGTACAAATTGTGTCCAAAAGGAATCCAAAAATAAGCTAAAATTATAGTTAAATAATCGTTCAATGAATCAAACAAACTTAAATAAGTGGTTTTGATTGGTCAAATAAATCCACCACTGGCACTAGTTCGGAATGCCCTTCCTACCAGAAGAACAAGCAAGAAAGTCGGTAATTGCGGTGTTTAAAAATTTAAATAAACCATTTTTCATATGTAAGTAATTGCAGTTGATGGCATCATCACACTTCAAAGGAACTGCGCATCATTATTAGGTATATCAATGATTTTTTTATATACTTAAACTGCCATGGTGGGTAAACGGAGCTCTCTAATGGTTATTACTATCGACACTCGTGGGTGAGAATGCATTTTTTTTGCACCGCCCTCTCATTTTATTAGTCCCTTATATTGTGGGTAATCAATGATATTATATGTGGGTATAGATATTCTATTAATAAAAGCTTTTTCAATGTAAAGTATGAAAGCTCTAATTAAATGTACTTACATAAATCATTATTTGCTTCTTGCAGCAATAAATCTTGCGGAATAAACAACAACTTTTTATTTCACTGAGCTACTCGTAGCAACAATTTCTATTCCACCATTAATAAATTAATAAATTCTATAAATCCGAAAAGTTACTTGAGTGCGTGTCCAGGATCAAACCCCTGAACGCTGCTCTATATAATATAATTACTGGCTGATGCTCGTACCTTCATTTGCGTTGATTTATGTCTTTAAAATCCTGTAAAGTAGCCTATGCCACTCTTCAGGTTTCTAACTATACCTATGTAAAAAATCATGCCAATGCATTGCTGCGTTGCGACGTAATTAAAGGACAAACCTACAAACACACATTTTCGCATTTATAATATGTAGTATGGGTAGTGATTAATAGTATCATTTCGTTAAAAAAATACTAGACTGACAAGTGTAAATTAAAAACTTATTATACCCCCGACAAGTGAAGGTTTACAGTAAGTAACTAGAAAAGAGCTGATAACTTTCAAACGGCTGAACCGATCAAGCCACCTTTGAAACAAAAAAAAATTAATTAATATCGGTTCATTAGTTTAGGAGCTACGATGCCACAGACAGATACACAGATACACACGTCAAACTTATAACATCCCTCTTTTTGGGTCGGGGGTTAAAAATGAAAATACAAAGACACATAAGTATATGTAGGTATAATATTTACAAGAATACTGAAATATGCGTACATTCAAAAACCGGCAGTTAAAAGAACTTTTATTATAGTAGAAGCTATAGGTACCCTCGACATCACAAAAGACCTTTGAGGCTTTGTACCTTTTGTGCGCGTAATACAGGCGTCATACACGGGGATATAAACCATTAATCCTTCATAAATATACCGTACTTCCACCATAACGTATCACATGATTGATAGAAGTAGACGTTACTTTGCTGAATTCTGTGATAGACAAAATATTGTAACAACAAGCTCAATTTTGTTACAAAAAAAGGGGCCAAGTGCGAGTCAGACTCGCGCACCGAGGGTTCCGTATTCGGGTATTTTTTCCGACATTTTGCACGATAAATCAAAAACTATTATGCACAAAAATAAATAAAAATCTGTTTTAGAATGTACAAGTAAGACCATTTCATATGATACCCCACTTGATATAGTTTACTTGGTACAGTTTTATCTTACTTTGAAAATTGAAAATACTAATTATATTTGTCCATGAACACATTTTTTTTTGTGATGTACCTAACCATAAATTCACGGTTTTCAGGTTTTTTCCTTTACTTGTGCTATAGACCTACCTATAAACATTCAACCCCTATTTAACCCCCTAGGGTAGAATTCCTAAAAATTCTGAAACGTGTTTCTTAATTTTTGACGAAAAGCCACTATACCAATTTTCATAGATATAACTTGAAAAATGACGGACTTTAATACTTAGGGATGTTTCCGAAAATCCTTTCCAAATTTAAAGTGTCTACCTGTGAAGGCTGTGTTGATAGATCAGTCAGCCAGAACAAGTCTTTTGTATTTTAAGATATTAGCTCGGTGTTTTTAGCACAGGATCTCTAAAGTGCCTATTTAACAATCGATATAAGGGAAATAGGTATTCCGTTCAGATCCGAGGCAACAATACATTGTAGCCACATTGTAGTAAAAACTAAGTGTCGAACTGTTTCCGCTGGTTCGACGGCCGGCCAATTGCACTTCGCTTACGGAGTGCTCACGAAGTTTGCGGTTCGCCAATGGCATCGACACTTCTTTTACTATTACACGACTACTTAAAAAAGAGAGTGTAATGATTTCAAGTTTATGTATGTGAGTCTTTTTATTTCACTATAACTTTTAAATATAAGGGAAATAGGTATTTCGTAAAGACCCGAGGCAACAATAGATTGTAGCCACATTGTAGTAAAACTAAGTGTCAAACTATTTCTGCTGGTTCGACGGCGCTGCGGTTAAATCATAGCAAAGCACTTCGTCAGCGAAGTGCTCTCGAAGTTGGTGCTTTGCTAAAGGCATCGACTCTAAATAAAATGATGATGATGTGATGAATTACTTTGTGCCGATATTACACCATCATTGGGCGACACAACTGGACAACCGTACTCAATACGTCGATCGTTAGCGTTTTCAAAGTCCAGATTGGAGTTAGGACCGTTCCTGTTAAAACTTTGCTTAAAGTTTTATTTCTCAGTTGAACATTATTTGAATATTGTTAGTTGGTTATTCAATAATCAGCCATTATAAAGTGAATAACAATTTATTCTACTGAAAATCTGATCTCATTACGCAAAATATCACCAGTTTTAGAAATACCTTTACAACCAAATAATTTATTGTGTCGACCAATGACCTTGTCATTGGTGTCGACATTAGTATACCATCGTTGGTCGACACAACTGGACAACCGCACTCAATACGTCGATCGTTAGCGTTTTCAAAAGTCCTCCCGCCGAGTCCAGATTGGAGTTAGGGCCGTTCCTGTTTAGGAGCGGTTCGTTGCACCCGTGGGAACGCGCTTACCCCCAGATGCGACGCGATTTACAACACGGACTTTAGTTTTAAATTGATTCGCATTTAGGTACCGAGCGTTTGGTAATGGTGAAACTAAATAAATTGGAAATACACTAGCTTGGATGGGGTATGTACATTTTTTAGGGTTCTGCACCTCAAACGGGAAAAAGGAAAACCTGAACGGGAAAAAATAGAAAAGAATCCTATAAGGTATACAGACAGACAACGAAGTGTCGTTATCTGTCTGTCACACTGTCTGACTGTCTGTGTGTTTGTCTTGTATGTCAACAAACCTATAGGGTATTTCCCGTTGACCTAGAATTATGGTAGGTAGGTAGGGACCAGTAAAGGGAAAAATCCGAAAACCGTGAAGTTGTGGTTACGCATCACAAAATAAAATTAAAATGTGGTCATAAAAAATAATTAGTATTTTCAACTTTAAAAGTAAGATTACTAAACCAAATTGGGTGTCATATGAAAGGTTTGTATCTGTACATTCTTACATAGGTTTATATATATATATATATATATAAAAACCTTTTATTAAAATTTTTTTATTTACTTTTATGCATAATAATTTTTCATTTATCGTGCAAAATGTCGAAATACATACCTACCCGAGTACAGAATCCTCGGAATATCCAAGAGCAATGCTACTATCCAAAACTAGAACAAATATAATTAAGACTTCTAAAATAAAGACGTTGGAATAACTTTCGTCCTCGCACGACCGACCCATTATAAGTTATACACAATTCGTTAGCAAAAACTACCAACAAATGTCCAAGCGCTTAACGAGGGTGGGCAGAGTCTGAACTTTTGCCTCGTTTCTCTAAGCGATAGATAAGAGAAAACTAACACTAAGTAATGTGTGAATAAGAAGCCTCGTGACAAAACGCGACGCGAGTAGGTATTTTTAATCCCCGACCCAAAAAGAGGGGTGTTATAAGTGACGTGTGTATCTGTGTATCTGTCTGTGGCATCGTAGCTCCTAAACTAATAAACAGATTTTAATTTAGTTTTTTTTTTGTTTGAAAGGTGGCTTGATCGAGAGATATTCTTTTTATCTTGGAAAATCAAAAAGTTCCCACGGGATTTTTAAAAACCTTAATCTATATACAAAGTGGAAGGACATAATCTAGTAATTTACAATTTTAACAACTTATTTTTCTAAGATTTCACTGAGGCTACAATTTTTTTTTTGTGGTCTACATACTAAAGGTTTATACAGTTTGTCAAAAATGTAATACTGTCATTTTTATCTATTTTCTGTATGATAGTAGGTAGATAACGGTGCCAGATAAGATTAGTTGTACAATTTATTTTCCACGCAAGTTGTAATAAAGTTGTTACGTGCGGTTTTCTTATAGCAAGCCTAATTACCTAAGTTTCTTTTATTTTTGTTCTTTGTTATACTATGTTCAAACATTAGCCATGAAGATGATTAAACAATAAAAATAAACCTGATTTTACGAAAAAGGAAGCAACCTACGGCTTTCCTAACTATTAAGCGCTAATAATAAAATAAGCTTTTGTTCAGATTTTCTCCTACATCTACTATATTTATATCCAAATATCAGGCATTTAGAATTTGTGGTGAAAATAAAGAAACACAAACATACATACATGTGCCCTGAAAACATTATACTCTTGTTTTCATCAGTCGTGTAAAATAAAACCAGTCAAGCACGAGTCGGACACGCACATGAACGTTTCATAACATCATACAAGACATTACACTATGCAATTTTTTTGATTTAAATAGTGGCCATTTTAAACTCGCCATATTGGTTTTCCATTAGGTACTGGAAATATACGCTCTGTGAAAATTTTAACTCTACCTATTACGGTTCATGAGATGCAGCCCGCTGTCAGACAGACCGAACGACAGCGGAGATTTAGAAATAAGGTCCCGTTGCACGCTTTGGGTACGGAACCCTAAAAACTTACCTATTTTCTCTGTGGCGAGATTAAGCGAACTACATTTCGATTCCTGTGATTAATAAAAGAAAAAGTTAAGATACCTAACTTATTTGGCACCCATCCAGCCATTTAATATCTGGGGCGTAACGGGAAATTTTCAACGACAGAATGCACTTACTTATTTTCGAAAACAATGTTGTTTTAGCCGACAATTCTCTTTTCATGAAATTAGGTCATGAGATTTAAAACAAGCCTTTTAAATAGGATTTTCTTTATAAATGCTGTTTAAGAGACTCTATTAACGCTGGGGATAAAGACTTAATTTCAAAGTGTTATGAAGGAAAACTGTTGAGTAAGAACTGCTCTGAAAAATGCTGATGATAAACTAGGTTTAAGAACTTACTCTGAGTTGATCGAAACATATATATATATAGGCATATTATTGTAAATTGTAAATTTGAAAAGAGCAACCGCCGAGTTTCTTGCTGGTTCTTCTCGGTAGGAACAGCATTCCGAACCAGTGGTAGATTATTTTGACGATTCAAAAGCACTTGTAAAAGTTTAATTGAATAAAAATAATTTGAGTTTGAGTTTGAAAAAACAAATTCAAAATTCAAGTGGAGATTAAACTAATAATGTAATAGCTAGAACTTTATGGAGTTAAATTAAAGTTAGTTTTTGTTTACAATCGGAAAAGTAGCTGGTTCGTCACTATCAAATTACCACTATAGCAACAAAAATGTTTCCTTGCTTCACTTGAAGTATTTTTAATTCAAAAAAACACATGCGATATGATTAACAAAGAAATAAGCAGAACATTAAATCAAATTATATTATGCAAACATGGTGGAACTCTTCTTCATAAAAACGCTTCATATTTCGTAATTTAGATAATTCTATAAAATAAAATTCATAAATAATCTTAATTAAATCTTATCAATTACTAGCTAGCACAACTTTGTCCATGTAGATTTCGGTTTTCAAAAATCGTGCAGGAACTCTTTCATTTTCCAGGAACAAAATCCGGGATAAAAAGTAGCCTATGTCACTCTCCAGATCTTTAACTATGTTAATGCAAAAATCACGTAAATTCGTTACTCGCTTGTGGCGTGATTAAAAGACAAACCAATGAACAAACTTAAAAAGCACATAACTCCGAAAGGTTAGAAGTGCGTGCCCAGGATCAAACCCAGGACCTTCCGAATAGGAGCCGGACATCTTAACTAATAGGCTATCACAGCGGTAATCATGGTGGTAACGACATCTTTAAAAATCCAAATCAATGTAGACTTAGCCGCGGGATAAACCTAGTAGTTCATTAAAAAACGAATCACGCAAACCAACCGAGACTTCTCTCTTCTCTATCAAAATTTTCGTCGATACCCAAGAAAATGTAAACGGGCACGCCTAGCCTAAAACTTTTATCCAATAAGCGACATTCGATCGCCCCAAAAAATCTAATTACGACGATAGGTATCGACCGAGGCTAAGATAAATAAAGATAATCCCGGGAAAGTATTCCGGCCAGTTAATTTCCCCGGGCCAAAGTTCCGCGGCCCCAGCAAATTGGAGCTAAACTTCTCTTCATTTCCTTTTCGATCCGGGAAATTTCAAACCTCAGCGGTTAGGGGACGAATCACACATGTCCGGGATTATTCCGCAAAATTCCCAATACGTTACTTTCCAACATTTACAAAGTGATTTTTAAATATTTTACCTACATAATGACGCTAATCTGACGTTTTTTTGAATTGTAGCTAGTTTTTTTTTTGAAGTTTTTATATACCTATGTGAACTAAACTTAAAATATTTGTTAACTAAACTTTATATATCTATTATTAGCGACCGCCCGCGATTTCTGCCGTATTATTGAATTGAACTAGAAATTAAATAAACAGGATCTGATATCTGGTAAATTATTCAGACGATTCAAAAGCACTTTTAAAAGTTTATTTGAATAAAAAATTATTCTATTTTATTGACATTGACGTAATATCGTGCAAATTATTATTGAATAATCTGATCAAGGTTGGGGTACCAAGATGCATAACTGAAGACTTGGCATCGGAAAATGCAGCGTTGAAAGAGCCACTCTACGTGTTCACGTACAATGAAAAAATCATGTTCTGTGGTGATTCTTGCAACATTTTACCTACTAGTGGACGTCTATCGGTTGAAATGACGTCGACGACAAATATAAGACCTAAATAAATATAAAACCATGCACAGTTACATCCGGCGCGATGCGTAAAAGTGTGAGTGCTCCCAAGGGACCTTTAGCCGTCATCACATAGTTTTTCACAGGGTTGAGCTTGTTTTATCTTTACCGAGTGATTATGCGACGTCGAATGGCCGCCGAGAATTCCGTTGGACCTTAAACTTGTAGAATTTTAATTAACAACAACTTTGACTGTTCGCGAACTTGCAGTTTCGTATTAAAAGGTGATGCCGAAACTGTTCACTTTGTACACCTCCTGTGGAGTGTAAAGTTGTTTTGTAATTTAAGAAACTTTAGGAGAGAGATATTCCAAAGTATAATTGGGTTTTCTTGAAGTACTACCTGAACATCTTGAGGAACTTGCATGCCTGAGAGTTCTCCATAATGTTCTCAAAGTGTGAAATCTGCCAATCCTCACTTGGTCAGCGACCTTCGCCTATAAATCCTTCTCTTTTCGAGAGGAGACTCGGGCTCAGTAGTGTGCCGGCGATGGGTTATGACGATGATAGGTAAGTACAAATATTCCAAAGTATAATTGAATTTTCTTGAAGTAAAACTTCTGGTTATATACTTAGGTACAGTAGTAGTACATCTGGGCATACCTTGTCAGTTTTAATTAAGTATATATTATTTTGTATGGAAAGCTTGACTTATTGTCCTTACATGGAAAAAGCAGAAATCCTTTGAAAAAAATTTTCAGTATCTCATATAATTTAGTTTTAGGTTAGTAATGATCCAGAAAAACCGAATAGTAATCTATATAATATTTTATCCACATATAATATTGTATATAAAATCTTTAAAAAGAGCAACCGCTGAGTTTCTTGCTGGTTCTTCTCGGTAGGAGAGGCATTCCGTACCAGTGGTAGATGCTTTGACGATTCAAGAGTACTCGTAAAAGTTTAATTGAATATTGAATATATATTGAATTTTGAATATAATGTGATACACTATACTGGGTGGTACTGTAAACAAAACACACAAACAACATAATCAAGAGCTTATCATAAATTCAAATTCAAAAGATTCAGTGTTCAAAAGTAAGTACCTTACTAATTATACAAACTCTACAAATTAATAAAGTACAGTATAATTATCATGTAAACTTAACAATACCAAATGCGTATAAAACTTAGTTTACGCACACGTTAATTAATACGTTGCTGACGAGGAACCCTTTCAACTAACTGACACGTGCTCTGTTTAATTATGTAAAGCAAGAGAAACTATGTGCTTAGAGCGAGTCAGTCTTGCATTTTAAATGTTCCGTATAAGTGTAATAGGTATGATCCGTTTTTAAATTAAGTTCGGTTCTTTTCGAAAGGAATTCCGGACCAATACCTATTTAAATTTGCGAGTACTTGACGATTCGAAAACACTGAGCAAGAGTTGATATAAATAAAAATATTTTATAGATACTTAGATAGATAAAAAGATAAAAACTTTATTACCCACAAAACATGAAATAATCAAGAGTCAAGACAAAACTAAGAAACAGAAAGAAACTATAAATAATCGTATGAAAAGGAAGTCTTATTGCTCAGAGCAATCTCCACCAGGCAACCTTTCGTTGCCTAGTGGTTCTTTTATATTACTATTTTATGGGAACATTCTTTAGAATGTCTTACCGTGTTATTAATTAATTATTATACTTATGTATTTAAAAATATGAATATATGGCATATGTATTTAAAAATATGAACCGTTAAAAAAAAAGAGAACTATTACGAGTAGTATAGGGTTTTCTTGGTCTTAAATGTAGAGGGAAATATTCCCAGTTTCCATATATTTCGATGAGTAAAAAAAATACTTGAATTATGGGCTGTTTTATGGAACACTTAGTGCAATTTTAATACGCGACTCTATGCCCGGTGCGATTATTTTTGTGTTTTTATTTCCCTAAAGATCCCTAAAAAACAATGGACCGTCGCGTGCGCACAGCCAACCGCACTTCCTGTTATAACAACAGGTCTAAAGAGGCTGAGGGGGAAGGATGAGCCATAAATCATGTCTTATACAGTAAAAACCATAAAAACACATGTGATAATTTAATTCGGGACACACAAGGTTTTATTGTTTTGTTTATCTTGTTCCATAAAGTGAACATTGGGTTAGTGTTCTAATTTTTCGTATCGTTGATTCTGATATAAATAGATGTGTTTGTGGAATAAGGCATGATTTATGCTACACCGGATATTGACCGGGCATTGACAGCCAAGCAAACGTCTACTTTTGAGCCCAAATAAGCCGAGTACAGAATGGTATAGCATAAAGTACTTGATTGTCTTAGTACAAGTATTCTTAGGACCATAGAGTGCTTTGAACTGCCTATCAGTTTGGTTCATCATCATAATCATGATCAATCAATCTCCGATTAACCAGTACTTGAGCTTGAGCACTGGTCTCCTCTCAGAATGAAAAGAGTTCAGGTCACAGTCCACCACGTTAGCCAAGTGCGGATTGGTAGATTTCACACACCTTTGAAAACATTATGAAGAACTCTCAGGCATGCAGGTTCACTCACGATTGTTGTCCGCCGTTAAGAGGGGTCTCTCCGTCACTCGCTCCATACAAACGTAGTTCCAATTTCATTTGAATATTAAGCAATCAAAGTCCAAGAAATTTGGCAGACATATTCTAGAAACCAATATCTGTGTCTGTGTGTCTATGCCTGTGGTGTGGTGTGGTGTGCGGTTTTTCCGATTTCTGGTTAAAATATTCGGTTTCAAAGTTACGCGGTCTTAAAAATTCACATACAAATCTTTGAGCCCCTGTAATTTTAAAACTACATATTTTTAGAAAAATCTAAAACACCACAGACACAGATATTAGTTTTTAGAATATGTCTGCAAAATTTCATGGACTTTGGTTGCTTAATATTCAAATGAAATTGGAACTACGATTGTATGGAGTAAGTGACGGATAGAGCCCTGTTAAAGCTTAATACTTATTTAATAACTCCAACAAGGTAGAAGTGCATGCCTGGGATCAAACCTCGGAACCCCCAATAGGAGGTCGAAGTCTTTAACTACTAGGCTATCACTGCTGCAACGCAAAAGTGTTCAAGCCTTAAGAGGGCTCTCTCCGTCACTCGTTTCATACAATCGTAGTTCCAATTTCATTTGAATATTAAGCAACCAAAGTCCATGAAATTTTGCACACATATTCTAGAAACTAATATCTATCTGTCTGTGGTTTTCCAGATTTCTGTTAAAATATTCGGTTTCAAAGTTACGCGGTCTTAAAAATTTTCATACAAATCTTTGAGCCCCTGTAATTTTAAAACTACATATTTTTAGAAAAATCTAAAACACCACAGACACAGATATTAGTTTCTAGAATATGTCTGCAAAATTTCATGGACTTTGGTTGCTTAATATTCAAATGAAATTGGAACTACGATTGTATGAAACGAGTGACGGAGAGAGCCCTGTTAAGTCACATACGCCTATGTTAAAGTTTCAACGATGGGCTAAAAAATTCTTCATTATTAAATTAATAAGTAGGTATGTACGCAGTAAAGGCTAGTCCATTATCTACCAATCTCCCGCAATCAAACTCTCGAAACGAATGTTTATACAACCGAACAAAGTTTTAACCAACCCCGACAGAAGATTTCCGAACTTACCTAAAATCCACGGTATTATTCGTAAATTTCAAAGTGGCATCGATCGAGACAAAGAAGGGTGGCATTATCAATTAAAACAAATCGTCAAACTTGGCTACCTCAATTATAATAATGGACAACTTTGTATTAATCAAACGTTTCAGCTAAAGTGGTGAAGGTTTACTCCCCCCACCCCTCCCTTAGGGGGTAAGTACAATCTCGACTTGAAAGAAGTACTAATGATAGGTTAAGTTAGGTTACTTACCATTTTCATCCAGTTGACGAATATAAGCAGCCAATGGAGGGATCTACACTGATGTGGTACCATATAGTTTAGAAGCGTAAAACCGAAAGTGGGTGTGACAGACGTGTTGTGAACATTGATTTTAGAGCCACCCTGAAGATCTTTTTCTCCTACGTCGCTCGGGTTCCTTTTCGAGGCTTTAACAGACGTGTTCTGGAGTGAACGTTTTCCTATACTTACTTGGGGGGCTCTTCGAGTAAAAATTTGGAATTCAACTTCGTATATTCCTGTCTGTTTTTCAATTCCTGTCCATTCCCAGATGTTGCATAGTCAGGACTTCTTTCTGTAACCATCCAGTTTTTTCCAGCAACTTTCGCAATGAAGATTTCCTACCCCTATCTTAGATGATCTCTAACATATTATGGGTAGACGACCTAAAAAAGGTGACGAGAAGTGTGTAGATGAGGAATGCAGAGGACCATGTATGTCTAACATTTTTTAAGTTTTATAGATAAGATTTCAAATAGATCTAATTTGTAGTAGTCTCTTTTGAAGTTTTTGTCTTCATTCTAAAGTAGTGTAGTCATAAACTCTATCACAAGTTTAATTGTTGGATTCTACTACAAAATGCAACAAGAAACTTAACCGCTTGAGACAAAAACTTCTTCAATTCAACGGAATAGAATCAGATACTGCTCAAGTTTGATCAAAATTAGTTCACTAAAATGTTGACCCGAATAACACTCGGGTGAAGCCGTGGCAAGTCTTGTATTACCTAATTAAAGGTAATTTCGCTCCCTATTTTCCTTCAGAACAGTAATTGATATCCACGGATATGAAATAAGCGTTTTATAAAATCGGAAGCCATTGGAACACTGGATACGGAAGCCGGACAATCTAAACTATACCCTCGTTATGGATCATTTGAGCCGTTTGAGCGAAGCGCTAATTCTGGCTAATCCACACTTATATTTTGCTAGTTTCACCTTTTGCAAGTTGACAATATTTGTCGATCTTATACAGGATTAACCAGAACGCTAGCAAAAACGAATACAGGTGATAGTTGATAATTACTGATAAGGTACCATAAAAAACCGGCCAAGTGCGAGTGCAAATTTTTGGTTATATGTGTTTCAAAAAATAAAATATCAATAGCGTGGTGGGCTGTAGCCTAAACCCTTCTCATCCTAAAGGGAGATCAGTAGTGGTCTAACTGAGGTAACATGTTAAAATAGTCTAACCCGAAATCTAACCAAAACCAAACCTTTCGCTTTGGATGTTGCAAGATACTATTAAAATGATTTTATTATTCATGATATTATTGTCACAATAAAACTAGGTCGTTTCGCAGTGTAGCCGTCGGCCATCTTGGAATAATCCCCAGTGGGTTAATTCGAGGGTAGTTTATGATTTTAATGAGATGCACACAGGAGCGCGAGCCGATAAAACTGACCGCGCCGGACATTACGCCTCTGCGGTATGTGACTTTATAGACCTTATTGTACAGACAGCAAAAAAGAATTTTAAAAAAACCGACTTTAATAACCACAAACAATAAAAAAATTAAATTAAAAATTTAAAAAACCCCCGACACATAAACCTCTAAAAAGTAAAAAAATAATAGGTAAGTATGTATGGGCCCTTTAAGAATAGTATAAATAGTAAAGTGTTTATCCAAGCGCTCGTTGCGCCAGGGGACCGCTACCTATCATAAACTATGAAAGTCATCTGTTGTAGAAAGAATAGTCTTTAGCGGTCCCCCGACGCAACGAACGCTTGGATAAAAACTTTACTATTTATACTATTCTTAAAGGGCCCATACATACTTACCTATTATTTTTTTACTTTTTAGAGGTTTATGTGTCGGGGGTTTTTTAAATTTTTAATTTAATTTTTATTTCACGCTTTTTAAACTTTTATTCATAAATTACCGTTTATTTGTGCTTTTCTAAAACCCGATTTCTATAATAATATAAATCCAATAAGGCAGCTAATATCTCTTCAAAAGTAACATCAATGTTATGTTAATTATACGTTCCATGAAATATTTTTGATCAAGAATTATCTGAATGACTCACATAGTTTAACACGACCAAAACGAAATATCTGTTTCTAACATGTCGTTGCTTTAAAAATGTACCCATTTTACGTAGTCGTATAATAGTTCGCTTTTCAAGATATACCTACGATTAAATTGAAATCGACTTTCATCCGATGAAATAAGGAATAAAGTGGCTTGTATTTCATTTTGTTTGTTATTGCATGTCAAATTTTTATTTGACATAACTTTCAAAAACCGGTCAAGTGCGAGTCTGCCTCACACATGAAGAGTTCCGTACAAGTTTTTTTTATGTAATGACAATTCAGTTGTCGGATTTTTCTGTTTACTTGGGCCACAGGAGTAGAGTGCTTGGGCTATAAGATATTGCTACCTGCCTTTCATGATTCTACGTAAACGGGAAGTACCCAATTTATAAGTTTAGATTCTCTTGAAAGATGACACACAGACAGACACCGAAGTGGTGAAGGAAAACATCGTCAGGAAACCTGCATGCTTAAGAGTTGGCCATAATGCTCCCTCAAAGGTGCGTGAGGTGTGCCAATACGTGCTTGGCCAGTGTGGTAGCTTCTCATTCTGAGAGGAGACTTGTGCTCAGTAGTGAGCCGGCGATGGGTTGATCCTGATGATGATGAATTTTAAACGTATTTTGTCAAAGTAAATAAGCTGAGTTCAAGCAGATAAAATATAAAGAAGGTGCGCCTAATGCATCATCCAAACCTGCGCGACAAAGCGACTAGGATGCGGGAACCTCAGCCGCGCGGAGGGTCATCGCCTCCTACGATATTTAATGGTGCCATGCACACCTACGCGACTACAACAGTCGAGGCTTCAACATCTTTTTTTTTCTACAGATACCTACTGAACCCTAAAAATAGTTTGACTATGGTTTGGGTTTGGGTTGATTGTTCGTGGCCTTTGGTTGACTGTTGTATATTATAATTGAATTGATGTTTTCTCGTTTAACTGTGATTATAATATTTTATAAATTAGAAACTCCGCGCCTACGATCCAAAGTATCGGAGTTTTCCAAAACATTATTTTCAAATAAATAATTATGTATCTAAGCAACGTCCATCTTGACAGCTTGACATTTGCCAATTGACATAATATTATGAACCTCTGTTACAATAGTGAAAGATCCCAGGGCCACCAGCCGTCACATATTTTCTGACGAACGAAATGTGGACGATTGAGTAGTGTTAGTATGTACTAAGAACGCATGCCTACAGACCTGTTAGCTTGCTTAGACGGCCAATTTTCAGGTATCAGGTAATCAAGGTACATAAAAACATTACTTACCTCACGTAAATTCTCCAATTTTATTATTTTTAACTGATTTTTTTTAATATTAATAATTAATTGACATAAGTAAACTATACGAGAGTGAGAGAGAAGTCAATATATCCTAATACATGTCTTACTCAGTCTCATGCGCGTAGATAATGATGCCTTCGCGCTCAAACCCACAGAGGCATTAAAATTGAATTTAGGGGATGATTGGCCCTCTGGATCGGTCTGTCTTCTTGTAAAAGGTTTTAAAATAGTTGTCTGGTGGACATATATAAAAATGGAGCATCAGAATTTACGTGCAGTTAAGTAATTACTTATTTTGGGAGCTTTAAAGCGTCTGCAAAGCAATACGGCCGACGCGGGAAGTGTCTGGGAGTATTGGCGACATATTTTTAAGGATATTGCCTAAAATATACGTAAAAATCAGTTTGGAGAATTTACGTGAGGTAAGTAATGGTTTTATGTACCTTGATTATCAGATACCTGAAAATTGGCCGTCTAAGCAAGCTAGCACGTAGGCTAGGCATGCTTTCTTAGTACTTACTAACACTACTCAATCGTACATATTTCCTGTGTCAGAAAATACGTAACCTCTGGTGGTCCTGGGATAAAAGTAATAAGAAAACCAGAAAAGAGCTGATAACTTCCAAACGGCTGAACCAATTTTTTTGGATTATAGCTAAGAACACTCTCGATCAAGCCACCTTTCAAACAAAAAAAACTAAATTAAAATCGGTTCATTCGTTTAGGCGCTACGAGGCCACAGACAGATACACAGATACACAGATACACAGATACACAGATACACACGTCAAACTTATAACACCCCTCTTTTTGGGTCGGGGGTTAAAAATAAAAAATAATTTATTACCGAATATATTATGTATACAAGAGTTAATGTAGTTCTATACTACCATTTTGCCGAAACACAGGGAACCTCCTCCTTTTTTGAAGTCGGTTAATAAACGTCATACATCATAGCGTAAATAAATGCATACAAGTTTTGGTGGCCCTTATCGATGCCGTATTCTGAGACTTTATATAATACAGACTAAAGTTTGACGCCAGAAAGATAAAAAATATAATTGATGTATTATTAGCACTGTATTTTTATTAAAAAAAATCTTTCTTCTACTATGCGTTATTACCTATTCCTATACTTTAGTTTTTTGAAAGACACGTTTTTAGAAATTGAAACAAGCACATCACAAACACATTTTTTCACATTTAACATAGACCAATCTAAAAAAAGAAAATAAAAATTAAATTAAAAATTTAAAAAACCCCCGACACATAAACCTCTAAAAAGTAAAAAAATAATAGGTAAGTATGTATGGGCCCTTTAAGAATAGTATAAATAGTAAAGTGTTTATCCAAGCGCTCGTTGCGCCAGGGGACCGCTACCTATCATAAACTATGAAAGTCATCTGTTGTAGAAAGAATAGTCTTTAGCGGTCCCCCGACGCAACGAACGCTTGGATAAAAACTTTACTATTTATACTATTCTTAAAGGGCCCATACATACTTACCTATTATTTTTTTACTTTTTAGAGGTTTATGTGTCGGGGGTTTTTTAAATTTTTAATTTAATTTTTATTTCACGCTTTTTAAACTTTTATTCATAAATTACCGTTTATTTGTGCTTTTCTAAAACCCGATTTCTATAATAATATAAATCCAATAAGGCAGCTAATATCTCTTCAAAAGTAACATCAATGTTATGTTAATTATACGTTCCATGAAATATTTTTGATCAAGAATTATCTGAATGACTCACATAGTTTAACACGACCAAAACGAAATATCTGTTTCTAACATGTCGTTGCTTTAAAAATGTACCCATTTTACGTAGTCGTATAATAGTTCGCTTTTCAAGATATACCTACGATTAAATTGAAATCGACTTTCATCCGATGAAATAAGGAATAAAGTGGCTTGTATTTCATTTTGTTTGTTATTGCATGTCAAATTTTTATTTGACATAACTTTCAAAAACCGGTCAAGTGCGAGTCTGCCTCACACATGAAGAGTTCCGTACAAGTTTTTTTTATGTAATGACAATTCAGTTGTCGGATTTTTCTGTTTACTTGGGCCACAGGAGTAGAGTGCTTGGGCTATAAGATATTGCTACCTGCCTTTCATGATTCTACGTAAACGGGAAGTACCCAATTTATAAGTTTTGATTCTCTTGAAAGATGACACACAGACAGACACCGAAGTGGTGAAGGAAAACATCGTCAGGAAACCTGCATGCTTAAGAGTTGGCCATAATGCTCCCTCAAAGGTGCGTGAGGTGTGCCAATACGTGCTTGGCCAGTGTGGTAGCTTCTCATTCTGAGAGGAGACTTGTGCTCAGTAGTGAGCCGGCGATGGGTTGATCCTGATGATGATGAATTTTAAACGTATTTTGTCAAAGTAAATAAGCTGAGTTCAAGCAGATAAAATATAAAGAAGGTGCGCCTAATGCATCATCCAAACCTGCGCGACAAAGCGACTAGGATGCGGGAACCTCAGCCGCGCGGAGGGTCATCGCCTCCTACGATATTTAATGGTGCCATGCACACCTACGCGACTACAACAGTCGAGGCTTCAACATCTTTTTTTTTCTACAGATACCTACTGAACCCTAAAAATAGTTTGACTATGGTTTGGGTTTGGGTTGATTGTTCGTGGCCTTTGGTTGACTGTTGTATATTATAATTGAATTGATGTTTTCTCGTTTAACTGTGATTATAATATTTTATAAATTAGAAACTCCGCGCCTACGATCCAAAGTATCGGAGTTTTCCAAAACATTATTTTCAAATAAATAATTATGTATCTAAGCAACGTCCATCTTGACAGCTTGACATTTGCCAATTGACATAATATTATGAACCTCTGTTACAATAGTGAAAGATCCCAGGGCCACCAGCCGTCACATATTTTCTGACGAACGAAATGTGGACGATTGAGTAGTGTTAGTATGTACTAAGAACGCATGCCTACAGACCTGTTAGCTTGCTTAGACGGCCAATTTTCAGGTATCAGGTAATCAAGGTACATAAAAACATTACTTACCTCACGTAAATTCTCCAATTTTATTATTTTTAACTGATTTTTTTAAATATTAATAATTAATTGACATAAGTAAACTATACGAGAGTGAGAGAGAAGTCAATATATCCTAATACATGTCTTACTCAGTCTCATGCGCGTAGATAATGATGCCTTCGCGCTCAAACCCACAGAGGCATTAAAATTGAATTTAGGGGATGATTGGCCCTCTGGATCGGTCTGTCTTCTTGTAAAAGGTTTTAAAATAGTTGTCTGGTGGACATATATAAAAATGGAGCATCAGAATTTACGTGCAGTTAAGTAATTACTTATTTTGGGAGCTTTAAAGCGTCTGCAAAGCAATACGGCCGACGCGGGAAGTGTCTGGGAGTATTGGCGACATATTTTTAAGGATATTGCCTAAAATATACGTAAAAATCAGTTTGGAGAATTTACGTGAGGTAAGTAATGGTTTTATGTACCTTGATTATCAGATACCTGAAAATTGGCCGTCTAAGCAAGCTAGCACGTAGGCTAGGCATGCTTTCTTAGTACTTACTAACACTACTCAATCGTACATATTTCCTGTGTCAGAAAATACGTAACCTCTGGTGGTCCTGGGATAAAAGTAATAAGAAAACCAGAAAAGAGCTGATAACTTCCAAACGGCTGAACCAATTTTTTTGGATTATAGCTAAGAACACTCTCGATCAAGCCACCTTTCAAACAAAAAAAACTAAATTAAAATCGGTTCATTCGTTTAGGCGCTACGAGGCCACAGACAGATACACAGATACACAGATACACAGATACACAGATACACACGTCAAACTTATAACACCCCTCTTTTTGGGTCGGGGGTTAAAAAAACATAAAAACTGCTAAACGTCAAATTAGAGTTTTCACATCGAATAACTTAGTTTCACAACTGCGTTCACATATATATTATTATTTATCAAAAAATGAATCTTATAAATACGTCATTCGTGCACCTATATCCATAACACCTTTTTGTGTTATGGATTCTCTATATTTTATATTTTATTGTGGGATTACATCGTGAGCAAAAACAATCACCGTGCAGTTGAAAAACTAGCTATCTTTCTAATGCTGCAATTTTTTTGCTATCCGTACTTATATGTTGCAAACCGCTTCCAATGTCCGTATTTGCCGGGGCGACCGCGGGCCGAATTGAAATTACGCGAATAATTCGCATGCAGATCAAACTTTGCCGACCAAGTTAGCTTTGCTGATTGCGTCAGTTTCTATCATGTCTCTATCAATATTGAATTAAACCAAACTATTTACTCGCTAATCTTTGTTTAAACAAGTATGGGCGATTTATTTATGACCTTATGATATGATAAATATTTCGAGTTTGGTACTAAGCGAAAGGTTGTGTAGATTCTGAAACAAGTGTAAATTAAAAATTTATAACACCCCCGATAAGTGAAGGTTACAGTAACTAGAAAAGAGCTGATAACTTTCAAACGGCTGAACCGATTTTCTTGGATTATAGCTAAGAACACTCTCGATACACTCGATCGAGCGACCTTTCAAACAAAAAAAAACTAAATTAAAATCGGTTCATTTGTTTAGGAGCTACGATGCCACAGACAGATACACAAACACACAGATACACATGTCAAATTTATAACACTTCTCTTTTTGGGTCGAGGGTTAAAAAACCCATTTTATCTGAAATTAACCGTGCGTCTGTAGATATTCTTAAGAGTCGCAGTGGGGTTTTAGTTTTTGAAATTTACTTAGGTATCCGGTTTTAATATCGTGAACAAAATGCTCTAGTAACGTCTTCAGTAGATAGCTTCTCCATTTTATGTGCCATTGGTTGAGTGCATTCTGCCATTTTGGTACTCCAAAGTCCGAACAACCATTTACTTAAAACAAACATGAGTAACGTGAAAAGTCAAACCAGCTTTTAAGATCAAAAGGTCAACTTTTCCGCTAAAGCTATTGAAAAAAAGGTACGGAAATATAAAATGAAATCTATATACTAATATATAAGGAAAAGTTGACTGACTGACTGATGAAAGGATTTTTGAAAATTCAACTACTAAGGGGATAAAATGGGAGAAAAGACTTTATTATTATTGTGAATGTGTATTTAAAATACTGTTATCTTTATGGTAATACCGTACTATTACATTGTACTTGTAAAAACAAAAGGCGGTTGATAAAAAGGCCTCCACTCGACTTAACTTCAAACAATTCAATATCCAACAAACCAGAACTACAAGGTTCAGCCAATGAAAACAAATTCCACGTGAGGATCTAAAACCAGTTTAACACGATCTCTTATCTTCACGTAGTAACATTTAAAGAATGTAAGTCGCGAAAAAAAGGTTCAGAGGTCTGCACAGACTGGCTATCTGGGGCACCAACAATATCGCAATTTATCAAACGAGCCTTATTGTTAAACTCCCCTCGCGAGTTTGGATGCGTATCCTTTTCTCCCCAATGCACCCTGACACATCATGCTATTTTAATTTTTAAGTCTATTAGAATTAGGGTGAAAATCCCGTGCGTACTAAAAGTCAGGGCTTTCACCCTGCTCTAATATATGAGTCTATAAACATAGGCTAAGAGCGCAGGTGATGTTTCCATTAAACTTTTTCACGGAAGGCATTAATTTTTTTAAACTTGTTATTCTCACGTTTCCAAAATTTTCTTCCACATTCAAAGTCGAGTTTCTCGCCAACATTTTCCATTGTGAACAAAAGTAATCAAGATTTGACAGACCAATTTCGTAACCGCTATTTTTGATGCTGTTTACCTACTGTTGGTACCTTTTGTTAATTTTATCCATGCCAAATTGAAGCTTTCTCGTACTAAGACTGTGTGAGCTAAGCTGCGGATGGACGGACGACCAGACAGACAGACATGGCGAAACTATAAGGGTTATTGCTTACGAAACTCTAAAAAGAGTGCCCTTTTGTAGAAAGTATGTACTGAAAAGCGTGTATTTGACTCGCTTCAGCAATACTGTAATTGCTTACGTAAACATGTCCTGAAAACAATGTTAATAGAATTTTTGAAAAGAGCAACTAGCCAGTTTCTTACCGGTTATTTTCGGTAGGAAAGCCATTCCTAACCAATGGTAGATTCCCTTGACGATTTGAAAGCAGTTGGTAAAATTTTAGTCGTCTAAAAAGCTTTGAAACTCTAAAAAAGAGTACATATTTGCAGAAAAAAGTTATACAAACAAAAAGTTGTCTCTAGTCATATTTTTCTTTGTCTTTCAGATAACGCTCTTAACGCTTTAATCCACGTTTATTGTTTTACATTTACATAAAAAACGCAATAAGAACCAAAAGAGGAATATTTAATTAAAACTCCTTGATTAAATGAAAACCGAACTCAAATCGCGCATTACCGCAAAGGTAATAAAGCTTATAACAGATAAGACGTTTTTAATGAGCGTTTTTTTAACCACTAAGAGTCGCGAAACTTAAGTGACTATTGATGGGGCACATAGTTCCAAAAATTAATTGACTAGATAGGAGTCTCAAGGTGCTTGAATGGTAACCCCACACTGGAAACTACAGCGTTAGGAAACCCCTACATAGGTAGAAGGGCGATGGGACACAAGCGTCAAAAGAAAGTGTTCTATGGAGAACCTTGCAAAATATCTATATCAATTGATTGAAACGAAGTCAATTATGACAAGGTAATTGTTATAGTTAGCATAATAATATTTTCTTATAAGAAAAGAAAAACTTGAGAAAAGAAAAGAAATGGTGTTAGAAAAGGCAGTAAAGGGGTAGGAAGACGGATAAACACTTCGAACTTATTCGGGGATCTGGGATTCGATCGCAGCCTCTAATTTTTCGAAGTAATGTGTTAGACGGTGAGGAAAAACAGGGAGCAAATCTTTGTGCCTGAGCGGTGTCGATATTGTCCTAAAAGATGTATGAAGTCAGCATACTTAGCCAGCGTAGTGGATTATGGACTGAACTTCATTTTGAAAAGAGACCCGTGTTTAGTAGGGGTGGTGGTGGTCAATAACAGTGTCAATGTAAAGCGTTTACAAGCGTGAAAAAAACGAGCCAATAAAACGTTCAGTCTGTATCACTTAAAAAAAATTTGGCTCGCCGAATACAAAAAATAGGAAATTTTCAAACAAATTACGCCGGAACAAATAAGCTACGAGTGGAGACAATATTACAAAAGGAAAGAATGAAAGCGACGTTTCAATAATAAATTATCAAAGGAGCCCATTTGCCTCCCCCCCTCCGCGGCGTGAGGGCTGACACCTCCCGTCTTCCTCGACGTGGAGCCCTTTAGGGTGGTGCGAGGGAAAAGGTGTAGCGAATAAAATTAATAGTGCCTGGTCAACTTAAAAACTTAACTTATCCTTTAAATGATGGCAATGGGCGGAGCGCATAGTTCGAAGAACTGACTGACGTTAGGTCGCAAGGAGCGTGTAGAAAGTTACTACAAGATATATATGTCCAGTAAAAGACGTCTTTAAATCATTTTTTATCCGACTGCGGCAAAGCCAAAAGCAAGGGTAATGATTTTAGCAGTCTATGTATGTATGAAAGTTTGTATCCAGATTCTGTGTGTTCCACCGTAGCGCCTAAACTACTGGATCGATTTAGATGAATGAGATGTCAGTTGATTCATCGTAAAGGTCCGGGTGACATAGGTTATGATTTATACGAAAAAATTGACCTAATGGATGTTACATCAAAAAAAGTGGAGGTCTCCAAAAATTTTTTTTGCTATTGTATCGAGTGGGATGTTAAATGAAAGAGGAAAAAATTCTGAGCTCACGAATATAAGTGTATAACAAGATTAAAATATACCAAGCCACAGAAAAATAATTTTACTCTAATTTTCAGAGTTTACTAAGACGATCGCAGTCGGGTTTTAGTTTTCAACTTTATCTTTGACGACAATAATACCTGAGAAACAGAGCAATGATGAGAACTAGGGCGCACTTGCCTAGAAGATGCACTCTGGCCTTGAAGATAAAAAACTCGTCAGCTAAAAAAAATCTTTTATTAATTTTAGAATTCAAAAAATAAACATTTTTAATATCATTTTGTTTTTTAGGATCACAGTATTAAGAGTTATTCTAACTTTAAGATAGGGTATTATAATTTAAAGCAATACTGTCACTAAACCGCTCTCTCCCACAGTTTGTACCAAAACAAACCGGTACTGGAGTTTTCAGTTATAAATTAGCGTTCGAAATAAGACAAAAAAAAATCAAAAATCGTCGGATAGGGGAGTAAATCTGTTCCATGCGGTCGATTGATTGACTGCCGACGTTGCCATGGATTCTCCTTTTATCATTACAGCCATTTGAATATATTTCTTATTCCAGAAAATACTTGAGAATACGGAATACGAATCTGACTCTGATTGGATAAAAAGCTTTCAAAAACATTGAGCATTGAGCTTTTTTTGATAATAAAAAAATATCACGGGTATAGATTTTCTTTTATGCTGGATAGGCTTGCGCTTTGCTTGATGGCAAGCAATAATGAGGTCTAGCGCTTGTCTAGAAGATGCTTAAGAGGGGTCTCTCCGTCACTCGCTCCATACAAATGTAGTTCCAATTTCATTTGAATATTAAGCAACCAAAGCCCATGAAATTTTGCAGACATATTCTAGAAACTGATATCTATGCCTGTAGTTTTCCTGATTTCTGTTAAAATATTCGGTTTCAAAGTTACGCGGTCTTAAAAATTCACATACAAATCTTTGAGCCCCTGTAATTTTAAAACTACATATTTTTAGATAAATCTAAAACACCACAGGCACAGATATTAGTTTCTAGAATCTGTCTGCAAAATTTCATGGACTTTGGTTGCTTAATATTCAAATGAAATTGGGTCTACGATTGTACGGAGTAAGTGACAGAGAGAGCCCTGTTAATCGCTATTGCCTTGAAGGGACTTAAGTAATTATTATGTTAGTATTTTCAATTTTCAAAGTAAGAGAACTATATCAAGTGTGGTATCATATAAAAGGACTTTACCTATACATTCTAAAACAGATTTTTATTTATCTTTATGCATAATACTTTTTGATTTATCGTGCAAAATGTCGGAAAAATGCCCGAGTACGGAACCCTCGGTGCGCGAGTTTGACTCGCACTTGGCCAGTTTGTTTTTAACTTAGCTCTATTTCGCTCTTTTTACCCACTTCAAAAAAAGAAGGTGGTTCTCAATTCGACTGTATATTGCTTTTTATTATTATTTAGTATGTTTGTTATGAAGAAACGTAACAAATAATATTGGCATATTGGTATACTTACTCAGTCCTAACTTACAAAACCTTGTCAAACCAACTCAAAGCAAAATTTTTCAATTACAATTTCAAAAACTCGATTGGTAATTTAGCAAACGTTGTAATCATCATAAAGCATCCAACTTTTTTAAACGAAATTACAATTTTTTCCGACTTTTATTTGACTTTGCGAGTACGTCTAATATTTTTTCGCATTTCCCTTATGATCTCCGTTTTCAACTTTTAAACATGTTTGCTTCACCCTGTAGCACTCTGATCTAGTTTGAACCTTATTACATATATTTTAAGGTTTAAAATTGTGTGCGATGAAATCACCTCAGTATTGTGCAGAATGGTAAAGTCGCGGGGCGTTTAAAAGAAAATCGTTCTTATTAAATATTTTCTTCTCAATAAAAGAGACGGACGCGAGCGTTAAATACCCGGCATTCCTCGCGATCATAAACGCGATAAATTGGAAATAAATGAGAAATACTGAGAAATATTGAGATTTTTTCCTGCCGGAGCTAATAATTTCGTCCTGTAGGTACGGGAAATCGTTTTATAGATGTCTGAGAGCTGATAAACGATTTCGTTAAAGTGCGTTATGCTCTACAAAACAAAAAAAAACAATTATTATTTGTAATATATTATTATTTGCGGAAATCTTACAGGATTGGGCAGCAAATAACATAGCTCAAAAAAAAATTACAAGTAGGTACCTTTTACACTACTAAATTACTCTACATTATCTCTAATTTTTCGGAATTATGTGCGTTTTTAACTTTTAAGCCATTAATTAATATCACTGGTTTTCTTCACTGGTTCACAACAGGGAAGGTAAACATCGTGAGACCTGCATGCCTAAGAGTTCTCCAAAATCATTTTCAAAAGTGTGTGAAATCTGCCAATGCACACTTGGCCTGCGTGCCAAACACTTCTCATTTTGAAGGGAGATCTTTGCTCAGTAGTGAGCCGGCGACGGGTATACAGTACTGTGTATTAAGAAAATTAAATTCCTATTTAAATAAAAACATTTTAAGATACTAATATTCATATATTATTTTGACCAAACCGTAAATATAAAAGAATATTTTTTGAACAGTTTTGTTCTACAAATCGATATTTAATTTGAAAATGTATTTGGTACCAAATGCATTTTATAACTGGCGTGTCAAACATTTTCGCTCAAAAATTCACACAAAAATCTCACCAGCTCCCGATTCATAAAACGGTTGTAAATTGAAATGTTTGAAATAAAAACGCAATCTTTTGAAATTGTGTTCAAAACTGCGGGTAGGTCGTTTGATTTAATGGTCCGTTTCAATTCTCGGTACGGTATGGTCCTTTGAAGGTGGCTGCAAACACAGACCGACGTATTTTGATACTATGGCTTTTCTATACACGTTTTGGGGTTTGGGGGGGCTCCACCCGTTCATACACGTTTCATTTCCAATCAATAATACAATACACGTAATTTCAAACTTTTAAATATTGGTTCAAACGGTATTTTTACCCGCCAATAGAGCAATTTAATGATAGTTTTTTTTAGGGTTCTGTAAGAGAAGATTGTCAACAGGGACCTATTAAGAAGCCTCCGCAGTCCGTCTGTCTGTCCTGCTTAAAACATAAGGGGCTCAACAAGCAATCAGATTATAAGTTTTATACTAAATCTACATTTATACTAGAATTCCAAGTGTAGGCTAAGTTCATACTAACCCTGGTTCAGTATCACCTGACCTCACGCGGCATTAGCATAAGGTTAACAACACATGAATGGGCATTAACCTTTTAACCTTTTGATAAGCTTTAACAATTTAATTAAACTAAATAGAGATTTTTAGGTGCCGAGCACAGTAAGACAATCGAATTTTTTATTTATACTAGCCGATGCCCGCGACTTCACCCGCGTGGATTTAGGTTTTTCGAAATCCCGTGGGAACTCTATGATTTTCCGGGATAAAAAGTAGCCTATGTGGTAATCCAGGATATTATCTATCACCATTCCAAACAGCCAAATCCGTCTAGTGGTTTTTGCGTGAAGGGGTAACAAACACACACATTCACACAAACTTTCGCCTTTATAATATTAGTGTGAAGTGTGATTAATGACTCGCTTATGCTCGCGACTTCGTTCACGTGGACTACCTATTTTACCCTCTTAGGGATTGAATTTCCAAAATCCTTTCTTAGGGGATGCCTACGTCATAATAGCTCCAAACAGCCCGATACGCCCAGTGGTTCGAGGCTACTTTTTATCCCGGGAAATAAAATTAAAGAGTTCCCGGGTGAAGTCGCGGGCATCATCTAGTACAACAGAATATATCCATTTTTTTTAAATACGCGCCTATTTTAATTTGGCTACGGTGTTCTACTTATCACTAGGTATTCTTTGCATTATGATTTATGACTAAATGACCTATGTTAACAGTTCAGAGCCCATTTCTAAAATCCTTAGATACATTTATTCGAAAGTATTATTTATTTATCTAATGTTTACGATAAACTGTGAGACAGTCTGCTCAGCACAGTACAGGTCTTAGTGTGAAAGGCACATCATCAAGACTTGCAAATCTGTTTACGCCCCACGCATCGTTAGGGAACTAATCCTATCAAAGGGAATATTGGGCGATAAAATCTCACGGCTTTGCTTATGCTTATGCAGACGCTGACGCGGTGATTCACTCTTATAAATACTTAAATACGATAATACTGTTTTGAATTAATAGAAGTTTATCTAAATCACTATCCATGTTATAAATGAGAAAGTGTTTTTGTTTGTTGGTTAATTTGTTCGTCCTTCAATCACGCCGCAACGAATCATAATCATATTTATTTCGCAAAGTGGGTAAATAACAGACAGTACAATAGGTTAGATCCGAATACAATCTACTGCCGCAGACAGTGTGAAAAATATGTTACAACTACAGTCAGTGATCACTTTAAGTTATTTTAAATTAACAAAATTACATTGAAAAAAAAAAATACAAAATTAAGTCAAAATTGTAGTGTAGAAACCACAGGGGTATGGGTTTAATATAAACTGCCATACCTCTTCCCGGTTAGCCAGCTTCCATCTTAGACCTATATATAGCTTATTATTATATTACAGCTTGCAGCTTCCATCATCACTTACCACCAGGTGAGATTGTATCCAAGACCTAACTAGTATCCGAATAAAAAAAATTCACGTCAAGCCGTCCGTTGCGGCGTTATTGAAGGACAAAGATACACAAGTTCGCATTCATAATTTGGGCAGTGATGTCTCTCAAAGTTCTGTGGGGAGGATGTACATGTCTTATAACCATTAGTAGTTCCGAAGTTAAACAATAAACTTATGTCTACTATTAACGGTTCATAAGGGGAAATCTATTATTATATCAACATAATATAGAGGCAATTACCAGAGAGCGTAGTATGTTATTGTATGCGGCAATAATTGGGGGTCGAGATCTTAAGAGTAGTTGGAGCGAGCTGAAAGCCTTAATGCGATTGTTAGCTTGTTAGTACAACTTCATCCGAAAGGTTTATGTTACTTACCATATAATATTATAACTACCACTTACTCACTTTAATTATTTAGAACTAGACGATGCAGCGACTTCCGGGCTATCTAAATCTAAATCCGGGCGGATTTAGATTTCCAAAAATCCCGTGGGAACTCTTTGATTTTCCGGGGTAAAAAGTAGCCTATGTCCTCCCCCGGGTGTAAGCTAACTCTGTACTTTCATAAAAATTGGTTAAACTGTTGGGCCGTGAAATGGTAGCAGACAGTCAGACAGACAGAAACACTTTCGCATTTATAATATTAAGTATGACTGGATTAAATATTACGAGTAGCACAATTACAAGTTATTAAATATCACTTGCTTGAACGGTGAAGGAAAACATCGTAAAGAAACCTATAATTAGTTGTTATTTTTTTTATACGAATATTAGCCATGCTAATCATGACTAATACTCCCCTTTTCCATCCAATTAAGCGTAAAGCTTGTGCCAGGAGTGGGTACGACAATAGTGCAACGGATAGGGTTTGAACCGCCGACCTTTCGGAATTCAGTCCGCTCCTCAACCGTTGAGCTATCGAGGCTCTACTTATGTCTGAGAGTTCTCCATAATGTTCTCAAAGGTGTGTGAAGTCGGCCATTCCGCACTGGGCCAGCGTGGTGGACTATAACCTAAACGCTACTCATTCTGAGTGGGGACTCGTGTTCAATATCTTTCCGCTGGGCCGGTGGGTTGATCATGATGACTAGAAATAACTGAGGTTCCTGTAAATTCGAGATTTGAACCCGGGACCTCATGAACTGCAGCCGAAATTCTAGCCACTGGACCATCGGGGCAGTTGTACCTACTATCTATTAAACCCCTAGTCACGTGTCGCTCATTTGACTGGGCTCTCCGAGCTCAATATTAGGACGTAAAGAGGGCGTTTTCCTTAACTTATTATTGGCACGGGAACCCATTATATCTTCTCGAATAAGAAAATGGCCAATTAAGTGTGCCTCGCTGTCGTGCGTAAAGACCAATATTATGAAACATTCGAGGATCAGAAAGTAGGCATTTACTCGCACAGATTAGTCCGATAAGTAGTTACTATCAAAAGTAATAATAAAATACTTTTATCGTAGTGAAAGTATTTTATTTAGTATCAACTGTAACTCACAAATTAGTCGATACTAGAGCTAATTTCTTCAATCAATATCAATTTCAATATCAATCATATCATGCCATAAGTCTACTTTGTCGTATTAGTTTCCAAATTGCGAAAAACCAAATAATATTTGAATTTTGCGGGCAGACCCGTCGCTTGCCCCTTAAAGTATCCATATATATTCAGTTTCTCTTCTTCACCAAAGGTAAAAGAACGTAAGTAAAACAGAGTTCAGGATCTCGTTACATCGCCGGATATTAATGGATTCCCCGAGATAAGTTCAGAAAGCATTATAACGCCTATCTATCATATTACCTTTGAAGGTGTATCTATTTATAATAGACGATACGACTTGGCAATATATTCGTGATAGTATTGAGTAAAACTAAAAAGTATCCTTTGTTAAGAATTCATTACATTCTATTAAGTTTTTTCGTCGTTTTTTTTTAAGAGAAATGAAACGAAATACTTAATTACTCTTATTTTTCGATATTGTATGGTCTGCAGAGTCCACATTAGTCCATACTTTATTATTATAAATACAAAAGTGTGTTTGTCTATCTATCTCATAGCTCTTCAGCACGGCCAATCCGGTAAACTAATTTTGACGTTTGGTACGGATATAGCTTGCATCCCATACACAGATATCTTTCAGGTACAGCAACTTTTTATCCTAGAAAATTGAATTAATCATCTAGAATTAAATATATGTTTATAATCCACACATCATTCTGTAATGCGAAAGTATGTATGAGAATTGTGTGGTACATTTCACTCGACCGCTGTACTGATCTTGACAATGGCACAAAGGTAGTCCGCATTAATTAGGAGACGGACATACGCTGCCTTTTACCACACACATTCAGTCTCGAAACCGAAAGATTTTTAGGCTACTGTAGTATTGGACAATAAATTGATGTCGTATCGGAGTCTTATCATAGTATGTAAATAAGGCTCTTATGCCAATCAATGCCTAAAGTAAGGTGCGTCATTGTAGACCTTTGAACCTAGGTATTAATAAGTTGTTATATTTTGATGCGAGAGGTGATAGCCTAGTGGTTAAGTCTCTAGTGGTAGAGTCTTCTATTCGGCGAGTCTGGGGTTCGATCCCGGGACTCGGACCTCTGTGCGTTTAAACCCGCATGATTGAGAGTTCTTCATAATAATCTCAAAGGTGTGTGAAGTCTGCCTATTCGGACTAGGCCAGCATAGCGGTTTTGTCCTAAACCTCATTTTGCGAGGGTACCCATTCTTAGTAGTGGGCCGGTGATGATCCACTACATTTCACAAATAGGAATCAATTTCACGTAAGCAGTAATTTCTTGTTATTTAAATACAAACAGGTACGTCATTTGTAATCTTATAAGGATTCGTTTTTTTAATTTTGAGGTACGGAACCCTAAAAACAGCCATAACTTTTCGGAGTTAGCCCACTTCCATTCTAGACTGCATCATCACTTACCACTAGATGATAAAAACTTATTATAGTGTAAAGCTTTATTTACGCCAGAGCAACATATTGCGATTTGCAATTTTTTAAATTATAATACCTATTTCAAACACAAAAGAGCTCATAAGCTTTTGAACAGGTACTTTTAAAAGGTAAAATTGATCAAAATTTGTCACCGAAATTTCTTATTTCCACAATGTAACTTGAAAACAATGCTCTTAAAAATAATTTTCTTTTTCACTCGAGAAAATAGGCATCAAAATCCTTTATCATAAAATGTCTCAGAACCTTTGTTTAGGTAAAATAATGCAAAAATCAATCAATCTGTCCATCTGATTTTTCTTAACTGCTTTTAGGGTTCTGTACCTGCCTCAAAAGCAAAAACAGAACCCTTATAGGATCACTTTGTTGTCCGTCTGTCTGTCCGTCTGTCCATCTGTCGTGTCTGTCAAGAAAAAAATGTCAAATAAAAACTGCGTAGGTAAAACAATGTAAAGGGAATTTCTTCCAACCCTACCTGCTTTTCATCCCTCGTTTTAATTTTCCAGTTACTGAAGTACGTGCCTGTAAAATCTTGGAACGATTTTCATTAAAGCACTTAAAAGCGTGACGACAATTAAAACATTTTACAATACGACGGAACAGGTTGATTGTAGCGTCTCTTAGGGCTGAAATAAAGACACCGCATAGCGATGGCGACTGTATCCAAACACACTTAGGTTGAAATCTATAAAGTGCACTTTGACCTTGTTTAGACTTAAGTTTCTGTTAGAACGAGACATATTTATGCCTGCAGTATAATGCTGTCTCGTTATAACAGTGTCTTAAATCTGAGCAAAGTTAAACTTAAAGTGCGCTCTATTATAGATCTCAGCCTAAATGCGCGCTGCCTAAGAGTGCCTAAGTTGATTTTAGTTAGAGCTAGCTTCTTTGCTAGTGGAAAAAAGTTACTGAGTTTCTACATCAAGAAATTCTCGATAACGGAGTTGGGAAGCTGGCCATATTACACCCCCGTGTGTTAAAGAGCAGGTTAAGCCCCCGATTCTCGCCCGAGTTCTTGTCCAATCGGACTATGAGAGTGAGGGAATAGAGCTATACCTATTGGCTAGACTCCATTGAGATTGGCCACCACATCAAGGTCGCGAACGTGCGTACTGAGAACTCAGCTCCTACTGATTTTTACCGATCCTTTCATTAAACAAATTTCAACCGTATTCCAAACTAGCTGATGCCCGCAGCTTCGCCCGCGTGGATTGGTCAGATCCCTTGCAGCATCAGGATTGAGGAGTTGGACTCCAATTTTTTTATGAAACAATGTCGCAAAGTTCCTCTATCGATTAAAAAAGAAATGACGCAAATCGGTTCAGAAATCTCGGAGATTTCGGTGTACATAGGTAGAAAAACACAACTCCCTTTTTGAAAGTCGGTTAAAAAGTAGCCTTTGTTACTCCCTGGTCAATTCTCTACTTGTCTGTGAAAATCCCGTCAAAATAGGTTCAGCCGTTCCCAAGATTAGCCTTTTCAAACAGACAGACAGACAGACAAAAATTTTAAAAACGTGTGATTCAGTGTTGGTATCGTTCAAATAACCATATGACCTTAATATGCGGTAGTTATTTCGAAATTACAGACAGACACTCCAATTTTATTTATTAGTATAGATTAAGATGCGGCACCTTGGTTCCACTAGACTCTGTACATCTACACTACGTTGCACCTATCATAGGAGCCGAGAACTTGAAAACGTTCCGCCACGCGTTGTCTTTGTATCAAGCTTTATTCATCAGCTCGTCTATTTGCTCGTTTCATTGTTTCTTGTACATAATGTCCTTTATTATTTTCTTGGTCCGTTCCAAGTTGTTTCTTGTTCCGTTCGGATCTTGATGAATTGAGAAAAATTTTCTTGCTTTTATTGATGCCTCCTCCTTTAAAATAGGTATCCTGAGCTTTTAATGCTAGTTGTTGAATAAATAAAACTCGATGCTGGAGTATCTTCTTTTTCTCTTTTCTTGATCTAACTGCACCAGACGGAGGATAATATTTTTCGAGTGTATGTATGTATATGTCACCAAGTGTAAATCAAAAATTTATAACACCCCCGACAAGTGAAGGTTACAGTAACTAGAAAAGGGCTCATAACTTCCAAACGGCTGAACCGATTTTTTTGGGCTATAGCTAAGAACACTCTCGATCAAGCCACATTTCAAACAAAAAAAAAACTAAATTAAAATCAGTTCATTAGTTGAGGAGCTACGATGTCACAGATACCCAGACACACAGATAAACAGATACACACGTCAAACTTATAGCACCCCCCTTTTTGGGTCGGGGGTTAAAAATCTCAGTAATAGAAGGGTTTATAGCCTGCCATGCTGGTCCAGTGTGTATTAACAGACTTCACACACCGTTAAGTTCATTATGAAGAACTCTCACACATGCAAATTTCCTCGCGATGTTTTCCTTCACGGAAGCAAGTGATATTTTATTGCTCAAAACGCACAAAGCTCCGAGAAGTTAGAGATAGGTACATATTCGGAATAGAACCCCCAACCTCGCGAATAAAACGCGGACGTCTTAACCGCCATGTTTATATGGGTCCCTGAACTGCAGTAAAATGATTTTATTAATTTTTATTTTATTTAACCTCTAAACTATCATGGCTCAAAATTGACACAAGTGTAAATTAAAAATTTATAAAACCCCCGACAAGTTAAGGTCACAGTAACTAGAAGAGAGCTGATAACTTACAAACGGCTGAACCGATTTTTTTGGATTATAGCTAAGAACACTCTCGATCAAGCCACCTTTAAAACAAAAAAAAAACACAAAAGTAAAATCGGTTCATTAGTTTAGGAGCTACGATGCCACAGATACACAGATACACACGTCAAACTTATAACACCCCTCTTTTTGGGTCAGGGGTTAACAAAAATGCCCGAAATATTGGCTTGCATTTACATAAACAGCCCGAAGTATTAACCTACATCTCAAATTTCATGTAAGCAAAGTCTTTAACCCAACCATGTAAGTATGAAAATATTTTTCAGCGCTTAAAGCCATTCAAGGTGCACTCCGTCCGGTCAAAAGTACAGCGCACCTCACTCGACCCGGAATTCGAATCTAGGGCCACTCGAAAGCACTCCACCCTCGGGGTTAACGAAGCGTTAAAGAGATCATACTTTGAACCAGAACATACGTATATCCATTGATGTCGGAGAAATCCGGTTATTTCTATCTATACTGATTTAGGTAGGTAGGTATATGTAGAGGTCAGAGGATAGCTTTTGGAAAAAACAGAGGTGGTTAAGATGTCTTGAGTTCGATTCCGGGCACGCACCTCCATTGTTCGGAGTGTATAAGTAAGTGTATTTTAAGAAGCTAAATACTTGCTTTAAAGTTGAAGAAAATCCCGTGGGAATTTAGAAAAATCAGACCTATACCAACTAATACCCTGTTCAAATTATAAAGGACCTCCATGGTATACTTGGTTCAAACGTTTGTGCTGAACGTTGATGACTCAGTCAGTGAGTCAGTACTTTTCTTTTTATCCATACGTATAATATACTTAACTGCGAAAGTGTGTCTGTCTGTCTGCTAGCTTTTTACGGCCCATCTGTTTAACCGATTTTAACGTTTGTTACATATTTTGTTAGATATAGATACACAGATAATTTTTGTCCCGGAAAATCAAAGAGTTCCCACGGGATTTTTAAAAATCTCATATACTCATATACGAATTTGCGTATACGAATCATATTATATTTGCTACAGAGATAGCTTCCTGAAAACGGATATATACGGCTATTTTTATACTGGAAAAAACTCGAGCCTCATTTAATATTTTTCATATCGATGTCGTGTCATAATTTTCCTAAAGTTTGTAAGCGTGCTATCTTGTCCCGTCTCTACCCTATGTTTGTTTTAACGTCTGTGAATGCGACAAATTAGTATACCTATAGGTAATCGATAACCATGTAACCTAAAATAATTTAGGTATTACAATAAGTCTTAGAGCCAGACGCAATGGTACAGCAATGTATATTGATCGGAATGTTTATTCAGTGCGCCAGGGCTGGCAAGTCGGCAATAAAAACATTTCATGGGTAGTATTAAAACAGTGTCGAAAGTAAACGCCCCCGAATAATCAATACCGCCCCGCGGCCCGCGCAGGTACGCCGCGCGGCGCCGCTCGCCCCTCGGACGAAGGGCACAGACTGCCAGAGCAGAGGCGACACATCAATACCAGAGTAAACTAGACTGAAGGAAATCTCGGTTGGATCCTTCTTCTTCTAGAAGAAACTCTCAGAGTTTCCCAAGGAGAAGAAGTACCATTAAGTTAAGGATAACAGGATTTGGTTTACCGCTGCCCCATACAGTGATCTTGTATCATGTGCGTGCTAGTCGGACCAAAAAAAACAAGACAAAAAAACTTTGTTCTTCTCAGTTAAAACACACTGTATCTACTAAAACCAAAAACTAAAGAACCGATTAACTTCAGAAGTTATTCTATCGATGTTAAACTTGATAAGGATTTATATGAATTATGTATTTTTTGTGGCGCACCTGTTCCTTGTCATTTTATTCTTTGGCCGCAGCATCCCACCAGTCAGCGCGTTGTCTAAACCGATTGATGCAACCGAGGTCTGTCCATGAAACGAAATTCTGTGGAACTATTGATAGTTATAGAATAGACATAAATGTCTGTAGTAAAATTATAAATTGCATCACTTGACATGGCGCTTTCAAGTACTTGACTAAAGAAATTTAAATTTGACTGTCTATAAAAAAACTGGCCAAGTGTGAGTCCTGTTTTAGAATATACAGGTGAAAAACCCCTTTTGTATGATACCCCACTAGGTATAGTTATCTTATTTTAAAAATTGTTTTTTTTTTCGTGATTTAACCACATGTTCACGGTTTTCGGACTTTCTCCTTTA
Organism: Maniola jurtina; assembly: GCF_905333055.1. NCBI lineage: Eukaryota > Metazoa > Arthropoda > Insecta > Lepidoptera > Nymphalidae > Maniola > Maniola jurtina. The sequence continues at coordinate 12,643,259 of NC_060044.1, forward strand.
CTTGTGCTAGAAGACCGATCTACCTGCCAGATTTCATGATTCTAGGTCAACGGGAAGTATCTTATACGTTTTCTTGACAGACACGACAGACGGACAGACGGACAGACGGACGAATGGACAGATAGACAGACAGACAGACAACAAAGTGATCATATAAGGTTTCCCTTTTTCTTTTTGAGGTACGGAACCCTAAAAACTAAATCCATGCGAACGAAGTCGCAGTCATTATCTAGTAAGCTATAACGCCTACCACTTATTATTATAATTTCAATTTATTTTATCGGAATTCTATTACACTCCCATTTGGTTGCAAGCTTTGACGGTTAAACCATTTTAATGTTTACATTCCAATTAGGAACTGGACGAGCTTCCAATTAAAATGCATGAAAACGATGCGCAGTCGATTTTGAAATCTGTACATGAGTAGGATGGGAAGTACTTAGCGAAAGCAATAGTGTATTTAGGTTTTACATCCATACTAATACTAAAAACTTTTGACGACCTCAATGGCGCAAAGGTCTTACTAGTGGGAGGTCTCGCGTTTTATTCCGGGCAGGGGTTTGGAATTTATAATTTCTAAATTTCTGGTCTGGTCTGAAGCTTCGGCCGTGGCTAGTTACAACCTAACCGGCAAAGTCGTGTCGCCAAGCGATTTAGCGTTCCGGTACGATGCCGTGTAAACCAAAGGAGCATGAGTTTAATGATAACTGCCATCCCCTTCCAGGCTAGCCCGCTTCCGTCATTACTTACCACTTGAGATTGCAGTCAAGGTCTAACTTGTATCTGAATAAAAAAAACATCAAACGAGTCGCAAGGAGTCATTGGAGTCAGGCAAGACCGTAGCTTGTGGAAGTCCTTACAAGAGACGAGACCTGTCAGCAGTGGACGTCTATCGGTTAGCGATGATGATGATGATGATGATGAGCCTAATACGAAGTTTATATTTTACACGGACATCGCTGGCCGCATACACTAGTTCAAACTATTCGTCGACTAAGAATTAATATAGCCGGCTTAATTAATCACCCGTTGGGTCGGAAAATTGTGCAGCTGTGGCCCGATAATGGCGTCTTCAGAAACCAATCACACCAGATTGTAAACGATCTATTTGTCCCTTGGTTTAACATCGGACAAGAATGAACTTCGGGGATTCAACAAGAATTCAATTCGAAAATATCGACGGAACGGAATGTTGCAATGTTGCAAATAATGCTCGTTCTCAGAAATACTAGACGACCTCCCTAACGCAGTGGTAAGCGCTTAGTGGGAGGTCGAGGTCCCGGGTTCGATTCCCGGCGGGTTTGGAATTTTATAATTATAGCCTCAATAGCACAACAGTAATAGGCGCGGACTGAAATCCGAAAGGTCGGCGGTTCAAACCCCACCCGTTGCACTATTGTCGTACCCACTCCTAGCACAAGCTTTACGCTTACTTGGAGGGGAAAAGGGAAATGTTAGTCATGATTAAAATGGCTAACATTTAAAAAAAATGTAAATCACTGGTCCGGTCTGGTGAGAGGCTTCGGCCGTGGCTAGTTACCACCTTACCTGAAAGCCACACGCCAAGCGATTTAGCGTTCCGGTACGATGCCGTGTAGAAACCAAAGGGGTATGGACTTAATAAAAAAAACTACCATACCCCTTCCAGGTTAGCCATCCATAGCTTCCATCTCAGACTGCATCATCACTTACCACCAGGTGAGATTGCAGTCAAGGGCCACCTTGTGTTTGAATAACAAAAATATTCACTACGAGTATTTGAATCTTAAAAATCTGCTTTACCCTTTCTCTCTTTTTCTCTCTGCATCTATCGTTATTGCTCAGGTTAGTGATCCAGTTACTAGCTCGGATCAACTTCGCTAGGCGACATTTAGCGATTTAACGTTTTTAGCACTGACACCTGAGTCAGTATAGAAATTATGAATTTCCGAATTGCCCTTACTGAGAATCACAACCGGGACCTCCCACTTAGAAGACTACAACGGTCATCACCGCACTAGAGGTAGTCAAAATAAATACGGTAGAAGACCTATAATAGGCTTTAAGGGCCTGATGAAGTAGGGAGGTGGCGCAATCACTTCAAACCGGCAGAGCTATTCATTAAAACTTCCCACAATGACCGGTGAGAGTGGATAATTCAATAAACCAACACCGCGGGCGACGCAACTTGGACGATATTTTACCGGCTGCGAACACAGTCGGCTGAAGTTGTTGCTAAAACTAGCTAAAATATAATTTTAAACTTTACTCATATGCATTTCATCTTAATTTTGCTTCATTTTAAAAATCAGACTCAAAATAACCGTTGTGATTGAGTTATCACACTAATATTATAAAGGCGAAAGTTTGTATGTGTGTGTGTGTATGTTTGTTACTCCTTCACGCAAAAACTACTGAACGGATTTGGCTGAAATTCGGAATGGAGATAGATAATATCCTGGATTAGCACATAGGCTACTTTTTATCCCGGAAAACCAAAGAGTTCCCACGGGATTTCGAAAAAACTAAATCCGCGCGGACGAAGTCGCGGGCGTCAGCTAGTTCTCACTAAGATAGAATCTCTTGCTTTCTTCTTTCTCTGTATTAAGAGGGGTTGATTCGTAGCGCGCTACATAGAAGCGCAGGTTTTTTATAAATATACAACTCAAAATTTAAAAAGCCCCGACAAAAAAAAATAAGAAAACTAGAAAAGAGCTGATAACTTTCAAACGGCTGAACCGATTTTCTTCGATTATAGCTAAGAACACTCTCGATCAAGCCACCTTTCAAACAAAAAAAAAAACTAAATTAAAATCGGTTCATTAGTTTAGGAGCTACGATGCCACGCGTGGACGTGTGAGCGCCTCTCCTCACCGCGTCGCTCTCACCGCTCCCCTACTATCGACACATCGCATAGCTCGAGCTGCGCATCTATCTCGCGCAGCTACCTTGCGGCGGCGCATCTTCATAGCGCATCCACCTCGCACAGCTACATAGCTTAGTATTGGTGGAAACGATCACATATTTTCGTAGCGTAGACTTCACATCTTCGTAGCATAGCTGCATAGCACATCTCTGGTGGAAGGGCACCCTAAAACGAATCTAAACTTAGAAAGACGAGTAAGGAGTACCCTAGAGTAAGAATGTTTGAAAATCAGAGTTATACTATACCAAGTTTTCTTTCCTGGATTTCTCAGCGTTATCCCTTGGGTGCATACCATCTTGATTCTTATTTCAAAAGTTTAAACTCTCTCGATTTTTGAAAAGAAGGACTTCCGAGGTTCTAGTTAGTTCTCCTCAGAAATATAAACTGAGGAAATGATCTGAAAAAATCTTTATTTTAAGCCGATTCACACCAAGCACGTACACGTAACACGCGCTTGTGACGCGCGTGAATCTGTAGACACAACTGCACGCATTACGTCTACGCGAACGTTCACGCCACGCAAGCGGTATGCCATGTCTCATACAATTCCATACATTACAACGCAATGGTACGCGCTACGTCTACGCTTACGCGACGCGTATGCGGCCTGTGTGGCCGGCGCTTAATCTCTAGCGATACCACATGAGTATTATGCTTTGTAAAAGTTTATTTTTATAGATATTTTATTTTCTTCTGTACTAACACCTTCGATCATAGATACTTAGTCTGAGACTAACACGGTGAAATCAAAATTTCAAGATGTAACTTTAAAACCTATTCATTTTCTGTCGTTTTTCACATTAGGTTAAAAGAAAAAGAAAATGATATTCTAACTTTTATAACGGAAGATACACAATCTCTAAACTAAACTAAATTGAATCTAATGCTATCCTTTTCTAAAAGGAGAATTATAAAAGGGATAGCATTACATTCAGACCTGTCATTTTAAAAATTGTTAACACATCGCACCAATACGATAACCATGACGTAAAATGACGAATGCCGAAAATTGCAAATAATAATAATATGTTATTTTAAAGTTGTTTTTAACCCCCGACCCAAAAAAAGAGCTGTTATAAGTTTGACGTGTGTATCTGTGTATCTGTCTGTGGCATCGTAGCTCCTAAACTAATAAACCAATTTTAATTTAGTTTTCTTTTGTTTGAAAGGTGGCTTCATCGAGAGTGTTCTTAGCTATAATCCAAGAAAATCGGTTCAGCCGTTTGAAAGTTATCAGCTCTTTTCTAGTTACTGTAACCTTCACTTGTCGGGGGTGTTATAAATTTTTTATTTACACTTGTTAAACTGTATACTAGTAAGTTAACACTTCATTACTTCAATTCACATCAGTTAAGCCAATCATTGGCTAACAATGGGCAGTTCGGAGCGCCGAGTGGCATTCATTAAAACTCCTCACAATGACCGGCAAAGATAATTTAATAAGCGCGGTCCGCGGGCGCTGCAACTTGTACGATATTTCACAAACTATGAATACAGTTGGCCGGAGTTGGCTAAGCGGCTGAAATATCGTGGAAAACTTTACTCATATGCATTTCATCTTGATTTTAGGTAAACTAGCTCATGCCCACATTTTAGGTTTTAAAAATCCCGTGGGGAATCACACTTCACACTAATAATATTATAAAGGTGAAAGTTTGTGTGTATGTGTATATGTGTGTGTGTGTATGTTTGTTACTCCTTCACGCAAAAACTACTAAACGGATTTGGCTAGGAATATTCTGATAAGATAGATAATATTCTGTATTAGTACATAGGCTACTTTTTATCCCGGAAAATCAAAGAGTTCCCACGGGATTTCGAAAAACCTAAATCCACGCGTGCGAAGTCGCGGGCATCGGCTAGTAAATAAATAAAAGCTTTATTGTTATCGCTTACTGACTAATTTTACATTTAATCTATAGTTACTTAATCATGTAAAAAATCACGCCGATCCGTTGCTCTGTTGCGACGTGATTGAAGGACATACCAACAAACTAATAAACCAACAAACAAAACTTTCGAATCTATACTAATAAATAAAATTGGAGTGTCTGTCTGTAATTTCGAAACAACTACCTCATATTAAGCTCACATGGTTATTTGAACGATACCAAAACTGAATCACACGTTTTTAAAATTTTTGTCTGTCTGTCTGCCTGTCTGTCTGTTTGAACGTTTTACGCACGAAGTTGCCGAAAAATTTGCCCTAAAATAGAGATTTTCAAGGGTCATAACTTTCATAATAAATACATATAATTTTACAAAATTTATTTTTTTCGGGCATAGATAATGAAGAGATAAATCGATATACCTTTGGCTTAGTCATAGTTTGTATGGGGAAGTGCGTAAGAAGGGCCACCTTAAGAAATGCAGTCTTGAAGATAATCTACTCAAGTTATACATGGCACCGGCTCAAAGTCAAAGTCAAAGTCAAAATTATTTATTCAAAGTAGGTACAATTGTACTCCTTTTGATGGTCGAAATTGTTAAACTGGTACGATATAGTGGTGATAATTAATTACTTGCTCTTAGACTATCGCAAAGTATGCCTCATCTCGTTGTTTATGAATGTACGGCAGTGCCGATAGCGGCATCCGACTGAAATTGGAAGTAGTTGCGAAACTTCCTCACGGGACTTCGTAATACGATTTTAATGTGATACGACTCCTCATAGGTTTTCTCACCAGAAGCGGTGGATATTTTCAACCGACTTTCAAAAAAGAAAGTTCTCAATTTTTTCCGTATTTTTTCCAGGTAGATATTTACAGCGTTTTTCCTCCGAGTTTTTAAACAGATTTGCGTGATTCTTCATAAATTAGATATTAGCTGATAACCACGACTTTGTTTGCATGGATTTAGGTTTTTCAAAAATCCCGTGGTAAGACTTTAATTTACAAGGATACAAAGTAGCCTATGTCATTTTCCACTAGCGAAATAATAGGGTTTGACTTCAAAAAAGAGGTTTTCAGTTCCGTTCGTACTTTTTTGACTTCTAATCGTGAGAACACCTTGTGAAAAACAATTATATCGGTAATAATGTATATTGAATATATCTATCCATTTGAAAAAGGTCTTGATTCACTCACTGACGTATCAACGCCCAGCCCAAGCCTTTGGCCCACTTCACGTTCCCTTTATAGATAACGTAGACTGGGAATGAGGCTGGATTTTTTAAATTCCCACGGGTTAGGGAATAAAGAATATTTATATTTTTCTGAATAGATTTATTTCTGAAAATTAGAAATATAAAAATATATCTAATTCTATTTTTATAATAAATGGTAGAAAATTCACTCAGAAAATCTCTCTTTATAATAAATGGCAATTAAACTTTTACAAGTACTTTTAACCCGTCAAATACATGCACCACTGGTTCGAAATGCCTATTTCCTTTTTAAGCTAGCTAAGGAAAAATAGATTATCTAGGTATACTTAGGTATCTACGGTAAGTTACAAAGAACGGGCATCCAATTTGTTCCCCCCATGAGAGAAATATCGCGTAATGGCCTTTATTACATTTGCCGCGACGAACCTAAGTACTCCTATTCTATTCAAGGTTAACTTCGGGGCAATTTAGTCTCATTTTATTGACCCCCGACCCAAAAAGAGGGGTGTTATAAGTTTGACGTGTGTATCTGTGCATATGTCTGTGGCATCGTAGCTCACCGATTTTGAAAGGTGGCTTGATCGAGAAAGTTCTTAGCTAAATCCAAGAAAATCGGTTCAGCCGTTTGAAAGTTATCAGCTCTTTTTAAACCCCGACCCAAAAAGAGGGGTGTTATAAGTTTGACGTGTGTATCTGTGTATCTGTGTATCTGTCTGTGGCATCGTAGCGCCTAAACGAATGAACCGATTTTAATTTAGTTTTTTTTGTTTGAAAGGTGGCTTGATCGAGAGTGTTCTTAGCTATAATCCAAAAAAATTGGTTCAGCCGTTTAAAAGTTATCAGCTATTTTCTAGTTTTCTTGTAGAAAAGAAGGTTAGATAACCCTTAGGTTCATAATATTCAAGTGTCAATTGACAAATGTCAAGTTGTCAAGATGGACGTTGCCTAGATATACATAATTATTTATTTGAAAATGATTTGTCGGGGGTGTTGAAAATTTTTAATTTACACTTGTTATCTAGTTACTGTTATCTTCACTTGTTGGGCGTGTTATAAATTTTTAATTTACACTTGTGTTACGTTGTTGTTATGTCTGAGTAGTAGTAACAAAGTGCGCTTATATAATACGCCTCAATTCCTTCCTAAATACGCCAAAAATAGATAATTTCCCTCCAAATAAAAATATCCTTACCTATCCCGCGCGGGGGATTAACGCGGGATAGTTTCGGGCGGAATAGCTCGCGGCGCGCAGTCCCACGGGATTCGCGAAGGTAAGGGAGGGATCAGGGTATTTATAATTTCGTGCAAGGGATTATATTGCTATTTGTGCTCAGCGCTGTATTGGAATTGTTATTTAGAGTTGTGGTCTCCAAAAATGTGGTTTCATTTTTGATAGGTTTTTGTCTAGAGAGTTAGAAGCCTCCCGGGCTTCTCTAAACTCACCTTTAACTTTTCAGAGTTACCTAAGTATTATTTTATTTATTTATTATATTTTCAGAGTTACCTAAGTTTTATTTTATTTATTTATATAAACATATTTATTGCTTAGTACTACGACAAAGAATAAAATACAGGATATACTTAAAAACAAAGGGCGACCTAATCACTCTAGTGATATCTTCCAGGCAACCCATGTGCATTTATGTGCGTTTTTAACCCCGACCCAAAAAGAGGGGTGTTATAAGTTTGACGTGTGTATCTGTCTGTAGCATCGTAGCTCCTAAACGAATGAACCGATTTTAATTGAGTTTTTTTGTTTGAAAGATGGCTTGATCGAGAGTGTTCTTAGCTAAAATCCAAGAAAATCGATTCAGCCGTTTGAAAGTTATCAGCTTTTTTCTAGTTATTACTGTAACCTTCACTAGTCGGGGGTATTATAAATTTTTAATTTACACTTGTTAAGATGCGACGTCGAACCGCAAGTATTGTGGCAGAGCCCTAAGATATTCGTAGGTGGGGACTGGGGAGTATGTCACGGACGCGTTTTAAGCATTCATCCGTTACCCGGGATTAAACATCACGATATTTGGGTCACGTACACACACTCAGGTGGATCCGTCGCCGCCATATTTCTGCGTCAGCGCCGCATTTATATGATAATGCCGCGGATAGCATTCGGAACTGATCCCCAACTCGCGGGGGATGAGTTCCGAAAAATTCCCAACTCGTAAATCTAATTCTGTTCCGCTTCGATATTTGCTCGCAATTCCACGCGTTTTGTTTGAGTATCGACGACTCTTCTTCGAAAGTTGCAGTTTTATATGGAACTGAATTGAACATTGTACCTTTAATGGTTATTTTCCACACTAGTATTGGACCACTAATCTATAGTAGATTCACTATAAATAGACGGTCCTGACTATACATAAGCACTTGTAATATAGGCAGGCCAACGTGCAATTTTGTTTGGTTTTTTTAAGTAAAACTTCTATACAGGCACGACTTAAGAGTAACTAAGATCTTTTTCGGACGAAAATAACGCAGAAGTTACTTCCGTCCGTAATTAATATGGCTGTTTTAATAATATTCAATTATATTCTAATGTTTAATAGTTAATTTTCAGAACGACCCATGTTCACAAGGCTTACCTTTTCGAATGAGGAAACAACGTCGTTGTAACTTTGTAATGCAGTTTCACTTACCTGGAAACAAGAATAAAAGTGTATTTAGAATATTTTCCTTCCAGTTTCTTAATGTTGTGTACAAATATTCATTTTAGTCTATCTGTTTTGTGGCTAGCTGGTTTAGAGGCTAGCTGGTAGGCTGTGTGTGGATCTTGAGATGGCCCTCCCCTATAGAGAATAGAGTTTTACCTTCAAGTCAAGAGTTAATAGGCTTCTTCTAGGTAAGTGCGCTCCATCTTAGGCTGCATCATCACTTACCAGCCAGTCTGATAGCAGCCAAGCGTTAGTCTAAAAAAAATCTTGGGCTCAGAGTAGAGGCCTAGGTCAGTCAAAAAAGTTATTGAGGTTTAATCGGTCCACCCACATTCGATTTTTTCGACAAAAAATGAAACATACAGATTGCAATATTAAAACGCACACGTTGAATTGAATTGAAAAAGTCGGTCAAAAACAAAGATAAAGGTCACCGAAATTATCAGTCTGATTATTATTATTATTATCGAACCCACAAAAAGTCTGACGTGGGTGGAGCACCTTACTGTTAAGAAATTCTTAACATTATTTACATAATATAATAGCTTATTTTATGTAGGCAATCGCTCGACTTCGTATAATATATACATTATTATACGACCTAGCAGAATAGATCCTATCCGAAAAACTAATTATACAGGTATGTTCTACTTTTCACGTTAAAGCTTTTAATATCTAGCTAACATTTAGTCTACGTTAAATAAATATCAGGGCGTTTACTTTAACTAAAAAGGCCGTCCAAAATTCAAGGGTCTACAGCACGATAAATTACATTAAATGCCAAATTAATTAAATTTGAAAATGGACACGCCGGCGAAACCTTTTTGCGGGGATTTTATAAAAATTATGATTAAGGAGGCTCAATAGGGCTTAATATATACGGGTTATATTTTAAGATAGCGGTCGAGTAAATAAAGATAGGTGTTTTATAAAAAACTTCAACAGTTTTTCTTATAAATATTTACACACTGCTTACTATGGGGTATACACATCAAAATAAATGAAACAGTACTCTACGCCAAAACAACGCCTCACACTAATTTACTATAGGCTCGGTTCGGTCTGGTATGGTATACCGTTGCCACCTATGGGATGGATCTACCAAGTACCAACTCGATACATTAAAATGTTTGATCGCCGCGCCCAAAAAAATATATTTACTATAGGATGCCCGCGACTTCATCCGCGTGGATTTAGGTTTTTAAAAATCCCGTGGGAAATGTTTGATTTTACAGGATAAAAAGTTGCCTTTGTCAATTACAGGGCAATTTTCACAATTTTAGATACATCATCATCAGCCTGTGGACGTCTACAGTTGGACATAAGCCTTCTCTAAAGAGCGCCACCACACCTGGTCCTCAGCCTTCCACATCCAGCCACTTTCCGCCCGCCTCTTTATATCGTCAGTCCATCGTGCTGGAGGGCGTCACACACTACGCTTGCTTATACGCGGTCTCCACTCAAGGAATTTGCTGCTCCAACGGCCATCGACTCTACGACAGGCATGGCCTGCCCACTGCCACTTCAGCTTGCTTATAATTTGTATGTCGGTGATACGTTATATTAAAATTAAAATGATTTGTGGAGATTGGCCGCCGTGGCCGGAATTTGATCAGGAAGGACAATATTTTATTATCCCTTTATGTAAATACCTCAAGCTATAAAATTTCACAGCAAATAATATCCGAATGGCATTAAAATAAGAGATTTATTAAGTTTTATGTCCGTCGTAACTTATAAGCTGCGAGGCTAAATCTGCCCAGTTTTAGGGTTCCGCACGTCCAAAAAATAACCCTTACAGAATCACTTCGTTGTCTGTCTGTCTGTGTATCTGTGAAGACCCATCAATCAATCAAAGCCGATGGGGTACTTCCCGTTGACCTAGAATAATGAAATTTGGAAGCAAGCAATGTCTTGTAGCACAAGTTAAGGGAAAGTTCCGAAAACTGTGAATTTGTGGTTACATCACAAACAAAAAAGAATTGTTGTTTTCGTAGGATGATACGAAACCCTTCGTGTGTCATCCCGACTCGCACTTGCCCGGTTTTTATGTTGTTTATATTGACGGGCTATCATTTTGCAGGACGTTTAACTGCTTTGGAATTATTGCTACAGCTATAATGTTAAAACTTAACGATCCAATATTTATCAATCAGCAAAAATTTCTAGCGATTTTTATTGCAAGTTTATGATTATGGCAATCATAATCTGAAACTTACATTAATCGCTAGAAAGTTTTGTTTTATTTTATTTGTTTGATTATGAGGATCCTGTACCTCAAAAAGATAAAAGGAACCTTTACATAGGATCACGTTTGATAGATAGACAAAGAGACGGTCACGTCTGTTTGTCTGTCAAGATTCTTTTTCTCAGAAACGCATGGAGGTATCCAGTGGCGAGCACAGGTTTGAAGCTAGGGTAGGCATTAGATAGGTATATGTATACCTATTTAGTGACAGGTAATAGAGAAATGAACATTATAGATAGATAGATAGATAGAAAACTTTATTGCACACAATTCATGATATAATCAAGACAAAACAAAGAAACTAAAAATAATTGTATGCAAATGCGGCCTTATTGCTCAGGGTAGGTAATCTCCAGCAGGCCTTTTTTGTAATAGGGTAAGCAGTGCCTTTATGCCTCTATGACCTGCACGCCACTGGAGGTATCAGATATCTAGGTCTACGGTCCCTCGAAGTTGAAAAAAAATAATTAAGCTGCCAAGTTAACGCAATCAACAAGTTTACATTAAAAATTTATACGACCCCCGACAAGTGAAGGTTAGAGTAACTAGAAAAGCTGATAACTTTCAAGCGGCTGAACCGTCTTGGATTATAGCTAAGAACACTCTCAATCAAGTCACCTTTCAAATAAAAAAAATTAAATTAAAATCGGTTCATTAGGTTAGGAGCTACGATGCCACAGACAGATACACCCGTCAAACTTATAACACCCCTCTTTTGGGTGGGGGGTTAAAAACAAATACAGCCATTTATGTCATATACTAGATGATTCCCGCGACTTAGTCTGCGTGGATGTAAGTTTTTAAAATCCCGGGGATCTCTTTGAAATTTTGGGATAAAAAGTAGTCTCGCTGCAGTATGTTTGTCTCTAGGATCAAGGATGCAATCTATCTCTATACCATGTAAATGTTACCCTTAGTGCATGTGAATTTAGATTTTTTGAACTCGTGCGAACTTTTAATTTTTCAGGACCAATAGTACCTACCTATCCTACGTCCTACGCGGGTTGCAAGCTCTGTATCCATCGATAGTTATTAACTAAAGAGTAGATAGCAAAAATTAATTTTAATTAGTCTGGCAACATTTACGTAGGTATACGCTTAATCTGGCATAATCTCGGAGCTATCAATAACGTGGCTTTGCGCGACCCGAGCGGAGGCCCGCGACCGACCTCCATAAAATTTGACAAACGAGACTTTTATTAGGGACGACTAGTGACTACTAATCGATGTTTTATTACTTCTTTGTTTTTCCGATTAATGTCTGGGATGAGATATCGATTTTATGGACTATATCGATTTTTTGGAGTTTTCCCAAAACGTGTCTAATGACTAGATAATGCCCGCGACTTCGCATGGATTTAGGTCGTGGAAACTCTCTGGTAATGGGAATCCCCGGGATAATAAGATACTTTTAGCCATGCAAAAACACGTCAAAGGAGATTCAACAAACAAACACATTTTCGCATTTATTGTATTAATAGTGATTACGTATTTAAAAAATAATCTACCTACTTAACAAGATTACAGCACATATTGAGTCCGTAGTGGGTTGATCAGTATGATTTACCACATAATATCCCATTTCAATTTTCATTTTTTTTTATTACGAGTTATAATCGTTGGCTTCAGCTAAAACCACGTGGGTTTATATGCTGGAGTCATATCCTGAACCATACATAATTATTCTGAATTTACATTTCTGAACAGAATAAAAACCGGCCAAGTGCAAGTCAGACTCGCTCACTGAGGGTTCCGTGCCCGGGTATTTTTTCCAACATTTAGCACGATAAATCAAAAACTATTATACATATACAAATAAATAAAAATCTGTTTTAGAACGTACAGGTAAAGCGCTTTCATATGATAAAAAAAAAAATAACACATTTTAATTTTTTTTTTTAATGATGTAACCACGAAGTCGCGGTTTTCAGATTTATTCCTGTACTTGTGCTATATAATACCTACCTATCTGCCAAATTTCATGATTCTAGGTCAACGGGAAGTACCCTATAGGTTTCTTGACAGACACGACGGACAGACAGACAGACAACATAGTGGTCCTATAAGGGTTCCGTTTTTCCTTTTGAGGTACGGAACTCTAAAAATTGAACAGAATTCAACATAGCTTTAAATAACAAAAGTTATTTAGCTGTTACATCGATTAAAATAAATAAACCGCTCAGCGATGCAATAACGTTAAAGTATCGACTATCGAGGCATTTAATACAACAATGCTTTTATCGATATCTGATAGTGCTGATCGGATTTTAATTATAATGATGCGCGACTATCAATGTACGCCAGGCTATCATTAGGCCGAAATGTATCGGAACAGAACTTTGTTGAAAGCTTGTTTTTGTTTTAATATGCTTTAAACATAGACCTTACTTAAGAGCTGCCCAACGCTTTCCATGAAAACTTTATTTGGATCCCATTTAAGAGGGCTCTCTCCGTCACTCGCTTCATACAAACGTAGTTCCAATTTCATTTGAATATTAAGCAACCAAAGTCCATGAAATTTTGCAGACATATTCTAGAAATTAATATCTATGCCTGTGGTTTTCCAGATTTCTGTTAAAATATTCGGTTTCAAAGTTACTCGGTCTTAAAAATTTACATACAAATCTTTGAGTCCCTGTAATTTTAAAACTACATATTTTTAGAAAATCTAAAACACCACGGACACTGATATTAGTTTCTAGAATATGTCTGCAAAATTTCATGGACTTTGGTTGCTTAATATTCAAATGAAATTGGAACTACGATTGTATGAAGCGAGTGACGGAGAGAGCCCTGTTAAATATTAAAAACATCATCCGCGTGTATTTAGGCTCTCAAAAATCCCGCGGGAACTCTTTGATTTCCGGGATATAAAGTAGTCTGACACAGGCTACTTTTTATCCCGGAAAATCAAAAAGTTCTCCCCGGGTCTTTAACTATACCCATGGAAAAAATCACATCGGTCCGTTGCTCCCTTGCGATGTGATGGAAGGATAAACCAAAAAACCAATAAACTAGCAAACCAACAAACAAATACACTTTTGCATAATTATTATAATAACTATAATTATAATTTATGTGTAAATCTGTGAGCCCGTGTAACTTTCAAACTACACATTTTTACAGAAATCTGGAAAATCACAGATACAGATAAATTTGTTTCTACAACTTTTGTATCAAAATATCATTGAGTTTAATTGGTTACATTTCATTCATAGGTAGAAAATACGAAAAGAATTTGCCGAAGAATTATCTTATTTATTTGCCAAAAAACACCGGTATCCTATAATTGACGAATAATAGGTATTCCAAGGGAAAACAGGTAGATCGAAAATAAAAACTATAACCGAGACGAAATTGGGATAAAAGCTAGCTTCGCAGAAAACATTTCCATTATATTACGCGTTAACTTTGAGCAGGTATCAAATCCGGGCCCCTTGACGTGGGTTAGTGGGGGTTTGATGTAATACCTTTTTACAACGCGCCCATCAATCATTTTAGAGTATTAAAAGTTTTTCGCGTGAGCCTAAGAAATTTTCGTTTAAGGTGTATGGCACATCGAAATATCAAAGCGATGTTTTTAACCCCCGACCCAAAAAGAGGGGTGTTATAAGTTTGACGTGTGTATCTGTGTATCTGCCTGTGGCATCGTAGCGTCTAAACGAATGAACCGATTTCAATTTAGTTTTTTTTTTGTTTGAAAGGTGGCTTGATCGAGAGTGTTCTTAGCTATAATCCAAGAAAATCGGTTCAGCCGTTTGAAAGCTATCAGCTCTTTTCTGGTTACTGTAACCTTCACTTGTCAGGGGTGCTATAAATTTTTAATTTACACTTGTTATCAACTAACGAAGGAACTAGAGAAATAAAACAGACGTAATTAGAGACGGACGTAAAAAATTTATGACAAAAAAGTCATCACAATCAACCTATCATCAGCGCACTACAAAGCATTTGGAGTCTCTTCTCGGAATAAGAAGGGTTTAAGCCGTAGTCCACCACACTAACTAAATGCAGATTGCCAGATACACACAAACACACAAACATAACTTAACATAACATAAGCTTACACGCATTATTTTCTTTGGTTTGTTCTGTATTCACCAAGCTGGAAGACCTGTTTTCCGAGATACAGTTTTTCCTAGTTCGGTAAACAGATGCACCTCACTGTTTTGTTATTAAAACTAATTTAAGTCAATACCTATGTCTTATCTTTATCTTATCTATCTTCCAGCTGAGTGCGAGTCCCAAATATCTAACTCGTGAAACAAGCTGACAAAAATGCTTGTAATCTCGCCGCCTCCGCGTTCATTTTTCTCACCTGCAAATAAAAACGCGATCACACGTCCGAGAGCTGAAACGACGCGTTTCAGAATTTCCACCTGTTATTTAAAAAGCTTTTAAGTTTATTACATCACTAGAAGACCCGTCTGATTTCGCTTAGATGGATTATCTGGAAAGGTTTGCAGAAATTTTGAAGGTAAGATACATATAATATGTTTAAGAACAAAAACCTACATGCAAAATATCAAGTCTGGCGAGTTTCCATCCTTATGTCGTCGACATTCCATCTACACGCACGAAACGTTTTGCGTCATCATTCCTCATACGCATGGCTAAGGTTTGGAATACTTATTCGCGATCTGTGTTTCCTACCAATTACAATCCGGGTATCTTCAAAACAAGAGTGAATAGGCATCTTCTAGGTAAACGCGGCCCATCTTAGGCCTCATCATCATTTTCTATCAGGTGTGATTGTGGTTTCATGCAAATCGAACTAGCGATAATTTAGGGGCGTTTTTACAACTTATTACCACTCTAAAGTCCATTTCTGTTTTTTTTTTATTTATAACACTGACTAGTTATACTACACTTTGTTTACTATTGAAACAGGTAAGTGTAACTTTAACACTAACTGAAACCACCTGACGTCGAACTGGGCCTTAATAATAATTCGTCATTTTCTCGTATACATATTTGTATGCAAACAGGTTTCTAACAAGTGTAAATTAAAAATTTATAACACCCCCGACAAGTTAAGTTACAGTAACTAGAAAAGACCGAAAATACCTGATAACTTTCAAACGGCTGAACCGATTTTCTTGGACTATTCCGCGCCTACGATCCAAAGTATCAGAGTTTTCCAAAACATAATTTTCAAATAAATAATTACTTATGTATCAAGGCAACGTCCATCTTGACAGCTTGACACTTGTCAATTGACATAATATTATGAACCTAACGGTTATGTAAACTTCTTTTCTACAAGAAAACTAGAAAAGAGCTGATAACTCTTAAACGGCTGCACCAATTTTTTTGGATTATAGCTAAGAACACTCTCGATCAAGCCACCTTTCAAACAAAAAAAACTAAATTAAAATCGGTTCATTCGTTTAGGCGCTACGATGCCACAGACAGATACACAGATACACAGATACACAGATACACAAATACACAGACACACAGATACACAGATACACAGATACACACGTCAAACTTATAACACCCCTCTTTTTGGGTCGGGGGTTAAAAATGTAAAATTACAAAGGAATGTAGGTATAATACGTACCAAGAGGTACGAGGGGCTTGGAATTTAGTCAAACGGGAGCGAAAAAGCGAAAAATTTCCCTACGTCGTAAGAATGGCTTGACATATTTCTTTGTACTTCTTTTGAGGCGTTCGCACAAATTTGGTAGAATTTCCTGGATGTGAAAACGCGTACATAGCAAAGCACAAAAATATAATTTTCGCAAATGTACAAAGAGGTTGGTGTTTAAAGAAAGAAAAAACGTTTATTTCGTGACATATATTTCATCATCATCATCATCATCATCATCATTATCAAGCTATAGACGTCCATGGTTGGATATAGGTCTGTTGTAGGGACTTCCACACGCCGCGCCTCCTGAATCCAGCAGCTCCCTGCGACACGTTTGATGGCGTCTATATTGGGGCGGGGGGGGGGGAAGATGCGCTTATTGATGGTTTTTCGAACTATATTCTATGGAATCGAACGCTAGACTTCATGAACCAATTATTGTTATTTTATTCAGATACAAGTTAGCCCTTGACTGTAATCTCACCTGGTGGTAAGTGATGATGCAGTCTAAGATCAAAACGGGCTAACTTGAAAGAGGTATGGGAGTTTTCATTAAACCCATACTCCTTTGGTTTCTACACGGCATTGTACCGGAACGCTAAATCGCTTGGCGGCACGGCTTTTGCCGGTAGGGTGGTAACTAGCCACGGCCGAAGCCTCCAACCAGACCAGACCAGAAATTTAAAAATTATAAAATTTCAAACTCCTGTCGGGAATCGAACACGGGACCTCCCACTAATAAGTAATAAGACCACAGTGCTTATCACTGCGCCAGGGAGGTCGCAAGTACAGATATCGAAAGGGTATTATTAGTATCGACTCTATAAAAGCATTAATATTTATTCTTATTCTTTTGTCACAGCATTGTACTGTCCCACCATACAATTATGGGGTAAAAAGGGGAATATCAGGACTAGCATTTGAGCACCCATGAACTTTCATTTTATCGCGTGGGGACATTCTTTGGGGGAATAAATTATTATGGCGTGACAAAGGGACGACGTGTCGAAACCATAAGCTCTTCAAATAACTGACCATGTGTTTAATGAAGAAAGTAGCTAGCTTTTTGATATGTAAAATAAACCAAAATTTATTCATCCAACGAAACCACAGTGTGTTTGTTTGGGAGGCATCGAAGCTCACAAACGTTTAACAATTTATATTCCGACATTTGAAACATTCGATTTTGTTAGAACCCGAATTAATTACTTTTAATTAGGTATATTTTGTCAATGTCTAAAGGATATTTGCTTTTACTCCTTTACTCCTCCACCTTTACTTTCCTTTAAGCCCATACTTGAAACTTGAAGTTATCAGCTCTTTTCTAGTTACAGTAACCTGCACTTGGCGGGGGTGTAAATTTTTAATTTACACTTGTTATTACATATAGAATCGAACGCTAGACTTCATGAACCAATTATTGTTATTTTATTCAGATACAAGTTAGCCCTTGACTGTAATCTCACCTGGTGGTAAGTGATGATGCAGTCTAAGATCAAAACGGACTAACTTGAAAGAGGTATGGGAGTTTTTATTAAACCCATACTCCTTTGGTTCCTACACGGCATTGTACCGGAACGCTAAATCGCCTGGTGGTACGGTTTTGCCAGTAGGGTGGTAACTAGCCACGGCCGTAGCCTCTCATCAGATCAAACCAGAAGAAACTTAAAAAATTATAAAATTCCACCCCTGTCGGGAATCGGACTCGGGACCTCCCACTGATAAGACCATCGCGCTCACCACTGCACCAAGAGTTCGTCATCAGTCATAAATATAAAGAACAGAAAATAAGAGGTACACCAGCATGTTTCATAACAAAATGTATAGCTCTCTACGTTAACGATGTTGAGTGTGCAAAATAAACTTTTATGACTACGAAACAAAAGTTAGATACCTTTCATAAGAACTCGCCAATATAAACGGGAAGTGATGGCGTAGCAAACTCTACGAAATATCTACGCAACACCACGTGTAGCAAACAAGTAGCGTAGCACGTCCGCTACGTAAGCTCTACGAAAGTTTTAATTATGTTTCTACATTTTGACACTAAAGTAACAAACGTAATTTTTACACATTAGAAAATAGAATTTTGTTATTTTCGCGGTTTTGATTTTGTGGTAGTGAGTAACCAGAGGTTTCGGGTTTCGAACTCAGTTGTTGTGTTTCATATAAGGCATTTTATTCGAAACTCTGTAAAACGGATCTTAATTGAGTTGTTTTAAAGCTACTGAGCACTAGCATTCTCTTAGAATATGAAGGGTTTAGGCCATAGTCTGCCACGCTAGCCAAGTGTGGATCGCACACTTCAGACACTTAAGAGAACATTACGGAGAACACTCAGGAATGCAGGTGCGTGCCCGGGATGGAACCCCCGACCTGCCGAATAGGAAGTGGACGTCGTAACCACCAGGCTATTACGGAACTTACTATGCAACATGGACACAGTTCTCGACAGTTAGGGACCTTCTAACAAAACGTCGAAGTTTAAAATGAGGAGGTAAAGAGCATTTGACGCAGATAGCCCTAATGTAGCCCTTTTTTTCTTTGATTTTACGTCACCATAGCCTAATATTTGACATAATGTCGGTTCAGGATTAAACCGAAAGTTCTCTCAATCTACTTCACTTTGACATGGAGTATATCAAAAACCAATAAAATCCACCACCATGTCATAGACTTCAGACATATTATAATACACACGATACGTGGCCGGCCCAGCTTGTAATATTCGTTATAGAAATCCTGTAAAACATTTATCTACGAACAAATCCATACCTCCTGATCTGATAGGCTCTACATTCACTATCCTAATCAATCTAAGTCCTTTTGTGATAGAGTCCAAATTCCTCCAGTCAGACATTGACGAAAACCTTTGACAATTTATCTGAAAACACCACATTACATTTTCAACTTTACTGTTCCGTTCATACGGTTGATTTTCGCTTGGGTTTTTTGTCTTTGGAATCTGATGTCCAATTGGTCCGCCCGAGGGCTTCCCGATATTGCTTTGCATGTTTTTTTTTACTCAAACCTTTGTACTGTACAGCTGTCTACGCATTTTTGGGTACTATTTACAAGACTACAATCAAAAGACTAAATATTTTTTTAATACATATCAAAAATAGCGGAATTGGCAGAATACGAATCTGTGTGTTAATGAATATCTCGCCCAGAACTTGTAATTTTTGATATTATGTATTTAAAATCTATATAGAAACCGTGAAGTGATTGTAAAACAGTACCATAAATATAATAAACAATCAATAGGAAAGTTGCTTGCTTTTCCTGCTTATTTAGTAGTGGGGGGGGGGGGGGGGTGGATTTTGTCTGTTTTGGAGAATTATAGCAAATTAACCCATTCTTGACCGCCGTACCAATTTGGGAACACTTACTTATTGAAGTGAAATAAAAAAAGTGTTGACATTAGTTAATATATTATTATATTTATGAGTAGTTGAAAGTGCAGTGATTGAATATAAATAAAATAAAAAAATTATCATCAGTATTATTTTAGTAACGATCCATCAAATTTCGTTATCGAGAGACATGTGGAGGTATGTATAGTTTTATAATTATAATTTTATATACATAAAATATTTCATCAATAATAATTATATTTTGTCAAATTCAATAAATTCCTAAATATTTGCAAGCTTTTTTAGTTACTTATACTAAGTATATACAATTTTATAGGACTTCAAATATTACTGTACCAATTTGGGTACAATGGCCACAAGTATAGTACTGGAACACTAAATATAACAATTTTTACAGATTATCAAGATGAACTGAAAAGGCATTATAGTGCCAAATACAACCTTTGAAGGTTAGAGGAAGCTATTAATTCGATTTAAGAAGATAGAGATAACAGTTTGAAGTATGATTTCGCTATAAATCTACGAAAGGTTGACACCGTTACTGATGAAGAAGTAGGGTTTGATGACAACAAGACTCCATCAAGCTTGCCAAATGACGTTCTTGGAAATATAGAAATACTAGCGACCACTTGCGGCTTAGCTCCCGTGGGAATTTTGCAAAATACGACCTTATTCTTCATCAACGTTATAAAAGAAACATTTATGCAAAATTTCAGCTTTCTCGATCCAAGAGTTTGGGCTGGACGCTGATGTGTCAGTTGCTGAGTGAGTCCGAAGTTTTCTTTTTTTTATTTAGATTTGTTCACAATGTTGGTAGGTACTCTTTCTGGTGCTGAAAGCAGCAGTAATGATGAGTCGTTGGCTGTCAAAAGAGTTCGAATTAGAATCAGTTCGCCACAAACTGAAAGCTTAGTATTGGACCAAATCAATCCATTTTGAATGTTTCAGTTTTGCGAAAGTGTACTGCAAGTTATTTGAAAACTAACACAGAATCTTACGATTGAATTCTGAACGAAAATCGTATGAAAGACTCCACATTTGTTCCAAATCTACAACAAGGGCATGAATGGAGTGGACGAAATGGACCAATCAATATTGCTGTATCGAATCGGCCTTCACGGCAAAAATAGTAGTGGATCTCATTCACTTACATGATTGACATGACAATATGAAATGCCTATAGCGATTGCCTATAAAGACTACCCCATGGATCGAATTATTATCTCGACGAAGTTTAGCCAGAATTGATCTCAAGGAATTAATCCAAAGCCAATCTGCTCGCCCATCGTCACAACTAGACGGCGCTGATCACGTTCCTGAAAAGCTTCCTCAGAATATTCCTTGTATCATTTGCCAAAATTACTCCGTTGGGGTCGTAAAAACGCAAGAAAACAGTTCATTAATGACAAATCTTGTATTACGAATTTTTACTCTTAAGTGGCCATTGTGCCAATTTGGGTACACCCCTGTAAAATCCTGAAAAATATTTATAAAGACTTTTTTCTTTTTTTTTTGTATCTTTGTGTTGCTAATAATTAATAAACTAAAAAAAAATCTAAGGTTACCCTTCTAGTTTTTGTTTGGCCTCAAATGGGTTAAGCTTGTAGTTATAATTCCACAAAGTAGCGCCTGCTACAAGGAACATTTTGAGATTGTAATATCTGAGGTAAACTGTACTTTACTATGACGAAATACTATTTGGTTTCGGCAAAAGTTGGATGGATTTTTGGATGAAAACGCTGATACATGTGTAGTTCAAAGCTGATGCCAATCAGATGTGAACAAGGAAACTTCAATACCGTTTTGAGCAAAAAAGAGTTCTAAAAAACGGATCGTCGGCGGTACTAGTTTCTTGGTTTGTCCTTCAATCACACCGCAACGGAGCAACGGATCGACGTGATTTTTTGCATGGATATAGTTAAGGACCTGAAAAGTGACATAAGCTACTTTTTGTCCTGGAAAATCAAAGAGTTTCTGTGGGATTTCAAAAAACTAAATCAACGCGGACGAAGTCTCGAGTATCAGCTAGTATTAGCTATTTTGCATAATAGCTACTTTGATGACCTCCCTGGCGTAGTAGTAAGCGCTGTAGTCTTATTAGTGGAAGATCCCGGGTTCGATTGCTGGCAGGGTTGGGAATTTTCCAATTCCTAAATCACTGGTCTGGTGTGGCGGGAGGCTTCGGCCGTGGCTAATTACCACCCTACCGGCAAAAGCCGTGCCGCCAAGCTATTTAGCGTTCCGGTATGATGCCTTGTAGAAACCAAAGGGGTATGGGCTTAATAAAAACTGCCATACCCCTTCCAGGTTAGCCCGCTTCTATCTTAGACTGCATCATCACTTACCACCAGGTGAGATTGCAATCAAGGACTAACTTGTATCTGAATAAATAAATAAATGAAAGTATAGAGCAGTGTTTGTATGAAGAAGAGTTTCAATAACATCGTTTATTGTGTTGGCCGGACCCTTAACTCCGGACCAATAAAACCCTTTTCGCCCCGTAGATATCATAACTCTGTGATGGGATAACTTTCTTGTAATGTTTTTGTTGCCGGCTTCAAATTTCTTTTCTTTTTTTTTATCTAGCTATTTCTTTTGAAGAGCTTATGCAAACAAGATAAAGTTAAACAGCACTTAAAGCCAACAACTATCCGAGAACTGCCGATACATAGCGCTAGTTGTATTGTATTTATCATGAAAATCAGGTTTTCCTTGTATACAATTCGAGACGATATAGACGGTAATTTATAGTGAAAAATCAAATAAAATAATCCACGCGAACGAAATTAATGCATCATTTAGTACCTAATATTTTGACATATAAATCGGTGAGATTTTCAACCCTTATAAATACAAGTGTAAATTGAAAATTTATAACACCCCCGACAAGTGAAGGTTACAGTAACTAGAAAAGAGCTGATAACTTTCAAATGGCTGAACCGATTTTCTTGGATTATAGCTAAGAACACTCTCGATCAAGCCATCCTTTCAAACAAAAAAAACTAACTTAAAATCGGTTCATGAGTTTAGGAGCTACGATACCACAGACAGATACACAGATACACACGTCAAACTTATAACACCCCTCTTTTTGGGTCGGGGGTTAATAAACAAAATATGCGCAAGTTACAAAATGTAAAAAATATCAATACTAAAATACTATCGAAAAAACCTTTAAAATAACTCAAAGATTTTAACTAAAAACATTCAAAATAAAATATGAAATAGATGCAACTGCAATGCACAAAGTTAAAATATTTTTAACAGTCAAATATAATATTTACATTTCAGTGAACTTTTAGTCCAAAAAATAATTCGATTCTCCTGTAAATAAACTTCCATACCAGTTTGATGGAAATAGATTCATATCTAGGGCTGCCAAAACGCAAACGATCTATTAAGAAGTTCCTTTTAGTAAATTTGTCAATAATGAATGTAGAACTGATAATACAATTACGATACATTTAACCTTATCTTATATTTAAACTACGGAATATAAAATATTATATAAATATCGCTCACCCTACTTTCAAATGTCACTTTCACACTTAGATGTAATATTATTACATCTAACAATCAGTCTATCAATACATATTTGAATCAGTTGCTGCCATTCTTTTGAGTATAATCAAATATAACATAGGTACACATTTTTAGTAGTGCATTATTTTACTGTCGACATTACTCATACTTTGTAGGTCCATACTAAAAACCAACGGGACCTATTACTACTCCTCCGTTGTCCGTCCATCTGTCCAACCGTATGTCTATCAGCGAGCTGTATATCATGAACCGTAATAGGTAGAGAACCGTAATTTCTCCAACGGGTGTATTTCCATTGCTTTTAAACAACAAACCATAAAAAGTTTAAAATCGCCGCCATGTTATTTTAATAAAAATGGTTATTTTTTCTACGATGTTACAGAAACTTTCGTCCGAGTCTGACTTGTATTTGTCCGGTTTCTATAGATAACAAAAATACCGGGGTATTTATAGTTTGATAATCCGTTTTCTAGGCATGCGACACCCCTATTCACTGGACGTGAAAATCAATTAGCCAGTTAGTGTGCACGCAGTAGATAACTGAGCGTAAATAGTGGCGGGAAAATGACCAAATTTTACCTTTTTTGTCCACGAGATTGCCTTTTTATATCGCTTAATTGAAATAACGCCACTTTTGAATTGAATAATAAAATAATTTGTATATAGAAAAGTGCCAAAAATGATTTATCATCGGTTAAATTCTAACACCATGTAATGCAAAGTTTGCAACTTATAGGACAATATAACAATACAGGAGTGCGAAAAAGTTGCTAGTCGCTAACACCGTACATAGTATATTAAATAGTTAGTAAATATAGTAAATAGTTAATCTATACTAATCTATTCTATACTAATAAATAAAATTGAAGTGTCTGTCTGTTTGAACGGGCTAATCTTCGGAATGGCTGAACCTATTTTGACAGGACTTTCACAGACAAGTAGAGAATTGACCAAGGAGTAACATAGGCTACTTTTTTAACCGACTTTAAAAATGGAGGAAATGTGTTTTCCACCTGTGTGCACTGATATCTCCGAGATTTCTGAATCGATTTGCGTAATTTTTTTTTTTAATCTGTAGAGTAACTTTGCGATGTTCCATAAAAAAATTGCGAAGCGGGCATCATCTAGTATTAAAATAACAGACAGATACACAGATACACACGTAAAACTTATAACACCCCTCTTGCTGGGTCGGGGGTTAAAATATAGTATAGTGTATAGTTTAACTATAGAAAATCTGTGTGGTCCACGCGGACGAAGACGCGGGCATAAGCTAGTAGCGCATATAATAATTCACTTACCTGAGAGCCCACGTAAAATATATGTATGAAGTTTATTCATCCGTGCTCGGTCTATTAGACGGCCCCGTTCCCCCCTCCTACCCCCAAGGGGGAGAAGTTACTCCTAAATAATTACCCCACAGTTGCGTAATAAATATTACTTAAAGATATTACCGCTTCGGAGTTTAATGTCTTTGTTACGATTGCATTTTCTTGATAAATGGCACAGTTTAAATATATATGGAGGCAATATTAAAGAAGATTTTTGCTTTTTTTGTATCTCTGTTTTATTTAACTCAAGGGAGAAAGAAATGTGAAGTAATATTTAGAAAATATTAAATCCTGACTTGTGCCATTATAATATGCCGTATGTATGTTATTGTTTATTGGTTTATTCTTCAATCACACCACATCGGAGCAACGGATAACGTGTTTTTGTATAGATAAGTTAAAGACCCGGAGAGTGACATAGGCTAATTTTCATCCCAGAATATCAAAGAATTCCCATTTTTAAAACCTTGGGATTTTTAAAAAGCTAAATTCATGCGGACGAAGTCGCGGGCATCAGCTAGTTTGGAATTCTTAACTTGCACTCGATTTAGTATCAACTGCTGGACTTTTTAACCCCCGACCCAAAAAGAGGGGTGTTATAAGTTTGACGTGTGTATCTGTGTATCTGTTTGTGGCATCGTAGCTCCTAAACTAATGAATCGATTTTAATTTAGTTTTTGAAAGCTCTGAAAGTCTAAGTGAAAGGTTTAGACAATAGTCCGCCACGCTGGCTCAGTGCGAATTGACAGACTTCACACACCTTAGATAACATTATGGAGAACCCTCAGGTATACAGGTTTCCTCACAATGTTTCCCTTTAGCTTTAAAGAAAGTAATATATGTAATGTATCTCTGAAAAGTTGCATGCCTTGGATCTAACTCCCGACCCCCGGAATAGGAGGCCGACCTCTTGACCACTAGGCTTTTTAGTTAACATGAATAATGCAAAATTAGCTTGATTTGAAGGTTATCCACAAAGCAGAAAGTAATAAGGGGCGCACACAAGGGCTTTGATTGGGGCTGCAAGGTCAGATTATGCAAATATTATGAAAATCCTCGGCCCTCCGGCGAACGAGTGGCTGTATAGGGTCGGTCCGTTGTTTTTGGTCGAGTTTTTAATTAGGGATTATTTTATTTTCCATGCATTTCTCGGTCCGATGGTTGTTTTTTAAAACTTTAATAAGCCCTTAGGATTCTTTTTTGCTTTAGCTTTTTAGGGTTCCTCTATTAACGGGACCGTATTACTAAAATTCATCTGCCCCTCCGTTCGTCCGTCTGTCTGTCAGCGGGCTATATCTAGTGAACCATAATAGGTAGAGACCTGAAATTTTCAGAGTGTGTATTTGTATTGCCGCTATAACAACAAATACAAAAAAAAAAAAACAAAATTACCTCCATTAAAAGTGTTATTTCTTGTACGGTGGTACAGAACCCTTCGTCTGCGAGTCAGACTCGCGCTTGAAACTTTAAAGGTCTGTGCCCGGGATCGAACCTCCGACCTTCTTTCTGAACAGGAGACCAAGGTATTAATCACTAAGCTATCGCCACTATAGGTATTAATTTAGTTCAATGCCCTTATCAAGTTAGTGGGGGAGGAAACGAGGGGTGTAGTAGGTAATGTATCTAATTAGTATAAAAGTTAAAATGGAAAACCACAATGAAAGGGCTTTCAATAGCCATAGAAAATCAGGTCAATTTCGTTCGAAAACTACTTCAGGCCATGAAAGAGGTCGGCATGTAAATGTTTAATGACATAATTGTATTGAAGCATGTTGGTTTGAAACTGGGTTATTACAATTACCTACTGAGTGATACTTAACTCAATTAAGGCATTTACTGAAATTATAATAAACCGTCCCAGTTCCGCACGGGTAGTTTATTATAATTTTAGTAAAGATCTCTAACTTTTTGAAAATAAATTATAGCCAATGTAGCTTTAATCTAGTCATGAATAATGTAGCTTTCTACTGGTGAAAGAATTTTCAAAATCGGTTCAGCAGTTTCAAAGACTACTTCCTACACACAAAGTTAAAAACTTTACCCCTTTATTAGTATAGATATATTTTGTGCATTATCTTCAAAAGTAAAATTATTTATTACTTTGACTTACTAAGAACCAATTTTTTTTTTCTCAATCTACAGACGAACTGAAAGATGGATTGTAAAATCAATTCAGTGCGGATTATCTCTGTTCCCTATATTTAAACTATCTGTAATCTCTAGATAATATTTTACTTAGCAACGTTGTTATTTGAGGTTTCGGCGTGAGATGCTCCTATATTTGACGCTAGGCACCCTATGAATAGCTTAGTTTTCACATCACCCATAGCCTAATATTTGACATGTCATTCAGGATCAAACCGAGAGCTCCCTCACTCTAGTTCACTCTGATTATGGTGAATCATCTCACTCACTCACTCATTTAAAAACTTCGTCAATAGCTTTGGCAAAACAAAGTTCCAACTCGATGTGGCATCCTACGCAAATAGAACTATGTATTTCTCAACGCGACTCTCTACTCTATACTCATCCAATTACGCTTAAACAAGGTTGTAAATCTTTCGCCAAGTCAAAGGAAATAGAACCATATCGCAGTAAATTAGTACGATCATATCCGTATGCGAAGTTGATCCAACAATTTAATGAGACAAAGTACCACCTGTACGAAGTTATGAACTAAGTTGATACTCTGTCGTTGGTGGAGTTATAAAGCCATCTGATTATTTCAACGTATTTGGCTAGAGTTTATAGTGTGAGAGCTCAACGAATAATTAGGCTAGACAGAAGAACAACAGTAGAGTGGTAACTAGCCACAGCCGAAACCTCCTACCAGACAAATCTATCGGTTCATGATGATGATAAAGACAAAGTGCAGAAAGTTTCTTGAATGGTTTTATTTAAATAGACTAGCACTTGGCTGCAGTCAGACCTGCTGGCAAATGATGATGCAGCCTTAGATGGAGCGCGCTTGCCTAGAAGATACCTATTCAATCTTGACTTATATAGGTACATATTAAAATTTTAAACAATTTTATCTAAAATTCTTGTCTTTTGCTCTGATGTTGGTCACTATTTAAAGTAAGCGTGTTATCTAAACCTTTGACTCTTACATTAGAGGCAGAAATCTGTTTCGTTTTAACTATAAGTAAAGTCTGAGCAATTTCAAAATACGCTCGTTTTTCCTATCCCACTCTGTCGGAGTTCTTACTCTGTTGAGACTTTGAACTTAAATCAAAACTCTCACTTATCAGGTGGGTTCTTAGACTATGTATATATGAAAGATAAGAGCTGTTAGTGGCATGTTATTAGTTTCTGCCCGCAGACACGTAACTTTGCAGACGCAAATATTTAATTAGTCTTCCACATACCTACCCTACCTCATACGATTATATTATTTCACATACCTTTATGGAATATGCTCGCTTTATTTATAAAAGCTATTTGATACAGTCGTAATAAATCTTCTTATACCCGACTAACTTAAGGTACTCTGTTTTCTCTCAGAATGAGAAGGGTTTAGGCCATAGTGTACCCGTACGGATTGGCAAACTACCAGACTACAGTAAAATCAAAAAGAAAGATTATGATTTCAGCATTCTATGTATGTTTGTATTTACGTATGTTCCAACGTAACGCCTAAACTACTTAAGAGCATTTTTATAAAATAGACATTAAAATATAACGTAAAAAGGCTAAAAAGAATTTCAATTTACCTGGTATTATGGTAGACCTTTTAATAATTTTACATAATTCAACGAACTTTACAGCACAATAAAAGGATGAGAGAAGCATTACATAGCTAAAAATTCAAAATAATTTAACTCCTATTCCTATATAATTAAATGTCAAAATTGCACGAAAAATGCTGTTGAAAGGCGAGAAACTCATTAGAAAGTCTTGCGAACAAAATCATTCATACCTCCCCAGTCACTTTATGCGACGTTTCTATGAAAGCCTTTGACGGTTTTTTGTATTTTTATTTATAAAAACAACCCCTAATTAGCCAATGCTCTTTATGAAGATGCGCTGGCTCTCGTTAGCACAAAATATACTACATAATACACAGGCTTTGCCTCGGGGGTGACGACCGCTTTTCATATTAACTGGAAAATGTGCCTCTACTTCTTTCTATGTTCTTTATTCATCCGTATATTCACACCAAAAATGAAGTGTTTTACAGTTTATACTAATTCATTTTTGATCTGTAAGTTGTAATGTATTATATTTCGAATTTATACACACTAAAATCTTTCATTTGAGTAATTTTTAGGGCTCCGTACCTCAAAAGGAAAAACGGAACCCTTATAGGATCACTTCGTTGTCTGTCTGTCTGTCTGTCTATCTATCTGTCTGTCAAGAAACCTATAGGGTACTTCCCGTTGACCTAGAATCATGAAATTTGGCAGGTAGGTAGGTCTTATAGCACAAGTACAGGAATAAATCTGAAAACCGCGAATTTGTGGTTACATCATTAAAAAAAATTAAAACATGTTTCAATTATCAAAGTAAGATAACTATACCAAGTGGGGTATCCTAATATGAAAGGGCTTTATCTGTACATTCTAAAACAGATTTTTATTTATTTTTATGTATAGTTTTTGATTTATCGTGTAAAATGTTGGAAAAATATCTGAGTACGGAGCCCTTAGTGCGTGAGTCTGACTCGCACTTGGCCGGTTTTTCGTATTTATTACTAGCTGATGCCCGCGACTTCATCCGCGTAGATTTAGCTTTATCTATCTATCTATCTTTGAATTTTTTGGGAAAAGAGTAATCTATAGTACGCAACTAGTGTGCGGGGCGTCCCGACCCCGGTTGCCATCTCAACCTGTCGCGCACTATACGCTACTTTTATGTCTATATCCAAGCAAGAAATCACGTTGATTCATTGCTCCGTTGTGACGAGATTGAAGGACAAACTTTCGCATTTATAATATGAACTGTAGTGAATGTCAAATATAGATTTTAATTATTCACTCAAATAAATAATAAAAAATAAAGAATAATCTACACGAGCGAAAGTAAATCAAAACATTTTGCATCTCAGATGTGTCTCATCAAATATGCACAGTTGTCAACGCATCACCAAAATGAAGTACTTCGCACACAAACTGTCACGCATTTAATTTAGCTCTACTAGATAGATCTAATAGATAATCCCAGTGTGCTTTATCAAGTAAATCACTTCCCGACAGCCGACTCGGTTGATATGAAAGAACCTTCAATCAAGGGGTCCTCATCCTTGTGTAAACTAAGGGTTACTGAACAAGTGTGTGCATAGTTTTCAGTTTTGGTAGGCTCGGTTGATTTTAATGGATTTGGTGACAAGTTTACTCAAGTTTAATTAATTACATTATCCCCCAACATCACTAGCTCTTATAAGAAAGCTCAGATCCACTCTGCAGATGGAGAGAGCTAGCTATGCTTGGACTTTCTCTACGTGATCAAATCAGAAATAAGGAGATCCGTAGGAGAACCAGAGTAATTGACATAGTAGTGGCAAGGGCACATTTCGAAAACATGACAGACTTTGGGGTCCCAAGGTGCTAAAATGGCGACCTCGCCCTGGAAAGCACAGCGATGGAGGACCCATTACTAAGTGACCTGATGACATTAAAGTTTAAACGAATCGCAGGTAGCCACTAGATTCAGGCGGCACAAGAAAGACCCTTTCATGCGGAAGTCCTTTCAAAAAACCGATGTCCGTGACGTCAATCGATTGATAATGATGAATCAATGAATGAATGAATGAATGATGATGATGACAATCCTCATAAGACAGATAAATTAGTACAGCACTTGTAAGTATTGAAGGCGAGGCAAGTCGCATGTATGGAGGCATCCTACGCAAACATTTGTCTAGCTCGCAGTGCCTCATGGTTGTCACAGAGCTAAATTACACCCATTTGTATGCAGATGTCGGCGTTAACTCGCGCCTTTGACTCGATGCAAATAACGCGTGAAAATTAACCCATCGATGTGAGACAGCCCTTGATGACGTCACGAGCTCTCGTTTTAAGACGGAAGCCCTATATTAATATGGCACGCCACTTTTTAACCCCCGACCCAAAAGGAGGGGTATTATAAGTTTGACGTGTGTATCTGTGTATCTGGCTGTGGCATCGTAGCTCCTAAACTAATGAACCGATTTTAATTTCGTTTTTTTTTTGTTTGAAAGGTGGCTTGATCGAGTGTTCTTAGCTATAATCCAAGAAAATCGGTTCAGCCGTTTGAAAGTTATCAGCTCTTTTTAGTTACTGTAACCTTCACTTGTCGGGGTCTTATAAATTTGTAATTTAGGTACACTTGTGTTACAATGCGGCTATTATATTTGCTAATTTATGTACCTATTTTGATTTTTCGTAAAAAGGAAGATCAACACTAACAGACACCATGATTTTTAACACTACAATTAATAGCTTTAAATTAAATGGAGATAACATGAAGTTTTGCATGCCAAACAGCCCGATCCGTCCAGTACTTTGAGACGTGGGTCGATAGATCAGTCAGTCAGTCAGACAATGAGTCAGTCAAGTTTTCCTTTTATACCTATATTTAGATGACTAAACCGAATGCACAGCAATAAAAATTAATATGAAGGTAATAAAAAAAAACTGAATTAAATCTAAACGCCAGTTTTTTGTTACACTGTCGCAGTAACACGATGTAGTGACTATTCGAGGGTCCTAGTGCCTATAGTACGTCTATTATTAGCGTAGAGTACCTCATTAAAACGTCACCCACCGCTCACCCACCGTCATATGTATCTGACACAAGCAGATGCCGCGTCACAACAAACAGATTCACCCACCCCTGCAATATGTTCAGTAATTATATCTATGATGAAACAGTAAAGAGTTGTTGACTTGTGTTTATTAACCCCCGACCCAAAAAGAGGGGTGTTATAAGTTTGACGTGTGTATCTGTGTATCTGTGTGTCTGTGTATCTGTGTATCTGTGTATCTGTCTGTGGCATCGTAGCGCCTAAACGAATGAACCGATTTTAATTTACTTTTTTTTGTTTGAAAGGTGCCTTGATCGAGAGTGTTCTTAGCTATAATCTAAAAAAATTGGTTCAGCCGTTTAAGAGTTATCAGCTCTTTTCTAGTTTTCTTGTAGAAAAGAAGGTTAGATAACCGTTAGGTTCATAATATCATGTCAATAGACAAATGTCAAGCTGTCAAGATGGACGTTGCCTAAATACATAATTATTTATTTGAAAATGATGTTTTGGAAAACTGAAATACTTTAGATCGTCGGGGGTGTTATAAATTTTTAATTTACACTTGTTAGTTTCAAAGTCAAAGTCAAAAAAAAATAATTTATCTAAAGTAGGGTACATAAGACTCTACAGGTCGAAATGGTAATCGGAGTATCAGAGAACAATTAGAAATTATAAAATCCCAAATATTCCTGCCGGTAATCGAACCCGGAACTGATAATACCACAGCCCTCACCACTATAACACAGTGAAAATTAAACGCACAAACCGACATATATTTAAATTAGACATGAAAGCATAAAGACTATAGACAATACGGCTAATATTCTTATCATACTTACTTTTGAATTTTTTTTTCTACCTTTCCACGTCATTCAAAATAGATGAACTTACCTGTAACAATGAACGAAATATTTTAAAGGTAAATTAAATAAATAGGTACACTTTTAAATTCAAATTCAAATTCAAATTCAAAATGTTTTTATTCAATTAGACTTTTACAAGTTCTTTCGAATCGTCAAAAGCATTGTAAGCGCCCTCTAGTTACTTAAGTTATTATTATATATTTAATCACGCTATCATACATACACACATACAAACACTCACGCACACATAAAATTCCATCCTATTACCCGCTCTCACACCCCGCTCCTGTCAGTTACCTTTGAACCGGCGTTTACGCACGTCGAGTCTGAAACCCGCTAACTGCGTGACGCCCGCTGTACAAACGCCACGCGCCGCTTGTGTAAAAAACTCATATAACGCTAAATTAATCACGCAAAAACCCGCTATTAAACTTTAAAAACGCTACGCTAAGTACATAAGTTAAAATCACATAAACTTTAAAATTAAGTGAAGTGTTCTGCGAATCTGTGCTTCGAAGAAACTATCCACGGAATACGAGAAAGGGAAGACTCCAAACCACCGGTGACCTATCCTGCCTAAATCCAGGTATTTATCCTACAATTTCTCTGGTCCTATCGCACCGTATCCAATTTCTCTTCCTAGAATCGTATTCATATACAATTCAACACTAAACACGCTATTTATTGTATATTTCAATATTCATTGCAATAGAATTACGTTCGGAACATAGGTACCGCCGCTAACAAAAATATACAAAAATCTTGTATAATTACGCATATTTATGTTTAGATCCACGCATTACATTATATTAACGCATTATATATAATTATTTATGTATATTTTTCAATATTTAAAGATTAAAACATTTTATATCTACCTACAACTAACTCATTATAAAAATTATATCGAAATAATTATTCGCCCGTATTGAGTCTTATTCGCTTGAAATAACGTTTATTATCGCATATCAGATATCAGAATGTCGAAATCTAACGAAACTATTGTTAGATTAGAGGCTAAGAAAGAATTCTTGTTTTTATCAATTCAACAAATATATGATTTAAGTCTGAAGGTGAGTGATCCTGTGAACAAAACGAATTTCTTGTCTCGCGTTCAAAGTTTAGAAAAATTACGTCAAGATTTCGCGATAGTTATAGACGATTTAATTTCAGCCTATTTGAAACATGACCCTGTTTATACGCCGAACTATGCCCCGCTAGGCGCATTTGACACATTATACTGTCAAATTCAATATACTCTAAATGAAATTAAAAGTGAATCTGCTGTGTCACAGTTTGACAACCAATACAGTTTGTTAAATAAAAAATTACCTCCACTGAATTTAAAAACATTTGATGGCTGTCCGTCAAAATGGACTGTCTTTTACGAAAACTTTTTGAACTTAATACATAACAACAATAGACTCACTGACGTACAGAAAGTCCAATACTTAGTTAGTTGCTTAACTGATAAGGCGCTTTTGGTTTGTTCTGGCATACCACCCACCTCTGAGAATTATCTTATTATATGGAACGCATTATTAGAGAAATATCAAGATACTAGAGTGCAAGCTACTCAATATATAGATACGATTTTAAATTGCAAACAAAATCAACCGCTCGAATCTTTTGTTGATCAATTTTGCTCCGCGCAAGCGGCACTGCAACGCCTAGAAATACCAGACTTATCAGACTTTATGATTACACACATTGCACTCTCAAAGTTAAGTAAAGATGTTGTGTCATTATTTGAACAAAATCACAAACACATTAAAATACCTACCTTTTCCGATTTAAATAATTTTTTAAAAGAACAATTAAAAATACAAACCTTACGCTCCGCTCAAGTTAACACTCAAACTCCAAATAAAAAACCTAATTCATATAAACCTAAATCGCAAACTCAGACTTATACTAGTACAGTCAGCAACAACAATAATTATAATTTAAATTCTCAAAATACTCAACGTAAGTGCTTAATCTGTAAAAATCAAGACGCTCATCCGCTTTACAAGTGTGAGGTTTTTAAAAATCAAGACGCTAAAACTAAGCTAGACATAGTGAGAAAAAATAGATTTTGTGAGTTCTGCCTAGGATTTCATTTAAAATTCCGCTGTAAGAGCCAGGGTCGATGTGGGAACTGTGCATCTAGCTCACATCACAGTCTGTTATGTAGCTCTTTTTCTAAGCCTAGGTATGAACCCGGGACCTCACAGTCACATGCCACCGCTTACTCACCGAACCGCTATGGTGCTAACAACAATAACACTCCGATACAGATGCCACCGCAGAATGATAAATCTAGTGATTTGCCAAAGATTACAGCACCACCTCCCGCACCTCACGCTCCGCCAACCAATCCTACAGAATTAGCACTTTCGGTGACTACCTCTTCACGCAATTACTCACAAGATACAACTGTACTTTTACCTACCGCGAAAGTAAATGTATGTAGTAACAATACGCAATACGCTATCCGTTTATTTTTAGATACAGGTTCAATGACTAATTTTATATCAAAAGAATGTTGTCAACGCTTAAATTTGAAAATTAAATTCGCTCCGTCAGTTGTAAAAGGCATTGGTCAAACAGAAAGCACATCACTGGGATTTGTAACATTTAAAATTTATTCTCGCTTTGACTCACGCTGTTCTTATACTATTACCGCTAGGGTGATAGACACAATTACCGACCACTTACCAAACGCTCGTATCGATGTTTCCCAGTTAACTCATTTACACGCATTGCCATTGGCTGACGACGATTATCATACTCCAGGGCCGATCGATTGCCTAATCGGTAATGAACTGTTCCCCTTCTTGCTTGGGTGTGACAGAGTGGTCTCGCCTCGTTCGTCTGTAGTCGCGGTTCAAAGCACGCTAGGCTACATACTGATGGGGAGAGCAGACTGCGCAGCTCACAACTCGAACCACCGCTCAAACGATTTTAAAACTTTTTTATGTCACACAGACTCTCCGTCACTTGATGAAATTACTGAACGCTTTTGGTCATTAGAAAATGTACCTAATAAAATTCACATAAGCCCTGATGATGAAGCATGTGAACGCATCTTTAAAGATACTTACTCACGCGATGAAACAGGCCGATATACTGTTCACTTACCCTTTAAAGATGATCCCGCTAAACTCGGTGACTCATACTCGATCGCCAAACTCCGCTTTCTTCAATTAGAGAAGAAGTTAAACGCTAATCCCGCTCTTCGTAAAGATTATAACGCAACCATTCAGTCATACATAGACAAAGGTTATCTCACGAAAGTAGACAACCCTTCACGCGATATAAAGTGTTATTATATTCCGCACAGAGCTGTTTATCGCCCTGATAAGCAGACTTCGAAAACTCGTATCGTTCTAAACGCTTCAAGTCGAACTACCTCCGGAAAATCGCTTAACGATTTATTATATGTAGGTCCTAACTTACAAAATAACATATTTGAACTCTTAATAAATTTACGCTTATTCTCAATCGCAGTAACCGCAGATATTGAAAAACATTATTTTCAATTAAATTTAACGCCCGCGCATCACGCTTTTCAAAGAATTCTTTTTAGATTTGACACTGAGCAATCTATTGACACTTATAACTTCACCGTAGTATCATTTGGAGTATCTAGTTCACCTTATCTCGCTATGAGAGTCGTGCGTCACCTAGCTGAAGACAGCATTGACAGGTACCCGCTCGCAGCTAATGAAGCTACTCATCACATGTACATGGACGATTACATAAACTCAATCGATGGTTTTGAGAAAGCCAAAGCAACTTATCATGAAATGGTCGATATGTTCAACTCAGGTGGTTTCAATTTAACCAAATGGATCTCCAATGACACTAAATTTCTAAATGAAGTTCCTAGCTCTCATAAAAATCCGCACGCAATTAATTTTGATTCAGATGCTCAAGACGTTACAAAAATAGTAGGAATGCAGTGGCATCCTAAACTCGACACTTTTACTTTTAAAATCAACGCTAATGAGAGTCCACGCGATTATACAAAACGCTTAATTCTTTCAATTACCGCGCGCCTGTTCGATCCAATCGGTCTAATAGGTCCTGTTACCGCTTTTATGAAACTTCTCGTCCAAGAATGTTGGAAATTAAATCTCGACTGGGATACTCCAGTACCCAGCTCAATCGCTCAACAGTTTGAACAATTTTGTAATGAACTACCACATTTAGAACAAATCAAAATTCCACGCTACGTAGGGATGAACTCTGAATCCCATGTAACGCTCATAGGTTTTTCTGACGCTAGTGAAAAATGCTATGGAGCCGCCGTTTACATACGCGTAAGTTCAGATGAACATTCTTCTGGATCTATTCATTTGCTCGCTTCAAAATCTAGAGTCGCACCGCTTAAGAAAACATCACTCGCTCGACTCGAGCTTTGCGCATCTCTTCTATTAGCCAGTTTAATTGATTTGATACGTGAAACTCTTAGCAAGCGCTGCAAAATAAATAACATTTACGCATTTTCGGACTCTACAGTAGCTCTTTCATGGCTGCATTCTCCCGCATATAAATACCATACATTCGTTGCCAATAGGATTACCGAAATTAATTCAAAGTTATCTGCTGAACATTGGTATCATATAAAAGGACGCGAAAATCCTGCGGACATTATATCTCGTCCAGTCACGCCGAAAGAATTATTAGAACGCAAACTTTGGTTTAACGCTCCTCAGTGGACAACGCATCCTATATCGCGATGGCCTATAACGCCTTTTCAAGTAAACGCTCATAATGAAAATTTTGAAGAAGCAAAAATTACTGTTCTAGCAGTTGAAACTTCTGTTTCCGACGCTCAACATCCGATTGATATTTTAGCCGAACGCTCTTCTAGCTGGTCTAAATTATTGCGCACCATTGTTTACATGTTAAGATTCTCCAAACGCTTAAAATCACGCGGTTCTATTACAGTTTCAGATCTAGATTTTGCAGAAACTTATATAATTCGCTATGTTCAAAATAAACATTTTTCTCAAGATATTCACGCTCTCAAAAATAATAAACCTTGCTCGAAATCGATCTTAAAACTTAACCCATTTCTCGCAGACGACATCATCAGAGTTGGTGGTCGTTTAAGCAATTCGCAATTAAATTTTGGTCAAAAACATCCAATAATCTTACCTTCTAAAGACCGCATCACTCAACTAATAGTTGATTATTATCATATCACTAATTTGCATACAGGACCCGCGTTATTACTCGCTTTACTCAGACAGAAGTTCTGGATCATTGCTGCCAGAAACTTGGTTCGACAACGTGTACACAAATGCAATATTTGTTTTCGCACCAACCCTCAATCTACTTTTCCACAAATGGGAGAGTTACCCGCTTTTAGAGTAGCGCAAGTTAAAGCCTTCGTTCACACCGCTGTGGACTACATGGGACCTTTCTTTGTAACTCACATTCGCCGCCGAGGTATTAAAAGTCATAAAGCGTACGTCTGCATATTTACATGCATGACTACCAAAGCAGTACACCTAGAATTAGTCTCAGATCTTAGTTCTGACTTATTTCTTGCAGCTTTTTTGAGACTAAGCGCACGCAAAGGCCCTGTAAGTCTAATATACAGCGATGGAGCTACTACATTTTTTGGAGCTAAACGCAAATTAGATGAACTTTACACTCTCATACAGTCCAATGCTCATAAAAATTTCATTGAAAATCGCCTCGCAGAACATCGTATTCAATTTAAACATAGCCCGCCTTACGGCCCGCATTTTAATGGTCTTAGCGAAATTAACGTTCGTTGTGTAAAAACGCATTTATACAAGGTAGTAGGGACACAAATCCTTACTTATGAAGAATTAAATACAATTATAATTCAAATCGAAAACTTATTAAATAGTAGACCATTATGTATTTTAAGCTCTGATCCGTCAGATCTTTCCGCACTTACGCCCAATCATTTTCTTAATCTCACTCCCGCAAAATATTTACCTGTCGAGGATTTAACGGATATTCCCGACAGCCGCTTATCCCGCTATCAATTGTTAACTAAAATTACTTGTTCTTTCTGGAAACGCTGGAGCCAAGAATATTTGACTTCTTTACAACACAGACAAAAGTGGAATACTCCATCAAACCCTGTGAGTCTTGGAGCTGTTGTTGTAATCAAAGACTCCAACGTTCATCCTCTTTGCTGGCCTCTAGGAGTTATAGAAGAACTCTATCCAGGGAAAGACAGTATAATTCGAGCAGTCAAAGTTAGAACGCGTTCCGGAAGCTACATCAGACCTGTAGTTCGGATATGCCCTCTACCTTCTCAATAGGCTGCTATTAACGCTATTAACTCTATTTAAACGCTTTAAACGCTATAATTTTTATCTCTCTCTTGGAATTCATTCTGTTTAGAGGATTACCTCTAGGCGGGGGAAGTTGTAAGCGCCCTCTAGTTACTTAAGTTATTATTATATATTTAATCACGCTATCATACATACACACATACAAACACTCACGCACACATAAAATTCCATCCTATTACCCGCTCTCACACCCCGCTCCTGTCAGTTACCTTTGAACCGGCGTTTACGCACGTCGAGTCTGAAACCCGCTAACTGCGTGACGCCCGCTGTACAAACGCCACGCGCCGCTTGTGTAAAAAACTCATATAACGCTAAATTAATCACGCAAAAACCCGCTATTAAACTTTAAAAACGCTACGCTAAGTACATAAGTTAAAATCACATAAACTTTAAAATTAAGTGAAGTGTTCTGCGAATCTGTGCTTCGAAGAAACTATCCACGGAATACGAGAAAGGGAAGACTCCAAACCACCGGTGACCTATCCTGCCTAAATCCAGGTATTTATCCTACAAGCATCTACCACTGGTTCGGAATGCCTTTCCTACCGAGAAGAACCAGCAAGAAACTCGGCGGTTGCTCTTTTCAAAGATTTGATATACAATATTATGCCATGTATAAAAGCAATTGAAGTCCTGCGCATTGCTGGAGCGAATCGAAGTTCAAATCCACGCTTTTTTATCATTTACAT
This sequence comes from Maniola jurtina, assembly GCF_905333055.1. Classification (NCBI taxonomy): domain Eukaryota; kingdom Metazoa; phylum Arthropoda; class Insecta; order Lepidoptera; family Nymphalidae; genus Maniola; species Maniola jurtina. Next base: position 12,682,627 of record NC_060044.1, read on the forward strand.
AATCTTCGATAGTATAATATGCTTTTCTCAAGAGCATATTTTTAATAGATTTTTTGAACCTGTGTAAAGGCAAGTCCAAAATTGACTGAGGAATTTTGTTATAGAAGATTATACCCATTCCCACAAATGACTTTTGGACCTTCCTGAGACGGAGTGTAGGAGTCGCAAGCCTGTTACGGTGTCTAGTCAGCCTGTTGTGTAGATCGCCAACCTTCTTGTAACTAAGAATATTTTGTCTTACAAAAATTATGTTGTTGTAAATATATTGAGAGGCTACGGTAAGGATACCTATTTCCTTAAATTTTTCTCGAAGTGAATCGCGTGGTTTTAAGTTATAAATTGCGCGTATTGCCCTTTTTTGTAATACAAAAATTCTCCCAATATCTGCCGCTCTACCCCATATTAAGATTCCATAAGACATAATACTATGAAAATAAGCAAAATATACTATCTTTGCGGTCTCCACGTCAGTTAATTGTCGAATCTTTCTAACCGCGTAAGCAGCAGAGCTCAGTTTGCCAGCAAGAGTTGATATATGGGTGCCCCATTGCAGCTTCGCATCTAAATTTTTTTTAATTACTTCTCACCGGCAAAAAAATATGTACAACTTGAAAAACTCAAAATTATAGTTACTTTATAAAAAAATAGCTCCTGCTCATTAAAACTAGTAGTTGAACATAGTATTTTAATAGGGTTCCGTACCTAGTAAAATAGTAAAAAAGAAACCCTTATGGTGCGACTGAGACTGTCCGTTTACAGAAACTTTTCTAAGAACAAGTCGTGATAGCCTACTGGTTAAAACTTCTACGTCCTGTTCAGGAGGTCAGTGGTTCAATTCCGGGCACAAATCTTTTACTTTTGGAGTTACCTTTGTGCGGTTTTAAGTCACTTGCTTTGACGGTGAAGGCAAACATTACGATGTTTGCCTTCACCGTCAAAACTTGGCATGCTAAGAGTTCTCCATAATGTTCTCAAAGGTGTTTAAAGTCTGCTAATCCGCACTTGGTCAGCTTGGTGAACTATGGCCAAGCCCTACTCATTATGAGAGGAGATCCGTCGTGATCAGTAGTGGAACGGCCATGGCTTGATCATGATCATGATACTAAACTTCGTGCACGAATGGGATAGTTTCCCAAACAAGTGTAAATTAAAAATTTATAACACCCCGGAGAAGTGAAGGTTACAGTAACTAGAAAAGTGCTGATAACTTTCAAACGGCTGAAACACTCTCGATCAAGCCACCTTTCAAACAAAAAAAAAACTAAATTAAAATCGGTTCATTAGTTTAGGAGCTACGATGCCACAGACAGATACACAGTTTTTTTTGGGTCGGGGGTTCATAAAAGGGATTCGGTTTTTAGAAAGTAGATTTATTTAACCAAATTCTGAACTACGGAACTCGCTATGGGATTGTCTGGCTCGCACTTGGTCGATTTGTATATCATTTTTGCAGTAGGCGGAAAACATACGCACAATTAGGCCACGTCTACACGCCGCGGGCGATACACGACAAGCGTTCGCATCATAATTGTTTGAAAAGCCGCGCGTGAACATTTTTTTACAAGGTATATTTTTTCTGATTTCAATAAAAACTTACGACTCACGTAAATCAGAGCATGTAAACTGAAGAGGCGACAACGTACCCAAACTACCTATATAAATAAAGTCGTATTTTATAATGCCAAGTTTGATCGAAAAGTATGAAAGTTGTCTTCAAAGTAGTAGGTACGATGCTGTGTAGAAACCAAAGGGGTGTGGATTTAATAAAAACTGATATACCCCTTCCAGGTTAGCCCACTTCCATTTTAGACTGCATCATCACTTACCATCAAGTTCACTTGCATTCAAGGGTTGACGTGCATCAGAATAATAATAAAAAAAGTAAATTAAAATCGGTTCATTCGTTTAGGCGCTACGATGCCACAGACAGATACACAGATACACAGATACACACGTCAAACTTATAACACCCCTCTTTTTGGGTCGGGGGTTAAAAAGAGTAAACTTAGAAAGTAATTACATAAAATATGCTCTGGTTTGATCATCACAATTTTTGTTTTCAATTTAATTTAACATCACTAATATTTCTTTTTCCTTCTTATAGTGGAACAAGTGGGTTATTAAGAAAGTTCCATGTTTCTGAAGACTCTTTTTCTCTCCCATAAAATCAGGAGCTTGCTTGAGCTGCATTGATGTGACACATAGTTCAATGTATGACATTTGAACCAACAACGTACAAGACAATTTAAGCTATATTGACTCTTCAAAATATATAATAGGGTCCAAGCTATGTTTCAAAGGCTTATATAAAGAGTTATTTACATTATGTAGGTAGGTGCCTGTGTCAGAGCATTTTTATCGTGGAGGAGATCGTTTTGATCACATTTCAGGGCAATACCCAAGGAAGAGGCGCGGCTAATCAACCGTGATAATGGTTCCTTTATAGTGTTCAGATGTTTCTTTTTCATCTAATTCACGTGAACGAACCCAAGCGGGAACGTCCTTATTTTATCGAAGTTAACAGGGATCTCTCCGTCACTCGCTCCATACAAACGTAGTTCCAATTTCATTTGAATACTAAGCAACCAAAGTTCATGAAATTTTGCCGACACATTCTAGAAACTAATATCTGTGCCTGTGTTTTAAATTTTTCTAAAAAATATGTAGTTTTAAAATGACAGGGGCTCAAAAATTCGTATGTGAATTTTTAAGACCGCGTAACTTTGAAACCGAATATTTTAACAGAAATCTGGAAAACCACAGGCATAGATAATAGTTTCTAGGATATGTCTGCAAAATTTCATGGACTTTGGTTGCTTAATATTCAAATGAAATTTTAACTACGTTTGTATGGAGCGAGTGACGGAGAGACCTCTCTTAAGTATGTGAAATATTTCCTACTCTATTTATGAAGAGAAAAGCGTATCGAACAGTTTTAAAACTTATTCGGTTAAGTAAGTTTTAAAACTTAACTAACTGAATGTCACCAGCAATCATGAGAAAATTCAATACCTATCAGAAAATTAGCCCTTTTTTAGTACCTACCTTGAATGCTTAATACCTACTTATTGTATGTTAAATCTGAGCCCGTGTTACTTTAGAATGACACATTTTTACAGGGTCACTTACAAGAAACAGCTGGTATTCGGAGAAAAACTCGCGTGGCTAGAAACCATCTCCACGTCCGTAGGGACCCCCACAGTGGGACGTGTTCATTAAGCTGCATTGTTTAGCAGACTGCGAAATATCGCCGCAATAATGGATACTGTTTCAACATGGCGAACACAGTGGGAATTATTTGGATTTTGGGCACACAGTATTCAGTCTCATATGCTTTATAAAGCATATTGTGAAAGCGTTTTATATATTTTGACGAGTAATCCTGTGCAGTCATAGGAATTTCAGACGTGCACAAGTGTAAATTAAAAGTTTATAACACCCCCGACAAGTCAAGGTTACAGTAACTAGAAAAGAGCTGATAACTTTCAAACGGCTGAACCGATTTTCTTGGATTATAGCTAAGAACACTCTCGATCAAGCCACTTTTCAAACAAAAAAAAAACTAAATTAAAATCGGTTCATTAGTTTAGGACCTACGATGCCACAGACAGATACACAGATACACACCTCAAACTTATAACACCCCTCTTTTTGGGTCGGGGGGTAAAAATAGAACAGACAGACCCAAAGTCTTCGAATAGTGCGTGATTCTAGTGGTATATATGAATCCAAGACATGATCGATAAATATGGACCTCATAAGAAAGCTCAGGGTCACTCAACAGGCAATGGAGAGAGCTTGAAGTCTATTTACCTAATTGATCAGAAAGGAGGAGATCAAGATAAGAGCATCAAAGTAACTCACAGTATGAATAAGTACGACAATAGTGCAACGGATGAAGTTTGAACCGCCGTTTTCTCGGATACCAGTCTGCGTCTTCAACCATTGAACTATCGGGGCTATACCTTTACACCTAACGTGATCTTACAACTTAATTACGGGTCACAAGTTCAACATACACAATTAAGCGGCGTCTACACGCTCCGGGCGGTCGCTGCAACTTGCAGTGACAACTAATTTGCTGAGTAAAAGCTTGGGTCTATCTTACCTTTAGCACGTTAAATACGAGTTAAAAACGTCGTAACGAAAATATGCTTGAGTGTTTCCGGTATGTTCTCTAAGGTATGTGAAGTCTGCCAATCCACACTGGGTCAGCGTGGCGGACTGTAGCCTTAATCTTTCTCATTCTGAAAGGAGACTCGTGCTCAGTAGTGAGTTGATAATGGAATGATGATGATGATTGATAACGAATAACAGCTAACAGTAGTCGGGAGAGCCGCCGACTTAGCTAATTGTACCTATCTGTGATATACGAATGCCAACTGTAATAGAATCAGATAAGGTTGATATTTGGATATCTTGGATTGGATACTTTCCTTATCTTTTGCACATTAAAATATACTAGTTGACACATCTACAGTTTGATACGGTGAAGGAAAACATCGTGACCTGAGTTTTTTTTATAAAGGAATATTAGCCATGTTAATCATGACTAATATTCCCCTTTCCCCTCCAACTAAACGTAAAGCTTGTACTAGGAGTAGGTAAGTACGACAATAGTGCAACGGCAGGGGTTTGAACCACCGACATTTGGGTTTCAGGTCACTCCTTAACCGTTGAGCTATCGAGGCTCTCCATAATGTTCTCAAAGTGAAACAGAACATCCATATCTCATTATTATATCTTGATTTTGTTTGTCCACTGTACAAGGCACGTTTAGCAGCATTATATCAGACCAGGCCGCTGGGTATTTTTCACCGGAACATAATAAACACCCGCCATTTATCACTTGCCGTGATATATTAAGCTAAAAAGCCCGCGAGGCCAGTCCAATGATGATCGATCAAAACTTCTTTTTCCAAATTACTATAACGCTGTGGGCGTTATGAAAATCATTTTAAGGTATTTTTTGTTAGGCGCTTTTAAGGTCTGGACCCTATTGGTTTCCTCACGATGTTTTCCTTCACCGTTGCAGCAAGTGATTCCTAATTGCTTAAAACGCACGTAGCTCCTAGAAGTAAGAGGTACATATTAATTATGTTATACTGTACTTAACGTCATTACTTTGATTATGTAAGAAAATCTGAATAAAAAATGATCACAGACTAATTCATGTTCAGATGGTTAAAATAAAAACTCTTCAACCCAACCATAATTTTACAGAAGAGGCGAGCGTAAAGTATGCACTGCAAGTTTAAATTCATTTTATACTTTAATAACCTACTCTTTTCCATCACAACATCATAATCTCCGAGTTGAGCACAAACACTTTGCAGCAGGATATTAAAAATAAATATCCCGCATGCTTCGAGTAATGAAAATCAAATTTACACAAAATCCTCCATCGTGCAGTCGAGAGTTTCCACCGTTAGAGAAGTTATTACATTAAGGAGCGTAGGCGGTAGTGCAAGCGTATAGCGATCGAACATTTATTTATTTAGTACACTTTTAGTTTAGGAGCTACGCAACCACAGACAGATACACAGATACACACGTCAAACTTAAAACACCCCTCTTTTTGGGTCGGGGGTTAAAAAATCCCCAAGGGCCTCAACGCAATCTTGCGTCGAATGCTCATTGCTAGTTTGTGCATCTGTCTGTACGTAGAGGAGGGTGTTGCAGATAAGGGACAGAGTGTGAAGGGAGGCGTCCAATTATATTATGAGAATGTAACAATTGTAAATTGAAATTTTACTGCTGTTCACTATAGTTTGTTAAGGTCGTATTTATTGTCATAGCTTAGAATTGGATTGCTAAGGGTAGCAGGATCAATTCTCGGGAGGCAATTTTGATGTTTTTCCTGTTTTGTTATTATTTATTATACACTAGAATCTAGATGATGCTCGCGACTTCATCCGCGTGGATTTAGGTTTTTAAAAACCCGTTTGAACTCTTTGTTTTCCCGGAAGTTGTCTATGTCAATTTTCAGGGTGCAAGCTGCCTTTGTACCAAACTTAACATAAATCGGTTAACAGATGGACCCTTATTAGAATCCTGCGGGAAACTCTTTGATTTTCCGGGATAAAAAGTAGCCTACGTCTTTTCCCGGGATGTAAGCTAACTCTGTACCACATTAAAATCGGTTAAACTGTTGGGCCGTGAAAAGCTAGCAGACAGACAGACACATTTTTGACTTTAACATTCATAATAATAATAAGTATTATGGATAACATACTGGAGCCTTAACATGAAACGTAGATGGTAGTACTAATACAAGTTATTTATTTGTATGATACACTCTATTTATATCATATAGATTTAAGCGTAGAGCAAACTTTAATGTACTTTTCATTCAATAGATGTATGATACCAAAAAAAAAACGAAATAGGTATGTAGGTTACCCTGAACTTTATAACATTATAGGATAACTTATTTACACTCAAGAATGCAATGTCATATCAATCGAACCCCAATACACCTTTTCACGAACAAAAACAAATGTAACCGTAACCAGTTAGAAATCCATTTCTCTACTAAAAATATAATAAATTCAAAGTAAACTCTAAGGTTTTAGGAATAGAGTTTAAAATGCCCTATTATGAGGTCGAGTACATTTGTGCAAGTGCAACCCTGGCAAAGGGGAGAAGGGGGATCGGCGGTCGCCCAGGATACGAGCTCGGCCCGGGCAAGAGTCTGTCGCTTCAGGGTGTAAACACACCATAACACCCATCACACAAAACCCAACTCTATTCCATCACAACTAAATCTATTTTTCAATGAAACCTCCAACATGATCTGAAAACTCGCTACTAACGATTAATGAAATTAGGACCCTTTGTAGTTCGTATAAGGATTGTAATTTGAATGTTTGAGACAAGCAATATGAATTAGCGATCAGTGCACTATGCTATATAGAAAACGGTCTGCTTTTCAAGCTTCTAATTCGGTTATACTTAAAGAGAATATTCCAAATATATTCTTAAAGAGTGTAGTTAGGAGCATGCAATATAATCTTTTTAGGGTTCCGTGCCTCAAAAGGAAAAAAGGAACTCTTATCATATCACTTTATTATACGTCTGTCTGTCTACCTGTCTGCCTGCGTGTGTGTGTGTGTCAAGGCCCCGTTTCTCAGGAACGTATAAAAAGATTTTCTAGGATAGTTTTTTTCCTGAGTTCCGCACCAAATTATACTTTAGTAGATCGGTTCAGCGGTTAAGCCGTAAAAATACAAAGCCAGACACACACTTTCCCCTTAATAACATTAGCATGGATTTAGCTTCTGGGACTGCGTCTAAGCTTTTTGTGTTTATGTGACCAAGTCTTTAAACAAATAAAATACGAATCAACAATACGAAACATACCTAATAATTACTCATAAACAATTCACCTTAACCACTTGCAATGTTGAACAATGCAATTTGAATCCTTTTGACAACGAAACATGGTCTTTATTAGCTTGTTTCACAAAGGGTAGACCGGGGTGCGACTACACTCATTCATAATCGCGGGGACGTCGAACGCTCAGGTGGTTAAGATTTATTGTAAGGTGAGACTGTCCTCTTCATAATCTGTATTGTTTTATGGGCATTGTTTTAATGATAGGGGAGGTTGGGGTGGACTGGTGTATGATATTAAATTGAATATATTCGTTAGCTTTATGAGGTTATATACGAGTCTGGTACTGGTACAGACCCTATAAATTCCAAAGGGTTTCATAAGGTTCCTTTGCTTGATACAGGGTGGCAACTATAACGCATAGAAACTTTCAGCTTTTATAAAATAACGAAGGTTTGGCACGCGTTGGCTCTCTCTTTCTATTATTTGGTCGAGCAGGCAATACTATACTAACTAAGACTTTTAGCTATCTTTCACATTAAAAAAAATATTACCTGCTTAGCATCAGAACCTGGAAAATTGTTTTCCATTGTAATGATAACTAAAGTAGCTCTAAATTAACTTTTACTATATAATATTATGATTTTAAGTAATTGTGAAGTTTCTCCTTTTTGAAAGTCGTTAAAAACTGAAGAGCGTGGTCTCAAAATCCACGATCTTAATCAAATATCCCTGTTTAACCACTGAGCCAAAACAGTGTCATGAATAAATAGCTTCAAAATTACAAAAATAGACCAAAAGTCGGACTTTTACTTGTAACCTTTTAGGTCAACAGTGTTTAAAAACCACCGATTTCCTTTCATTTGGAATGTAAACTTTACGGCTATTAACTTAAGAGTCAAATTCGTTAACGCTTCAATGGCCTAGTGTACAGACCTCGTTAGTGCTAAAAACCCACTGAGGATCGGAGAACCCTTCACAACTGGCTGTATTTCGCACTTTAAAGCCAAAAAAGTTTATATTTTTCATTTACCGCGGGTTAATCCTGTGAAGCCGTTTCGGGCGTGAAATATTTTTGGTTAAGACTATGGCTATTTGACAAATCGCAAAAACGCTGTACTTTGAAGTAAATTGTTTATTTTTCTAAAGCATTAACAGCTATTAAATACATGCAATTAAAAACTTCAGTTTGTGAAGATTATAAGGGCCTCTTTTAATTTAGTATACATTATCCCAATAAAAAAAAAAAACAAGTTGAAAACATTGCTGTTCGCAACTTGTTCTGTAAAAATTTTCTTTAACATCTTGATACTTTGAAGCCAACTTCCAGAAAATGATATGTTTAGGTTTAGCAATCAATTCGAACTGTTAGTTTTATACTAAATGTTTTTCATTTCTTAAATAATCTAAAACTAACCAAAAAACTTCCTGTGCTATTTATTTTCTTGCAGGCGCTCTATGGAATTCAGTGTCCACTGGACTGTCATGACGGGCGGACTGCGCGCGTCATTTCGTCGCAAAATATTATTTAAAATGAATTTAAGCTTATTATTTTTGAATGAAAGTTGTGTTTATAATCGTTGAAAAATAAAATAGGGATTTTTTCATTTCTAAATGAAGCCTGCTTATATACTAAAATTTATTCTAAAGTCACGGTTTTACCAGGTAAATACTCGGAGGTTGTCATAGATTATGATGACAGATAGTAAGTGTTCTAAATAGGTATTATACCTATGTTTTTTAGGAGATAGCGCGCCTCGTTCCGGGTGCCGTGTTCCGAAATGGATTTCGTAGTACCTAGTGCAAGTTTGGTGCAAGCCCCACATGACGGAGGGGTATGCGTCAGGCATTTCCTGTGTACAAAAAAGACCTATATTTCGGATCCATTTTTCATCACTGACATCATGCACTATTCAAAGACTGGTCTTCAAGCATTGAGGAATTTTGGACGAGAGACATCTCGAAGGTTCCCGAAGGCTGCCTAACTGAGTTAGATTTGTCGGCTAGCTAGCTTTTTTTGAAATTGGGCCTACTTAGCTGGATTGTGTGTTAGAGATTTCTTATGAGATATTATATGTACATAATAATATAACCATCATAAGAAAGCTCAGATTCATGCTGCGGGCAATGGGGAGAGCCTAAAGGTTGGAACGCCATTTCGGCGGCCGTGTTTCCTGCCATATATACCTTAGATACCTGCAAGCCAAGAGTGAATAGGCATCTTCTAGGTAAGCGTGCTCCAACTTGGACCTCATCATTGCTTTCTTTAAAGCATGATTGTCGTCAAGCGCAAGCGCAAAGATTCAGGCGGCGCAAACCCGTAGCATGTGGAAGACCCTATTAAAGACTTATGTTCACTGTGGACGTCTGTCGGTTGATGTTGATGATTATGTCTTTAGTGCAAGTAGTTCAGTAGTTTCAGAGTTTATCGATAACAAACAAACAAACCTTTCCTCTTCATAATATGTACTTAGTAGCGCAAACTTGGAAAAAATCTCGTGGAAACTCTTTGATTTTCCGAGATAAATGTCATTTTACCTGGCAGCCCTAATCAATTTTATCACTGATAATAATAACTAATTCATAACCGTTAAACCTAAGAGTCAAAATCTCGTTTTTCTAGTCGAGTTCCGTAGGCTCTTTGAACTCACCGCATCCCAAGAAAACCTACCATTAGATGTAGGAATAATGGAAAGAGGTCACAACCCTCAGCAATAAAGAATACGATGCGGAGAGAGATGTCACTCTCAAGGTCTTTAAATGTATCCATGCAAAAAACCACGTCGACTGGTTGCTCCGTTGCAGCGTGATTGAATATTAAACCAACAAACACACTTTCGCATTTGAAATATGGCCAATGATTATAAGAAACAGTTTAAATCTCTCTCTGCTCTCTGAGAGACGTTAGGCAAAGTGAACACGAATTATGACACTTCTGTGTTCTTATACAAGCTTAGGTCTCTCAATTTTGTCAATTAATGTCAAATTTCTTTCTCAGATCAAAACCTAGTAAGTGGTTTAAATTCAAGAGAAGTTTAGGAACACACCTTTGAGAACATGGAAAACTTGCAGGTATGCAGGTTTCCTCACGATGTTTTCCTTCGCCGTTAAAGCAAGTGATATTAAATTGCTTAAAACGCACATAACTGAAAAGTTAGTAGTGCGTGATTCCAGGATCGAAGCCCCGACCTTCGATTAGGAGGCGGACGTTCTAACCACTAGGCTATGACAGTTTTTAAATTAAAGGGGTTTAAATATTTTAGTGTGAAGACTGGCCTACACATTTATTCATAACATGTGCATCATTTTCTTTTTTAGGGTTCCGTACCTCAAAATGAAAAACGGAGCTCTTAAAGGATCACTTTGTTGTCTGTCCATTTGTCCGTCCGTCCATCAAGAAAACCTATACAGTACTTCCCGTTGATCTAGAATCACGAAATTTGTTCTCGGATTTATTCCTTTACTTGGGCTATGAGAGTTGAGACCTATCTACCTGCCCATAATTCTAGGTTAACGGGAAATACCCTATCGGTTTTCTTGACAGACACGACAGACGGACAGACGGACAGAAAGACAGACAACAAAGTGATCCTGTAAGGGTCCCTTGTTTCCTTTTGAGATATGGAACCCTAAAAACATTATGTAAGTATGCAAAGTATTTCCCTTGCAAACCATTTTAACAGTTGACATGTAGAGGTCAGAACTCCTTTTGACTTTTCCTATCTTACTTTTAAGTTTTAATGCATTATTAAGTATTTACTGTTTTGACATGGTATTTAGATAATGGGTGATATTTATTTTATTTAATCTAATTCCTTTGAAAAACTTAGTAAGGCGCATTAATCTATAAAAAACCTAGCGAGTTCATAGACTTACTATGTTTTAAAATGGTCAAAGCGACTTACTAGCTTTTAATTTTACTTTAATGTGGGTGTCCTTACAATACAACGGGACATACTATGAAAGTTAGGCTTATGACATAAAACGATTTTCGGAAAAATGACATTTACTTTGTTTTGATATGGGGCGGTCGATATAATTAGGTACTAGGGTAAAGGCTCAAGTAAATGAACAGATTGGACGTTTTTACATGTATTAAGAGCTGGAATAAAAAACCGGCTGATATACCTTTTTTAAATATTTTCTTACAAATTTTTACACTTTTTTCAATTTCAATTTCAAAACCGTGTTCCGTTCAAACCGTTCAAAAGTGCGTGTGCGTCCATGTGTGTGTGTGTGAGTGTGTGTGAGTATATACTTGTCTGTATGTTTGTACGAGTGTTTGTGAGTGTGGTATTGCGTTGTATAACCACATGAGTAGCGAACAGAGTCAAAGCTTCATACAAGCGCGCTACGATAGGTACACTACTACAAGCTTGAGGCGCGTGTGTGCGTGAGCACAGGCGCTACGTCGCGTACGGAGAGAAATCGGTTTATACCGGCTCGGCCTGTGCTCAAGCTCAGGGGCTGCAGTACACGTCGCGCGTCGTGTTTTCATTTAATTTAATGTTAATGATAATAATTTAAATAGTGTTTAAAATCTATTTTCTTGAACTGTCATAGATTTTGTTCAAAATCAATATCTGAGGATCTCTAGGATCACAAAACAGGAAATTGTTACCAAAACTTAAAACAGTTGGCACCATTTTGTAATTCTTTGTTAATTGACCGATTTCGTTCAAAATCGATATTTAGAGCTCCCTGGGATAACAAAATAAGAAACTGTTACCAAAATTTAAAAAAGTCGACGCCATTTTGAAATTCTTTGTTAATTGACCGATTTCGTTCAAAATCGATATTTAGAGCTCCCTGGCATCACAAAAAAGGAAACTGTTACCAAAATTTAAAAAAGTCGACGCCATTTTGAAATTCTTTGTTAATTGACCGATTTCATTCAAAATCGATATTTAGAGCTCCCTGGCATCACAAAAAAGGAAACTGTTACCAAAATTTAAAAAAGTCGACGCCATTTTGAAATTCTTTATTAATTGACCGATTTCGTTCAAAATCGATATTTAGAGCTCCCTGGGATCACAAAATAAGAAACTGTTACCAAAATTTAAAAAAGTCGACGCCATTTTGAAATTCTTTGTTAATTGACCGATGTCGTTCAAAATCGATATTTAGAGCTCCCTGGGATCACAAAAAAGGAAACTGTTACCAAAATTTAAAAAAGTCGACGCCATTTTGAAATTCTTTGTTAATTGACCGATTTCGTTCAAAATCGATATTTAGAGCTCCCTGGGATCACAAAATAAGAAACTGTTACCAAAATTTTAAAAATTCGACGCCATTTTGAAATTCTTTGTTAATTGACCGATTTCGTTCAAAATCGATATTTAGAGCTCCCTGGCATCACAAAACAGGAAACTGTTACCAAAATTTAAAAAAGTCGACGCCATTTTGAAATTCTTTGTTAATTGACCGATTTCGTTCAAAATCGATATTTAGAGCTCCCTGGCATCACAAAAAAGGAAACTGTTACCAAAATTTAAAAAATATTTTTAACCGACTTCAAAAAAAGGAAGAGGTTCTGAATTCCTCGGTATCTTTTTTTTTAACGTATGTTCCCCGATTACTCAAAGACGCCTGGACCGATTTGGATTTTTTTTTGTTTGATAGGGTATACTTCGCAGGTGGTCCCATATAAATTTGATGAAGATCTGATGAATATCTTCCGAGATGGAGAACGGAACTCCTCAATGGATAAGAGCAAATTGCTCGCGATCAGTGTACCCTAACCCTACTGTTTACTAAGATATTAATCTTAGTAAACAGTAGGGTTTTAACTGGGTATGGCATATTATAGTACAGTGGGGCCACTAAAAATTGTGAAATAAAAAATTTTCAAAAGAAAAATAAAACCGACTTCAAAAACCACAATCACTAAAATTATTTTTACTTTTTAGTGTTTGTGGTTTTTGAAGTCGGTTTAATTTTTCTTTAGATTTTTTTTTAAATATTTATTCTGGTATTCTTCTTTCTTGGATAAGGATCCCTCTTGGGTATCCCCATTTCTCTCTGTCTTTGGTACTATCAAGCTAATTTTCTCTCGCGATTTGCACAATAGCATTAGACCAACGCGTCTTCGGTCTACCTATTTTTCTTTTGCCTGCTGGACCTGGCCAAGGGGAGATTTTTCCTGTCCTTCTTTCATCTGTAAAAATCGATACAATATGACCATTTGCATTCCAGTTTTAGGGCATGTCTCAAGGTGTCTGTAGGCTTTGTCTTTTTTCTTATGTCTTCAATTCTCACTTTGAATATTTTTTCCTTAAGTTATGCTCCTTGCCATCGCCCTTTAGCAAGTCACTATTATTCTTTTTATATTCTTTGTCTGGGCCCATGTTTGGCTGGCATAGGTGAGGCATGGCAGGATGCATGTATCTGTAACGGATCTTTTAAGATGTACTGGGTAAGCTCCTTTCATTCTTTCCTTTTGTGCCCAGTACTTGTTCGAACTGATGTTAATCCGTCTGTCTACTTCCTCTTCTGCACTTGTAACGCTGAATGAGACTTGTTTTTTAAGATACATTTAGGAGCATAGGTATTGTAGTTCCAATACTTAATTGTATTTATTTGCCTATTACTATAAATATGGCGGCTGATTGAATGAGGCCGATTGTTGTACCTCTGCGAAACTGTTCAAAAATAGTAAACTGAAGTAAGTAAGTACTACTTACAAAATTATGTCGCTTTTCATTGATAAATATGGATTTCGAAAATTTGACCACATTTCCAAATTTCGCGATATATAAAGTGGCTTCCGATTCCGAATCATTTCACTGGCATACAAAATTCAACTTTTTTGTTTTATTAGGTTTTGAAACTGTTTCTTACTAATTTGACGTCGCTGATTTCAGATCTACTTTAATTTTTTACACAGCAGCTCTAGTTTTTGAGATACAGGTACCCCCATATTTTGCACTATACTCACACTTTGTATGTTCACACTTTATTAAGATCACACAAGTAATTTCCAAAATTTATCGAGGTGTTAACATCAAGAAGAACATCTGCAAGTTATTCCAATCATTTTTGTACCATTTGGTGGCGAGTACGTATTAAAGAATGTCGTGCAAGTGTGTCTAACTTTGTAAAACAAGCATACTCGGGCTACTTTGAGAACCCATTAGCAGCTAACAGCAAGGCCTGGACTCCAAATTTTTATATGTGGAAGCTGTATTTCCTCATTGCGTTTATGAGCAAATAAGAATAGACCCTACTTTTACTAAAAAAAGTATTATAATTTGGCGCGAACCATCTAAACACCATGATGATTATTATTTCTGCATTGTGAATATAACCAGAAGAAACAGCAAAAAAATTGTTCCAAGCGACTCTATTGTAACTTGCAGTCTACAATTAGAACGATTCTGACTTCTGGTGATAAATCTGTACCTCAGCCCCAACCCAGTACCTCCAATCTACTTCAAGAACTTTCAGAAGGTAGTGACGATGTAGTGACTTTTACATCTCAACTTAGACTATTCAATCAAAATGATTTGGACCACTTAATGAGAGATCTTAGATTGTCTAAAAAGCATCAGAACATGTGGCTTCTCGGCTCAAAGGATCAAATCTGATAACATGTGTTACGGTATATTGTTCTCACTACTCTCAAAACATTCAGCAGCTGATGTTGCACTTCCAGCGACTTGTGTGCAACATGGGCATTAAGTTTTTCTCTATTATACAGAAAGGGCTCTATTATACATTCTAAAACAGGTTTTATTTATTATTATTATGTAAAATAGTTTTTGATTTATCGCGCAAAATGTAGAAAAAAATATACAATAAGTCAAAAACTGTGAAAATCTGACAATTTTTTTTGAATTCCAAGCCGAAAATATATTTAAGAATTTATTTATTAATAGGAATCGAGAGTTTATGCACTAGATAGAGTTCGTTCATTCACTGAAATTCCCAGTTCATTTACTGGCAATTTATCCTTTTGTTAAATAAAATAAGTTATAATAATTAATACCACGCATTTTATTTGATTTTTTGATATTTAAATAATTTAAGAGTGTATACCTACTGTGTACAGACACACAAAATATAAAAACTATATATAGAACGATTCTCATATACCTTAATTTTAGGTCAATGTCAGGGTAGTCCTTATTTGTTCATTTACTGGATCGTTTACCCTCCTACGTCAAAATACTAAAAGTCCGCGTAAATTTCGCAGATTGAAATGTCTGCTTGATTAATTGTCAATAGAGGGTCATGACATGTCAAAATTGCTAGTTTGAAGGTGAAATCGTCTATGTCATTCGCATTGGTTTTCCTCTTAAATGGAAATCCGTTGACAGCATTTTTGGTTTTTCTCTTCGGCGTAACATGTTTCAGCTAGTAAACTCGTAATGTAAGTGTAAGCTACTTCAATTAAACGGCCTAGTATTTTTTACACGAAGTACAATGTATTGCTGGACTGTTTCATACTGATGACGAGGTTCTATAGGACTGTAATCAATGTTTCAAAATCACTTCAGAAGTCCTCGGCTTCGCCTCGGCTTTCCAGTATGACTCGACCAGTAATCGTTTTATTTCAGGCCACGAATGTAATGTATTTACAACAAACTGTTCTAACATACTTGTGTGTGTAAAGAATAAATGAATGAATAAACAAGTGTAAATTAAAAATTTAAAACACCCCCGACAAGTGAAGGTTACAGTAGGTAATAGCTAGAAAAGAGCTGATAACTTTCAAACGGCTGAACTGAATTATGGCTAAGAACACTCTCGATCAAGCCAGCTTTCAAACAAAAAAAAACTAAATTAAAATCGGTTCATTAGTTTAGGAGCTACGATGCCACAGACAGATACACAGATACACACGTCAAACTTATAACACCCCTCTTTTTTGGTCGGGGGTTAAAAACAACAGTCCCCACGGGCTTTTTAAAAACTCTAAATCACCACAGACCAAATCACGGGAATCATCTACCTACCTGATAAAAAATTGGGTTTGAGGCAAAATTAACCCAACAATTAGCATGCCAAACTAGAAAACTTATTTATAACAATAAAACACTCCTTTTCCGTCAGTGGTCGGAAACAAACGTAATTATTCCGAGCGGGCGCTTTGATGCTCGATGAGCCAATCAATTTACTGAAAGCGGCTTGATTGACTCCAGACGGCGAGGAGGGAGATCAAACAAATATTGAAATTAATAAATTCATAAGGTTTAAATGGCTTTCATGTATATACTGTCAATTAATTTCGGCGACTGTGTCCATGTGTGTCACGGATGAAATAAATGTCGTGAAACTTATTTCGTACCACTAATTTCGTAATGTGAATTCCGCTTAAATGACACTTATGAAGAGTGTTTACAATTTACATTAGTTTTGTCTTTATAGGATAGGAATAGAATAGAAAGGAATAGGAGGATAGTATATGTAGGTTCCGTAGTAATGCTAGTTGTTAACACTTTCGTATTATTATCTCTTAAACGGTAGTTTGTTTACAAAAACTGTCCAATGCAGGCAGACGGACTGAAGAAACTATAAGAAGGTTCCTAATTTCACTAACGAAACCTAAAAATGAGCAAAAGTGAAAATCGCATTCACAAGTTTTGTATGAATTCATGTAACTAGAAATCTTAAAAACATCTTTGCATAGAAATCTAAAGAAAACTGTGACATCATTAAAACACCTAGCAGTCTATCAAAGTGAACGACTCTATCCTCTCATTGAATGTATAGTTCGCGACAGGGCAACATGGCAATCGGGGTGCCCCCCTCTCCTGTTTCATATCCCGATTGCCATATCAACCTGTCGTGTACTATAACTCAAGCCTCAATAGCTCAACGGTTATAGAGGAGCGGACTGAAACCCGAAAGGTCGACGGTTCAAACCTCACCCGTTGCACTATTGTCGTACCCACTCCTAACACAAGATTAACGCTTAGTTGGAGGGGAAATTGGAATGTTAGTCATGATTAAAATTGCTAATACTCTTTTTCAAAAAAAAAACTTCTAAAGACAGAACACACGAATGTAAACCGTGCGCTTAGTATAAGATTCTACATCTCGCCAACGTTGATAGAATTCACGTGTCGAAACACGTTAACGTCAAAGTAAAACGAACTTACATTCAGATACAAGTCCAAAATAAAATTCCACCGATTTTGATTTCACAAGGTTTTCACTTGGAGCGCTGGCTATAGATGTATGGACGAACTTGAGCTTTAAATTAAGGCGGTTACGGTACATTTTATTTTAAGCTGAAATGTTTTGATTCTGGAATTCTATGAACGAATTAACGTTTAAACAATCTTGAGTTATATCCATCTAAAAAAAAGGAAAAGCTGACTGACCGACTGACTGACTGACTGATCTATTAACACACAGTCCATCGATTCTCCGACGTCACGTGAGTCTAACCGTCAGATATTTATATTTCTTTTTTTTTTATAAATATTAGCGGCTGATAACTTTATTGACTAAATAAATAATATAATAAATAATTAATAAACTAAACAACTAAACTAAATTACTAAATAATAATTATTTTATATTTCTATGTACGTTTGTTAAGATGTTAAAATTCGTACACTGAACCCGTACCTGTAATTACGAACCTATCGCCGACGCTGTCTAAACATGCCCTTTAATTGAAGGCCAGGGATATCGGTATGTCTGTAGACATAAGATGTACAGACAATCCTAAGGCTATGTTTAATTGGGTCTGAATTCAAGCGGTCTTTGATTAAACCTTTGTTCTAAGACGTGCTACGACGTAGCGTCTACGGCGTAGTCCTCATTCCTGATAGACGTGATGCCATTAATCACATAATAGGGGATTTCTCCGGATAATAATGCGATGGACTCTTGGATTAAGGCTATCCTTGCCAACGATCCCCCGTCGATTTCCTACGTATGATATTATTGTTCTTATCTCTATCTGCCCTGGTTCGTGCATTCTCGGTTCCTAGATCGGTACATTTGTGATAACCAAATTTCAAATTGCTGTGATTGGCTGAATTTACCATGTTCTTGCTGCGACAGTGAGTTTGAGCCACTAGCGGAACAATGTTAGCCGGTCAGAAATGATTGCAATTAGTCAACCTGTTTGACGTCCGTGTTCTGTTTTCGATTACAAAAAAGAAAAAATTGTTGTTGCAATCATCAATTTTAGCAAATAGTGAAAGAGAGTCGGCCAATCAGAGGTCACAACTACCGTCACACTTTCTGTCACACTATGGCAGTAGGCATACCGAGTAATGAAAACAATTTTTCATTCTGTCTAGGTCGAAGTAGGGTTGCCACCTGGCTCTTTTTGATTTACAGGCTACCACCATCAAAAATACGGGGTTTAGATTTGAAGAAATTTGAAATTTTGAAGTATTTGAAGAATATATATATATAGGCGGTGGTTCTCTCTGAAATGCATGGAAAGCCTATTTAGATATTTCAGTTTATTTATAAGTTTTGTATTTTTTCTCTGTATGTTGCCGTATCTTGATTGGTGAACTGTGTTTGCAATGTGGTTTTAAATAAAAGATTTATTTATTTAAATAGCTTTTAAAAACTCTTAGTGTTGTAAAGCAAAATGTTATACATTTCATGCATACAATCTTCTCATTTCAACTTAAAATTACATTTAATTTGTAATTCCACCTTCACAGTATCAATACTATGGCCGTAGCCAGGAATCGATTGCGGGAGAGGTTTTATTAGGGCCGGAACTGAATCCTGTCATGAGGAAAAAAACATTCGCTCAACTTTATGGGCTAATTACCTGGTTAGTGGAATTTCGCCTTTCAATTTGACAGTGAGATAAAATACAACAATAAAAAAGCGCGAGTGCAGTGAGCGTAAGTGTTTTTGGTTCAATACAGAAAAAATTAAAGTGAAAGGGAAACGAGTGTAGCCATAGCAAGATTTTATTTTTAAAGCTTCCTATCCATACTAATATTACGAATACGACAGTATATCTATTTGCCTATCTATTTGTTACCCTTTCACGGCCCATCTTCTTTACCAAAATTTTGGTACTTACTATTCAGAGGTAACTTGCATCCCAGACATTTTTTTTAGGCGGCTTTTTAGCCCGGAAAATCCCCCACGGAATTTTAAAAATCTAAATTCATGCAAACGAAATTGCGGGGTTTACACCAAGTAATAGAAATTCAAAGCGCGAGTGAAGTGAGCGTGAAATGTTTGATATATTTCCAAAAAAAAATTGGTAAGCAAATGCAAGAAATAGTGTAAGTATTATTTTAGGCTTAGGTTTTTGACGGCTTCCCAGGCGCAGTCGCCATTTCGAAATTTCTGATCTGGTGGGAGGCTTCGGTCATGGCTAGTTATATGGTTAGTATGGCCCTAACGGCCAAGAAATTAGACTGCATCATCACTTACCACTAGAAAAGATTAAAGTCACGGGCTAACTTGTATAAAAAAAGGCTTACATCCTCAAACCAAGCCCCGCCGCCTTGACTACGACCATGATCAATATCGAGTGGGTTTCGGCTACGCATTGCCGCAAAAGGAAAATATTCTTTCTACTGGACATAACGTCAGTGTTTGATTTCGCCAGCCAGCTCCTGCTGAATTTGTAAAAAACCGGCCAAGTGCGAGTCAGACCCACGCACCGAGGGTTCCGTATTCGGGTATTTTTTCCGACATTTTACTCGAGAAATCAAAAACTGTTATGCATTAAAAAAATATGCATAAAAATAAATAAAAATCTGTTTTAGAATGAACAGGTAAAGCCCTTTCATATGATAACCCACTTGATATATGTAGTTATCTTACTTTGAAAATTGAAAATACTAATATTTGTTCATGAACACATGACAGACGGATAGAAGGACAAATGGACAGACGGACAGACGGAAAGACTGACAGACTGACAGACAACGAAGTGATCCTATAAGAGTTCTTTTTTGCTTTTGAGTTACGGAACCCTAAAAATATTTAGTTTTATTTGCCCCGTATTTTATTTTCATAATTACAGGTTTCTGTATCCTGAAATACGGGGTAACCAGTAAAATACGGGGCCTCTGGCAACCCTATTCGGAAAACACTGTCACATTCAAGTTAATGTCAAATATTTTGTTTTCAATTACAGAAAGCTGCATCAATCATTATTACAATATTTTCTTTGTTGTGATTGGCTGAATTTTTGAGTTTCAGCCAATAAACAGACTATTTGCCAATTAAACGTCATAACAATATAAATGCCAGAAAGTTTAACCAAATAAAACAAACTTAATGAGAACCTAGTGAGAATGCAAACGGCACACAATTTATAATACATATTATGTTAGTCGTATATAATAGATATTATAGTAGTCGTTCACTTTGGTAATAGTCAGATTGTCATCAGTAAAATTGATATTGGTCGATGTATCGTAAATTATTGTTTCGGTGACAAATATTTTTATTATCTATTTATCTTTGAACAGAATGGAATAGAATGAAATGGAATGGAATACAATGATAAATTTTTATTCCTGTAAACTTTTAGGTAAACTTCAAAGTGTTTTTGGATGGTCAGAAAAATTTACCACTGGTTCGGAATGCCGATCCTACGTTTTCTAGGGTTTCGTACCTCAAAATGAAAAACGGAACTCTTATAGATCCACTTTGTTGTCTATCTCTCTGTCTGTCGTGTGTGTCAAGAAAACCTCTAGGGTACTTCCCGTTGACTCAAAACCATGAAATTTGGCAGGTAACCTAACTGCGTAATTTTGGGTAGTTTTTTTAATCGATAAAGAAAGTTTGCGACATTGTTCAATAAAAAATTTGGATTCCAACTCCTCAACCCTGATGTTGCAGGGGACCTGACTACTAAAGCTAATGGGATTTAAAAAGTGTCGATTATTAATTGATATTGAAGGTATCTATACCAAGTAAACACTTTGTCGTTGACCTCAACCCTGATGCTGTAAGAAATTGCATTCCTAAATCCTGGTGATCCCTCGGGATTTGAAAAGGATCATCCGTTTAAATATTCTTACGTGATACAGAAACAAGTTGCATCTCGGGGACGGGCTATTACGGAGAGGCAACTTTTGTTCTGGGAAATGAAAGGATCGGGATTTTTAAAAACCTAAATCCACGCGAGCGAAGCTGCGGGCATTAGCTAGTTGTAAATATATTTAGAAGCTACTATAAGATAATAGATAAGGTACTTATTTCCTTATATTTTTATTGTATGGCAGCGCGCGGTTTTAAATTATAAATTGCACGTCCTGTCCTTTTCTGTAATACATTTTTTTCTCAATATCTACCGCTTTATCTCATAGCAAGAGTCCGTAAGACATAATACAGTGAAAATAAGCAAAATATACAATTTTTGCAGTTTCCACGTCAGTACCTGTCGAATTTTTCTAACAGTGTAAGCAGCAGAGCTGAGTTTACCATCAAGTGTTGATATGTGGGTGTTCCATAGAAGCTTTGCATCTAACATTATACCGAGAAACACGGGGTTCTCCTTTATTTTCAACATATGATTATTTATCAATGAATTTATGTCATTTAAGGTCCTGGTATTGGGCAGTGTGAATTCAACACACTTAGATTTCTTTGCATTTGGAAGTAAATTGTTAGCAATAAATCAGAGAGTGACCTGTGATATGGCATTACATATAGTATACATTGTCAAAAATTATAATATTAAAGCTGTGCGTATTGCGTGAGGAATAGGTTGCAAGAGAGTTGCAACTTGTAGGGTTTGATGCATGCGCTATTGCCAGCAAACATGAGACATATTTTTATCTACAGGCAACGTCTGAGTAGGTAACGCATACGTCTAACGCAAGTTGAAATGTACCAGTGTATTTAGTTAGACCTATCGACAAGTTTGGAGTTGGGTGCAGTCTAAATGTGGCCCGTGTGTTTAGACTGTCCGTTTCTGTCAGTTTCACGTGTCGTCCCCCGCACTTCACCACCCCGCTTGCACAAATCGAGACAGCACGAAATTTTCAAGATTTCTGGGTGTAATTTCTGGTTTTCGTAGTTCCCACATAATTATAACAGTATAAAATATATAACGATAATTTTTTTACTACATAATATTCATTAAATTTTCTAGGTCTGTGGTTTTTCCAAATTTCATTAAATTGCTTCGTTGTCTAGAAAAACGAGCACAAAGTTGGGCCTTTTTTTAAAGAAAAATACAAATCTTTGAGCCCCTGTAATTTTAAAACTACATATTTTTAGAAAAATCTAAAACACCACAGACACAGATATTAGTTTCTAGACTATGTCTGCAAAATTTCATGGACTTTGGTTGCTTAATATTCAAATGAAATGGGAACTACGATTGTATGGAGTAAGTGACGGAGAGAGCTCTGTTAAATTGTTTTAAGACTAATATTGATCATTTACAGCAAGCGACGCAATTTTCCGTATTTTAAGACAGACAGACAGACACGCAGACCGACGGACAGACTCACTTTTGCATTTATAATATTAGTAAATAGATATATACCTATTTTTAATTTAAGCATATTATGTAAATCCTGTTCCACCTTCTATTTTGTTTGTATCTATTCTTCTTCATTTACAATTTCTCCCACTGCAGAGCGTCACTGGTAAAAATCTTTTATAAAGATAAGTGCTTCACTATCCACTTTTTTATTTTTACTTTTATTAATCCCCGACCCTAAAAGAGGGGTGTTATAAGTTTGACGTGTGTATCTGTGTCTCTGTCTATCTGTCTGTGGCATCGTATCTCCTAAACTAATGAACCGATTTTAATTTAGTTTTTTTTTTTTAAAGGTGGCTTGATCGAGAGTGTTCTTAGCTATAATCCAAGAAAATCAGTTCAGCCGTTTGAATGTTATCAGAACTTTTCTAGTTACTGTAACCTTCACTTGTCGGGGGTGTTATAAATTATTAATTTACACTTGTTATTTTTTGGTTAAAAAAATAATAATTAGGTACACATTATACACTGTTATATAGATATATAACAGTGGATTGGATAGATTCTGCATCCAATTTTGTTTATCACTGATAGAGCTTACCCAGAAGTTTGTCATGCAAGCATACATTGTGGAAATAGAAAGTCAATATACCTACTATGTAATATTTTTAACCGACTTCCAAAAAAGGAGGAGGTTCTCAATTCGTCGGGATCTTTTTTTTTTTATTTTTTTTTTTATTTTTTATGTATGTTCCCCGATTACTCAAAGACCCCTGGACCGATTTGGAATTTTTTTTTTTTGTTTGAAAGGGTATACTGTGCAGGTGGTCCCATATAAATTTGGTGAAGATCTGATGAATATCTTCGGAGATGGAGAACAGAACTCCTCAATGGATAAGAGCAAATTGCTCGCGATCACTGTAATAGCTTAGTAAACAGTAGGGTTTTAACTGGGCATAGCATATTATAGTACAGTGGGGCCACTAAAAATTGTGAAATAAAAAATTTTCAAAAGAAAAATAAAACCGACTTCAAAAACCAAAAACACTAAAAAGTAGAAAATAATTTTTGTTTAGCTACACATGTAATGTACCTAGGTATGAAGTCGGGCGAGCTTCACTCTTGGATTTCTAATTTTGTTTTAATATGCTCGCTCGACTTCATACCTAGGTACATTACATGTGTAGCTAAACAAAAATTATTTTCTACTTTTTTGTGTTTTTGGTTTTTGAAGTCGGTTTTATTTTTCTTTTGAAATTTTTAGACATTCGCTTCGATTCCGTATCAATGTAAATTGTACCCAAGATTTTATGCAGATACAATCCCCAACACGATTTGTCAAGTAGGGTAGTATAGTGCCAACTTGACAAACCAACTCCCGATATTTTATATGGCGCTAATAAATCCGTGCCGGGTAAGAGAGCCGGTGTTGCAGCGATACAGGGAGTCCAGGCATTGTGATAAATGACCGTAATTGGTCAGCCTGTCGCTTTACTCTGCTACGGAGTATCAAGGAATGTCTGTGTTGAACAAAATTTTTCCTACGAATATACGGAATCCTACTATTATAAACGCGAAAGTTTATGTGTATGGATGTATGGATGTTTGTTACTCTTTCACACAAAAACTAGGTACTGGACGGATTTCACTGGGAATGGGGATAGATTATATATTAACACAGTGGGTAATTTTCATACCACAAAATCAATGAGTTTCCATGGGATTTTTGAAAACCTATATCCATAGGAACGAAGTTGCGGGCATCAGCAAGTAATAAATACATAATTTTACTAATGAATATTCGTAAATTGTATGCAAGAATTAATTGGTAAGAATATCTTTAGAAATGGAGAGAGCTATGCTAGGAGTTTCTCTTCAGTGTAAGTGGTCAAACCATCAATGAGGAGATCCATAGGAGAACCAGAGTAACCGACATAGCTTAATGGGTTGCGAAATCGAAGTGGCAATGGGTAGGGTCCATTATTTGAAACTGTTAAACTTTGGGGTCCCAAGGCGCTAGAATGGCTACCTTGCACCGGAAAGCGCAGCGTTAGAAGACAAAGGTGGCATCCTTAAACCCAAAAAACAAAACAAAATGATAAAGTTTATCCTAAAACATGATAAATATTTTCATAATGTTACACTGCCTTGCACTTTACACTTTTTACACTTTTTTAATGGTGATGCCGTGTTTACCCGCAAATTGCGAGTAGGTGCGAAAAGATCCCCCGAATTGCCGACTCGCATTTGACAGACCCCAAGAATTAGAAACCTACGGGCTCCGTTTTATGAGTGGAAGTTACGAGAAAAGCCCCAGACGGACTATTAAAGGCTATATTCCACGAATCTCATAAACTACATCCAACAACCTGCACATAAAGAAATAAACTCTAATACAAGCGACTTATGGTTCAATGTCGATTGGTAAATAATCGGATCAAACTTTGCGGAGTTTTCTACGTTGGTCGCCATTTTGTTCATCGTAAAACATTAACATCGTCTCCGTATTTTTGTGGTAAGCAACAAGTCATATCAAAACTGTAATTACTAAGGATGTAATGTCTTATTCCGTTACATTTCCTTAATTCCCTCTTTTGGGATTTTAATTAAACAACTGATTTATGAAAAGTTATTATTTAATTATTATTAAAGAACTTTATTATTAAAGAATTTTATCACTAGCTTGTGCCGGCGACTTCGTCCGCGTGAACTACACAAATGTCAAACCCCTATTTTACCCCCTTAGGGGTGTAATTTTCGAAAACCCTTGTCCTTGGATGTCTATGTCATAATAGTCAGCCCGATCGTTCCAGTAGTTTGAGCTGTGCGTTGATAGATCAGTCAGTTAGTCAGTCAGCTTTTCGTTTTATATATTTAGATGTAGGTATACTCAAATTCAAAATATTTTACATAATATACCTACTCCAGACTCCAGTACGTATTTGAAATGAGTATAACACAGAAAAATTGTTTATTTTTCAGCTGAGTCAGCAAAATTTAATCAAACGAGTTTGTGAGAGTCCAGCCCTATTCAAACATGGAAATTCTGATTGAAATGAAACGAATTTAATAAGCACTCTTATACTCAAAACTTATTTCACTAAGCATACCAAACAAGCTGAATATTGTAAAAGTTTTGTGCCTCAAAGCAAAGGTCACATTTTTAAGGTCAAACCAATTGAACGAATCAGTATTTTTAAGTAGGTATACAGTGTTTCAAGAAGAAGGCACTTTGAAATAAATCTTGACTTTCAGTGAGCTAATTGCTAAGTAAAACCACAGTATAAGAAAAACACTTGCATCTTTAGTAAAAGCATAACGTGGAACTATTTTCACACTAAATTGCAGTAGCGCAAGTTTTATGTTTAAATAAACTGACTGAACCGCCCGGGTTTCGCTAGGATAGTCGGGTGATAATTCCGACAGAGTTATAAAGAAAACCTTTCAGCAAATTAATCTCGTGCGTTGATAAGTTTATCAGTCAGACAGTTTCTCCTTTTATGCTATAATTAGAGAGAAAGAAAATAGAGAAGAAAGGGAATTGATATAATAAATAATAAATAAATTAAAGTAAGATATTTATAGTGTTTAGCTTCTATACAGGGTTGACATGTTCACTATCAATGTTACCCAAGCCTTCTAAATTTTGATAACAAGTGTAAATTAAAAATTTATAACACCCCCGACAAGTGAAGGTTACAGTAACTAGAAAAGAGCTGATAACTTTCAAACGGCTGAACCGATTTTCTTGGATTATAGCTAAGAACAATCTCGATCAAGCCACCAAAATCGGTTCATTAGTTTAGGAGCCACAGACAGATACACAGATACACACGTCAAACTTATAACACCCCTCTTTTTGGGTCGGTGGTTAAAAAGTTACTTCACGTCTCGGACTAATTTTTCAGATCACGAAACCCATCCCACCAAGGGGTGGAATACAAGGGGTGGACTTTACAGCGGGTATTTTTCTTTGAAGCATTCGAAAAGTTCCCGTTTGTTTAGACCACTTGAAATTGCCGGCTTGATTTTTAGATACGCGACAGGAATATGTTTGCTGAAATATATATATTTACTTACTAGCTTTTACTCGCGTCTTTTATTTTCAAAATGGAGTCAGGAAAATGCTTAGGTATATATAGCCTGTGGGCGCACGCATGTCAAATGGCGGACGAACACCTATACGGTTGGTGTCTGTACTCTCAGTATGAGATTTTACTTCTCACCAATTTTGGTAGTATGCGAGAGTAGAAACAAAATAACGTCATAGTGAAATGGACCTAAAGGTCTTCCATTTAAAGTCAAAAATTCAGTACCTTTGATTTTAATTTCGCAACGTTATATCGCTTCGAGCGCTGGCTGTAATTATATGTACAAACTTGAGCATTAAAACAAGGCAGCTAAGGGCCATTTTACTTGTTAGTAAATGTCCAAAAAACGCTTAAGTGTTTCGACAGGAACTTATGCACACAATACTTTATACTTATAAAGATACATACAAGTGTAAATTAAAAATTTATAACACCCTCGACAAGTGAAGGTTACAGTAACTAGAAAAGAGCTGATAACTTCCAAACGGCTGAACCGATTTTCTTGGATTATAGCTAAGAACACTCTCGATCAAGCCACCTTTCAAAGAAAAAAACTTAATTAAAATCGGTTCACTAGTTTAGGAGCTACGATGCCACAGACAGATACACAGATACACACGTCAAACTTATAACACCCCTCTTTTTGGGTCGGGGGATAAAAATGATGGATGGACTAGTTATTGTGCAGTTACCACTGCATATAGATACTTGAGATTTTGCATATGGGTTTTTTTCTATAGACTTAGTGATATTCATGTCTGGGCCCCCACTAATCCCACCCCTGCACTCTAGAGTCTAATATTGCGTCTCATTAGACTTATTTAATGGAACTAGCCGCACCCACCAAAATGATCCCCACTAGAGTTTGCTGTGGGATATTAGATGTTTGTCCGTGTACCGCGCGGCTAATACTGTCCCGGGCATGCGGGGCACGTAGAGCGGCTTACCCGGGCGCGCGGTATTGTCCGGGATCAACTTGCTCCGCGCTCAGGTGTTGACAATTTATTTCCTACAAAACTATACCACAGTGAACTATAGCTAGTACCTGGCTTTCTATTACACATTATAGCAAATGCATGTCTCTATCATATTATGATTTATTAGTATGGATTAGGTAGAAAATTCTTTACTTGCTGGTCATAATGAAAAATGAGCATTGAGTACTGCGATCTAGGGTAAGCAGAGCTTTTATGCCTCTATGCACCTGCACACCATTATCAGTGGCATGTGGCGAACTTTAAACCACTTTGATTCGCGCTATGTGATGAATAAGACAATAGATACAAAATGCACGAGAGTAGAAGAGATAGCGCTCTACGAATGACTACAGAGAGTGGAGGAGGTTTTTAGTCCATTGGTCACGCAACATCAGCAACGCAGAGGAGTCAGGCATGCCAGAAGGTATCCATGAGGATCTTCCTCCTCCAAATAAAAAAAAAAAGATAGAAGCCACACGAGGTACACGAGTGGCACTCTATCGACTTCTACTGCTGCCGTCGCGTGTCGGCGGCAGGCGTTGAATAGCTTGCGGCTCTGTTTAACTTCCAACGACGGCAGCAATCAAAGTCCCAATCGTCTGTAAGCAAGAATTAAAAAAAACAAAACGCAATCACCCAACAAACCCGCCTGATTACATTGTGTAGTACAAAGCATCTGTTTTGGCGCCGAAGCCCGTGTTTGCGTCCCCTTTGTCACGGATTGGGATCACGAGATTAGCGCGATTTTATTACCGTGTCAGCGCCATTATTGAGGACAAAGGGCTACGTAGGGCACTGATATTAGTGTTTTTGTGACATTTGCACGTCTAATTTTGATGTCAAAGGGATTGAGTTATTACCATGACTCTGGGGT
This sequence comes from Maniola jurtina, assembly GCF_905333055.1. Classification (NCBI taxonomy): domain Eukaryota; kingdom Metazoa; phylum Arthropoda; class Insecta; order Lepidoptera; family Nymphalidae; genus Maniola; species Maniola jurtina. The sequence goes on from NC_060044.1 coordinate 12,711,293, forward strand.
CTGTTACACTATCAATACTACCACGCGATATCGAGGAAATATTCATACTGCTATGGTATTGACAGTATTTTATAGTTTCTTGAAATCCTGCGATACCAGAATCGCGATACGATATTACACATAGTGTACAATGGCGTGCAGGTCATAGAGGCATAAAAGCTCAGCTTACCCTAGATCGCAATACTTAATGCTCATTTAAGCTGTGATAGTTAAGTCGTCCGCCTTCTAATCGGAGGCCGGGGATTCAATCCCGGCCACGGACCTCTAACTTTTCGAAGCTAAGTGCGCTTTAAGCAATTAAATATTACTTACTTTAATGCTAATGGAAAACGTCATAGGGAAATCTTAATAGTGCATACTTAGGAGTTCTCCATAATATTCTCATAGGCGAGTGAAGTCCGCCAATCCGTACTTGGCCGCATGGTAGACCATGGCCCAACAGTTCTCACCCCGAGAGTAGACTGATGATATCTGTTTATTTGTATGTATATAGAATTAATAAGCCTGTATTTTTCTGTAGAACTGTTTGTTTGTGTCCATTGTCATGCCGGGATCACGTAATTAGAGCACGCCGATTTCATTATCGTGTCGCCGTCATTACGGACAAAGGCCACGTATTATGCTGATCATATAAGGCCCTTTGTGACATTAACTAGTGTATTCAGTATTCTTGATGTCGGAGTAATTGAATTATTGTTTTGTTGTAGGCATCAAACAGAAGCAAATTAAAACAAAAAGCCGGTCAAGTGCGAGTAGGACGCGCGCACGAAGGACTCCGTACCATCGTAGAAGAAATAACACTTCTCACATTTATTTAGTGATGTTTACAGTGTTCGGATTTATCCTTTAGATACGTGTGATATAAGACATTGCCATCGACCAAATTCCATGATCAACGAGAAGTACCCTATGTGTTTACTTATATTCCCTTGACGGGTTTTGACAGGCACGATGGTATGTTCTCAAAATCTTGGTCAGCAAGATGGACTATAGCCTAATTATACTCTTCTCATTTTGAGAGAAAAGCCGTGCTCAGTAGTGCACCAATTTCTTTATTTATTTTACAACTTTACTCCTGTTTGAATTCATGGCCGGGTAAATTCGTTTTTTATGTAGCGTAAAAAATAAATCTGTATGTTTTAACAATTTAATTCCCAAAAATAAATTGCGATACAATTAAGCGGCTGAGGTTCTGTACCAACAACATGGCAATCAGCTTTCGGATTAGACCCGCTGATCCCCAAATCTTATTCCATCACAATTTATTCTGAAAGGATTGTAAATTAAAAAAAATATTTACTCAGCACGAAAAACTGAAATGAGTTTATTTTTTAGATGTTTAAGGCGATGGGGAAAAATTTTCAAAGGCGAATTTGTTTTCTAATCTGTGACGGGAATAAATAAAAATAAAAAATAATAATCTTAAATGAAAAGATTATGAGAACTACCTACATAACTTACAAATTAAAATATATTTAGTTAAAGAGTTTTAACTTTAACACATCTAAAGCTACGCCCACACCTTACCCCTTTAGGGGTTCAGTTTTCAAAAATCATTTCTTAGCGAATGCCTACGCATAATAGCTAGATATCTGCATGCCACAGCTGAACCGTCCAGTAGTTAGAGCTGTACATTGATAGATCAGATAGTCATTCAGTCAGTCAGACACCTTTTCTTTTTAATAATAATCATGCTTCCTCCGATTCTTCTGAAAATATATTTAATATGCAAAAATCTCCAGTTACAGTTTCATTATAAGATTATGCTCCTACCTATATTGAAGAAAAACAATCAAAATTTGTCTTACTAAACCTATAAAGCCTATAAAGGGCGGTAAAGCCCTTATACTTATCATAGTAAGAACCAAATAAAGGTAAATTAATTTTATTATTCTACTAGCTGACGCCCGCGACTTCATCTGCGTGGATTTAGGTTTTTCGAAATCCTGTGGGAACTCTTTGATTTTCCGGGATAAAAAGATTAGCCTATGTGCTAATCCAGGATATTATCTATCTCCATTCTGAATTTAAGCCAAATCCGTCCAGTGGTTTTTGCGTGAAGGAGTAACAAACATACACACACATACACACAAACTTTCGCCTTTATAATATTAGAGGGATTAGTGTGATTATTAAAATGGTCGATTCATCAATAACAAACAAACAAAACAACAAAAAACAAAACGCGACAACAACGTACAACTCCCGTGTTTTTGCATCGCCATTTTCAGGTTACATACAAATTGCATGTAATTTCCCGTAATGTACATCCTTTCGCCCACACTTTGAACCGTAGCTGTACAGAGGAACACAGGAGAGCAGACGTTCAGGCTGTTTGCGTTGCATAAAATATTCTTTACAAATAATGAACGAGGCTGTGGGGACGCGGGCTTTGCTGTGTTGAACTTGCTTGCTCTTTTTAGGGATCGCGGCGCAAAAAATTTGCAAAAAAGAGCTCAAAACAAACGCCGTAAAACATCGCGTTCTAATAAAATTCAGATCTTTACGAATAAATAAAATTGATGCATTTCATTTCGTTTATTTACAAGGGATTTATTCGAAGTATCCTACAAACAAATAGGACCTTCAACATATTAATAAAACAAACTGATAATTGTACGAAACAAATATTTAAAAAAACCAGCCAAGTGAGAGTCAGACTCGCGCACTGAGGGTTCCGTACTCGGATATTTTTTCCAACATTTTGCACGATAAATCAAAAACTATTATACAAAAAAAATAATTAAAACTCTGTTTTAGAATGTACAGGTAAAGCCCTTTCCTATGATATCCCACTTATATGTATAGTTATCTTACCAACAGACAACAAAGTGATCCTATAAGGGTTCCATTTTTCCCTTTGAGGAACTAAAAACCGTAACACTCATTTCACCCTATTTCATTCATTCATACAATGACGTTTACATGGAAGAAATGCTAAAATAAAATAATCCAATGCTACCAGATGCTATCGAACCAAAAGCCCTAACACTCATTTTGCCCCGATTCATTCATTCAAACGATGCCCTTTTACATGGAAGAAAAGCTAAACAAAAAATGTCGAACCCTACCGAACCAAAAAACCCAAACACTCATCGCGCCCTATTTCATTCATTCATTCACTCCTCCTCGGTCATACACTTTCTGGCATTACGCGATAATGATTTTCCTTCGGGGAAAAATTTAATTTCCACTCCGATAGATTATTCGCCTGTGTTTATGTTCTTTACGAATTTCAGCGACTGAATTAGAACGCCTTTGTTGTTTTTCAGGTTAACCGTAATTTTGTTTTGTGATTTCAAGTCGTTCCTTGAAAAATTTTGTAAGCAAAATACTTTATAGATGCCTATTAGGATATAGCCACACCCAGTCAATAGTTTATAGCCTCAATGGCTAAACGGTTATAGAAAAGGACTGAAATCTGAAAGGTCGCCGGTTCAAACCCGACCCGTTGCACTATTTTCGTACCTACTCTTAGCACAAGCTGTACGTTTAGTTGGAGGGAAAGGGGAATATTAGTCATAATTAACGTGACTAATATTCTTTTTAAACAAGTGTAAAGTAAAAATTTAACCCCCGACAAGTTAGGGTTACAGTAACTAGAAAAGAGCTGATAGCTTTCAAACGGCTGAACCGATTTTCTTGAATTATAGCTTAGAACACTCTCGATCAAGCCACCTTTAAACAAAAAAACTAAATTAAAATCGGTTCATTAATTTAGGAGCTACGATGCCACAGACAGATACACAGATACACACGTCAAACTTATAACACCCATTTTTTTGGGTCGAGGGTTAAAAAGAACTATGTCTTATGTTTTAAATCTAATTTATAAAGTTACCCAATGCTTACCTCAATTTAAGTACTAAAAAACTCTTGGAATTACGCTCATTCGAAAAGCAATAATCCATTCTAACTTCTACCCACAACACCTCAGGAACTCGTCACCCTACCTTTATTCCCTCGAAGACACGTCCTGTTCGTATTTTTCTTTCATTTCCACTTTATTGCCTACACCTACCTTCGTAATGCGTGGGTAGGTAACGCATTCATCTTTGGGGAAAAGGACCCCTTTAAATAGGAACTCGATTGACAGTTCCGTATAAAGACATTACACCCATGGGACGTTGGATCTTAGAAGTGGATAGAATAAGGCTGAAAGCGACTTATAAGTGAATAGCTGATGCCCGCGGCTTTGGCGGCGTGGATTTAGGTTTTCTTATTAGGATTTTAATTCATTCGAAACCAGAGACCACAAACTTACAACTGACTGATTCAGATTCAGATTTATTTATTTGCTTTCATGTACCTACTGTCTAGAAAAGAGAGTGATACACATCTCCGCTCCGTTTCAATGGACCAGCACCTTAAGGGTCTGCACCGCTCTCTGTGTGTGGCAAAAATCTCTGGTCTGATCTGGTGGGAGGTTTCGGCCGTGGCTAGTTACCGGCAAAGCCGTGCCGCCAAGCGATTTAGCGTTCCGGTACGATGCCGAATTGAAACCAAAAGGATAAAAAAAAATGGAATAAAACTTTATTGGATTAAAAAAGTACCAATTAACCACAGTTTATTATATTTGATGAATTGCTAGAACAAAGCATGTAAAGTTCAGGAAATCCAATTAAAATCCATTCAAATCATCAAGATATAAAAGGGGTGAGCACGAGAGCTGTATTATGAGTATTAGTTAATTGCTGATTCATTCAATAAGTCGATCGGATCCGGTAATCCATTGATTAAACTCCGTATCCTGTTTTATTCTCGTTATATTATGCGAAGCTTTGAAGAGAAAAAGATAGAATATTAGTGTTCCGAATACATAATCTGAACTTTAAATTTCTTGTTAACAAGTGTAAATAAAAATTTTTTAAGACCCCCGACAAGTGAAGGTTACAGTAACTAGAAAAGAGCTGATAACTTGCAAACGGCTGAACCGATTTTCTTGGATTATAGCTAAGAACACTCGATCAAGCCACCTTTTAAACAAAAAAAAAACAAAATTTAAAATCGGTTCTTTATTTTGGGAGCTACAATGCCACAGACAGATACATAGATACACACGTCAAACTTATAACACTTCTCTTTTTGGGTCGGGGGTTAAAAATGCTAGTCAGTGCAAAGTGCCGACAAGCGTGAAAACAAAAGTGGATTATCAAATTAATTGTATCAAAAATTAAAATTTCATAATTTGTAAATTAATAGTAGTGAAACGGTTGCATAATAAACTTTAAAAACACGAGTGTGGGTTAAAAAACCGAACTCCAAGCGAGGTTATTAATAAACACAAGTATTTTAGTACATAATCACACTAATATTATAAAGGCGAAAGTTTGTATGTGTGTGTGTGTGTATGTTTGTTACTCCTTCACGCAAAAACTACTGGACGGATTTGGCTGAAATTCGGAATGGAGATAGATAATATCCTGGATTAGCACATAGGCTACTTTTTATCCCGGAAAACCAAAGAGTTCCCGCGGGATTTCGAAAAACCTAAATCCACGCGGACGAAGTCGTGGGCGTCAGCTAGTTACCTATATGTTTCATACACTACTTTATCTAAACTCATGTCTTAAAATCCGAAATCTTGGTACTTAGCATTATATTTTGTCATAACTCATAAGCTTTTCTTGATATTTAAAAACTTTCAACTAAATGCTAACAATTTAACTTATGAGTACTCAAGCTAAGAAAATGTTGCTTGGTAAAAAAGCTATATAACTAACTACTTTTTATATGGTAAATTTTTGGACCAGGTATAGGCCCCAGAGATTCAGCCCCTGGCTTGCTCCAAATTGATTTGCTGCGAGTGTTTACACAGTGCGTGACTTACAAAGAATAGCTTTGCCAGCTTTATTAGTGGATGCTTAGCCTTACAATGAAAAAAAATGAAAAAAGAAAAACTTTATTGCTAGTGGATGCTTAGCCTTACAATAGAATACACTACTGATCAACAATATTCTCCCTGTTGGGGAAAAAAGCTGAAACCTACCGAATATAAGAACACGAGAACAAAGTAATCTAACCACAAATCTGCAAGACATTAATCCTATTACGTTATGAAATCGATGCGTCCCATGTCCCTGTGGGAATCTACGGGTACTTTTAGCTATACACCGCCAGTATTAAGCTAAGTTAAGCTGTACATCTACCGGCTATGGCATCTCAAACCATTGTTCAAATGTGTAGCCTTGTAAGCAAGAGGTATCGAGCTAGTCCATTGACTAGCTGATGCCAGGGATTTCGTCCGCGTGGATTCAGTTTTTAAAAATCCCGTGGGAACTCTTTGTTTTTCCGGGATGAAAAGTAGCCTGTGTCACTTTCCAGGTTTTTAACTATACCTACGCCAATATTTGGTCGATCCGTTGCTCCATTGCGACGTGAGTGAAGAACAAACAAACAAACAAACACACTTTCGCATTTTTAATATGGGTATGATAGAGGGAGATATCATTATATATCTTATATTTATAATGGATATCACTCATGATAGTTTAAACGTTATAAAAAAAAAGTCAAAAAAACTATAACCCGACTACGGAAAAAATGAGACAACTTGAACCCGACTTGGTATAAGTAAAATAAACTAAAAAGAAAGAAACAAGATAGGTGCTTAGTGCTATCATCGTCTTCATCGTCTTGAGTAAGATTCAATATAAATGCCGTGGTCGTGCGTTGTCGACAGCGCATTTCTTATCCTTGATTGATTTAATTTATTATCTACCAAATTAGAATACTTTCTTTTTGATGATAGCACTAAGCACCTATCTTGTTTCTTTCTTTTTAGTTTATTTTACTTATACCAAGTCGGGTTCAAGTTGTCTCATTTTTTCCGTAGTCGGGTTATAGTTTTTTCAACTTTTTTTTTATTTGAAACTTTTCCGTTTTAATAAGTCTATGATGCGACGACTAACTGAGGTCTCGTGAATGGCCAATAGGTGGCGCTGTATGAGAAATAATAATTCTAATAAAAAGTGGTTTCTGTCGCTTGGTATATTTTAATAATAACTATATTTATATTTATGAACTCAGAATTTTCTCCTCTTTCGTTGGACATCTCACTCGACAAAATAGCAATTAAAATTTTTTTAAGACCCTCACTTTTTTTGATGTAACATCCGTCTGGCCATTTTTTTCGTATAAAATATAGCCTATGTCACCCGGGCCTTAACAACGAATCGATTGACACCTCATTTATCAAAATCGGCCCAGTAGTTTAGGCGCTACGGTGGAACACACAGAATCTGGATACAAACATACATACATATTGCATACATTCATACATACATACATAGACTGCTAAAATCATAACCCTTCCTTTCGGCTTTGCCGTAGTCGGGTAAAAAGAGTTATCTTTTTTTCGTTGTAGATCTATTTCAGACATGAAACAAATGTAGAATACGAGTTCTGTGAAGAACGTGGTCAGTGGACCAACAGCCTCGTAAGTTCCAAAGCCGATGCAACCCGTCTCCCGAGCCCGATGGGAAAACACCGTCAAATTAATCCCCGGGCCCTGTGAGCATTAAGCATTCATGGTTTCGCAATTCCGTTATGCCTCCGAAACGTTCGCGTTTTTGTTTCTCTTGCTCCCCTTTGAATACGGGCGCGGCCATTTTTTCGCCGATTTTCCCTTTGTAAGTGACGTTTCACAGACGCGTTTCATTTTTAGGGTTCCGTACTCGAAGAGTGCCAAAGAGACCAAGCCTTCGCTCTCCGTCTGTCTGTCTATTTGTCTGTAATTGAGCTACATCTCATGAAGCGTAATAAATAAGTAGATAGTTGAAATTTAAAGACTGTGTATTTCTATTGCCGCTATAACAGCAAAAAGTAAAGTGAATAGCCACCATACAAATTGAAAAAAATTCATTGTGTCATATCTTGTACGGTGGTACTGAACCCTTGTACCATGGAATTATGTGTACCTAGCACTTAAGGCATAGTACGTCACAGGTCGAGATGGCAATCGGGGTATGAGGCGGGGGGACAACCCGCACACCCGCACGGCTCCGCGCTATCCCGCACCTGTTAGCGCGGAGCTGTGCGGGTGTGCGGAGCGTCCCCACCCCGTTTGTCATTTCAACCTATCGCGTACAATACGTGTAAATCTGTTGGTGGTTCCAATAACATAAAATTCAAATTAAATTAAAAGGTGACACGCAGATTAAAGGATCCACGAAAAAAAAATCGTAAAAAAATTCAAATGTAGCAAAATATTATTCTAGATTATTCGTGAAAACAAACTGGAAGCCTCCATAAATACATTTGGGGTCTGTCCATCAGAGCGCTGTCAGCGTTTGATATTATTTATCCGCGTAGAAAATTGGAGCAAAGTAAAAAGGAGCATAAAATAAATATACGAGTAAATATTGTTGGGTTGAGATAACATATTTTACTTAAAATAATATTTACTTACGAAGGTGGAAGTAACTAGGTTAGATAAATTTGGACGGAGCTAAGTGTGGTTTCAGATTAGCGTTTTTATCCGACTATGGCAAAGCCAAAAGGAAAAGTTGTGATTTTTACAGTTTATAATATATGTATGTATGTAGGTTTGTATTTATGTGTGTTCCCCGTAACACCTAAACTGCTGAGCTGATTTTGATGAATGAGGTATCAATCGATTTGTTGTTATAGTCCGGGTGACAGAGGCTACATTTTATACAAAAAAAAAGGTGCGAGTCAGACTCGCGCACTGAGGGTTCCCTACTCGGGTATTTTTCGGTCATTTTGCACGATAAATCAAAAACCATTATGCATAAAAATATACAAAATCTGTTTTACAATGTACACGTAAAGCCCTTTCATGTGATACCCCACTTGGTATAGTTATCTTACTTTGAAAATTGAAAATACTCATGATTATAGATTCGAAGTTCAACAGGATATTAGGTAAAGGTCAGATTAATTTGGTGGTCCAGTTCCTTTGAATGGTACAAAATAGAGTCACAGTTAGTCAATTCATTTTGAAATCATATCATACTCTTCAAGCCACTAGGTATTAAAGTTTTTAATAGACACCATTGTTTTATATTTTGTTTGCTTATAGCACTTCCATATTTAACACCCTCCATAAAGCCAGATTGTACAAGTGTAAATAAAAAATTTATAACACCCCCGACAAGTGAAGATTACAATAACTAGAAAAGAGCTGATAACTTTCAAACGGCTGAACCGATTTTCTTGGATTATAGCTAAGAACACTCTCAATCAAGCCACCTTTCAAACAAACAAAACTAAATTAATATCGGTTCATTTTTTAGGAGCTACGATGCCACAGACAGATACACAGATACACACGTCAGACTTAGAACACCCCTCTTTTTGGGTCGGGGGTTAAAAATCAAAAGTTGGGTGTACACCAATGCGTGACACGTAAAATCTAAATGAAATATTTTTCCAAACACGTTTCATTCAAGTTACCACGAAATTCGATATTTTTTACACCTGCCAACAAAAGACCATTTTCAGACATTTCGACAAAAATAATACTTTATCTAAGTAACTCATATATCGCCTTATGTAATTTGACATAAAGGTCATATTCAAATGAAATGTGATGAAAGAACTACATAAATAAGTTGGTCTGTCGTGATGTATTAAAAGAGGGGAGGCATCAAGATTTAAGATCACTGTTTAACAACTTAACAGTTAGTCAAAGTGTATTTGTAGCAAACATCTATAGTACGCTACAGGCAATCTGGGTGATTGCCATCTCGACCTGTCGCGTACTATCTTACGTGGGCCTTTAGACTAAGATTTCGACTTTACAATGCTGTGTAAAGTCGAAATCTCCTGAGGATGCTCCGGTGTCGGGGCGAAACGTGCGTCGAGAGTAGTGGAAAAGTCTTGTGTGGTGTTGCATGTGAATGGTGGTGGCAGTGCTTGCTTGGGAACTTGGCTTTATTGCTTGGTTGGGGAGGTAAGCGGTGCTTAGCTTGTAACTGCATGTTTGACCATACAGATTTATCCTGTTGGCGGATTATAGCAAAATAATTTTTAACTGTTTCTTGCTAAACATGAACTTCCGCAAAGTAACGCCTGATTCTATCCAATATAATTTGTTTTGTATCGTTTCAACCGTATTTAAACCATATATCAAAGTAAATAAAGCCGAGTATACATTGTTAACAAAAAGACATTAAATTGCATATGCAGCACGTACTCGAGACACTTGCGTAGTGAGGCGCGTAAACCCGTAGACGTAACTGCATGCATTACTTCCACGGGAACGTTCACGCCACGCAAGAGGTATGTCATGTTTCATACAGTTCCATACATTACAACGCAATGGTACGCGCTACGTCTACGTTTACGCAACGCTTACGCAGCCTGTGTCAACGAGCTCATAGGCATGTTTGAACTCTTAAATCACTGAAATAACTAAATCATTTTCTGTATGATTGCTAAACTGTGTTCAAGGTCGATGAAGAACGTGTCTTTTTATGCCCTCTACGAATTTAATTTAATTTAGAACTCTAAAGGTTACCTAGTATTTTAATGAAACTGAAATTTATACGAAGAAACCATTTTTAATAAAACATATTAAATTGGATTCCACATTCATTTCATTTTTTATATCTTTGAAACTACATTATGAAAGTAATATAAAAAAATCTATGAGTATTCTTCTCTCTTCAATATTAACGTCTTATTTTTGAAATGAAGTTTCTTTTGGGATCGGAAACTTTTGGGATGGAGGCATACAGGGTGTATCCAGAATCTAGTAAAACGAAGCCAGGTAATAGTACTGAATTATTATTATTACTGATAAGATACCATAAAAAAAAGTTCTCAATATATTGCAAACATAACATCTGACTGGTGCTAAAGGTCAACGAACGTTCCGTAAATAGGTCACTCGAAGTCAACCAAAAGGATATTTAGGTGCATTTTACTTTGACGTTATTTTGTTTTAAATCTTGAATAATATCAAAATTGGTGAGAAGTAAATTCTTATAGCGAGGGTACTGTTTGTGATTTTAAACAAATAGACAGATGAACATTAAAAAAATAAATCGAGCTCTACGTTAGCTCTACGCCGTAGCGTGTCTACGTATAAAAGAAAACCGGTGGCCAGTCGTTTCAGTTGGGCCTTTTTAAATCACCGATGAAAGTAATGAGGTCGAAAATCTTAAATTTATATTCACAAAATGAAATCTCTACTTGGGCTTGATATTCCTTGAGAAATTTTGCCCGAGGCCACGTGAACTACATAAGAAGGGTCTCTCCATCACTCGCTTCATACAAACGTAGTTCCAATTTCATTTGAATATTAAGCAACCAAAGTCCATGAAATTTTGCAGACATATTCTAGAAACTAATATCTATGTCTGTGGTTTTCCAGATTTCTGTTAAAATATTCAGTTTCAAAGTTACGCGGTCTTAAAAATTTTCATACAAACCTTTGAGCCCCTGTAATTTTAAAACTACATATTTTTAGAAAAATCTAAAACACCGCAGACACAGATATTAGTTTCTAGAATATGTCTGCAAAATTTCATGGACTTTGGTCGCTTAATATTCAAATGAAATTGGAACTACGTTTGTATGAAGCGAGTGACGGAGAGAGCCCTGTTAAGGGGGCTTCTCACGGTGCGTGATATCACAAACCGCACGAGATCACAGTTCACGATAGTTACTAAACTTGTAACAAAACGTCGAGGCTTCAGATAGACTAGCAGGCGTCAGTTGCTACCTACATTTGACCCTAGGTAGACTATGAAATGACTAGATATCCTCGATTTAACGTCACCCCTAGCATAATATTTGACAGATTGTCGACTCAAAGTCAAATCGAGAGTTTCCTCATTCTAGTTCACTCCGACATGACAATGAAAGTGATAGAAATTATCTCTGCATCATATTCTTCATTACTGAGGTCTAGTATTGCATTTTTTGCCATTTAACTGACGACATTAACTTAGGTTAATTTCCCACAATTTGCAATTTTTCTTAATTTTTACAAAATATAGGGACAAGTTGTTAACTTAAACGTAGAAATTAAATTAAGAAGCCAGTCTGGAAGACTAGATTTGGTAAATATTAATTGGATAATTTTTTATCTGTAGTTAAAAATGTACTTGAAATGTACTTTTGATGTGTTTTTCAATAATACCTACCTGTATTTTTTTATGAAGCCTTGTAGTAGGTACAAATAAATTGAGGCAGTCCGTTGTTCAAATTTTTTCACCATGAGAACTTACCATTACAATTGAGGAGTTTATTATTAACGTCAAATTAAAGCTTAGTTGTATTGCTTACAATTTAACGAGTTCCAATTTGTTTCTTTTTATTAATATAAATGTTATTTAAACTTTTTTTTAATTAACTCTTGAAGGACAAGGACCTTTGATATTTAAGAGGTCAGAGTGAATTACTTGTAACTAATTACAACATTGTTTTATCTAAAAAACGGTCATAGCTTAGTGGTTAACATGTCGGCATCCTATTTAGGAGGTCGAAAGTTCTATCTAGGGCACGCACCTCTAACTTTTCGAAGTTATGTGATTTTAAGCAATTAAAATATATCACTTGGTTTAGAAGTGAAACTTGCATGCCTGAGAGTTCTCCATAATGTTCTCAAAGGTGTGTATGTGTGTAGTTGGCCAACGTGTTAGACTATGGCTTCTTATTCTGAGAGGAGACCCGTGCTCAGTAGTGGGCCGATAATATGTTGATGATGATCGAATCAAAAATGAAAAACAAATTAACCTTTATTCATCACAGACAAAGTCAGTGAACCTAATCTTACAAGTTACTTTACAAGTTCAGTTCAAAGTTAAATTAGTTATTAGCCTTGGGGGTACATCGTGGTAGCTTTAGAATTCGTTAATATTTTAGGAGATAATAAAATAATGCACTAATTAAAACCTTCCATCATTAAACTTATTCCATCATTAAGTTAAAAAGATCTAAAGTTTTCAACTTTGCCAACTCTCTGAGTAAACTGAAAAATACAGCCAAGTACGAGACCGAGGGTGCGCGAGTCTGACTCGCGTTCTGACTGTACATTCTAAAACCGATTTTTACTTATTTTTATGCATAACAGTTTTAGATTTATCGTGCAAAATGTTGGAAAAAATACCTGAGAACGGAACCCTCAGTGCGCGAGTCTGACTCACACTTGGCTGGTTTTTGTGATGTAACCACAAATTCAGTTTAAGGTTTTTCCCCTTATGTGTGCTATAAATTAGGCAGGTAAGCAGGGTACTTACCTGGCTAATTTCTTTTTTATTATCACCATCTCACAATATTCTTCATCTAGCTACTAACTGTTAGCCACTTCAGAATGTCGGTTATTCTTTTCTCTTAGAAAGGTGCGAAGTCTCTAAAGAAGTTATGAATCGCATATAAATTGAATTCAAATGCGGATAAACAAGTTATAGTAGGCTTAGTATGAGATTTATATCTCGCAAACGTTAATAGAGTTCGAACAAAGTCAGTATTTGAAAGCTCAAGTTCCGTTCCCGGAATGCTAGGTCAAAAAAAAAAATGTATCGATAGATATTCATCTAGACTCTAGAGCTAGTGTATCGGAAACGTTGTGAATTAAAAATGGAGTGTTACTGAATGCATGATATTAAAAGCACCTTTAGGTTAATTTACACTGACTTTTGTTTCGATACAACTTAGCCCTTGACTATGATCTCACCTGATGGTAAGTGATGATGCAGTCTAAGATGATAACAGGCTAACATGAAAGCGGTATGGCAGTTTCAATAAACCTATTGAATTCTACGCGGCATCGTGCCGAAAGGCTAAACCGCTTGGCGGCACGGCTTTGCCAGTAGGGTAGTCCTTAGCCATGGCTGAAGACCACCAGAAGGCCATCAGTCCAGACCAGAGATAAATTAAAAATTATGTTATTGCTTTTGCTGGAAATTGAACCTGGGACCTTCCACTTATAAGAACACAGCGCTCACTACTGGGCGAGAAGGCCAAATTAAGATCAATGTCATTGGATTTCACCACTCGAATTCTATCAACGTTATCGAAATTTAAAATCTCATACTAGCCCTACAGGTAGCATGGAGACTCGTAAATCAACACGGGGGACCGGCGCGGAGGTGGAATTGTAAATGGGGCCTTTTTCCAATAACGCGCCCCTCGCATCAATCAATTAAAAGGGGCCTCGACTGAGCTTTGACTTTGATAAGTGTTGGTGGTTGGCTGATTGGGAATAAGCACAGACCATGGGAATAAGTTACGATCTTTGAATCTTTTTTAACCTGACTATAGTTGGGTAAAAAGCGGTAATAGCTTAGACTCTAAAGATTAAGGCCTCAGCCTCAAATTCGGTTGGTCCAGGGTTTGATTCCGGACCCACACAACTAACTTTTCGAAGATAAATGCTTTTAAGCGATCGTTTAGAGGTGAAGAAAAACAGCGTTAGAAACTCATGCCTGACAGTTATATTCTCACAAGGGGTGAAGTCTTTCGATCCGCATTGACTCATCGAGTAGGCGCGGCGTGCAGGGTAGACAAAGGCTGATCGGAACGCGGCTCAATACAGCTCTATTCTGCTCAGCTCAGCTCCACACCGTTCCGCTCCGCTTTAATAGAAACATTTGCCACTTTTCACAACTCTTTTTCCCTCCACTCCACCCAGCCCTGCGTCATTGGAAACGCACCCTAAGGGTTCATTGTTTTACTAGAGGCCCTTAATAAGGGAGCAAGGTTTTAGGACCTAACATTTCTATTTTAAACTAGCTGACGCCCACGACTTCGTTGGCGTGCATTTAGGTTTTCAAAATCCCGTAGGAACTCCTTGATTTTCAGAATAAAAAGTAGCCTATGTGTTAATTCAGAGTATAGTCTATCTCCATTCCGAATTTTCGGCAAATCCATTCAGTTTTGCGTGAAAGAGTAACAAACATACACTTAAACAAGTATAGGTATATACAAATAAACTTTCGTGTGCAATAAAGTTATGTTTTGGGGGTAATAAAGTTTTTATCTAACTATCTATCTTTCGCCTTTATAATATAAGTGTGAAGTGTGATTAGTGTGATTTTGGTTCAACCAGATTAGCGGCAATATCTGAAGCCCTCTGCGTCGGTTCACGGCAGACTTCACATAAATCAACGTAAGGGACAAGGACTGAAGTGGAATTGTAATCGCGGCCTTTTCCAATAATGCGCCCTCCACATCAATCAATTAAAGAAAGCCCTTTGTTTCCTTACTTTGGTTCAAATCTGTTGTTGTTAACCCAGTAACTCTGGTTCTCCCACGGATGTCTTCATTCCTGATTTGATCACGGAGAGAAACTCCAAGCATAGCTCTCTCTATCACCCGCCGAATGCTTTGAGCTTTCTAGATCTAGACCACGTATCGGATCCAAATTATGAATAGAATAGAATAGAATAGATTTTTATTCAAATAGATTTTTACAAGTGCTTTTGAATCGTCAAATAATTTACCACTGTATATGTGGTCACCACTTTGTTCTGTGGTGATCACTCACTGGCAAAACGCACTGTCTGACTTAGCTCTACAAGCGCTGAGGATTTTTAGACGAGAAGATTCCAATGTACATTTAAACTATTTAGTGTAGTTTAAATTGCTTATGTAAAATATTTGCACGCCATTACATGGCAAGTGTAGTGACACTAAGATAAATTGTAAAATCTATGCTAACCTACATTTGAGCAAATAAATGATTATTATGATTATGATTGAAGCTATGCGAACGCTGCCCAGCCGAGTTGGATTCGGTGGTTAAACTCTTTCTCAAAACGTACGCGGCCGACTTAAAATACCTAACATCACGCAATTTACACACGGATACAGAATGATGTTCTAACCCGGATATCCGGTTTTCATTCGAGAAAATCAACAGAACCGCAAAAGCTCCTAATCAGAACTCCCGAAAACTTCTAAAAACACGTCCTAACGGTGTCGTAGACGGTTTACTTTGTAATCGAGACGATATTATTTTTTGTTATATACTATCGTTAATCATAAAAATTGAATTGCTATGTACTACGCATAAACTGATCATTGCGAACAAAAATGCAAAAACTTTAGCTAGCGATCGTCCGCAGCTTCGATCCTTTGGGAATTTCACAAAAACTAACCTTATTACTTTGCCTGTATTATAAAAGGAACTTTTATCCCAGTTTATTAGGTCCAAGGGTGTACGTTAGTCAGTTAGTGAATCAGGGCATTTCTTTTTATATACATATATTCTGCAGCGGTGTGATTGTAGGACGAACCAACAAACACACTTTTGCATTTATAATAATGGGTAATGAAGACAATTAAACCAGAAATGATACTGTCATGTGATATAAACTAGTCTCTCAAATAAAAGGGTGTTCAGACATCAGAAATGGAAAATAAAGGCGATGCATAATAAATGTCGAAAAAAAAAACACTGGAACACGAACTAATTCCACGAGAATTCCACCACTAAAGAACGTCGTCCCGTCATAGATGTAAACGTATGTTACAATTTAGAGCGCAAAAAGCAAATCCGGCTTAAGAGTTACAATTTTGCACGCCGCATTTAATCACCTCGGAGTGGCGTTCACCTAATTTCCACTCGGTGGAATAATTTATCCTCGAACATATTCAAATGTAGTATTTAGTGATAGACAGGACAATGTGGAGAATAACTCAAGAAATTTTTATAGTATTTTAATGATAGATTTTTTACCTACACTATCTATTTTTACATATTAAATATATATCAAAAATTGCGGAACAGGCAGGATTCGAACCTGCGTCTTCGCGTCGACGCCCGACGCCCTGACCGCTAGGCCACGTTTCGCTTGCTGCCAGTGACGAAATGTACGCTCAGTCAGTACTTCCTGGCAGGACGAGGTTGCCAGGTACCAAAATCAGTTTTTCGAACTATGTGCCTACATCACCTTCGCAATCCGTTTAATAATGTCTTTTATTCTGGTTTTTCATTTCTGATTTGATTACGTAGACAAACTCCAAGCATAACTCTGTCCTTCACTGACTCTGAGCTTTCTCATGAGGCCCACAATTAGCGACCAACCTCGATGGCCACAAAATATGTTTGCAATAGCCGCTCTACATGTTGTATGTCTCCATTGATCCTCTTTGTCGCGTCTC
Organism: Maniola jurtina; assembly: GCF_905333055.1. Lineage (NCBI taxonomy): Eukaryota > Metazoa > Arthropoda > Insecta > Lepidoptera > Nymphalidae > Maniola > Maniola jurtina. The sequence goes on from NC_060044.1 coordinate 12,728,372, forward strand.
TAATGGAATATTCAGACTGACATTAGCAATGTTAGGGGAAGTGCAGACACCGCTTATGGTACGTTGAGATAAACTAATGGTACATGAATGGTACTACACATACACCTAACGAACGTTAAGATGGGTGATAACGAGGAGCCAATTTTGCATGATATTCCGAGAATTCAATCTATTTTTTTTTTCTTCTATGAAATTTTCTGTAATTACTTTGAATTAAATTAAATATCACTTGCATTATCCTCTATGAGGTATGAAAAAGGACCCCGGATAAGTACGAAACTAGTTGGGCTAATGTCGACTAAATACATGAATATATACCTTTGCGTAACGCTGATAATATCTCTTTAAAAGGAGGTTCACGCACTAACTACGGTACAAAGAATATAACTTTTGAAGGAGCACAAATGTTTAATAAATTACCTGCAGAAATAAAAAATATTAGTAAGATAAACATTTTCAAAAAGAAACTTAAAGATTTTGTGATTAAAAATATCTGAATCAGCTCGGGCAATGTGTAAGAGCATTGCCGGGTACATTATTAGATATTAGACTACCTTACCAGCTACTATTTTACGATTGTGTTGTTTCTTACCGCTGTGCCGAAAGATAAAATTTGCTTAAGTTTATTACTGTAATTTCTCATTAAGTGAAATTTGTATAATTTCTTTTGAGAATAAAATTCTTTAACCACAATATAACCATAACAATCCACAATTATATTGGAAATCACTCACGACAGTTTACATGTTAAAAAGCCATCTCATTCATACCCATTGCTGCCATGCCACTACTGTGCATAGGCCATAGTCTACCACGCTGAACAAGTAGGGATTGGCAGCACATCCCTTTGCTAAGATTATGGAGAATTGTCAGACATGCAGGTTTACTCCCAATGTTTTTCTTCACCGCTAAAGCAAGGAATATATTTAATTGCTTAAGTCAGCATCATCATCATAATCAAGCCATTCTCATGTCTCCTCTCAGAATGAGAAGGATTTGCACCTAGTCCCTGAAATTATATACAGTTCGTGGAAGGCAACGTGTCAGCAATGTTCCTGTGCAAGCTTGCTGCGTCCATGATGAGTAGACTTGTTCCAGTACCAACACATTGGCTTGTAGATTGGAGGACCCACACTAGAGGTCCTGGAATGCTGCACATGTAGACAGTAGGGGACCTACAAACTAGTTTTTAGTTAGAACAAAATACTAACATAGTTTTAAGTTATGATCGTTACTAACTCTTAGCACTGCTTATGTACTAATGTAGGCTTTAATCAAGAAGTGTTATCAACACATATTGTTAATGTGTGAACATGCCTTAATATCCGATGATACCAATGTTATCCCAAGCCAGTATTCATAATGTTGTAATAGCGAAGTTTGCCTTTGAATCTCTGCGGTTCCTTATTGGATTAACCGAACCAATATGCCGGCATGTGGAATAATTCCCGACGACTCTTAATATTAAAATTTTGAATAGATTTTAAAGGAAAAATATCCTTTGGATGTTCATGGTAATTTATTTTATGTATTTGTACTTATTTTGTGTAAGTACTTATTATGTAATACGCATGCGGTATTATTTATTATTTGGTTCATTGGCTGTCTAATTAACCTTTAAAATGTTTGCAATTGGTATTTTATTTAAAGAAAGATTATAAAAACAGATCTATTTTATAGCATTTTATCATCCAACCCATATTCGACACATTTCAATTGCCATCCACAAATAAATTTCGTAAAAAATCCACTTTGCCTCGCTCACCTTATCCCACTTTTATTCGCTCACCTTATTCTCCCCATCTACACCTACCAGCACCCCATTTATTCAGGTGTCCTCTTAAAGGCCTCTCAATCGGCCGCGGGTGGTCGGAGGTCCGCAAAACTTCTTACACTGTCAATAGCTGCGCCCTGATTGAAATTCCATTATCATCGACCCTCTGGTTACAGTCCAATCTTTTGAGGGATGCTTCATATAAAACGGGGCTGAAGCTCGTGAGATGTACTTTACCAGACTATTGGAGCGTTTTATAGTTATCATCATTATGATCAACTCTGTCAAGTACTCAGCACTGATCTCTCAGAATGAGAGGGGGGCTAAGCCACAGTCTGCCATGCTGGCAGTGAAGTATGCTGGTTCCTTCGGTGTTTTCCTTCAATGCATCTCTTAGTTATAACATGTGACGTGTAGCACAATTTTAAATATTAAGGTTTTTCTTTCTTTCTTTCTAAAGTTGGAATGCCCTTCCTACGTTTCATGCCACGTATAATCTAAATACCTTCAAAGCGAGAGTGAATAGGCATCTTCTATGCAAACCCACTCCAACGTGGACCTCATCATAGCTTTTTTAAGCATGATTGTGTGATAAACCGCAAGCCTATTAGGTACGCAATAAAAAAAAGAAGTTTGTACACGTAATCCAAGGTCCTGTAATGCGAGCCGACCTCACCAAGAGCTTTTTCCTCTCCGCTAACTTCGGCTTTCGGGCTTTGTATCGTGCGGATTTACCGACACCTTTTATGAAGGGTATAAGAATTGCGGGCTCGCTGGATTCGGCTTAGAAGCTCGCCTTTGAGAGTGTTTGCCAATTTCTGAGCGGCTCATTTATATTTTACACCGTGTTCGCGGGATACGTGGTGGGAATCATGCGTCTGTGTGTTCGTTGGAGGTTGTTACTAATCTGTTAAGTGCTAAGTTGTGAAGATATTCTCTTTGTTATTTAAACTCATAAACTGTTCTGTAGCTCAAGTGTAAATCTGTAATATAGTGCAGGCTTAATAACTGATCCAGAGCCCGCATAAGGATACACAGGCTAAACTCGGAAATGTAATTCGAGATCAACAAATTTAAATTAAAAATTTATAACACCCCCGATAAGTGAGGGTTACAGTAATAACTATAAAAGAGTTGATAACTTTCAAACGGCTGCACCGATTTTCTTGGATTATTAGCTAAGAACACTCTCGATCAAGCCACCTTTCAAACAAAAAAAACTAAATTAAAATCGGTTCATTCGTTTAGGAGCTACGATGCCACAGACAGATACACACATACACGCTTCAAACTTATAACACCCATCTTATTGGTTAAATCGACGATTCAAGGGTACTTACTCAATATTTTTCTATAAAGTCTAAAATTATAATCTTATTTTAATTCCTAATGAAACTAAAAAAGATTCAAATCCATTAATTAGTGACTTTATATTTTGTAGTCCTCTATATTACATGGGTTCATTCGACAGTCTAAGATGAAAGCGGGTTAACCTGCGGGTATGGCAGTTTTCATTAAACCCTTACTCCTTTGCTTTCTACACGACATCGTACCGGAACGCTTAATCGCTTGGCGGCACAGCTTTGCCGGTAGGGTGTTAACAAGCCACGGCCGAAGCCTCCCTCCAGAGCAGAAATTTAGAAATTATAAAATTTCTTACCTCTACCGGGAGTCGAACCCGGGACCCCTCACTAATAAAGACCACATCGCTTACCACTGCGCCGGGGAGGCCATCAAAGCACGTTTCCTCACGATATTTTACTTCACAGTTAAAGCAAGACATATTTGATTGCTTAAAATGCACGTTCACGAAATTAGAGGTGCCTGCCAGGGATCGAAACTTGGAACTCCCGAATACAGGAGACCGAAGCTTTAACCACTGGGCTATCCCCGCTTATTTCTCGTTTCATACATATGAGCAATTTGCGTTGATGTTATTTAAAAGGATATTTCGGAACGACCGCCCAAATTGGAACGGGTGAAAATAATTCCTTTGAACAATTTCCAACGGCATTCATGTAGAAATGGGTAATAAATGTATTTCGTAATACTATGATAAATGGCCAATTAAAGCGATTATAAAGTTCTTTTTAAAATTATAGATATAGTTCACGACAAGTCGAAATGGCAATCGGGTAAATGGGGGGGGGGGGGGGGGGGGGGGGGGGGGGGGGTGTTATCAGACCTGGCCGCATTAAGATTCCTCGCAGCTTTAGTTTCAAGTCTACATAATTAATTATCACCATTAAATCATCTAAAGAATCATCATCTCTTTAGGGAAGGCCTATGTCCAGCAGTGGACGTCCACAGGCTGATGATGATGATGATGATTAAATCATCTTACAAATTCAACGACTGACTGTCAAAAGTGTACAATAGTAGGTACCTACTTTGAATAAACTACATGACTATGACTTTAATAATTGTGTATTTGACTTTGACTTTAATAATTTTCCTAAAGTCGTAAGCTCACGCTTCCTTACTGGGCATTAAAACTAATCAACGCATGAGTTATCAAGATCCTAGCATATCAGTCTAGACACCATACTAGGAGCATTAAATTGGACTAGCTCGCGCTAACCTCTGAACCCGACCTGGTTTGAACAGGCGGCAATGGCTGCCATGGACTATGATGACCCTGAGATCGAAGTAATGGAGGATAAAATCAAAATAGCTATGCTTTTATCGGCCCAAAAATAAGAAGATTAAATAAATTAAATAATAAATGGTAAACTTTATTTCTAGTCCTACTCTCTAGTTAGTTTTGCGAACGCTCAAAACTATAGGACTCCGGAGTGAAGTCCTGATTAGGTATTTATTGGTAACTAGCCGATGCCCGCGACTTCGCCCGCGTGGATTTAGGTTTTTCGTAATCCCGTGGGAACTCTTTGATTTTCCGGGATAAAAGTAGCATATGTGCTAATCCAGGATATTATCTATTGCCATTCCAAATATCAGCAAAATTCGTCTAGTAGTTTTTCCGTGAAGAAGTTACAAACATACACACACACACACTCACACACACCCACACACACAAACTTTTGCCTTCATAATATTAAGTGTGAAAGTGTGATGGACTAGCTTATGCCCACGACTTCATCCGCGTGGACTAAAGAAATTTCGAACCCCTATTTTGCCCCCTTAGGGGTCGATCGATTTTCAAAAATCCCTTATTAGCAGATGTCTGCATCATAATAGATATCTGCATGCCAAATTTCAGCTCGATCTTTCCAGTAGTTTGAGCTGTGTTTTGTTAGACCAGACAGTCAGTCAGTCAGCTTTTCCTTTCATGTAAGTATTTAGAGATCACTCAGATAGTTGAAACGCTTAAATAATTATGGAAAGTAGAAAAATAACTATGGTCCCTTAAAATCCAAAAACCATACCCACCCTAACAACGCAACACGTGGTTACATTCCATCCACGCCAAACGACGCTGTAGCGGTCGAACATTAGCTCTAACTAATGTGAAAATTTATATACCTTCATACAAGAGAACGTCGGAAAAAGAAGAAGAGGAAGAATGCCGACCCGATGAACTACAGTCGTATTCCCCTCATTGCTGAGGGTGTAACCCCTTTCATTAATCACATAATGGTATAAGTTCTCAAAATAAGATGTTTATCCGAAAATCACATGCAATATGTTCAGAGGTTTTACAGATAATTAATAAAATAATAATAATGTTGGTAAGGGTAATATCACAAAACTACCAAAAAACAACTTACCAAGTGCTTTCGTCCCTTTATTCGAAAAGCAGAACTTACCTGAAAAAAAGATAAAAAATGCACATTAACGTAAAACCAGTGAGGCGGTAATTCATTCGAACATTGAAATAAACTTATTAATTTTTCACAGCATATCCGTAAACCGTAAGCTACTTGGCCCAGTTTATAACAAACTTCCTGTCTTACTTAGTAACTAGTTGGAAACTTGCACAAAAGGAAACTTCGTAATAATCTACAAAAATGGCGACCCATTTTTCGCTTCCGCGGAATGCGGACCTACCTACCTAATTCGTAGCAGTAGGTTTTAAGGTAACCTTGTAAGTTCCCTGCCATCACGATTATGTAAATAACTGCATAATTTTAGGGCGGGCTAAAATCGATTAAATTCCATTCGCTACTCGATAGTCTGGTGGTTGAAACGTCAGCCTCTTATTCGGGTAATCCGGGCTTCAATCCCGGGCCTAACTTCTCTTTCATTCTCGTCAAACCTCTAACTTTACGAAGTTATGTGCGTTACAAAAAAAAAACCGAAAATATTGTTAGGGAACCTGTATGCCTATAACAGTTCTCCTTACCATTTTGATTAGGTAAATTAGAACCTCTCGCGCTGCCAAGGGTCACTGGTAGAGATCTCTTGTAGAGGTAGGTGCTTCCCTGTTTTCTTTCTTTTTCTATTTAACCCCGACCCAAAAAAGGGGTGTTATAAGTTTGACGTGTGTATCTGTGTGTGGCATCGTAGCTCCAAAACTGATGAACCGATTTTAATTTAGTTTTTTTTTGTTTGAAAGGTGGCTTGATTGAGAGTGTTCTTAGCTATAATCCAAGAAAATCGGTTCAGCCGTTTGAAAGTTATCACCTCTTTTCTAGTTACGGTAACCTTCACTTGTCTGGAGTATTATAAATTTTTAATTTACACTTGTTATTGTTACAACTTTCTGGTACAAATAAATAAGTAAAATAATTACATAGCTGCATAATTATATTAGGGTGGACTAAAATCGATTGAATTCCATTCGTTTATGTACTAGATTCGAGTCGAGAGTAGTAGTTATAACGTCGACGACTTAGTCGGGCAGTCGCTTTACGCAAAAATAAATATTGATTAAAGGTAAAGGAAAATATCTCATGCCTGTCATTATTGGCCTTAAAGGTATGTGACTATGGCCTACAGTTAAACCCTTCTCATTCTGAGAGAAGTCCTATGCTAAGCAGTGGGACGGGGATGGGTTGTATAATAAGATAAGAAAACTTTCATTTTGAGCTAGACGATACCCGTGACTTGTCCGCGTAGATTTAAGTACTTTTTAAATCCCGTGGGCTCTCCTTGTTTTAAAAAGTGCCCGTCCCTGGGATGCAACTTGCAAGCAACCTCTGTACCAAATATATGATGCCCGCGAATTTACCCAGATAGATTTAGTTTTTTTTATCACGTGGGATCTATTTGATTTTCCCGGACAAAAAGTAGCCTATCTTCTTACCTGAGATGTAAGCTATCATTAAAAGTCAAAATCGATTAAATGGATGGGTCGTTAAAATCTAACAGACAGATAGACAGACACACTTTCGCATTTATAATATTAAGTATGGAAGTATTGATTCTACTGCAAGATATTCTCCCCCAAGTCCTAACTCATTCCGTCTACTCTAAAACTGCTTTCAGAATCATTCAAGAGTACCTCTTTTCCTTAACCGAATGAATTTCAAGTGCGATTAAAAATTCACAATGGGCCAGATTTAAAGTCCCCCATTACTATTCAACAAGGGTCCTCGGTGCAAACCATCTGTGAACACATGTGAAGGGTTTAAATTTCAAATGACACAAAGGGTCAAATTAAATAGAGTATTGATTTATTCGGGTGCGATTCCAATATGTAATAAGTAATATTTATATCTTTTTGTTGACTGGTTTTCATTGTACCTGAGTCTCGAATAAAAGATGAATAAACGAATGAATGGATACACTTTTATTGTACACAACAGAACAAAAAATATAATAGAAATACAATGATAGGAAAACCTAGACGTTATTCTTTCTTTTGTTTCTTTAAGTTCTCTTATTTGATCGTAACTGGTGGCTATAATTGGACAACAATACGTACTTAAATAATGTAATGGGAGGAAACATCTGAACAAAACTTTACTAAGCTTTTTTATCCCAGAAAATCAAAGAGTTCCTACGGGATTTTCAAAAACCTTAATACACGCTAACAAAGTCGCGGAAATTCTTTTGTTTCTTATACTTATGTTTTTAATTATAAAATTCAATTCCAGTAAAAACGATTTTAGATTACAAAATAAAAACGTTCATCAAGTTATACTTAGTAATTTTATGAAATGTGATCACAATTTTTGTTCATTAAATGCTTCGGAATTTCCATAGATTGCCGTACGAAAACTAATTTCGATATACTTTACCTATTTATCATAATTATTACTGTTAACTGTGTTTGCTTTAAACTACGTAACAGATTCTAAGAAATAAGTAGTGCATTCACCTCCTCAGCCCTCTAAATACCATCTAAATACCTATAAATGCAAGCGACTAAGTAAACTCCCAGTGCAAAGAATTCAAGAGCTCGTTACTGGATTTTTTTGTTCAAATAGCTTTTAGCATGCGACATAAGCGCTGCAATACAGTCTTTACTTTCTACTTAAGTGCTCCTGAGGATTTGAAAGGGACTAACTAATAGAATCTTTTTCTGTTCGCTTATACCTACTTTACTAGTATTTTTTTGTAAAAAGGAATCGGTTGGTTGAACGTTAAGTTTATTTAAATCTTCAACCGCTCTCTCTGCCTCTTTAATCTATTTTTCGTATGTTGACTCAAAAGAAAACAAATCGTAGAGTTCGATAAAAGACGATTACGCACTTCTGCGATACGTGACTTACCTACGTTTTAGGGAAAAGGAGATGGGATAATTATTATAGCTATTGGATTTACTTGCGGCTGACACGTGGCGGTACCTGTTTCCTAGGAAATCCTAGCATAGCGTAACAGGCATGTTTTAAAATTAGCTGACTCGCCCCGTCTTCGCTTGAGAGGAAATTTTTAAAATCGGTGAGGGGGTGGAATTTCCAAAAATCCTGAAACACATACTTCGTTATTTTTTTTCCAAAATATAACTTGAAAATGACGGGCTTTCATACAGACTGTCATCCCTTATAACATTTTAATCTATTATATGAATTTGTTAGTTACTCTAATAAAAATTAAATTAAAAATTTAAAAAACCCCCGACACATAAACCTCTAAAAAGTAAAAAAATAATAGGTAAGTATCTATGGGCCCTTTAAGAATAGTATAAATAGTAAAGTTTTATCCAAGCGCTCGTTGCGCCAGGGGACCGCTACCTATCGTAAACTATGAAAGTCATCTGTTGTAGAAAGAATAGTCTTTAGCGGTCCCCCGACGCAACGAACGCTTGGATAAAAACTTTACTATTTATACTATTCTTAAAGGGCCCATACATACTTACCTATTATTTTTTTACTTTTTAGAGGTTTATGTGTCGGGGGTTTTTTAAATTTTTAATTTAATTTTTATTTCACGCTTTTTAAACTTTTATTCATAAATTACCGTTTATTTGTGCCATTCTAAAACCCAATTTCTATAATAATATAAATCCAATAAGGCAGCTAATATCTCTTCAAAAGTAACATCAATGTTATGTTAATTATACGTTCCATGAAATATTTTTGACCGAACATCACTAAATCAAGAATTATCTGAATGACTCACATAGTTTAACACGACCAAAACGAAATATCTCTTTCTAACATGTCGTTGCTTTAAAAATGTACCCATTTTACGTAGTCGTATAATAGTTCACTTTTTTTAAGATATACGATTAAATTGAAATCGACTTTCATCCGATGAAATAAGGAATAAAGTGGTTTGTATGTCATTTTGTTTGTTATTGCATGTCAAATTTTTATTTGACATAACTTTCAAAAACCGGTCAAGTGCGAGTCTGCCTCACACATGAAGAGTTCCGTACAAGTTTTTTTTTATGTAATGACAATTCAGTTGTCGGATTTTTCTGTTTACTTGGGCCACAGGAGTAGAGTGCTTGGGCTATAAGATATTGCTACCTGCCTTTCATGATTCTACGTAAACGGGAAGTGCCCAATTTATAAGTTTTGATTCTCTTGAAAGATGACACACAGACAGACAACGAAGTGGTGAAGGAAAACATCGTCAGGAAACCTGCATGCTTAAGAGTTGGCCATAATGCTCCCTCAAAGGTGCGTGAGGTCTGCCAATACGTGCTTGGCCAGTGTGGTAGCTTCTCATTCTGAGAGGAGACTTGTGCTCAGTAGTGAGCCGGCGATGGGTTGATCCTGATGATGATGAATTTAAACGTATTTTGTCAAAGTAAATAAGCTGAGTTCAAGCAGATAAAATATAAAGAAGGTGCGCCTAATGCATCATCCAAACCTGCGCGACAAAGCGACTACGATGCGGGAACCTCAGCCGCGCGGAGGGTCATCGCCTCCTACGATATTTAATGGTGCCATGCACACCTGCGCGACTACATCTTTTTTTTTCTACAGATACCTACTGAACCCTAAAAATAGTTTGACTATGGTTTGGGTTTGGGTTGATTGTTCGTGGCCTTTGGTTGACTGTTGGATATTATAATTGAATTGATGTTTTCTCGTTTAACTGTGATTATAATATTTTATAAATAAGAAACTCCGCGCCTACGATCCAAAGTATCGGAGTTTTCCAAAACATTATTTTCAAATAAATAATTATGTATCTAAGCAACGTCCATCTTGACAGCTTGACATTTGCCAATTGACATAATATTATGAACCTCTGTTACAATAGTGAAAGATCCCAGGGACACCAGCCGTCACGTATTTTCTGACGAACGAAATGTGGACGATTGAGTAGTGTTAGTATGTACTAAGAACGCATGCCTACAGACCTGCTAGCTTGCTTAGACGGCCAATTTTCAGGTATCAGGTAATCAAGGTACATAAAAACATTACTTACGTCATGTAAATTCTCCAATTTTTTTTAATTTTTAGCTGATTTTTTTTATATTAATAATTAATTGACATAAGTAAACTATAAGAGAGTAAGAGAGAAGTCAATATATCCTAATACATGTCTTACTCAGTCTCATGCGCGTAGATAATGCCCTCGCGCTCAAACCCACAGAGGCATTAAAATTGAATTTAGGGGATAATTGGATCTGGATCGGTCGGTCTGTCTTCTTGTAAAAGGTTTTAAAATAGTTGTCTGGTGGACATATATAAAAATGGAGCATCAGAATTTACGTGCAGTTAAGTAATTACTTATTTTGGGAGCTTTAAAGCGTCTGCAAAGCAATACGGTCGACGCGGGAAGTGTCTGGAAGTATTGGCGACATATTTTTAAGGATATTGCCTAAAATATACGTAAAAATCAGTTTGGAGTATTTACGTGAGGTAAGTAATGGTTTTATGTACCTTGATTATCAGATACCTGAAAATTGGCCGTCTAAGCAAGCTAGCACGTAGGCTAGGCATGCTTTCTTAGTACTTACTAACACTACTCAATCGTACATATTTCCTGTGTCAGAAAATACGTAACCTCTGGGGGCCCTGGGATAAAAGTAATAAGAAAACCAGAAAAGAGCTGATAACTTCCAAACGGCTGAACCAATTTTTTTGGATTATAGCTAAGAACACTCTCGATCAAGCCACCTTTCAAACAAAAAAAACTAAATTAAAATCGGTTCATTCGTTTAGGCGCTACGAGGCCACAGACAGATACACAGATACACCGATACACAGATACACAGATACACAGATACACAGATACACAGATACACAGATACACAGATACACAGATACACAGATACACAGATATACAGATACACACGTCAAACTTATAACACCCCTCTTTTTGGGTCGGGGGTTAAAAATAGAGTAGGTAAGTGAAAAGTACACAAGAGAACTAAGTCAGTACCAGTATTCAGTATACACGAAGGCTTATTTGGCGCTGGGCCAGGAGCGATTGTGGCGACTTGTGAAAATTTCAGCGATTGTAGGTAGCCTTGAGCTCGCGTACACTATTGTAAAGACTTACTAATGAAACTGTGAACAGTCTCACTTACTGCTATATATGAAAACTAGGGACCACCCGCGGCTTCGCTCGCCCAAAATACAGATCTTTATTCGAAATTTCCGAAAATTCGGTACTGCTCTATGATAAAATGTTGTATAGAAGTAGGCGTTACTTTACGGAAGTCCATGATATACAAGGAAACAAAAGATTAATTAGCAATAATCCGCCAATCAAGACAAATGTGTATGGTGCAACATGCAGCATGCGATATCGTCCACCCCCCACTGCTAATCATGCAGAAAAGCAAGCAACCAAGCGACCAATACCCGCCGCCACCACCACACAACACCAGGCTATCATCGCTGGGCCCAGCAACAAAACTATCGCAACTACACACTCGCTCCTCGTTGCTCGCCAACTCATTTCTAGTTTTTAGCTCAACTCGTCTCTCGCTATCGTCAGTTGGACAACTGCCTTACTGGCACTCATCCAAACTAACAGCTTCACCGAACAAAATGTTCTTATGCTACACAATGAGAAATATTCGCTTCGCACTCTCGACCTCTTTCCCTTGCCGCGGGTACCAAGGTTACCGAAACGTCTAGGGAAATAAAGATTTGAACTTGAAACTGTAAAGCTACGGCCACACCTCCGTGTCATGAACGCGGATTGCGGGATAGGATGCAGAAGCGTCCATGACGAAAATCTATTCGTACACACCCACATAACCGTTGTAATTTCATAAGTTCCCGCTTAGCATTAAACTAAATACCTTGATACATAAGAGCAAGCCAGGATCCTGAACCGGATGAACTATCCTATCAACTTAATCTACACAATAGTGTCCTGATGCATCCATCCCCGAGCGCTGGGACTTCGGGGTCGCGAGTGGTTGGAGTGTGGCTCTTATCCGACCCTGAGAAGACCGCAGCTTGTTTAGCTTGTTTTAGCACAAGTTGTCGTGCCTACGTCACAGGTGCATGAGGCCAGGGGATACACCCTCCAGGATGAGCCCAATAGGCACCACGCAAGAGAGGCACCGGCGCACGTTCTTTAGAGTTCCCGGAGCCTCTTATATGCGCTGAGGATGGCCACTGAGTGGATTTTGGTGGATAGAAACCCTATACAACCCTACCTCTCTCCTTAGTCAAAAAAAGATGTGCACAGCGCCATCAAGTAAATATCGTGGGAGACGACTGGCACGCAGCTGAAGTTTCCACTTCGTAGTCGCTTTAGTCGCGCAGGTTTGGACAATGCTTAAAAGTTTTGTGAGAAATCATATTGGTAAGACATTAAAGAGACAAACGGATATTACCTACGTTCCTTATGTACCTACTCAGGAATGCCCAGCCTGAAAATAGGTGCAAATAAAATTAAGACCGCAATTTTATATTCCTGGTTTTGATGACGTGAAACCGGCCACGTTAAAGTAGGTACTTTTCTAATTCATATGAAGGAATTTTCGAATCGAAATATGCATATTTACAATATGGGTAGTGATTACCACATAATAAAGATAGCTTTTTAACCCCCGACCCAAAAAGAGGGGTGTTATAAGTTTGACGTGTGTATTGGTGTATCTGTGTATCTGTCTGTGGCATCCTAGCTCCTAAACTAATGGACCGATTTAATTTAGTTTTGTTTGAAAGGTGACTTGATCGGGAGTGTTCTTAGCTATAATCCAAGAAAATCGGTTCAGCCCTTTGAAAGTTATCAGCTCTTTTCTAGTTATTATTGTAACCTTCACTTGTCGGGGTTGTTATAAATTTTTAATTTACACTTGTTTATACTGTGATATTGGTATGGATTAGTATGAATATGAATATAGATAGCTAAGATAAACAATTAAAAAAAAAGCCAGAACAATGTCTCGTCTCGCCTTACGTCTTGCTGTCAAGAGGCGGTAACAGCCCCCTAGCCAATAAATTGTCCGTATCGCCCTTCCCTGAAAACCCCCATCTTTAATTACGCGAAAATCAGGTAGCAGTCAAATTAGCCCCCCACTCCTCCTCCACCCTCAATAATCTCCCTTCCACTTGCCTCGCGGCGACTCGGCGATACACTTGGTTACTTTGGTTTGCTTTTAATTTTCCTGATTTTTTAAAGAATATAAAAAAAAACGATTACAGGATTATTACAAACACTAAAAATTAAAATATAGTCAAAGTCAAAGTAATTTATTCAAATTTAATTAAATGATGGTTTAATTATTCACAGAATATGTTATGTATTATCTAAAAGAATTAGTGTAGTTGCATAATTTAAGAAAAATTGAGTCATTAGCCGCACTAACCGTCTCCTTTTTATATTCTTTGGAACTCCTGACATTGGCACCTCATTGAAACCGAGTACTTACCAGAATATCATAATAGATAATAATAGTTAGTATTAAAAGGTAGCACTAAACAGGTAGGTTCACAGAGTAAAATATCGATGCTAATAAAGAAGTATTAAAATCAGTATCAAAGAAGAATCAAAATTTCGCCAAAACAAACATTAAACAAGTGTAAATAGACGCGTTTTACCTACCAATAAAACGCTTATTAATTTACTTACCTTACTCGATGCTTAAACAATATGAGATAGACGTCATTTGTCCCGCCTTAACGCATCTATCTCGCTCTATCATATAGCGCTGTCCCTCTCTTTCACCACCACCGCCTAGCAGTGCGAAGCGTGGCCCAAAGTGGCCGCGTTATTTTATTCATTGCGTTGAAAATCACCAGGCAGAATTCAAAGTTAAGCATCGAGTAAGGTAAGTAAATTAATAAGCGTTTTATTGGTAGGTAAAACGCGTCTATTAATTTGACTGTACCTTACTCGATGCTTAAACAATATGAGACGTGTTTGTTATCGCCTGGTGGTGGTGGTGATCTGCGCCATACAAAGATTTAACATCTTTGACGCCAATGTGACATATATATAAGACAACTGATATGTTGAGCAAATAATGCCATTTTCTTGCTAAGAAAAGAGAAAAGAAAAATTACGGGGTGTAAATCCTCATTAACAAACTATTCACATGATTGCGAATTAAGAATGAGTTTGCAAGTCGACATACAAAATAACAGAAAAGATATACGCGTGTATGTATTACATCAGGCAAACCATTATAAGCTAGGCAATAAATTTAGCAATTAAAATTATATGCGTGCCTGTATGTGTAATACTCAGTCAATAGGTAAGGCTGACCTCACAAACACTTGTAAATACATTCTTTGCATGTAAAGTCTACCTATTAATTAGACAGCATCAATATTAGGACAGTGATTAGTCATGAAAACAATTGCCATTGCAAGAGTGATTAAATATTTTAGACTCACTCTATGAGTCAATAACATAATATATACCACCAAAAACAATATAACTGGGTCAAAATACAGCTATTTCAACAACATTAGACAATTGACCCAATCGTTTCGAAAACATACTGAAATTATTACCGTCCTGCATGAAATCCTCGGACATCTGATATCTTAGATATCTATTAAGAACAATTTAATCACAATGAACAATCCTGGGTAAAAAAAAAAGTAACTTAGTACATGCACAAAAAATGCCATGGAGCGAATTTAAAATGGAAAGGTTCCTTTGTTTAAAATAACTATTTTCACTATGACCAGGAAAAATCTTCCCAGAACAGTCTAGTTTCTTTAGTTCCATGTCCTTTTCTTGGCTCATAGCTTTGCTATTTAGAAAAGTTCGTACAGTTCTCACCAGAACAGAAGAAAATTTTAATTTGAAACTCATAAATAAACAATTCATCATTGTTTAGGTATTTTCTTCATACTCTTTGTTTTATCATTCTACAAGAATTGGGATGATGCCACTGTCAAAAATAAATTATAGCAAATTAAGCTTTTGGTTCCTTGCATATCATGGACTTCCGCAAAATAACGCTTGCTTCTATAATACATGATAAAAAGTCGCTGATTTGACTAGCAGCCATCCTTCCTATTATTAGAATTAGAAGTTTATTTTAAACTAAGCATGAAAAAGCTATAAAGGAACACTCTACAACCTGCGTTGGGCGGCTGTAGCTAGGACACTTTGAACCAGACCAGGACTTGTAATGACTTATTGTTAGCCGAAATGTTGACTTCATTAATTAATGATGAAGGGATTAACGAGTTAATGCCCAGCTATGGTGATAAAACGTAGTTATTACAAACTGTCTTCTGGCACAATGCTTAGACATTCCAAGATCTATCTTGGCGCGCTCAATATTACCATGTTTTAAAGATTTTAACTTTGAAGCAAAAAAGGAACAAAAACCTTTTGGAGACGTCTCTCAACAAGCTTAAAGTTTCATAAAACGAAACTTACTGGAACTCCTATCACCATGTAAAGGATTATTTAAATGATAAGAAAGCTTAGGAATGCGTTTCTTAACAACTCCGATAGCTTGTAAAGCACTCACCCAAAATTTGACAATCGAAAAGTGACAAAGACAAGGTAGGTAAGTACTACTTTGAATAATTCTGTGACTTTGACATTTTATGACAAGAATGTTTAACTACGCTGACTTGAAGACAGTCAGCAATGCTCGTACAATTCACAAAAGATATGAAAAGAAATCGACCAAGCTCAATCATAAAAGTGGATATTTCACTGGTGAAAACAAAGAATATTCTCACAGTTTCAAATTATTGAAAGTTTTATGGTAATGTTACCCAAAAAGCCCCTATCGAGGATCAGGACATAGTTAGGGGCATGGTAAGCTGATTCGGTACGAAAATCCATTCCTTGCACAATAGTATCCGAACAAACTGTACAATAAAACTGTCTTAACCTGTTAATTTGACATCTTGGATTGGACTGAAATCGCTCCCGCGTCGGACATACCTTGCTCCTGGAACTTTTACGATCCAGACCTACACATGACTATTAAATCCAGCAACATCATAGAAGATGTCGTAGATTTTAGGATTACAGCCCACTTATAACATATACAAGGTAAGGTATTGTGTAAATGCTTCTTGTAGCATCCTTGCACACAGATCTAATTCACTCAGAATTAATAACCATGTTACAATTACGAATAACTATGAAATTAAATCACAACCCCTAAACAGATCTTAAGTTCTGATACATCAGGCTGGATCAAAGTTATTATTCGAAATATAGAAATTCGATAGATTTGAAATGAATTTTTGTCCGCTGAATTAGTTTCTGAACCAACAATTTTGAAAAATAAATGGGTTGTTTTATTTTAAAATATAACCATGAATCTTCTGCCACGAGCAGAGCATATGAAAATTTTTGTCATGTGACTTTGAACTGGAAAACGATTTTAACAGTTAACATTAAATTTTCCATGTAGGAAAGCTGTCTTGTTTAAGATTATAAATTTGCTACACCGGGCACGGCTAGGTGCAAATAAATCTAGCATTTCATTCTAAAGTCTTTCTCCGCCATACGAGTATGCGGTTAGCAAATGCTAATTCAGAGGAATGCCAAGTCTAGAAACATAGTCGGCATGACCGTTGTTTTGTTGCAAAACTGAAAATGTATTTAGACTATGATCCAGGATTGAAACGTACAAAATACTAAATAACTATTAAATGTCCCAACTTTGAAAGCATGTTTCTGAGAAGGAGCAATCTTAGCTTTAGGGGACATGACATGAACCTACATGTCAATTATCAGTGTCAAATTCATTAAAACACTTTCTGACCAACAGAGTCGGTCACATATGGAATAAATTGCCCAAGGATGTAGTTATGACAAGCTCTGTTAACCAGTTCAATAAAACATTAAACAAACATTCGGAAAACTCGAAGCACCTCTGATATAGACGAATCAGCGAAAGCTGCTTAGTCTATTATAAATAATAATAAATAATGATAATAGTAATCTGGTAGCCACGATGCCAGTTCCCAGAGAGGAGCAGATTGCGTCCTCTTCTGTCATAAGTCCATGCCAGACGAAAAAGCTGACCATGACCTTGGAAATGAGGTGATACTTTTAAATAAACTCTAACATCCTGTTGACTTTTCCATCAAATGCATTGCTCTTAGCATACACGCATTTACATCAAAAATATATTGATTGATTGAAACTTACAATAACCGGAAATTTCTCCTGGAATGCATCGGTTTGGTCCAAGGCTCGACAAGAGAAGTCTGCCCATCAAGCACGAAAACGCGATGTCCATGCAACGTTGTTTGTGAGAGAATAAGCTGCAAAAGGCATGTAGATGGAAGAAAGGAGATTCTGATACCATCATCTCAAATCCTTCGCTTCATGCAGACCAATAATATGAGGGAAGGTGCAAAAACCTGCTATTCTTCAGAAAATACAGTCTTGAGAGCCGAAATAGTGGGTCACGTGGACGCAAGCCGCCACTGTTGGCGCAAACATACACTCGCACTCGCGTACTGCAGCGGGTGTCACTCACGTACGAAGTTCGCACGCTCATGTCAGTCACTGAACAAATCTACCTGATCAGTTGATCACTTGGCAAGCTCATATAAACCACAACGATATGACAAGTATAGATTCATTAGGTTAGTTGTAAATAGTAAAAATATTATTATATAATTCAAACTATTTAACCCTTCTCATTTAGTGAAGACAGCCGTGCTCTGTAGTGAGCTGGTGGTGCATTTATCATGATAATGAATTTAGGTTAACTTATCCATTGAATTAGCGTGTAATGATAGAATTAAGTTTTCTAAATAAAAATAATAAATTGCTTTGTTGGCTTTCCTTTCATGTTATTTATAGGCACCTTTACTTGGTCAGAAGTATGGCTCCTTTAGCTTGAGAGATGTGAATAACACAATGTTATAAACTTAATACTTGCTGCAATTAGCCAGCAGCAAGAGAGCGATAGCCAATTCAAGATGATTGCATTGCTCACTGTACACACTGTAGATGTCAATTTATGGCAATAGGACTGCGATGTTCGGATGACTCCCATTAAAAATATCGGGAGCTTGTAAAAAGCGGTATGCGGTACGCTTTATGAGATATAAGAATATATTTATATTTCTATGTGTAATTTCGGAGCTTTTACTCTTCCCAATTTGTTTGTTACGTGACGCAAGTGGCCTCTGAAATTTATATCAATATATTTGCATTCGGTATCGCTTAGAACCCATACCTTCGTTAATAAGGTCATACAAAAGACCATAAAATTATTTACGTCGTGACTGAAACGAGAGCAGCTGTGCTCCTAGCAACGACTACCCTGCAAGGGCAAGTAGGCATGAACCATTACAAACAAATGCACGAGGTGTGCTGACCAGCCCGCGTAGTTCAACTGTGCCTACGAGGCGTAGCTAGATTTTTAATCGGCCAAAACATTAGGTCATAAGCCTGTACCTGTAAAATTGAGTTGACCAAGACGAACCAAAGGAGGTTTCGAAGCAAAAACAGGTATAACAGAGCGTAAACCTTAGCATAAATATCGGTGGCGCCCAAGAGCGACTGATTGATATTCCACTGAGACCATAACAATGTCATGCACACTCCCGCGAGGAGTTGCTTACTTGACTTTTACACTGCGCCTGCGAGGCGTAGTTAGCTTATTAAATGGCCCATGCACTCCCACGAGGAGGCATTTAATTTCTAAGCTGCACCTGCGAGGTGGATCTAGGTTTTTAAATGGCCTATGCACTCCCTTGAGGAGGCATTTAATTTCTAAGCTGCACCTGCGAGGTGGATCTAGGTTTTTAAAATGGCCTATGCACTCCCGCGAGGAGGCATTTAATTTCTAAGCTGCACCTGCGAGGTGGATCTAGGTTTTTTAAATGGCCTATACACTCCTGCGAGGAGGCATTTAATTTCTAAGCTGCACCTGCGAGGTGGATCTAGGTTTTTCAAATGGCCCATGCACTCCCGCGAGGAGGCATTTAATTTTTAAGCTGCGCCTGCGAGGCGGAGTAAGATTCTTAAATGACCAAAAACACTGCCATGTATACTCCCACGAAGAGCCATTCTGTTTTCCAATAATTTTTAAGCTGCGCCTGCGAGGCGGAGCTAGATTCTTAAATGGCCAAAAACACTGCCATGTATACTCCCACGAAGAGCCACTCTGTTTTCCAAAAATACGCCTGCGTGGCGAAGGTAGATTTATAAAAGGCCTTTTAACATTTCTTTGAGCCTTACACTTTCGCTTCTCTTAGGTAACTCTAATACCGTTGTTCTGAATATAACCATGAATAGAATTCAAATTCAAAATGTTTTTATTCAATTAGACTTATGCCAGTTCTTTTGAATCGTAAAAGGCATCTACCACGGATTCAGTTCATGAAAGCCGGTCAAATTATCAACATATCGTGAGAGATAATATATATTTATCGTGGTAGGTGGGTAGGCACGAAAGTTTTACATCATTTAATAAGCTATAAAATTTGTTCACTTTCAATAGGCTCGATTAATCTGAAAACTGGTACCTGAACCTTTTCCTTTCAATGTAATCAATTATGTACTTTTAATCTGCAAGAATCTAAAAGTAAATGAAAACGGAAGCACCGGTACTACCGGATACCTTTTATATTAAATCATAAATAGCATTAGTTTTTTTAACCAATAAATATTTCAACATTTCTTTCCATAGAAATGATAGCATTTAAAAATACGAATGACGTGAATGTACACGACGTTGCGCGTCGCGCTGCACATTGTTCTTACCTACCCACAAGATTAAATACTATGTACCTACATTACCAATTTGGTATTATGCTGGTTTCTATAGTTTTATTTTTATTGTATAGCTATAATTAATTAACTCAGTGCCAGGTAAAACCAACTGTGGTTTTTATGGCGCTGAATGTAACAAAAATTGCAAATGTTTCAAAAACTACCTACCTTATGAAGTAGTTTTCCGTTCACAATGAATTATTGGAAATTATATAGGATTCATTGACGGTAGCTTAATAAAATCGATATTTGACTCATGCGATGTCAAACTATCTGTTGAATCATGTATTTAAATTAACAAACTACCTCTAAGATGACATTTTCATAAATAGCCAATGAATTTAGCTATGCAGTAAAATTTTGCTTAAGAAATAAAAGTATTTCTATACTCAAACATTTACAAGAATTAAATAAATTGAAAAACTCACGTGATCTGGTTTACAACCTCTATGAAATATTGTTAAGTAATTATACTCTTGCATGAGTATTATAATACTTTATCCAATGCAGGTAATTTTTTCTCCAGAGTGCTGCATTTTAGCAAGCACAACCGTTCTCGGCGGGAAACAAAACGCCAATGAATAAAATAACGCGGCCACTTTGGGCCACGCTTCGCACTGCTAGGCGGTGGTGGTGAAAGAGAGGGACAGCGCTATATGATAGAGCGAGATAGATGCGTTAAGGCGGGACAAATGACGTCTATCTCATATTGTTTAAGCATCGAGTAAGGTACAGTCAAATTAATTACAAATTTTCAACACCCCCGAGCCGACCAGTGAAGGTTACAGTAACTAGAAAAGAGCTGATAAATTTCAAACAGCTGAACCGATTTTCTTGGACTATTCCGCGCCTACGATCCAAAGTATCTGAGTTTTCCAAAACATCATTTTCAAATAAATAATTATGTATATCTAGGCAACGTCCATCTTGACAGCTGGACATTTGTCAATTGACACTTGAATATTATGAACCTAAGGGTTATCTAACCTTCTTTTCTACAAGAAAACTAGAAAAGAGCTGATACCATTTAAACGGCTGAACCAATTTTTTTGGATTATAGCTAAGAACACTCTCGATCAAGCCACCTTTCAAACAAAAAAAACTAAACTAAAATCGGTTCATTCGTTTAGGCGCTACGATGCCACAGACAGATACACAGATACACAGACACACAGATACACACGTCAAACTTATAACACCCCTCTTTTTGGGTCGGGGGTTAAAAATACGCGACGAATTGAAAATCTCATCCTTTTTTAAAGTCGGTTAGAAAATACATAGCTAATTAGGCACTAAAGATTTAAGAATTTGCCGAAATAAAGTGGCTATAAAGATATAAAATATTTTATTTATTTTTGAATTGATATTCCAATTGGCGAAAATCGTTAATTTTAATTCGGAAGCCGCCGCCGCTATCTTCAAAACTCAATTACCGTGACGTCCCCAAAAAGCGAAATTCATCTACGGACGAAATGGAATTCACTAAAAAAACCGGCCAAGTGCGGGTCAGACTCGCACTCAAAGGGTTCCGTAAGTATCATCTTATCATTCCACGACCTTCTCGGTGCAGTGGTGAGCGCTGTGGTCTTATAAGTGGGTGGGGAGGTCCTGGGTTTGGTTCTCGGCAATGACAATTTGGAAATTTATAGCGTCTTAATTTTCTCTGGTTTGACCTGGTGGGAGGCTTCTGCTGTGGCTAATTGACCCTACCAGCAAAGCCGTACGCCTTCCAAACTAGCCCGCTTTCATCTTAGAGTGCTTTATCGCTTACTACCAAGTAAGATGGCAGTCAAGGGCTAATTTGTGGACAGAAAAAAAACCATAGCAAAAGTGCACTATGTACTTTTGCCGGCAATAGAAATGCATACTCTGAAAATTTCAATTCTCTATGTTCTCTAGTTCAGAGAGATACCTACTTACCTATAGCCCGCTGATAGACAGACAGACGGACAGACGCACGGACGGACAGAGACAGACGGACGGACAGCGAAGGCTTAGTAATAGGGCACCCCGCACCCTTCGCACCTTTGGTATCCTTCGGGTAAAGAACCCTAAAAATTCCCGCCAAAGTAAACTCGGTCGGCTTATTTCGGACTTTTCCTTAATTTGATTCTGTGTAAACATACCTTTGCCAAGGTTATCAACGTTTTGGATTCAACATTTTAATTTTAGAAAAAGCATTTTTTGGCTTTTTTAGGCGTAAAAGGTTTCTAGGAAAAAATATAATCATGTTACTACTAAATTATAAATTTTCATTTTTATTTATTGTGATTTAAAATAAATAAATAAACGATAATTAAATGTAGTTTTGTGGAGTTTAGCGGAGCGTCGATATCGCTGTCAATGGTCTACTTTTGGTTCCAACGGGATCGATTTTCCTCTTATACATATATAATAGTAGCGACCCGCCCCGGCTTCGCGCGGGTAGTTTACTGCAATTTTCGTAAGGATCTCTAATTTTGTCAAAAAATGTTGTGCCTATGTCACTCAGGAATAATGTAGCTTTCTACTGGTGAAAGAATTTTAAAATCGGTTCAGTAATTCCACAGATTATTTCCTTGAAACAAAATTACAAACTTTACCTCTTTATCATATTAGTATTGATTTAGATGGATGGATGGATGGACAGCCCTTTTGTTTACGAAAAGAAATTAAATATCACAAAGTAATATCTATGTACAGTAAGCAACAAACCTAGATTTGAACCCGCCAATACAAGCGACTATGGACGGATGCAAACCCATCTTTGTTGCTGACTGTACAATGTTCATGGGGACGTAATAAAGTAGCCAGCGTCCTTTGATATACAGACGTACGTACACTCGTCAGTGATGCGAACCATATTAGATATAACTATTATTCTCTGATATGTTCACAGAATAAGGTCAGATTTTATTTCGAGCGAGGATCCTTGCCCTTCATTCAAAAAGTAACATAGCTATTCTTCTTGATGGGGACAAAACATACGTGTATGGTTTCTATGTCACTGTATTGGACCAGATGGTCCATAAAAAATCGTAAACTAGGCTTGCGCTTTACAATAACTGACTGATGGAAAGTAATAATGATATTTAGTTTCAGACACTCTTAATTTGGTTTTCATCGAAGAAAGATCCTAGTCACACAACAAAAAGAATACGACTCTTCTTTGTGATGGGAACAAGCTAGGTGTATAGTCTGTTTCTTTTTGTCATTCTAATAGACCGTTTTTAACCCCCGACCCAAAAAGAGGGGTGTCATAAGTTTGACGTGTGTATCTGTCTGTGGCATCGTAGCTCCTAAACGAATGAACCGATTTTAATTTAGTTTTCTTTTGTTTGAAAGGTGGCTTGATCGAGAGTGTTCTTAGCTATAATCGAAGAAAATCGGTTCAGTCGTTGAAAGTCGTTTGAAAGTTATCAGCTCTTTTCTAGTTACTGTAACCTTCACTTGCCGGGGGCGTTATAAATATTTAATTACAGTTGTGGTACATAAAATTATAGTAAAATAGAATAGTTTCCGCTTTACAACGATCTTTGATCCTCCTTCTCATCGGTCTTCCTTCTTTCTCTATGTCTACTCTCAAACATGTCACTCGGTCGCCTACAACGGCTGGCTGGACAAAGGCTAATCCAATATCGGACCTGTAATTGGGCTGAGGTATCGAGCTCTGTATCGAATCCTAATAATGTCGTGTCATTTCACTGTATTGGAAATATTAGGACTTGTAATAGATCTGTACTACCTATATCTGCGTAGGACTCCTCATTATTGAGGGTCGTAACCCCTTCGAATAATGGTAGGTTGAGGTTTTTTGAAATAATTTTGCATTCGATTTTTAGGTTTAATGATATAATTTATTAGATCTAAATAATGATGAAAAGAACTGAAAAAAAATTAAAAAGTTTTAAAGGTATAGGCTTATAATATTAATATGCGTAGCTTATAGAGCTCCCCAAAGCAAAATAAAGGCCAAAGGGCGACAAAAGACGGTCACCCATCCATGCACCAACTTGGGTCAACATTGCTTAACTACTTAGCTGAGTTGTCAAAAATAAAACCATCAGAAATCAAAAATAACATTTTTACTGCACCACTTAACCATCAACAAAATCTGTACGGAGTGAACACCCAGAAAATTCTCAACCAGTAAGTAAATATTGCCCGATAATACCGGAAGATCTATTTACGTTATCATCGTTGCTTACTCATTACCGGAACATCCTATATCTACACTTCCTAAACTCTAATTATGTACATAGGAATCTCAACTTAAATGGCGTTTAGAATAAGGATAAAAATTGCTTGTAATGTAAGGGGCTTATAGTATCTGAATGGACACTGTGCCACCGGTGTATTTCTTACGCGTCGCCAGAGGTAGTAAAACGATTGGACTTTATTAGTTGTGTCCATAAACGGGCCAGGGGTCGTAAACCTGCTTCGTACGGGACATACAATGTTTTTAATACTGTGAATTAGATTTAAGTTACAGGCGACCACTTCTAGGATAAGGAATATTTCCAAAATTACATTATTTTTTACGAAATTAAGACCAAAATCGTAGCTAGCAACCGGAATTCAAAAATTTGAATAGTTTAATTTTATCAAAGAAACTTATAAATTAAATCGAACTTTTTAGTAATCTAGTGATGAAAGAATAACACCTGTTAAAAAAAAAATTTGCGCTTAGATATATTGTGAAAATAAACGTAATTTCGAATAATAAATAGTATTTTGACTGAGCATATTTTGTGCATATTTCGCCTATTTTTGATGCATATTTGCACACATATTTTGTGAAAATATCAGCTTTCTCGTGTATATTTGTAACTGAGCCAATTTATACTGTAAGCTTATTTAAATCAGGTAAGTTTAACAACATAATGTTTGTGATTTTGTCGTACGCACACTTTTCTGCGAATCAATCAGCAATCTATTAATACATTATTTATAGACATTTAACAAAAATACTTGAAATCTGTTGAAGATGATACCTGCGACTCTGTATGCGTCAATATAGGTTTTGTAACCCCACGGGAACTCTTCGATTTTCCGGGATAAAACGTGGACTATGTGTCAAGTCAGTGTGTAAGCTATCTCCAGCCAAATCCGTCCTGTAGTTTTTGTGTGAAAGAGTAACAAACATTCCTACGTTCATACACACACACACACATACACAAACTATTTCAGAAAACTTATCACTTGGACCACACAGATTCCCGCTCCAGACCTGCAGTCTATCGCAATTAATACAAATAACCCTAGACTTTGTTGCACCGCCATAAAGATGATAATACATTGTAGCCACTACGCTGTAGGTACTTGAAGTATCGTTTCCTGTACAGTGTATATTTTGTTAATAAATCACCAAATTTTTCTTATCGCCGCGTTACATCCGGTGCACTTAGATACTTACCTACTTTCTTCTACACAGGAAATGGAAAGACTTACATCATAGAATACAACATAGCATGTTTACACCAAATGCAAATGCAGAATAGTCTGTGACTTTTTTATATAAAAATAGCGAGCAAACGAGCAGGCGGGTCACCTAGTGTTAAGTGACTGCCGCCGCCCATGAACATTTGCAGCACCAGAGGAACCGCACATGAGTTGCCAGCCTTTCAGGAATTTGTTGATTCGACGCATCCCTTGAATAACCCCATGTTGTAATCTAGTGGGAACACCGCCAAAGGGAGTTGGTTCCATAGTTTTGTGCTATAGGACAATACTACCTGCAAAATTTCATGATTCTAAGTCAACGGGAAGCTTTTGATTCCATCATTTGACAATCAGAAAGAGTGCAAAAGTATCCAGTTTGAATAAATGATTTGACTTTTTTTACTGACGGGTCTTGACAGACACGACAGACATACGGCCAGACAGACAACGAAGTGATCCTATAAGGGTTTCTCTAAAAACTGCAATAAAATCGTGTAAAACAGAGCACGTGCTCTCGGACTATTCAAAAGCTCCGGCGTGCTGAAAAGCGAATCAAAAATTCGGATGAGAGGATTTGCCAAAAGCAGATATTCCCAAAAAAGTGGGTTCTTTGGCATTTCGCATTTTCACAAAGAGATTCCCTGAAAACGGGTTTCAAGGACATAGAGCTGCACGTCTGGGAGCAGACACAGATACCAAAACGAACGAAATTTCGATCAAAATAGCAAAACATTATAAAGGAAAACACTGTGCGAAATCCCAACTTCCTAACTTCAAGTTTTGGCTGGGAGTTGATGAGTCATTCACCCAGGACTTTTCTTTATAATTATTAATCATCATCATCAGTCATCGCCACATCACACGTGAATAAAAAATAAATACGATAATTATCACTTAAGAAAGTAACCTTCCTTCACTATGATAATACCTCTTGCACCTTGAACAATGCTGTTATTTTGTGTACATTGTAAAACATTGTTATGACTTAACTATAACTTTAGAAAAATCTGAAACTAAATCATCTCCGATTTAATCTTGAATTTCGATTAACTCCCCCAAAAATATATAGGTTCTTTATTTTGTACAGTTAACTGACTTTTAATACTATTTAACTTTTGACCAAAAGGTCTAGTACTTTGGTAGATGAGGTCATTGTGTATAGCACCTCCCATTTCAGGGGAGGTTTTGCTCTTTGTTCAAGGGTATTAAGATTTACATTTTGCGAGTTAATTATTAAAGAGGGCTTAACCGCTGCGTTCCCTCCCGCTAATCTTTCGCGTTACTACGAGCCCCGGAATGACAAATGCGACCGTAACTGAATTTACACGAATATTTTTGTATCAAAGACTAAAGAGCGAAGTTATTATACTCGTAGCACGATCCATACAAACGTAGTTTGAGTCTCATGTGAATAGCTTCTTGAACTCAAAGAAATATAGTAGACAAGTTATAGAAACCTGTTTTTTTACGGCATTTTACGGCATTGCAGCGTGTATTATTCATATAATCATCAAATAATTATAATGGATGTCTTTCTTTTGCTCTATTGTATGAACCCCTTTGCTCTTTATTTATGCAACTCAAAAGTATATAGTCTTTATTACAAATTCATAATTAACTTAAATTTTAGGTAGGTTGGTGCTTGGTTTTGATACTAGGTACCTAATTAAAACTTTATAACGATATAACTCAAAGTTTAAAAAACCCACGACACAAATACCTCTATAAGAAAGCTAGAAAAGAGCTGATAAGTGATAACTTTCAAACGGCTGAACCGAGCAATATTTGCGGAGGTTCGCGTGGATGATTTCTACGCGATATCATGCGCAAGCGTGCCGCGTCCATGATGTGCAGGCCAATGAGAAGTACCAACACTCTTCTCAGAGCATTGGCCATGAAACTGGATGTGATGGGGTGGTGCGCTAAGCGCTAGGAGACTACCTCGGTTAATATTAAATGTTAGGATTTAAACCCTAGTTTTAATTTAGTAGGATTAATTGTTAAGTTAAGCTAGAGATAAGTACTAACATAGGTTAAGTGATTGTTGTTGTACTAAAACATAATTATGGGCTACTAGCTGATGCCCGCGACTTCGTTCGTGTGGATGTAGGTTTTTTAAGAATCCCGTGGGAACTCTTTGATTTTCCGAGATAAAAAGTTGCCTATGTGCTAATACAGGGTATAATCTATCTCCATTCTAAATTTCAGCCCTATCCGTCCAGTAGTTTTTGCGTGAAGGAGTAACAAACATAAACACACACACACACACACATACACACAAACTTTCGCCTTTATAATATTAGTGTGAATTAGTGTGATGGGTACAAACTACAAAGGTTGAAAGCTAAATCAAGGTCATTACACTAGAGCGTATAAAAACACTAAACGCATTATAATCGACCGTCCATCTGACACACGCACCAGCAATGATAAAAAGCGAGCGACGACAAAGAAATGTAACATTGCTTTTACACGAGACGACAAATCGCATGTAATAGTAAAATATCGTATGCATATCGTATCGTTTAGTTGTAATCGCTCAAAACTATTGTGGATTCCGCACCTCATAGTAGTAGAAAAAAAGTTTATCGTTAGTAATTGTTCATCTGGCAAAGTTATTTTCCTCTTAAACGGTATAATATTTCAAAATATCAAATGAAGTATAATAATATTATAGTTTAATATTACTTTTTAAGGGTTTGTAATCTTCTCTTACTGCAGAGTATGTAGTAAAAGAAGGAACCGTGATACTTTCGTAATAAAGACATACTTATTTAAATATTTAAAAAGAAATCCGGATAGGTACTTACTCCCTGAAAATTAAAAGCTTGAAATAATGCCAGGTTAAAAAGGTATTTCCAAACCATTGAGGTTTCTTTGACAGTTTTGGAAAAAGAAACTATTGTTAGGTAATATTGACCGCCAAAATTTTGAAATGACTAGGGAACCCTAACTTAGGTACGTGTTCTGAGTTCCGACACGAAATTGGCGATTGTTTTTTGGTCTCACGTTACACAAAACCCAGTTGTATCGTTGCCTCCGATATATGAAAACTTAGGGATACCATCAAAGTTATTACGGCAAATTTCGTTTTGTTGTTAATTTTAAAAATATCGCGTCGTAAGTAAAAAATGTTCATCAGTCACACAAAGTGTAATCTAAAGCAGTGAATCATGTGTTAAGATGGGCAATTTGCGGCAAATTGTCTCAGCCGGCCGTAAATAAGCACTGACTACCACTGTTAGTGCCAAAGATAACCTACTTGGAACACTTCACATTTTATAACAAAAGGCCTAAGAATTATCACTAAGTACGAGTAACTATCTGAACAATATTATCTTTGGCTTAAGACCTTCCGAATAAGTGGTAGATGCTTTTGACGATTCAAAATTTACATTTTTTTTATTTTTTTTTTTATTTTTTACATTTGATTTGAAAAAATCAACGAATTCAACGAAGAGTTCCGTACCGTCGGACTCGTACATGAAGGGTTTCGTACCATCGTACAATTTTTTTATTTTTTTTATTTAATGGCGGCCATTTTGGTCGCGCAGGTTTGGATGATGCTTTTACCATCATTGCAATGAATCAAGCTTTTTTTTTTAAATTTATTTAATCAAAATAATTTAACAAGGATCTATATTATAGCTCGCCAAACTGGTGTGCCAGTTTGTTGGCGAGGTGGCGCTCTTATTTTAACTTACATAACTAACTTATCCATACACCTTAATCTATACTTATAATAAACTGTACTACGAGTAAATATTTATTTAATCTAGGCCAGTGTTCACGTTTCAGCGCCTTAAGTGAGGACGAAGGGAAAAAATACAAAGGTAATTATTACAAAAAATTATAGACATAATTTTAGGTAATACAAATATCCGTCCTGATAACAGATTTTTAATTATTAACGTAATTAACGAGGCACGGACGTATTAACTCTGAACCTATTACATCAGCACGTCAATAATTCGTTATTATGATAATGGTATTCGATAGGCCATTATAACCCCTACCGGTGACCGTTTTCCATTGGACGACGTCAAATTGAGCCGGATATCGGCTCAGTGTGCTAAGTATAAAACATCTCACCTATCACACTTCACACTAATATCCCACTATCACACTTCACACTTCACACTAATGTTATAAAGGCGAAAGTTTGTGTGTGTGTGTGTGTGTGTGTGTATGTTTGTTACTCCTTCACGCAAAAACCACTGGACGGATTTAGCTGAAATTCGGAATGGACATAGATAATATCCTGGATTAGCACATAGGCTACTTTTTATCCCGGAAAACCAAAGAGTTCCCACGGGATTTCGAAAAACCTAAATCCACGCGGTCAAAGTCGCGGGCGTCAGCTAGTCATCAATATTATCAACCGATAGACGCCCACTGTTGGACTGTATCTTGTAGGGACTTCCACACGCCACGGTCTTGCGCCGCCTGAATCCATCGGCTCCCTGCAACTAAAGTCTGCCCATCTAATTAATGGTGGGTCTTCCAACGCTGTACTTTCCACTGCAAGGTCGCTATTCTAGCACCTTGTATTCTAGCACCTTGTGTTCTAGCACCTTGTATTCTAGCACCTTGTGTTCTAGCACCTTGTATTCTAGCACCTTGTATTCTAGCACCTTGTGTTCTAGCACCTTGTATTCTAGCACCTTGTATTCTAGCACCTTGTATTCTAGCACCTTGTATTCTAGCACCTTGTGTTCTAGCACCTTGTATTCTAGCACCTTGTATTCTAGCACCTTGTATTCTAGCACCATGTATTCTAGCACCTTGTATTCTAGCACCTTGTGTTCTAGCACCTTGTATTCTAGCACCTTGTATTCTAGCACCTTGTATTCTAGCACCTTGTGTTCTAGCACCTTGTGTTCTAGCACCTTGTATTCTAGCACCTTGTATTCTAGCACCTTGTGTTCTAGCACCTTGTATTCTAGCACCTTGTATTCTAGCACCTTGTATTCTAGCACCTTGTATTCTAGCACCTTGTATTCTAGCACCTTGTATTCTAGCACCTTGTGTTCTAGCACCTTGTATTCTAGCACCTTGTATTCTAGCACCTTGTATTCTAGCACCTTGTATTCTAGCAACGTCTATCGGTTTATCGTTTACTCTGGTTTCTGATCTAACTCTATGTTGATGGTATTCCAAAGGGTACATCAATTTTTTTTTAACTCACGCTTTTTATGTCCGGGAGGTACTCTGACAATTTACTTATTTTCAAAATATAAACGTGCCTTTGTGAAGCGGTAAAAACTGTACTTTACTTTAAAGTATTACAATTTTAACTACATTAAACTTTACTGTTTCAAGGGTCAACATATTCCCCACAAATGTGCCTTTACCACTAATTTCGGCAATATCGAATCCTCGTGCCTGAATCCATTGGAAACGTGCAGACAAAATAATTGAATAATTCATAAAACATGACACCATTTGACGGGACATGTCTGTCCCAACATGGCGCCCGTTTACACAATCTGCGAAAACCACGCTCTGAAATTGGGCATTAAGACTCACATACTGCACTACTACAAAGTACATATTAATGTCCTTCTGACCGAATTTCGGCCACGGTGGCCATTCTCCGTGGAGATTAGCCAACTGAACGGGAGATGTTATAGTGCTCGAGTGTGTGCGCACACTCAGGTGCACTCTCTGTTCCCTCACTCTCATAGCCCGATGGGACGAATAGCAAGGAGCCGCTGGATTTATTCGTCGTAAAACTGTGGCATTGGATGTCCAGCAGTGGACGTCTATTGGTTGAAAATTGGTTGAAAAAGAATTTTGAACTATAAATTGGACTATTTCGAGTTTAGAAAATCAGTGGCATTATTAATTAGATTATATTAGATATTGATATTAGCGACATTAGTGGATATTGAAAGCATCCACGTGTATTTGGAAATAAAATGTCGGCCTTTTAAAATCTAGGTTATCTCGACAATTATTATTATACAAATTGCATCGCTAGCTGAGGCACATTTAAATTAAAAATGAGAATACAAAACATTTTTATTTTTACCACTTCTTCCGTTTTATAGAGCGCAAACGCATTTGTGACTACAAATTTCAAAGCAAAAACATTTAAAAGCGTGGATATAAAAATCCGCAATCAACTTACATCAGCGACAAAAACAAAAAGAAAATTAAAAGCGTGGATGTGAAAAATCTGCGATAAACCTACTTCCGCAACCAAAAAAGGCTACATAAAGTTACCAAGTTTATTTATTATGCACATTTTGTAAAAAACCACACAAATATTTTATCTAAGATTTTCCGTTGTAATCAATTTGAAAACCCTTGTCATATTAAGAGGAGACCCGTGCTCTGTAGTGAGCCGAGAATGGGTTGATCATGATGATGATGACTCAATTTTTTAAATATATAAAATGAAAAGCTGACTGACTGATCTATCAACGCACAGCTCAAACTACTGAAATACTGAAAAGCATGCAGATAGTTATTATGACGTAGCCATCCGCTAAGAAAGGATTTTTGAAAAAACCCCTAAAAGGGTAAAATAGGGGGTGTGGATTCTGTGCGGACGAAGTCACGGGCATAAGCTGGTATAATATAAACTTACCGCTTGTATGAAGAAGTCTTTGTGCAGGACGCTGACGATGCCAAAGTTGGTGAACTTGAAGACTCTATCCATGATCCACATGAGGTTGGCCAGCACGCCAGGCCGCGGGTTCCAGGCTGCCATCAGCATGGGCACGTCTGCCGTGCTCTGGTGGTTTGCCAGGACCAGCGTGCGCCGGTTGCTGCAAGCTGCTGGCTCGTCGCCAGTCTCGATTACTGCGGGCAAACAGGATGGCTATAAAAGGCAGAACAGAATATGCTGCTGTAAGGATTTGGTCACAGCACTCACAGCTTCACTTTACTCCACATGTGGTCAAATCAGAATTCATTACTCTCTAATTTTGAAGAAAAGAAAAAGACAAAACGTTTATTTTTGGGTTTATTGTGGGATAGTGTTTTGGAAACCAAGAATATAAACATTATGAAACCGGCAGGATTTGAACTTGCGCCTGTCTACCTTGCACGATACTCAAGAGAGACGTAAGTTTTAATCCGGTCGGTTTCGTAATATTTTGTGAGTCTTTGAAATATAGAAACCTTAATATTATACTCAGGCAAAACATTATCATAAAAATTCTAAATGATTTGGAATCCTCATTGTTGAGGATCGTTATCACTTTTCATACCCAAGCATGTTACAGCTCAGATACCGGTTCAAAAGTAAGGAGAATATTAATGCCTGGAAGGTAATAAATAGGACCTAGAAGGTTTTTTACAGGGAAAATAATATCATCGAGTTTTCCAGCCAACAATTCTCACCGATACAGTTCTAAGTTATCAAAAATTCCGCCTCTCCTTTAGATAAAGATCCAAATTTCCTTAATAACCTTTTCCATTATATGTATTAATATATGAACATATTCATTCATCTATTATCCTGATGATTGGCCGATACGTAGTATGATTTATCGCTCAGTATACCAAATCATGCATGGATTGCTTCTCCCATACCTCCCTGTGCTTAATGGCTTTGGAATTGGGTTTATTGACTTGTATACGCAATTGCTTTGCCATTCGAATTGCGATTGATCTCATGGTTGCAGTATCACCCGCAGGCGTTTAACTTGAAAATTGGGTGCACTCACATTTCGCTTTATTTTTAACCCGCGACGCAAATGAGGGGTGTTATAAGTTTGACCGCTTTGAATGATTTTGTATTTTTTTTTTAAATTATACAACAATCACACCTGATGGAAAGTGATGATGTGGCCTAAGATAGGACGTGTTTATCTAGATTCTAGAAGATGTCTAATCACCCTTGTTTTAAAGATACCTGGATTATAATTATTTTATGAACACAGATATTCAACCTTTAGCCATGCGAAAGATGGCGCAAAACTTAGGTACACTTTGACACGGGTTTTTTTAAGAATTGAATATTTTTGCTAAAGAAACAAACTTTTGCACTTTAATGCATAGGATTTCCTTCAGTAAATAATATATGTACCTATGACTGTATGTCCATTTAAATGCACACGACATCGCAACACGAATCGGTCAGCGTGACGGACTCAAGGGTGGCTGTTTGCACAAGGCGGCAAATACGGAACCCGGCGAAATATTTATTTACCGACGGAGTTTATATGCGACGCTGTTTGTGGAACGTGACAAGAAACAAACGGATGGATTTTGGTACTTTCCGAAGATCTCTGAAGATACGATATTAGGTGCAGACATCTCGATTACTATTTATTAGATTCCTGTTATTAAGAGGGGTCTCTCCGTCATTAGAGTAGTACGTAGTTCCAATTTCATTTGAATATTAAGCAACCAAAGTCCATGAAATTTTGCAGACATATTCTAGAAACTAATATCTATGTCTGTGGTTTTCCAGATTTCTGTTAAAATATTCGGTTTCAAAGTTACGCGGTCTTAAAAATTTACATACAAATCTTTGAGCCCCTGTAATTTTAAAACTACATATTTTTAGAAAAATCTAAAACACCACAGACACAGATATTAGTTTCTAAAATATGTCTGCAAAATTAAATGGACTTTGGTTGCTTAATATTCAAATGAAATTGGAACTACGATTGTATGAAGCGAGTGACGGAGCAGCCCTGTTAATGAACTTGTTCATCTGCACTGACTTTGCTCGGGAAGAAATGTTTCAAACAAAGCAATATTTAAACAGACTTTCGTATTCATAATATGGATGAATTTTAAGACAAGTTTAAGATCATTACTACCCGAATTATAAATGCGAAAGTGTGTTTGTTTGTTGGTTTGTCTTTCAATCACGTCGCTACGGAGTAACGGATGACGTGATTTTTTAACCCCCGACCCAAAAAGGTGGGTGCTATAAGTTTGACGTGTGTATCTGTGTATCTGTCTGTGGCATCGTAGCTCCTAAACGAATGGACCGATTTTAATTTAGTTTGGAAGGTGGCTGGATCGAGAATGTTCTTAGCTATAATCGATGAAAATTGGTTCAGCCGTCTGAAAATTATCAGTTCTTTTCTAATTTTCTTATAGAGGTTTTTGTGTCGGGGGTTTTTTAAATTTTAAGTTATTGCGTGGGTAAGGGTATAGTAAAAGATCTGAAGAGCGACTTAGGTTACTTTCAGCCCGGAAAATAAAACAGTTCCCACGGGATTTATGAACCTAAATCCACGCGAACGAAGTCGCGGGAATCAGCTAGTATTTCATAATATTAGAGTCATGCGAGGGTATAAACCACACGAGTAGATATATAAATGCTGTGTAGGAGTCAA
Source organism: Maniola jurtina (assembly GCF_905333055.1). NCBI lineage: Eukaryota > Metazoa > Arthropoda > Insecta > Lepidoptera > Nymphalidae > Maniola > Maniola jurtina. The sequence continues at coordinate 12,763,313 of NC_060044.1, forward strand.
TACTTTGCCGCATTCCGTGTTTGCTTCGCTATGCAAACTAAGGTCCTTTGAGTCGGCCAATATCAACGTTGAACTAAGGGTCCTTGTGTACTTTAAAAAAATGCATGGCAGCCATTTTAAATTCTAATAATTATTAGTACCTAGTTAAAGCAGCAATAGATATGCGCACTGTGAAAATTTCAACTCTCTATCAGAGCGCAGACAGACAGGCAGACGAGACGGACAGCGGAGGCTTAGTAACAGATTCTCATTGGCACACTTCGGGTACAGAACCCAAAAATTAATTCGGTGATAAAGCACAAAAAGGTGTTTTTTGAAAACTCAACACATATAATTTAAAAATTACAATTTGAAAAACCCCCGACAAAAACCTCTATAAGAAAACTAGAAAAGAGCTGATAACTTTCGAACGGCTGAACCGATTTTCTTCGATTATAGCTAAGAAAACTCTCGATCAAGTCACCTTTCTAACAAAAAAAAAAACTAAATTAAGATCGGTTCATTCGTTTAGGAGCTGCGATGCCAGACAGATACACAGATACACATGTCAAACTTATTGTTATAAGTTTGACATGTGTATCCCCTCTTTTTGGGTCGGGGGTTAAAAATAGGGTGACAAGTCATTAGAATTTCAATAAACTCTCGCCGAAATAAAAAATCACATCATTACCATCACAAAAACAATTCAATGCATTTTATTCTACTTAAAATAAATAATGGAGTAGTATTAAGAAGGGTCTCACCGTCACTCACTCCATACATACGTAGTATGGCTCTCATTTGAATACTAACCTATCAAACTCAATGAAATTTTGTAGATCGGTACGTTACAGAATTTAATATTCATTTGTGGTTTTCCAGATTTCCGTTGAAAACTCACTTTCAAAGTTACACGGTCTCAAGAATCTAAATATGTATATAAAAGGAAAAGCTGACTGACTGACTGACTGACTGGTCTATCAACGCACTGCTCTAACTCCTGGATCAATCGGGCTGAAATTCGGCATGCAGATAGCTATTATGACGTAGACATCCGCTCATACAGGATTTTTGAAAATTCAAACCCTAAGGGGGTAAAATAGGAGGTAGTGGACCTTACAAACAAATTGGAAATTGAAATTGAGTAGTCCACGCGATTTCTTCCGCTTTATTACTAAAAACTAGTTATTTTTACGGAAACCTGGAAAACCATAGAGTATTATTTTCTAGGACATATTAATAATTACATTGAGAGATTCAAATGAGAACCAAACTACGTTTGTATGGGACGAGTGATGGAGAGACTACCGCCGTTAAGATTCAAATTTCAGTCTATCTGCTTAACGCCCCCGCGTCTGCCTAAATAAATAATTTCAGCCCTCCATCACTAGCGAGTAGCGACGGAAACCGTAACGGAAATGATTAACATTTTTATGAAATTGTTACGTGGCGTCACAGTTTAAAAATCGCTAGAAATATTCTAAATCAGGACTGCGTACCGCATTACTTAATATTAATGAGATGGTGAGGCTCGCAATTTAATTCGGAATATTTCTACCTATTTACTTATTGGGTCTCAAATCTCAAACACAGAGTTCTCAATGGGCGTAAAAGTGGAACATTTTCATGAAGTTGTAGAGACGACTCAGCTTCTACTCTCTATGTATGCGATCACATAAACTACCCATATTATTAACTAACTAACTGGACTGCACAAATTTCAACCCCCTTAGAGGTTTAATTTTCAAAAATCCTTTCTTAGTTGATGTCTACGTCATAATAGCTATCTGTATGGCTTTCAGCCCGATCCGTCCAGTAGTTTGAGCAGTGTGTTGATAGATCAGTCAGTCAATCAGTCAGACAGCTTTTCTTTTCATCTATTTATATATAAAAATGTGTTTGTACGTTGGTCCGTCCCGAGCAACGTATCGACATGATTTTTTTGAAGGGATATAGGTAACTAGCCGATGCCCGCGACTTCGCCCGCGTGGATTTAGCTTTTTCGAAATTCCGTGGGAACTCTTTGATTTTCCGGGATAAAAAGTAGCCTATGTGCTAATCCAGGATATTATCTATCTTCATTCCAAATTTCAGCCAAATCCGTCCCATAGTTTTTGCGTGAAGAAGTAACAAACATACACACACACACACACACACACACACATACAAACTTTCGCCTTTATAATATTAGTGTGAAGATCTGAGAGTGACACAACCACATATATTATGTTGGAAAATGAAAGAGTTCCCAAGGGATTTTTGAAAAACATGAATCCACGCGGAAGAGGTCGTGGACATCATGTAGTATGAAAATAAAATGGAAAAATGTGACTCAAAACAATATAAATATCTACGTGCTAGTATTTAACACAGATAGAAGCAGGTTTTAATATCTTCCCCTTTGTAACACGGAGCCCGTCTTCAGCCGCGTATTGTAATTACAAAGACAGACCTGAGCGCACTGAGACAAAAGTTTATTAAAATCTTACTAATTAAAAATTCCTTAGTTTCCTTTTTAGGAAAAATTTTAATCTGTAAATTTTCTTGGTATATTGGTATGAAAATTACTCAACTCAAAGGTCAAGACAAAGTTTAAGTGAATAAAAAAGTTTTTTTCCTTTTGAGCTACGGAACCCTAAAAAGCAATATTTCTAAGCCACGTTTATTATTATTCTATCTCGTGGCCCAGATTTCTGTTTTTCTCGGACTTTGTCGCTTTTCAAAAAGCCTCTCTTCCAAAAAAATGTCGTCCACCGTAGGCGCTGATACCCCGGAATCCTCTCGAGAAGAATCAAGGCTTACAATACTTTAAATAAATAAAATACACGAAATCCGGTGTAAAACCCGAGACGATGAGACGCTGAATTTTAATAGAAACAAAATTAGCTGAGGTAACCTTATCCACGTTTTTCTTTCGTCGCTGCAAACGTGCGACTTTAGCTAGACAACGTAATAGATAGGTTTTTATTTATTCAGATACAAGTTAGCCCTTGCCTGCAATCTCACCTGGTGGTAAGTGATGAAGCAGTCTAAGATGTAAGTGGACTAACTTGTCCGCTTCCATCTTAGACTGCATCATCACTTACCACCAGGTGAGATCGCAGACAAGAGTAAACTTGTAATGAAATAAAAAGAGAATCTTTCTTAAAAAAGAGTATATCTTGGTTTCTAAAGGGCATCGTATTGAAAGGCTAAATCGCTTGGTAGCACAGTTTTTCGGGTATGGTGGTAATTAGTCACGGCTGCAGCCTCCCACCAGATCAAAAAAAGATAAGTGGGTCTTAGAAAGTTTAGTGGCAATCGTTTAGATTTTCAGTCGTGCCTGATGTCTGCGGAGGCCTTTAAATCCAAGAGAAATGCAACCTTTAATTACTTAAGCAAACTCCTTTGAGATACTTAATTACAGTATCGTATCAACTTCTGTAATTTGTTACTAAAAGATGAAATTAATCCTCCAGGAGTCTTGTTTTGTTTGTAATTAAAGGAGGTATTCTGATACTTTTCTCCCTAAATTGCGATGAATGATATTTCATCTGACCTTTTCATAAACTATACTTACCTACATATTTACCACTAATTAGACAGGTTAATGACCAATATTTCATCTATTCAAACTTTCTACGAAGAATTCTAGTAGTTTTTCGCGACATGGTCCGCTTGAATTTACTAACAGGTTTTACAAGTGTAAATTAAAAATTTATAATACCCCCGACAAGTGAAGGTTATAGTAGTAACTAGAAAAGAGCTGATAACTTTCAAACGACTGAACCGATTTTCTTCGATTATAAAGAGAACACTCGATCAAGCCACCTTTCAAACAAAAAAAAAAACTAAATTAAAATCGGTTCATTCGTTTAGGAGCTACGATGCCACAGACAGATACAAAGATACACACGTCAAACTTATAACATCCCTCTTTTTGGGTCAGGGGTTAATAAATATACAAACAAATAATAAGTACTATATATGTAATTCGATTTGTATGTATTTTGATTTATTTACTATATCTATCGACGGATATAATCAAAGTGAATAACAACGATAACCATCATATATTTTCCTTCCGAGCAAAACATGAAAACGGCCTCGATAAAGACAAACTACAGGCGAGTGACAATAAAGATCAATAAAGTTCAAGGGCGGAGCCTTGCTGCGATAATACTTCATCGCCGCGGGGTTCTCCTGAAATGCTCTGATTCACACTGAGACAATGTCGAAGCATTATGAATCCAGATAACTACAATTCTTTATATTGACATCGTCCGCTTATTCTTCTTCTTCGTAAAAGTTCCACAGTAACCCCTTTCCCCTCTAATTAAGCGTAAAGCGGGTGGGGTTTGAACCGCCGACCTTTCGGAATTCAGTCCGCTCCTCAACCGTTGAGCTATCGAGGCTCTAGTTCAAGTATCAAGTTCACTATCAAGAGCAAGCTATCGAATCTAAAACTATCGATATCTTTGCCTTATTTTATTTCTCTGTAAAACGATTATATCGACAATCGAGAGCCCCTGTAGTGATGTACTGAGACTCCACCTTTGGGACTTACTGATAAACTTTATTAACATTCATAACTTGTAAACATGGTTTTGATTGGGACCACAATAAACATTTTATCTATTCCTCTTCATCTAGAAAGTAGTATATTTTACCACGTAACACGTTCTGCATATTATGCAAACTTTGGTAGTAGGTATATAAATTGTTTTATTTGATAAGTTAATCCTTGACCAAACTGGTCTGATGTGGTAGTAATAATTTATTATCGTTAAGGTTTTACAGCCTTACTAGACCTATACCGCCAACTAACTACTACGTCTTTACTTAGACTATAGTGGGTATTTTTCTATCATCAGTAATTTGACATTCAAAAATAGAAGCATTGTGGAGTTATGGCAGTTTTATTAACCCACTAGCCGATGCCCGCGACTTCGCCCGCGTGCATTTAGGTTTTTTGAAATCCCGTGGGAACTCTTTGATTTTCCGGGATAAAAAGTAGCCTATGTGCTAATCCAGGATATTATCTATCTCCATTCCAAATTTCAGCCAAATCCGTCCAGTAGTTTTTGCGTGAAGGAGTAACAAACATACACACACACACACACACATACAAACTTTCGCCTTTATAATATTAGTGTGATGATTGTTTTCTAAACGGCCGGCAGCCAAAATAAGCTTCAGCCCTCAGCCAACTGACTGACTGACGGCTGACCTGAACCAATGAAGAAGTAATATGTTTTTATCTCTTCCATAACTCGAACTCAGGACTTTCCACTTTTGAGGTCACAGCGTTCACCATTCTGACCTGAACCAATGAAGAAGTAATATGTTTTTATCTCTTCCATAACTCGAACTCAGGACTTTCCACTTTTGAGGTCACAGCGTTCACCATTTAGGTGCATTAAGTTTTCAAAATCTGTCTTCAAAAATCTCCCTGGTTCGGTCCATTAAAATAAATAGTCACAAAAAATCTTTTTTTACTTTGTGCTTTACTTTGTTTTGTATTCTCCGTTTTGAAAGCCCTGTTTTCCGAGACACAGTTTTTACTCGTTCAGGAAACAGGTGCACATGCAGTAATGTTTATTATTATAACTAATTGTGTTTTGTTACGTTTATGTTACATTTGTTTCTGAGCCAAATAAATTTATCTTTATCTTTATAGTCTATCTTTAAATTTGCTTTAGCTGTTCTTCTTCAGACATGCAAGTCGAAGATTAACGCGTCGATATATTTTCATTTGGAAGCAACCTTGGTTAAGATAAAGTGCTGTCTTGAGACGACTGGCAAATGGCAACGAAGTGGATCAATACACTACCGTTGATCCGTGCTTTAAAATTGTATTGGAATAGAGAAAGATCTACTTTGAACTTCCTTTGTAGTTTTGTGAAAGTTTAAGTTTATATAATTTTCTACGTGATCAAATCAGAAAATATGAGGAGAGGAGCGAAGCTGAAGTGGTAATGAGCATCGTCCAGGTCTTCTCAGACCGGGGCGCATATGGAACCCTCGTAGCTTTAGTTTTAAGTTTACGTAATCTATACTAATAAATAAAATTGGAGTGTCTGTCTGTAATTTCGAAATAACTACCGCATATTAAGGTCATATGGTTATTTGAACGATACTATAACTGAATCACACGTTTTTAAAATTTTTGTCTGTCTGTCTGTCTGTCTGTTTGAAAAGGCTAATCTTGGGAACGGCTGAACCGATTTTGACGGGATTTTTACAGACAAGTAGAGAATTGACCAGGGAGTAACATAGGCTACTTTTTTAACCGACTTTAAAAAAGGGAGTTGTGTTTTTCTACCTATGTACACCGAAATCTCCGAGATTTCTGAACCGATTTGCGTCATTTCTTTTTTAATCGATAGAAGAACTTTGCGACATTGTTTCATAAAAAATTTGGAGTCCAACTCCTCAATCCTGATGCTGCAGGGGATCTGACCAATCCACGCGGGCGAAGCTGCGGGCATCAGCTAGTTATTTAACTATAAGTATAGTATTTGTTAAGCTACCGAGTAACTAGGCAAAGTGCCGATATCTGCTATTTATTAACCCCCGACCCAAAAAGAGGGGTGTTATAAGTTTGACGTGTGTATCTGTTTATCTGTGTATCTGTGTGTCTGTGTATCTGTTTATCTGTGTATCTGTGTATCTGTGTATCTGTGTGTCTGTGTATCTGTCTGTGGCATCGTAGCGCCTAAACGAATGAACCGATTTTAATTTACTTTTTCTTGTTTGAAAGGTGGCTTGATCGAGAGTGTTCTTAGCTATAATCCAAAAAAATTGGTTCAGCCGTTTAAAAGTTATCAGCTCTTTTCTAGTTTTCTTGTAGAAAAGAAGGTTAGATAACCCTTAGGTTCATAATATTCTAGTGTCAATTGACAAATGTCAAGCTGTCAAGATGGACGTTGCCTAGATATATATAATTATTTATTTGAAAATGATGTTTTAGAAAACTCAGATACTTTGGATATTAGGCGCGGAATAGTCCAAGAAAATCGGTTCAGCCGTTTGAAAGTTATCAGCTCTTTTCTAGTTACTGTAACCTTCACTTGTCGGGGGTGTTGAAAATTTTTAATTTACACTTGTAGTCATTGTCATCGCATTTTCCTATCATTTTGTATCAAGCTTGAATTCACCAGAGACTTGCTAATAGTGTTCGATCGAGACATAATTTAGAACAGATTTCGCATACTTGACTAACGTATTTGTCCTTGGCTATATTGCATTACAATAAATTCGCAAAGGACGCGCTTTGGATACAAAGTGCTCGTCTCGTACAATGTGGTATTGGTTACCGTTACTACGGTTGAAGGACAATGCAGCTCGAAGCTTGCAGCGGCATGGCGAGGGTGACCATCCGTTACAGATACGATCGAGGATAGTTAAGTTTTCTCTATAACGTAGACTCTTCCTAAGAAAAGTTTCGAGAAACCACAACACCCTCCTCACATAAGTGAATCCAGGTGAATAAACGGTAGGTAATTACAACTTAACCATAAATATGAACAGTACTGAAATAATAAACTGCTAGAAAATTATAACATTTATTTCACTGCATTGTTTCAATTTTGCGCGTAGTTCAACTAACATAGCAAAGAACATGCTACATTTCATAAAAACCGAATTCCGTAAAACAGCGCTGTCCCCCCCCCCCCGTCCCCCCCCCCCCCCCGCCCCCCACTTAAGGCATCCTCCCAGAAGTCCGTAAGGGGTGCGATGTCCCTATGAAAAAGGACCTCGGATGAGTTCGAAAGTCGGGCTTACACATCGACGAAATACGTGAGTAGAGCCGGTACATTCTATAGGTACTTAAAATGATTCAAAATTAGTAATTGCGTTCATATAACTCCCAAAATCCATGGTCCCCCGAACATGCAAGTCACGTTGGTATCGCAACATGACCTAGCCCAGTAAACTTCAGATACAATGCCGTACAAAACTAAAACAGTATTATCTGTACGTGATTTCATTTGCCATCGTCTTGCGTATCAGATAATGCGAATGAATAGAAAGAATGCCTAGAATTACGGTGACGGGACGGGACCAGCGATGAAGACCAGCAGGAACTGACAGGAGTTTTTTTTTTTTTTAATTCACTATAGGTAAGCGCTTGACCACAATCACACCTGATGGAAAGTGATGATGTGGTCTAAGATGGGACGCGTTTACCTAGAAGGTGAAGGTGACAGGAGATGATCTGCACTCCCATCATTCCCTCACTCTCATAATCCGATGGGACGGTAATGTGACGCAATCGCAGATAGATCCTCCACGGCCGAAGTCTCCCACCAGACCAGACAATTTAGAATTTTTTTGAATTGCTCTTACTGGGAATCGAATCTAGAGCCTTCCACTTATAAGACCACAACGCTTACCACTGCGCTAGTTTATTATATTAGAATTCAAATAATTATAATTATTATGGTCTTGTTTTTTTTTTAAGTTCTAATGCTAAATCAAGACTAGGTATACTGCTGCACCAGATAGGAGCATTTTTATGTAATTAAAATATTGGCTTTTTCTTAATTATATGCATCATTATTAACAAATACAGTATAATCCTTATATTTTCCTTTCCTCTCTCAACAATTTCCCAAGAAAACATAATGAAACCCAGCTCCCATGCACTACATTTTGCCACTATACTCTCAAAATTTCTCTCAATTTTCATTTTCGCTGCGAAATCTCTACACAGATGGTCCGAACGGCGCCCGCGTTAGTTAATTAAAGAACGTTGTAGGTACAAAATTACTTTATGTCGGAATCATAAATAGCTGCGATACAACGGTTTGTAGAAATAAAACGCAGCCACAGAAAGCTCCGTAAATACCAAAATAACATTAAAAATACCGTGATATCATTGTATTTACACTAAAGCGTTCTATTCAATAATGTTGTAAATACAAAATTACTTTCTGAACACTAAGTATTCTATGTATGAATCATAAATAACATGAGAAATAATAGCTCCTGAAAATTAAACATGGTCAGAGAATTAAAAGCCTTAAAGCATGGCTTGATAACGCTATGTTACGTTCGTCAAAATCACGTTAGAAATTCGGTATTTGTAACGTGATTTTGATTTTTAATACTTTGATATTGTCGTAACGGTATCTCTGTGAAACTTAAAGAACGTTGCAAATATAAAATGGTTATGTACTTTTTGTACGGTACCCGTGGGAACTCTTTGATTTTCCGAGATAAAAAGTAGCCTATGTCCGTCCCCGGGATATAAGCTAACCCTGAACCAAATTTCGTCAGAATCAATCAAACTGTTGGGCCGTGAAAAGTTAACAGACAGATAGACAGACAGACAGACACACTTTCGCATTTATAATATTAGTATGGATATGGATAGGTATATTTTATTAAAATTAGTTACAACAACAAAAAAAATACCCTTAGGTATACAGCGCTGACCGAAGGCTCGGGGCGTTTTAAAGTTAACTTAAAAAATGCAGATTCTCAAAGAAAAATTTCTAGCACAATCGCTTTGAATAAGGAGCAACGTTTTCTTTGGAGTTTACCTTCAAGGAAACTTAATTATGGAAATTGTGTATCTATTTTCCTTTGCGCGATTCTTTATACCTGTCTTGTAAAAGCATCCAGAGAAAAGGTCGTTTTTTTATCGTTTTTATGAATAATATTTCTCCATACACTATACAAATACCTGACGTTAAAAATCGAATTACAGAAATTTTCACGATTTTCGAATGAAAGAATTCAAGAGCAAAAGCCGTATCAATAATTATTTTGATACTAGCTGACCCGCCCTGGTTTTGCTTGGACAGATTTTTGATAAATCGGTGAGGAGGTGGAATTCCCAAAGATCCTAAAATATTTTTTCATTTTTAACCACTTTATATGGATATAAATTCAAACAATGAATTACTTTCATATTCATTTTCAATCCGTGCTTAAACCTCTTGGGTAAGAATTTCCAAAAATCATTATTTCTTTATTTTTAAGCACAAACCCCAACACTTCATCGATATTACTTGAAAAATTAGGAACTTTCAACCTCCGTTAGCCCTTTTAAAGGTAGAATTTTTTAAAATCCTCCCTTAATGATTGCCTACGTCCAAAAAGATTTCTAACTACTTACTGGTTTCTAATCCAAGCGGTTTAGGCTGTGCGTTGTTATATCAGTTATTCGGTCAACACAATCTTTTTTATAATAATATGGACAAACGAATTTTTCATATTATGTATAGATAATTAAAATATTCCACTATTTATTCACCGCAAACACGAATTAGGGACGACGAGAGAGAAAGAATCAGCGATGTGATGAAAAACACACTTCGGAGGGCAGGTCCTGATCAAATATTGATTTTCTTTCAATCAGGGCTGAAATTGTGTGCAAACAGACTGACAAATCCGAAATAGCTGCCACGTGTAAGGGATCAAGTTCTCTTGAACCCAATAATACCTAACGGTAGCGCCATGGCTTTGGCGCGAAAGCGATTACTTCAATGCGACAAGCGACTAAAACAATTTTTTAGAGTTCTGTACGAAGGGTGCCAACGGAACCCTATTACTAAGCCTGTTCTGTCCGTCCGTCCGTCCGTCTGTCCGTCGATCTGTCTGTCAGAGAGTCATATCTCGTAAACCCTAAACCGAAAAATACTCAATATTTGTAGCTACATTTCATGAACTAAAATAATGTGTAGTTATGTCTTTAGTTTTCCACGATTTCCGTTAATATATTATTAGTTTTAAAGTTGCACGGTCTCAGGAATATCTTTAAACCCATGTAACTTTGAAACTAATTCTTTATACGGAATTCTGCTAAACCACAGACATAGATATTAGTTTCTAGAACGTGTGTACAAAGTTACATCCAAGTTTGAGTGGTTCAAGAGTATTCAAACGAGAAACAAACTACGTTTGTATGGAGTGAGTGAGGGAAACAGCTGTTAAGTTTACCCAATAAATAAAACCCCGTATTTCCTACATTACTATCAGTACATTTTTACCCCACACAAAGTAAATTGAAGTGGCATTACGTAGAGACAGATATAAATAATTCAATGTGTGAGTAAAGTTGTAGGGAGCAGGTCATTACTTATTTTGTCCGAAGTTGCACCTAACATAATGGACTACGACGCTTTTATATTATTGTCGTTATTTCCGGGAAAGTGTTGTATTTTACTAAAATAGCTATAGCGAAGATGAAATGCCATCTTTTTTTTAAATTCCGAAACAAGTTAGCCTTTGACTGCAATCTCACCTAGTGGTAAGTGATGATGCAGTTTAAGATGGAAACGGGCTAACCTAGATCCCTTTCACAGTCCTTCTTTTTTTATATTATTCAGATACAAGTTACTCCTTGACGGGCCTAGCCATCTCACCTGGTTGTAATTTATAATGCAGTCTAAGATGGGAGCGGGCTAACTTGGAAGGCACGGCATCGTACCGGAACCACCGGAACGCTAAATCGCTTGGTGGCTTTACCGGTAGGGTGGTACCTGATAACTAGCCACGGCCGAAGCCCAAACTGGATAGATGACATTGACATCAAACGAGTGACTCGTCGAGTCGCTGAATTCAGGCGGCGTAAGACAATGACTTGTGGAAGTTTCAACAAGACACCTATGTCCAGCCGTGGACGTCTATCAGATGACAGTGATTTTCTTAAACAAAGGGACACAAAATTTTCGGGCCATTACCTCCGAGTGCATTGGACAAGATAAGTGGCCAGTGGCCACCCCACTGTATTACTTGCACATTGAATTATTTATACCTTTCCCTAATGTCAGTACAATTTGGTTAAGGTTGTGGGGTGGAGTTTATTTATTTTGATAAGAAGTATTATCTCTATTGAAGACAGACCTAAAAAGAGTGGGACTTTCGTAGAACCATGTCAAGGTAGCAGCAAAAGATAGGGAGACATGGAAAAGAACTGCTGCAACCCTAAGTTCCACGAAGGAATAAAAGAACTCCATCATCATTATTATCTCCGTAGCGGTAAAATAAAATATAGCCTATGTCGTTCAGAAATAATGTAGCTATCACGTGAAAAAATTTTCATAATCGGTTCTTCAGTTCCAGAGATTACCTCCTACAAACGAACTCACAAACTTTACCTTTTTATACTATTATAGTATAGCTGATGAGACTCCGAAAAATATTTAGGCCCAGTTTCCACTAGCAATAAAAGTCTAATAGCGAAAGTTACATATATATTTTTTGGTTAATTTTGAACGGATATTGGGTATCATAATATTTTCTTCTTTTTTTCCGAAAACTCTCTCCCGAAAGCTTAGACCTGATAAAGGAATCAGATTTACGATTAACAATGTAAGAAAAGGAGCGCATTGAATTTTATAAATTTTAAGCAGGGCCCTGACAATTGTGTAGCCAAGAAAGGTCTATATTTGCATAATTCCTCCTGAACTTCAGATTGATCCTGAATAAACTAAATCAGTTCGCTCTCAATATCGGTTCCTTAGACTAAAGGAAAAATATAGATAGTAAACTACGCGCTAGAACAAGAAGCCGATCATGATTTGCTCCACCTCAGTAGTATATTCGCTAAATGAAGAACTACATATTTTCACCAATATGTTACCGAGGTGGAACGAATGTACCTACAGAGTTTACAGTAAAATAGTGACAGATTAATATTTGGACATGGGTATTGGTAGGTTTGGATTGGTCATTTGGTAATATTTGGATAAAGCATGCCTGTCATTATTAAGACTAGCTAATTTATTGTACGTTGATGGTAAGTATCCTAAGTCAGGTAATTGTTATATTATAATGTTAACATTGCCGACCACATTTTACTAAATAAATATTGACTTTAAAGTTTTACGTTTTACTGTCTGTAAAGTAAAAAGTAATTGAAACCTAACTTCAATGACAGAATTAAAGTGTATATTGGAGAATGTCTGATCTTTTGCTGTTTCTCGAATAAGTGTAGTCAAAATTAATACTAGTTTGAACACAAATAAGTAAAGAAACAGATTGATTTGCTGTGTACAACTGACTTGGCGTCAATGAGCACATTATGCCTAGAAGGCTGCCCCTATCATTTCCCTCTAGTCTGTTCCCGAACCCAATATATCTCTGTGGAGTCAGGCGTCTGTTTGCGATGCCTTGGCCGCCTCCTTTATATTCATGGAAAATTCCAACGGAAAAATATAATGAGTTATTTAAATGGAAAACGACACCTGGTGGGGGCCTTCGATGAAAAAAGTTATTATCAAGTACCTTTTTACGAGAAGAATGACTTTGTAGATTTTTAAAATTAAATTAAACTAGCGACAGCGCGCGGTTTTACTCAGCGAAAATATAAATCCTCTTCATTTCCTATCCCGTGAGAATTTCGAAAAATCGGGCCTTCCTTATGAAGTTTTCCTAGTTGGCTATTCGGCACATCCACACAAATATAGTTAGTTCTTAAGGTTTACATACAAATTTATGAGCCTGTACCTGACAGGTACATAACTTCTCGTTTGAAACTACTCGTTCCCTCGCTCAGAGAGAATTTGACAAAGTGGAGATAGAGCGAGCAAATGCTCGCTTGATCTAACTCCAACTTTAACCGCAAATTATGGCTCGCTCATCAATCAGGCTGTTTAGTTTTTTTTTAAATGACGACAATGTATGGACCATATTTGTTGAGGTTTTTTTTTTATAGAACAGGGCTTGGCTGCAATCAAACTTGCTGGCACCATAAGTTAGAGTACGCTTGTCTAGAAGAGGCCTATTTACTCTTGGCTTGAATATCACAACAGTAATGTCATAGCAAATAAGGCCACAGACATTATGTTAATTACCCCAAAACGCCTCTAAAACCGCATGCAGCGGCATGCAATAATGCAGCGTTCGGCACAATATCGGGATGCTTCGAATGTCGTGCAGATTCCGCGCCGAATGCACTCGGCCGCGACATGCCGGCAGATTATTAGGTACATTGCGATCATGGTTATAATTGAGCCTACAATGATAAAGTGACCTAACTCTAAAATTGAGAGCAAAGACAAAATTTATTGTATTCACTTGTTCTCGTCTAGGCATTTTCCCATCAATACCTATAGTGACCTAACTTCAAAATTAAAAACAAATGGTAAACCTGTGTTCAACTGTTTACATTTTAAAAAATAGGAAAAGTATGATTTAAAAAACGCAAAGCAGTAAAATATTCTGAACATCTCTATTTTTCAAACTAACTATTACATTTCAATCTTCCTCCTCAATCTATATTTTGCGTCACGCTATCAACATCATCATTATCATCAACCCATCGTTGGCTCACTACTGAGCACGGGTACTCCTTCGGACTGAAAATAGTCCACAAGGCTGGCCTGGATTGGCGGACTTCACACACCTTTGAGAACGTTATGTAGACCTCTCAGGCTTGCAGGTTGCAATTTCCCAGGATCAAACTCCCGAAATAGACAGGCTATCAGAGTACGTTTAAAAGTTTAGTTCCTGGCTAAAACACAGGCACATGCTAGAACAAAAAAGAAGATTAGCAGACGTGGATTAAAATAAGTACCTACCACCATTTTCACCGTCAGTGAAAATGCTCAAAACGAGATTTGTCTTTTTCCTCCAATTCCCAGTGACACCAAAAGAGTGGAAACATAAAATTTCACTGTGCCCTCGCCGGCGAATTGTCGAATCGGATTCTGCGCTGTATCCAAAATTCCCGACAACGGGATGGATGTGAATCGAATTTTCACGCTTCGTAAACTGGCGGTGTAGGAGTGACGTTAGCGAGAATACTATCGACCATAGTTGTCACTCTCGACTTGGTTTTGCGTTTATTTTTATGTTGCACTAGCAGCTAGCTTATGCCCGACATGCGTTGCAATGTGGCACACACGTATTTTATGTTTCTGGTATTATGTTGGTGGGTGTCATTTGCACAAGTGATAACCTCCCTCGTCCAGTGGTGAGTGCTCTGGTCTTATCAGCCCCGGGTTCGATTCAACGTGCAAGCGTCAATGCTGTGTTCTAATGCGTCAGTCGTTTGTTTGTTAGAGCTGGGGCTGTATTGATCCAAAAATCGTCAGAAGACATTAGGACACGACATATGAATGTGAAAACTAGCTATGATGTCGCAACACTACCCGTGTCGTCATGGCAAACCAAATTATAAATCCACTTTTAGTAGTATAGACCGTTTTACTGTATGTATTTACGCTGCGGTTAAAGTAACCACATTTATCTTGATGGTAAACTCAAAGGGCGCGGCCGTAATGCCGGCGTATCATTTGAACGTTTCGGCCTCGTATGCGTAATTAATTTCTCTATAACTAGACCTACCATACTACGTCACACTGCTACCGGACACTAACGAGCTGTGTACACTTATAATGCTGGAAACACACCCATAGAAATCAAAGTCAAATTCCTACAAGGGATGATCAAAGAAATTAACAGTGTAAATTAAAAATGTATACCACCCCCGACAAGTGAAGGTTGCAATAACTAGAAAAGAGCTGATAACTTTAAAAGCGGCTAAACCGATTTTCTTCGATTATAGCTAAAAAACACTCTCGATCAAGCCACCTTTCAAACAAAGAAAAACTAAATTAAAATCGGTTCATTAGTTTAGGAGCTACGATGCCACAGACAGATACACAGATACACACGTCAAACTTATAACACCCCTCTTTTTGGGTCGGGGGTTAAAAACACGACTGCTCTGCCAAAAACGAACTGAAAAACCGGGCAAATGCGAGTCGGACTCGCACGCGAAGGGTTCCGTACCTCTTTCGTACAAGATATACGTACGTAACACTTTTTTGTAAAACACTGCAAGTTATTGTGATTTAGTAAATTAATTATTTCGTGAACACATTTTAATTATTTTTTTTTTGTTATAACCACAAATTCGCGGTTTTTGAAGCGGACGTCCTAACCATTAGGCTATCACGACTTTCTTAGTGGTCATATGATTTGTATTATCGATGCATGATTATGACAGAGTGAACTAGAGTTAGGAAACTCTTAGTTTTGATCCTGAATTAAATGAAAGAAGCCTTTTTCATAGCCTACCTAGCGTCAAATGTAGGTAGCATTTGACGCCTGCCAGTTTAGCTGAAGCCTTGACTTTTTATTACAAGTTTTCTAAATGTTGAGAACTGTGTTTATGGTATATTCAAAAGATGTATGAACAAGGAAATCCTAGTGTCCTACGCAAAACCACTCACATCCGTGCCAGTTTCATAATTTCATTAGTTATGCCACTTTGACCTTTCTACTGTTGAAATAAGATCTCTGACGTGGGTACTGGGCAGGCAGGACAATAGAGGCATTATTTACGATTGTGTTACATATCTCTGGCTCAGTGTTTCGGGTCAACGTTTTGACAAATTGTTTTAATAAGGGTAAATGTGGTTTGTGTCTCTTTAGCCTGAAACTATCTCTCACAGTTTTCATGTTCAAAATTCGTATATTATGAAAATATTAATACAACTCTTGTTTCAAGTTAGAACAAATATAATATTTTCTATATTTTTATGCTAATCCTACTAATATTATAAATGCGAGAAAGTTTGTATGTATGGATGAATGGATGTTTGTTACTCTTACACGCAAAACTACAGCACGGATTTGGCTAGAATTTGGAGTGAAGATAGATTATACCTTGGATTAACACATGGACTCCTTTTTATCCCGGAAAATCAATGAGTTGCCGCGGGGTTTTTAAAAACATATATCCACGGGAGCAAAGTCGCGGGCATCAGTTAGTACCTACTATAAAATAATATGTGAAAGTGTGTCTATTATTATACTTCTGTCCTTATTAACGCCTCGACCTCTGAACCGATCTTAATGAAACAATCTTACATCCTATACAGGATGCTTTTAATTCCAGGAAAATTAAATTTCCCACGAGATTTAAAATATCTAGTTTACGCGAAGGAAGAAACTGATATCAGCTAGCTATACTAATATTATAAATGCGAAAGTTGTTTGCTTGTTTGTCCATCTTGCACGCCCTAACTAAGCAACCAATCGACTTGATTATTTACAAAGCAATTTGGATTTACAAAGCAGCGCTGTAGCCACGCTGCCTTCGCATTACCACTTTGTTTGTGGCTTTGAAGACGCCCTAACATAGGCTACTTTTTATCCCGGAAAATCAATGAGTTCGCACGGGATTTTCAAAAACTTAAATCCACGCGAACGAAGTCGCGGGGTCAGGTAGTTCCTTATATAAATTATTATCTGTTAAAAGAATATGTTAGCTGATGAACAGACAGACATGAAAGCTATCTACATAGTTTCCAAAACATTGAAAATAAAATTACATCAAATAATCAAAACATAGAATCATCAGGATGGGATAATCTGAGGATAACCAACAATTCAATTGAGGATAAAATTAGTAAACAATAGCTCGATTTGGTAACTCAATTTGGCCCTTAAAAATCATCCTCCCACACGTCCAAAAATTAGGCCACCCACCCACATAGCCATCTATCAAATAACTCAATTCACTGCAGCACATACGCCACACGTATGTATGTGTGTTTGTGGTTATAGCTGGAACAGCGTGCTGTCCGAAACTTTAGTGTGAAATCACACTAAAGATTTTTTGTTTGAAAACTTTTTGTCTACCGAGATAATGAAATTAAATAAAACATTATTTGTAGAAATATGGGTACCTACATAATCGTAGTCTTATAAAAATATATATCTATTTATAATAGAATAAGGGCGCCTTCAAATTTGCCGCAAAGTGTCGCGCGGAGGCAGCGCGGCGGCTGCGCTACGGCCGCGCTGCTTTATACATCACACTAATTTTTCTCTTCTCTATAACGTCTATTATATTACTTTGTGATAACGTAAGAGCTACGTTATAGAGAGAACCTACATGGGCAATTTCAAGTTCTTAGATACAGTGGTTCAAGCTGTACTTTGATAAGTCATTCAGTTTGCTTTTCCGGTAATTACAGCCTTCTTGAATTTGCCAATTCAACTAAAGTTATAATAATTGTTATTGTTCTATTGCTTTTTGGTTCTCTTAGTTAGTGAATTAAATAACTTTTAATTTAACATACTATTACATATTTTAAGATGACTACTGCAACTGGGCTAACATACCTTGATGATATGATTATTCAATCAAAGCAATTTAAGTATTATTTTCTGCTAAACTATTCTTCATTTACTGTATGCATTGTGCATAGAAATTTTGAAGTGAAGTTTGATCTTTATTTTGAGAGCATATTACTTAATTACTCTAGTGTTTGTCCTGCTTGCTTCATTATTATAGCAACTTTTAGTCGAACGACAGGTCGCTTGAGTATAAATACACTACACATAACAATGATATATATTCCTTGCTGTGCCCCACCGTACACGGCACACTCACAATGCGGCTCAGCTGCATTTGTCGACAATCCGTCGACGGCCGACGCCATCGCCGGCGTTCATTTGTTTAACGTGTGCACCGCCTACGCTTTCCACTACATCAATAAAACCCGCCACGTCATCACGAAATCCCCTTTCCATTGCCGACTTACCGGCTTGACCCAATCCCGTATCACTAGCTTTACAGTCAATGGTATTCAACCCAATAGAAATAACCATTTCCATTCAGTCCATTGTATGTTAAAGTCATATTACGGTACTGGCGCTATCTAGGCGTTTTGATATACGACCTCTGTATCTACTTCTGAATATGTAGCTATTTAATCTAGCTCGTATTGTAAAGGAGGAAGGTTCACAATTGATAAGGGTTTTCGGCAGTGATTTCTTGTTTCATAATAGGTTTCTCACGTATAATAGCAGGATATTTCACTATTATCTTCGCGTAATATTTTACTGCAATTCGGGAGAGTGGCGCCCGTCTTCATGAATATTACACTATTAAAATACCTCATACCTCATATCGTGTAAAATAGGAAGGGACTCTACTATTTCATATGTGGGTACATTGAACATTTGTGAATCCCTAATTCGTATACTATTTGACAAGGGTCTCTTGAAGATAATTTGGCAAATAGAAAAAAATAAAAGAAATGCGGTCACCCCAATGACCGATGTGATAAAAACAGGCTATTACCAACTTGCTTTAACGGCGTTTAATTCAAGTTTTCGTCTCTGTTGAATCATTGTGAAGACGTCTGCAGTACCAGAGACATGGAGGACATGAACTGTACGAATTTGTTAAATACTCCTTTATTCGAGTTACAAGGTTAACCGATTCAAATTTTCGTCTCTCCAGAGTCAATCCGAAGACGTCTGCATCAAATAAAAGCCAATCTAATAAAGGGCCGCTCTCAGTCCCAATCAGAGCGTTCATTAACTAATATCCTCCAGCAGTCCCCGATCATTGTGGAAGTACCCTCTGGTAATCGGATTAGAGCATACGGGTACAGGGTCACGACCTCTGGCGGGAGATACTCGGACTAATATTTGTGCAAGACGTTCGAACTTTCTACATAATCAAGTCTCGTTACTTTTTAACCCCCGACCCAAAAAGAGAGGTGTTATAAGTTTGACGTGTGTATCTGTGTATCTATGCATCAGTGTATCTGTCTGTGGCATCGTAGCTCCTAAACTAATGAACCGATTTTAAATTAGTTTTTTTTTTTGTTTGAAAGGTAGCTTGATCGAGAGTGTTCTTAGCTAAAATCCAAGAAAATCGGTTCAGACGTTTGAAAGTTATCAGCTCTTTTCTAGTTACTGTAACCTTCACTTGTCGGCGGTGTTATAAAGTTTTAATTTACACTTGTGCTAAAGGCTTTTCAATGATATATTATTCTTTTAAATAAAACTAGCGAGTAAAAGAGCATGCGGGTCCCTGATATTGTGATTATACCGCCGCCCAGGGACATTGGCAGTTCCACGGGAACCGCCAAAACGTTGCCGGCCTTTCAGAAGTTTGTTGATCCGCCCCTTGAATAACCCCATGTTGAATTCTAGTGGGAACACCACTGACAGGGGGTTGGTTCCACAGTTTGCATGTGCGTGAAAAAAAGATCTGACACAACGGGCTATCGAAGAGAAAAGAGAGCGTTACTATTTTTTATTTTGACTGCAATCTCACCTGGTGGTAAGTGATGATGCAGTCTAAGATGGAAGCATTCTAACGTGGGATGGGTATAGCAGTTTTTATTAAACCTACACCCCTTTGGTTTCTACACGGCATCGTACCGGAATGCTAAATTGCTTGGCGGCAAGGCTTTGTAGGGTGGTAACTAGCCACGGCCGAAGCCTTCCACAAGACCAGACGAAAGATTTAGAAATTATAAAATTCCAAACCCCTGCCAGGAATCGAACCCGTGACCCTCCACTAATAAGACCACGGCTCTTGCCACTGCGCCAGGAATTCGGTCGAACATGAATATGATGCAGTCAACTCCGCAGTAGCAGTTGAACGCGAAACGGCAAAACAAAACTAAAACAGGTTAACGTTCTATTGACCTGGAACCATTCCTGAAACTCATTCACTTCATTGAACTAGATTTATTTAAACGCTCAGCTATATGTTATTTAAATACAATTTGAATAGCGGTTTACCTAGGTATACATTGAAAAAAAAAAATGTTGCTAAAAAAAATCAGGCCTTAATCTACTGCAATTTATGACTATGCTGTAACACTCCTCGCAGCCACTTGGCCTTCGACTTTTCCCTACTCAATGCCAATCAGCGTGATGCATCTTCACTTGCCAGCAAGTATGCTCTTTGCTATTCTTTTCTACTCTCCGCTCAACACGCTGCGACTCTACTTGCCTATAAAGTGCTTATAAGTCTGTGTTATAGTCAAAAGTTTAGCGCTTGGCTGCAATTAGACTTGCTGGCAAGTGAAGATGGGGCCAAGATGGGGCACGTTTGCCTAGAAAATGCCTATTCAGTATTGACCCTTAAAGATACCCATAATAAAAGTGCAGGGGAAAATGATGCCGGAAGGACGTTTAGCTCAGTTAGTAATCAACTCAATATTCTATTAAATCGAAACACAGCTGTATATGTATATGTTTTAAGTTGATAGAGCATTGACCTATTTCCTAGTTTATTCTCGTTTCGTCGAACTGCAGCGAAAACAACGACCGATCTGTACCCTTAGTATGAGTTTATACATCTCGACAACGTCAATCGATTTCGAGTATTATACAGTATACACTATATCTATTATAAACCTAACGCTCATTGTTTTTCAGTCATTCATTCAGTATTTACATGTAACACGGAGTAGAGGTAATTTACTTTGGTAGAGTGGAGCCGAATCTTTTTGGTAACTTAAACTTAACTTTATTAAATTTGGCATTCGGTCAAAATTGTTAAAATGAAAACTAGTTGAAACAGTTTCAATACTATGGTCTTTTAGGAAATCCAAGCCTACCTCCTGGAGATTGCTATGTAATTACTAACGGCCGAAATTAATAACTTATCTATCTGTAATCTGTCAATAAGTTTCTTAGCAACGTTCTTATTTGTCAAGAATTGATTATTAATTTCGGGCGTAAGTAATTACCTATCTATAGCTATTTCTCGTATTCTCTATTATTTAGAATCAAAAAATATCTATCTATCTATCAACGTTATCGAAATGCGTAAACTTGTACCAAGCCTACAGCAAGTCGTAGCGTATTCGCAATGAATAATAGATCTTCGAGAGTACCTTTTTAATCTACCAGTAGGTATCTAGCGCACTCGGCGCTTGTGCACTGCACAGGGTTGTTACATTGTACTTATTTTTTATATAGAAGCAGGCGTTACTTTGCGGAAATCCATGATATACAAGGAACTAAAAGCTTATTCCATACAATAATAAATGCAACGCAATGCGATAGTGTGTCTGTCTGTTTGCTAACTTTTCAACGGCCTAACAGTTTAACCGAATTTGATGAAAATTAGCGATAGGTAGCGTTTTAACCCGGAAAACCAGAGTTCCCACGAGAATTTTAAAAACCTAAACCCACGCGGACGAAGTCGCGGGCATCATCTAGCATGCGGTATACACCACCCGCACTACCACTACTCAACATGCAGGAAAAGCCAGCCAGAATGGTTGGGGGATCTGGATGGTGTTGCTTGCTTGGTGGCTGGCTTGTCTTCTAGCCAGTACCTTCCCAAACAAATACTATGAGTATAACAAAATTTCTTCAATAATCTAAAAAGCTGACTGACTGACTGCCCGACTGACTGAATCCTCAACGCACAGCTCAAACTACTGGACCGATCGGACTTAAAACGTATGCAGGTAAATATTATGACGTATACATGTGCTAAGTATTTTTGAAAATTCAGCTCCTAAGTGTGTAAGAAAGTATTTTTGAAAATTCAACTCTTAAGTGTGTAAAATAGGGGTTTGAAATTTGTATAGTCTACGCGGACGAAGTCACGAGCATAAACTAGTAATTACAACAAGAAAGTACCTAATTCTTAATTTTAATTTAAGTTTTACACAGTTTCATATAAAAATGAGTTCAATGCGACAATTTATGCGCGAGTGAAAAGACGGCTTAACAGGGCTCTCTCCGTCACTCGTTTCATACAATCGTAGTTCCAATTTCATTTGAATATTAAGCAACCAAAGTCCATGAAATTTTGCAGACATATTCTAGAAACTAATATCTGTGTCTATGGTGTTTTAGATTTTTCTAAAAATATGTAGTTTTAAAATTACAGGAGCTCAAAGATTTGTATGAAAAGACCGCGTAACTTTGAAACCAAATATTTTAACAGAAATCTGGAAAACCACATTCTGGTCGCTTAATATTCAAATGAAATTGGAACTACGATTGTATGAAACGAGTGACGGAGAGAGCTCTCTTAACGTTTTATTTCTGTTTTACTACTTTCCCAGGTGCTGCAGATGAAATTTGTTTTTGCGATTTAAGCTGCGATCAGAGAATAAGAGAACCACTGCAAGATGAAATTCAAAATGCATGCAAAAACATGGTTAAGAGCGAGGCTAACTCGCACAGAAGGGTTCCGTGCCATCGTATAACAAATAATACATTTTAATATATTTTTTAATTTACATGGCAGCCATTTTGATTATTTTATAATTTTTTACAGCAAAATAGAGCAAATACACTCCGTGAAAACTTACGAACTATCACTGAAACTTTCAACTCACTACCTCACTGCCTATTACGCTTCATGAAATACATATTATACAGTCCGCTGACAGACAGACGGGTGAACGGGCGGACGGACAGACGGACGGATGGACAGAAGGACGGACAGCGAAAGCTTAGTAATAGGGTCCCGTTTGCAGAGTACGTAACCCTCAAACGAAAACCACTGCAAGATACAATGTGCAAAAAAAATACTGCAGGTGTATAACTTAAACAAGTGTCCTATATTTGTTCATGTGACCTATATATCGACCGAAAGCCAATATACAAAGTGTTACTGTGTTTACGGACAAGCAAAAATTGCCAGCATTGTTAACGATGCAGTCGCATACCGCTAACCGGACAAGCGCGAGTTCTTCTTGCACCACCAGTGTTCCGTGATAAAAAAATCTTTACAGTAAACCAAAATCAAAGATTCTTGAAAAATTTATTCATATTAAAAACAAGTGTAAATTAAAAATTTATAACACCCCCGACGATCCAAAGTATTTGAGTTTTCCAAAACATCATTTTCAAATAAATAATTATGTATTTAGGCAACGTCCATCTTGACAGCTTGACATTTGTCTATTGACATAATATTATGAACCTAACGGTTATTTAACCTTCTTTTCTACAAGAAAACTAGAAAAGAGCTGATAACTCTTAAACGGCTGAACCAATTTTTTTAGATTATAGCTAAGAACACTCTCGATCAAGTCACCTTTCAAACAAAAAAAACTAAATTAAAATCGGTTCATTCGTTTAGACGCTACGATGCCACAGACAGATACACAGATACACAGACACACAGATACACAGATACACACGTCAAACTTATAACACCCCTCTTTTTGGGTCGGGGGTTAAAAAATGGCTGACTGACTGATCTATCAACGCACAGCTCAAAGTACTGAGCGGATCAGGCTGAATTTTAACATACACTTAGATATTATGACGTAGAAATCCGCTCAAAAAGGATTTTTGAAAATTAATCGCTAAAGGGGTAAAACAGAGTTTTGAAATTTGTGTAGTCCACGCGGACGAAGTCAAGTGCATAAGCTAGTTAGAAAGTTACTTCCTTCGAATAATAAATATGGCGGCTGTATAGTATTATTTGCGAATCAAAAAGTCTTTTTAAATCAAAAAGTTAGATTTTGTTCGTCGTGTTTTTTAATTACTAGGTATTCGTTTCGAATTTCTCTTTTCACGTTCGGGAGATTTCTGAAAAAAAGTGATTGACAGACAGACACCGAGGTAATTTCATAGGTGTTTCGTTTGTTTACCTTTGTATACGGAATACTAAAATATCGCTAGCATAGTTAACGCTGCAGTCGAATAAAAATAGGTCGTCATCCTATAAAATGTCCGCAATTAATCAATTGGCAAACAGGATGCATTAGTTAGTGACACACGGAACGCCTACAACCTGGTTTTTATGTACGGTGACCATTGTGGTATACTAAACCCAAGATATACAGTTTCTAGTAAGGAATTTTACGAAAAAATGAGCGCTACAATTGGACGCCTGGAAACGCCGAGAAAATAACTTTAGGGCACAATTTAAATGCTCACCAAAATAATTTTTAGACCCTAAGACTAAGCGCCAAGTAAAATATGTTAACTTCAAATAAAATAAACCCACTCTATACCGAGGCTTTGTGAAACACAATTTGGTGAGCAATTCATCCATTCTGGCAGGTGTTTCGAATTTTTTGGTAGTAAAATAGGTACTTTTTTTGGTAGGCGTTTAAAGACAAGCCATAACTTTATTCACGTGCCGACAACCGGTAACACCTCTTAAATAATCCAATTTTGTTCGTATTACGTCTTGCATGACTTGACGCACCTTAATTTTGACACCATAATATCATTTTGATGCGGAGCCTAAAAATAGGAAAAACGCGGCCGTTGCAATAAAACACAAGGCATTTCACTTTTTTAGGGATCCGTAACTCAAAAAGAAAAAAGGAACCCTTAAAGGATCACTTCGTTGTCTGTCTGTCCGCCTATCGTGTCTGTAAGAAAACTTACTTCCCGGTTGACCTAGAATCATGAAATTTGCCTGGTACCTTTTAGTACAGGTAAAAGAAAAACCTGAAAATGTGAATTTGTGATTACATCACAATAAAATATTAAAATGTTTACATGAACAAATAATTAGTATTTTCAATTTTTAAAGTAAGATAACTATACCAAATGGGGTAGAAAGCCCTTTCATATGATACCTGTACATTCTGATACAGATTTTTATTTATTTTTATGCGTAATAGTTTTTGATTTATCGTGCAATGTCGAAAACCGAGTACGGAGCCCTCGGTGCGCTAGTCTGACCGGTTTTTTTTTGTAAAATTTATATTGTTAGCTGGATGACCTGTCTATCTATGCATTCATATCAATGGCACGTAGCGACTGAAATACGTGATATCACTCGTAGGTACTCTCTTTGTGTTTGTCCTTAAATTGGCCTTATTATGACGACTAGACCGTCGTTCTAAATTGGTATTTACGCAATAAATAGGTAGAAAATCTAGACACTAGGAAAATCTAGGAGGACATTGGAGGGATTCAATCCCTAAAGAAGTAAAACAGGAGTTTTGTGTAGTCCTCGCAGACGAAGTAGCGGGTTTAAGCTAGTAATACTATAAGATGCTAAGGAATGAGCTAGAATCCTATAAGAAATTCTAGGAATACATTTCTAATTAGATTGTACTGATTCTTACGAAATAATCCAACTAATAAAATTCGAGCTTCCAATTTGAATTTCAGTCTGCCAACAACAATTTACCGTAGAGCATACAATTGAGCTATTGAAATAGGTAGCTACAATGTTCCCGAATACGTATTTAAACAGAGCTATTTCAGTAGGTACCTCAGCTATTTCAGCACCCCAGCTATTTTAATCCCCTTAACTAACATTCACCACAATATTAAGTACACTGAGTTGTAATCGTATTACAATAGCTTACGTTATTCAAGTTTCAGCCTGTATCTACATAGTTTATACTTTACGTGAATTCGTGGCATCAAAATATTCATGATCGGCACCCGAAATATTCATATTGTGAATAGTGGGTTTATTTCAATAAGGCCTGTATTTTCAATTAAGTATGCTCATCACATTCTGTAATAAATACTTGTGTATTCAGGTAGGTACCTATTTATTCGTCTATTTTCTGACTTCAAAATACGTATAATCGGCTTTAACGGTATTGTCATAATAAATCATCATAATCTCCACACATTACCGAACTACTATTGAGAACTGGCTTCCTCACAGAATGAGGTGCTAGGCCATAGTCCACTAGGTTGAACAAGTGCAGATTGGTAAACTTCTCACACCTTTGAGAACATTACGGAGAACTCTCAGACAAGCAGGTTTCCTCACGATGTTTTCCTTCACCTTCAAAGAGAAGACCTGAAATGTTGGAGGTGCATGAACCCCGAACTCCCAAACAGAAGGCCAACGATTTAACCACTAAGCTCTCACCACTTTTATCGATTATCACATAGAAATCCTAGGTAAGTGGGTCATTAACATGAACGGCAGTTATGATGGCACAACCCCGCACTATTTCCGACGCATTAACTGACCCCCAACTGTAACGTGCGGCGTTATCACAAATGGAATGCCCACCGTTCCCTGAATACGCGATTTAAGGGCAAGCGGTAGAGCCGAAACAATCGTTAATCGATACATCGACATAATTGATACCTTCATTCGTGTTTGTTTCAAAATCGATAGTAAAGTAGGTATATTAATTATGAGGTAGGTACCTATTACATATTCGGAGCATTAATCGATAAATGGAACAACTTTATACCAATCGAAATAGATTATAATTTACCAGTCTTTTTTCGCAACTTTGTCCATGTAGGTAGAACCCTTTCCAACTCATAAATATTGTGTGATTATCTCGGTATATTATATTTATATTGTGTGTATACCGTATAGGTATCAGAAAATTCGCTAATGCCCGGTTCCTATAACCAAAAAACGATTCGTTTTTCTTACGGACAGTACTATTTACTACGAGGCGTAAGTCAAAACCGTTCCTATAAAAAACGTTTCGTAAGCTAAATTACCGATAGCTGCCTACGTACGGATGGGAGGGTAACGACTAACGAATAGTAAGACAAATGTATGTAGAAGACGGCTTGTGGTGTTCCTATAAAATAAAAGAAATGTCAACGAGCTGTCAAAGTTACGATTCGTTTGAAATTTGTTTACTGCCCGATATCGGCCGGTTGTGATGTGGTTGTGTTCTATTTTTGAGATTTGTTTCGCATATTTTGCGTTTTTACTGAAAATGTCTCGTTCAGATCGTGATTTGAGCGATTTGGTAATGTTGTCCGACTGGAATAGCTTTAATTCTGACGATGAAAGTGATGTTATTTTTAGTAGAAGGAACTACTCTCCTTGCTCGTTACTATAAGGTTACTTTGTATGAGATCTACTAGTAATGCAACCTCGTCTTTCGTCATTGACTTCTTCATTTTCTACGAATAAAACAAATAAATAACAATTTTATTCTGTTCATGTGAATCATTTAGATTCGAAGAATACATCTATCTGTAATAGGTATAGGCTATAATTTTTAACAAAATTAATTTACTTACCAATACCACTAATATTTAAGTACCCATATAAATTTTCGGATAAGTATACGGCACAATGTGTTATTAATTAGGGGAATATTATAAATTATTAGCCGATGCCCGCGACATCGGAACTCTTTCATTTTCCGGGATAAAAAGTAGTTATAGATAAAAAATATTTCAGTAGCCTATGCGCTAATCCAGGATATTATCTCCATTCGAAACAGCCAAATCCGTCTAGAAGTTTTCGTGTGAAGGGATAACAAACATACACACACACACACACACACACATACACACAAACTTTCGCCTTTATAATATTAATGTGATTTTATTAAAGTATCCTTGTAACAACAAAAATTCAAAACGCGAGTTGGTATGCTACGCTATGTTCCAACCACAGACCGAACGAACCACAGTGGTCAAGATTGCGTTCCGTTCACGCGCCCCGAATGACAAAAAATTTTTCTTTCCAATAAAATAAAAAGATTTCTGCAACACCGAAATCATAAATTAAACTAAAAAAAGCATTTTTTCACACCATAACATCCACATGCTTAAAATAATAATAAAGAAATTATTTTTTATTGTAATTCAAAATATGCTTCATTGGTAAAACGAAACGTTATGAGTGCCGAGGGAGTGCTTCGGTAACGGGGATAACCAACATCTGGCCGTCTCAGGTAGCTGACCCAAAAATTTATAGGAACGGCATTTACGGTTCGTTACTCGTAAATCAAAAACGAATAGTAGCTTTTGTACAATAACGACTAGTAGATAATAGGAACCGGGCATAAGTCATATAGCGCACAAGTCATAAAAGCATAAAGCATGGATACCTAGCTTCAAAATATGCACGCCAATATCTCTAAATAAACAGTATTATAAGTATCGATATGCGCAATCGATAATATAATCGATACATCGACTTAAGCAGATTCTTCAAGGACATTCCTTAACGCACTACCGTGAATAAATCAAGTCCCGGCACCTCTGATCCCCTAAATAAGTAGGTTCTTGTGTGTGAATATCGAGTGCCTATGTGGACCCCGCCGATGTGTGCGTCAGGATAGGACTCGCATAACAATGTGCCTATTTAAATATTGATAACGAAGTAGGTACTACTTTAACACGTGTTGTGAAGTATTTTGGCTATCACATTAAATCTACTCGTACCCGTGCCTCTGAGAGTACCTACGTATAATGCCATCAGAATGGTTAATATGAAAACGAGAGCCAAACTATAATAAGCGACAGGTCGAGATGGCAATCGGGGTCGGGACCCCCCCCCCCCCCCCATACGTCGATTGCCATCTCAAAATGTCGCGTACTATAGTATGTTGGTGACGTATACGTTTGTCTGTAGTGTACTACGAAGACCTCTTAACAGGGCTCACTCCGTCACTCGTTTCCACTCGTTTCATACAATCGTAGTTCCAATTTCATTTGATTATTAAGCAAGCAAAGTCCATGAAATTTTGCAGACATATTCTAGAAACTAATATCTGTGTCTGTGGTGTTTTAGATTTTTCTAAAAATATGTAGTTTTAAAATTACAGGGGCTCCAAGATTTGTATGAAAATTTTAAGACCGCGTAACTTTGAAACCGAATATTTTAACAGAAATCTGGAAAACCACAGACATAAATATTAGTTTGTAGAATATGTCTGCAAAATTTCATGGACTTTGGTTGCTTAATATTCAAATGAAATTGGAACTACGATTGTATGAAACGAGTGGAAACGAGTGACGGAGAGAGCCCTCTTAAAACAGACAGTTATAATGCCTTGTCAAAAAACTGTACCCTAAAAACGGATCATTAACATACTTTAATCCAAACAGGAACAAGGAACAATAAAACGGTTCAATAAACCGATGAGCGTCCAAAACGGTGCGTGACCGTTTTGACCAAGATAGTTACTGGGATTACTTCGTCGTCGGTAGATATTTATAAATACGCATTAACATTTATTGCCTAATACTTTAAAAAAGTAATTAAAAATGTTCTTACAAAAACTTCAACTGCGACTTGCCTTGCATCTTTTCAGCCCGCGTGTATTAAAGCACATAAAACCCGCCATTTAGATTTTTTAAAGAATTTTATGTAGCCAGTGACCCAGTGACACTAGCGCCATCAAGACGTATCATTTGTCAAAGTCGGTTGAGCCATTGGGTAGCTACGCTACGAGTGAACATAGTAATGGACATACATATAACCCTCATACATTATCACCATCAACTGACAATCAAAAAGTGTACCCTATTTTAGAGTTTACGCTTTGAGTTTGGCTTCAATCCATCGACGGCCTACGCTGAGCCTTTGAGAATATTATGGAGAACTCTCAGGCATGCAGGTTTCCTCACGATATTTTCCTTTAATGTTAAAGAATGTGATATTTTAATTGCTTAAAACTCACATTACACAATGGAGTAATTACACTATCCCACTACATACATTACAACATGGGGTTATTCAAGGGGCGGACAAACAAATCCCTGAAAGGCCGCGGCAACACATCGGTAATCACTTAACAATAGGTGGACCCACCTGCTCGTTTTGCTCGCTTAACTCCGAAAAGTTAGAGCCCCGGATCGAAGCCCGACCTACCGAATAGGAGGCACACGTATTAACCACCAGGCTATCGCGCGGCTCTCCAAAGATATTCAGTTTTAATTTCATCTTTCTTTCGGCAGAGGCATGCCCGTCGCCCGATCCACTTGACCAGTATGACTAACGCATAAAAGATTACCTAATTGACTATAAACGTCAACTACTTGTACCAAGTACAAGCGTGGGGCGATGAACTATTCATTGGCGACCATTTATGGCACCGGAACTTAATACTACGGTCGGTACTTGGCAATAAATCTGTGTCCAATAAAATTCCTCGGACATAATAATTAATTAATTAATTTACTTCTGTTTGTTATAAACTTAGATAATAGGTAATATAAATTAAACTGTGTGCAGTTTTTATGCTGTTCTCACTTAGACACTCACTAAGTAACTATGGGCCTCATAAGAAAGCTCAGAGTCCTTAGCAGGCGATGGAGAGAGCTGTGCTTGGAGTTTCTCTACGTGATCAAATCAGAAATAAGGAGAACTAGAGTAACCGACATAGCTCAACGGGTTGCGAAGCTGAAGGGGCAATAGTTAGGGTGAGATCTATAGAGCGCGCTCTGCCTTTGCTTAGACTTAAGACAGAGTTAAAACGAGACAGAGCTATATCTCTCACATAAATCTGTCTCGTTTTAACTCAATCTTAAGTCAGAGCAAAGTCAAAGTGCGCTTTATAGATTTCAGCCTTAGAGCACATAGCTGTTCGATTGATTTTGAATACAACTTGATGCCCATGCCATACTAATTTTGCCTTTTTTTTTTAAAACTAAATGGGCTTGCGCTTGGCTGCAGTCACACCAAGCAAGAGATGATGCAGTCTAAGGTGGAGCGCGCCTGCCCAGAACTGCTTCACTGCTTGCGGCAGAGCCGCTTAACTGCTTCATCCTACGATTTTAGTTTGAAATACATAGCTCTTCTAAAGGTAGCTGTACTAATTTAGTTCAATGTAATAACGTAATTTCTCTTAGCTGTATATAAAATTAGGGCACATCCACACCAGCGAAGCGGCAACAATCGCAAAACTATTTCCGCGCGCAGATGGCTTTATGATGAGTTGTCGCTCAATCTCCGTTATAATGTGTTTTAATAGCGGGTATGTACGCGGCTTTATAATGAGAAATATCCGTTAGCACACTGTTTTTTTACCGACTTAGAAAATTAAAGTACGGTAACAAAATTCTGACAGGTCAGAATGTAAAACCTATTTTTTTTTATTCAGATACAAGTTAGCCCTTGTAATTCAATAAAGAGGTACCTATTTCTGTTATGGTACTTATCTACAAGAAAAAATATCGTTCCGAACAAGATCTACCAATAATAAGCATCGGCGAGGAGGCACTATAACAATATTTGTCGTCTCAAAGTATATCACAGCTCACAAATCCTCGGATATTATTTTCAGGTGAAATCATGTCAGAACCTGTCGCCTCCATCGGAAGACATGTCGGGACAAGTGATACGTCAAAGAAGTGCCATAAATACGGCCCGAACAAAGGCTAACATAAAAGAATCGGAAATGAGATGTGCAAGTATTGATTTGAGCCTATCGATAACTTTTTATCGACCTTTTATAATAGTAATTAGTGAGTTTCTAAGATTTTTAAAATTGTTTAGTATTATATTGAGTGTGTGTATCGATGGTGTATCATATGAAATAAAGAAATAAAAAATAAGACCTCACACAATAACATAACTAATTATCTTAATAAACCTAACACCCGGCAGAAAAACTAAATGACACATTTTTACTATACATTTGATGTGTATGGATCATGACAAAATAGTGAGTAAATTTTTATTATTAACAGTCATAAACTGCAAAGAATAAAAAATAAAAATCTGTAAAGGAAACACCTAATACCTAGATGTAACCTGTTTCAAATAAATAAGCACATTCTTATGTCACAACATAAATTATGAAGTCTGGTCATAATATAGAACTAATTACTTTATAAAAAGATAATAATTAAAATGTAGCGTTCGAAAAAAAGAATAAATTACATACTTTATTCACATATT
Organism: Maniola jurtina; assembly: GCF_905333055.1. Taxonomy (NCBI): domain Eukaryota; kingdom Metazoa; phylum Arthropoda; class Insecta; order Lepidoptera; family Nymphalidae; genus Maniola; species Maniola jurtina. The sequence continues at coordinate 12,795,576 of NC_060044.1, forward strand.
ATCAAAAAAAACCGGCTCAATTAAAAAGCTTTTAACTATAATTAGTAGTAAATAGAATGACCGAAATCTATTAAATAAACCATAAAACATCTGTGGCCTGCCATAAAATAAACAAAGATTGAATACCAACTCATTTTCCAATTACCCCGAAAGCTCACGACACAGTCCAATAACAGTTTATCGATATTGCTTTATCGATATCCCTAATAACTTTAACGGCATCCCTAAGTTGTAAAATATCGGAGGCAACAGTACAAAAGGGTCCCTTTTGTGTGAAGTGAGAGCAAAAAAAATTAAAACATGGCGGTCAAGTGCGACTTAGCCTGGAGTCCAGAGAGGGTTCCGGACAATTACGAGTACATTATTTTGTGTAAGTATTTTATGTAAACACGGGGTTTGAAATTAATGGTTTTCAGATTCATTAGGTACTTGTGCCACAACCAGAAGTAGTCTATAGGCACGGGAATAAAATCGGGAACAGACTCAAAAATCTCCATTACGCCAAAATTATTTTAATGTTAAAGTAATTTAAGACCTAACTTTAAGGTATGAGTGAAAGGCTTCATTGATTGTAGTCAAGTGCAAGTCTATGGGTCGGTATTATTATCTTCATCTTGTAATCAAAAGTAAATAGGTAAATAAAACTACCTTGAGTTTTTATTTAAAAATGCCACACCATTCTGCCGGAGTGCGTTTCGTCTAGATTTATAGTAGTACTAGCCGATGCCCGCGACTTCGCCCGCGTGGATTTAGCTTTTTTCGAAATCCCGTGGGAACTCTTTGATTTTCCGGGATAAAAAGTAGCCTATGTGCTAATCCAAGATAATATTATCTATCTTCATTCCAAATTTCAGCCAAATCCGTCCAGTAGTTTTTGCGTGAAGGAGTAACAAACATACACACAAACACACACACACACATACAAACTTTCGCCTTTATAATATTAGTGTGATCACTAATTATTTGTTATTATAAATGCGAAAATGTGTTTGGTTGTTTTCGCTTGTTGGTTTTTCTTTCAATCACGTAGAAACGAAGCAACGGATCGACGTGATTTTTACATGGGTATAGTTAAAGACCCATGGAGAGATGGAGAGTAGGATAGGCTACTTTTCACGCGTACGATGTCGCGAGCATCAGCTAGTTCATATTTTCAGATTGCTACTTCAAGCCATTGCCGAAAAAAGGGCCTTGTTACAAGGTCGGATCGACAAAAAAGTGATCCATCGGGTTGAGTTCTTTTATTTTGAGGTACAGAACCCTAAAAACACAAAAAATAAAGGTTTCTGAAGGACTTTTCGGAAGAATCGGAGATGCATATCTCTGCTAATTGCTTTTAGTTAATTGTGCGATGGGCACAAAATAAATAAGAATGGCTGTGAAGCGATATTGTTATGGTTGAATAAACCAATTTGTGTTTCCCGCAACGATTATTCTTTTAGATTTTTGAAGTAGTCATCATCATCACCATCGTCATCATCAGCTCATAGGCGGCCCACTACTGAGCACTGTATATAATTTATACATATTAATAAAATATATTTACATACTTAATAACCATTTTATCTAAGCTTCCGCATTTGAAATATTGTAGAGATTGTACTTAAACGTAGTTAATACTGCTCTATGAAACACCATCTCATTTCAACCTATCGATGGCCCACTACTGACCACTAGTATCCTCTCAAAATGCATAAGGTTTTGGCCACAGTCCACCACGCTAATCAAGTGTGGATCAGCAGACTTCAAACACCTTTGAGAACATTATGGAAACTTAGGTATGAGATTTACTCATTATGTTTATCTTCACCGTTAAAACAAGTGATATTTAATTGCTTAAAACGTACGAAACTCCGAAAAGTTAAAGACGCGTGCCCGGGATCGAACCCCCGAACCCCCAAATAGAAGGCCTACGTCTTAATTTAACCACTAGGGTCAACAATACAACAGAAGAAACTGTACAAATTGTGCAAGGGCCGCTTTATTGCTAAAGCACACATATTGTTTTCTAACTGAACAAAATATTTTTATGCAAATAGAGTAAAATTACGGTTTAGTATTTATAGTGTTTTGATTGATTAACGATTATTCGTATCGCTAAGCCGACGCCACGTGAGCCATAAAAACCCCATTAACGTAAAATTAAGACCTCGTTTTCGAGAAAACATGTATCCGAGACAGTTCCCACGCTTAAATGATTTGCTTAAAATCTAGAGCATTTTACAGTGGTATATCGGTAATTTAATTGATACCGGTTAAACCTTGTAATTGTAACATACAAAATGCGCGACGGTTACTAAATTGCGGTGCGTCACACTGAACGCGCGCGTACTCGTGTTCAATTTGTCGTTGCCGTTTCAAATAACAAGCAGTGATAGCCTAGTGGTCAAAACAGACGTCACCCTTTTATTCGGGAGATCAAAGGTTCGAACCCGGCAAAGCACCAACGGGAGAAGGAGACATTATGCTCACATACTCCCCCGCATTAGGAATTTGGTGTAAACCTGTGCCGGGACGTCTCAGTTGCATACCCAGGATTCTGAGACGCCTTATACGTGACGTGGATGGTACCGCTGGGTTTTTAGTGGGTATGCTGTAGTATACTGTAGCCACTGTAGCATAGCCAATGAGCCCCACATACCCGTTTTAGCACGGGATGCGAATTGCATTTGAAAAAAACTTAGGTGTACCAAGTTGGTACCTTCACAAAGGATCTTTGCCAGTTATATTTAAGAACTAGCTGTGCCCGCGACTTCGTTCGCGTGGAATAGTGACCGCGCTTTATATAGCCACGGACGCTCAGGCGCGAGGCGTGTAGTACGTACTCTGTACGTTAAAAATGTTAGCCGTGATTCTTTAAATTGACATAACTTTTTTATTTATGAACCGATTGACATGAAATAAACACTAAATGTTAAGTGAAGCTTACTACAATATATTAGTGAAAACCGTATCTAAATCGAATAAGCCGTTTCTGATATTAGCGTGCACAAACCACAGACAAACAGACAAACAGACAAAAAAAAATTAATTACAATTTCGGGTTCGGCATCGATATAATAACAGCCCCTGCTACTTTTTTTTATATATTTCCATTGTACAGACACCACTTTTCTACAATTTTATTATATGTATAGATTTCCCTTTAACCGCACATACAAAGCTCGCGACCACAAATTATATAATATCGCCACTCCACAATGTTCGTCTTAATAATAACATGACACACAATAAAACTGAAATATGGGCCAAGTAATAGGCGACAGCGACACATGATTTATGTGAATTTTATACTCTACAAAAGAAAGTTTAAACACGAAAATGAAATATAATAAACATGACAGAGTCTAAAATTATCTTGAAAAATATTGGCAAGGGAAAAAGTTGAAATAAAACCACGGAAAAATGTGATATTAGTTTTTGAAAACTCAGTGACTATTACAGAACACTTAGACTCATAAAATTCCTTTATACCTAATTATAGTTTCTAGAGAAATAGCTCACGAACATACGAAGCCTTTTTTGTAGAATTTATTTGGATATAAATTTATATTATACAGAGTATACGTTGGGGGTGTTGAAAACAAAAATGACACTGTCCAAGAATTGGCACTTCTGAGTTACAATTATTATATCAGGCTGTAATTCTGCGAGATCCTTGTAATTGACTTATAAATGACACAGTACATTTTTTGTTGTTTTAAGCTCAATTGCTGAACGCCAATCTTTGAAAACCCATACCTATTGGAAACTCTACTTGGTACACTATATATTTAATAAACTTTTAATTTGCATGGTAGTCAGAGTGAATTGCGCCATCTTGGTTTTTTTGTTATTTTCTGTCATAGAAGTAAAAAAAAAACACACTCTGTGAAAATTTCCACTCCCTACCTGTTAAGGTTCATTGAAATACAGTCCAATAAAATCAGACGGATGGAAAATGGAGGCTTAGTCAGTTTCGTTTCCAATGCTTTTTACACCGAAAGAATTAAATTTCTATAATCGCTTCAGCTTATTAATTGTATCGGCAAATATGGGCAATCGCCAGAGCCTACACGATACGGCCTCAGAGCGAATTCCGTTATTCCCACGGCGTGCGAAAATCCTGTATTTGGAGACTCGCATTCTCCGAGCCAATTTACTGCAACTTATTATGATATTGTTGCCAAGGCACTGAGGTTCTCGTAATGATATCTTTACGAAATTCTTTTTCCAAAAATCGCAGCGTGCATTGTTTTACTCGCAATATCGTTCGCATTAAAATCCATTAAAAGTATATGCTCCTGGCAAAAGCTTATTACACAATCGAAGATTATGTAAATGATAAAAAAGCATGGATTTGACTCGCTCCAGCAATGCGCGGGGCTGCAATTGCTTGTATAGTATGGAATATTATTGTAAATTGAAGAATTGAAAAGAGCAACCGCCGAGTTTCTTGCTGGTTCTTCTCGGTAGGAACGGCATTTGACGATTCAAAAGCACTTGTACCTTAAGTCTATTTGAATATAAAATCTATTCTATCTATTCTGTTCTATTAGAGATGAGTCACTATTCAACAGATAGCATGTGAAAAATCACGTCCAAACCCTTTTCATAGCTCACTCCAGCAATGCGCGGGACTTCAATTACTTTTATACACGACATAATATTATATATCAAATCTTTGAAAAGAGCAACCACCGAGTTTCTTGGTGGTTCTTCTAAGTAGGAAAGGCATTCCAAACCAGTGGTACTCATAGATGCATTTGACGATCCAAAAGTGCTTGCAAAAGTTTAATTGAATAAAAGATATTTTTATTTATTTATTTATTTATTGGTTGTTATACATGAAATAAATAGTTTTGAGCGCCCGAAGAAGAGGTAGATGTATTAACCACTAGGCTATCATGACACCTAACGTGTATAGATTGTAAAATAATGAATATTTTATAGCTCTCTACACCCGCGGCAGCCAACACGTGGCAATCATGGCTCAGTTCATGACCAATAAAATGCACACCGATTATGAGATGGGAAAGATTAGGTAGTTCCATAGGAATGCCTATTTATAGCCTTGTGGTTAAGACGTCACAACGGCATCCTATTCTGGCAGTCGGGGGTTCGATCCGGGCGCAGGTTTGTGCGTTTAAAGCAATTAAATATCACTACATCGCTGGACTGATGACCTTAAGAGGACAACGGGAAGTGGGTGGATGATCGTGTGTGGTGGCGCGCTCTCGGGAATCCTATGTCCAGTCCTATGACGCAAACAGGCTGATTGATTGATTGAAATATCACTACTAGCTTTAACGATGAACGTAAACATCGTAAGGACACCATGCCTAAGAGCTCTCCACAATGTTTCCAAAGATGTGTGAAGGCTGCCAATTCGCACTTGGTTCCGAGAGGAAACCTGTGTTTAGTAGTGGACCGGCGATTGGTTGATCATTACCATTCCGAATGCAACCACATCTGATGGAAAATGATGATGTATCCCACAATAATATGTGATTTTCTTCAATATATAGGTATTTCATATTTCAGTCCCTAATATAAATTCGAATAAAATTCAAGGTATGTTTTATTTTTCTCTTTCAGCAAAACTTTGGCAAGAGATACCCAAAAAAGTTCGAAAATAGCACTGCACTCTTGTATGTGAATTATATTATAGCTGTTGTAAATACATACATTCAAAACGACTGTTGATTTGGGAACAATCCAAAAACAATATAATTGCAAACGAATACAAATGAATGCGACATCCAGTTTAAATTGTATCCATTAGGAATGTAAATAAGGTACATCGGACAATCTAAACAACTCACAACAATGAGTTTCATTTGCATTCATAAATACACATGATTTAAAAGTATGTATGTCTAAATGTTTCACTTTATTTGGGAAAGGGTACCCAATATAGAGGAAAAATACGTAAAATGGAAGTAATAGTATTTGGTTAATCATCACTTATTATCATCAGGTGAAACCAAAGATGATAAATAAAAAAATGTTGCCTTGTATTTATTTTAGACTAGCTGATGCCCGCAGCTTCGCCCGCGTGGATTGGTCAGATCCCCTGCAGCATCAGGATTGAGGAGTTGGACTCCAAATTTTTTATGAAACAATGTCGCAAAGTTCCTCTATCGATTAAAAAAGAAATGACGCAAATCGGTTCAGAAATCTCGGAGATTTCGGTGTACATAGGTAGAAAAACACAACTCCCTTTTTAAAAGTCGGTTAAAAAAGTAGCCTATTTTACGCCCTGGTCAATCCTCTACTTGCCTGTGAAAGTCCCGTCAAAATCGGTTCAGCCGTTCCAAAGATTAGCCTTTTCAAACAGACAGACAGACAGACAGACAGACAGACAAAAATTTTAAAAACGTGTGATTCAGTTATGGTATCGTTCAAATAACCATATGAGCTTAATATGAGGTAGTTATTTCGAAATTACAGACAGACACTCCAATTTTATTTATTAGTATAGATTAGAGGCGAAGATTTAATCTTTGTCAATACGAGTATAATACAAAACTCAGTAAAGAAACGTGAAATGAAATTTCTAATAATGAAAAACTGTAAATGACGTACGATGTTTATGGAATTGTTTCCAAAACACTGAATTTCCGGAACACTCTGATATTCGTTTCAGTTTATACTCTCCGACTTTTATGCGGAGAGTTTCTACCTATAGTAGGGCTGTCACCTAATGAAATCTTGCAATGAAAAAATAGACACGACATGTCTCTCTGAAAATCAGCCAGATACCTGGTAACTGCCCTAACAATTTCGGCTCGGAGACCCTGAACCCTGATGAAAAAATAACCGAAGCGTAACGAAACTTCAATATATTCTGAAATTTTACTTAGCATATTGACCTCTGTCTCCATAGTCGATACCGTAATGAACAAATTGCAACCGAATAAAATAACACACGCGCTGTCGCGAATGTGCGCCTCTTTTCGTCTTTTTAGGGTTCCGTAGTGCAAGGTTCAAGGTACAATACAACGGTGACGAAGTCGCCACGTACGTCTATCTGTCACGTCACGGTTTAGCTAAGAGAGTATTAGCATTGGAAAGCTGTAATTTGGCATGGGTATACAATATACATCTTAATCACGCCGACAAAGAGGAAAAATAAAACCTTGGATTTTTTTTGGATAGGAACCTTCGCTACATGTAAAGTGGAGATAGTTTTTTTTTCTCGTGTATCTCATTGTGAGAGTGTCATTGGATAGGTATTTCAAAGTTAAAATATGTACTTACAAAACAGATTTTATGGTTAAATCGAATCCTATTGCCAATTTCTCTGAATTATTATCTGACTTATATCAAAGTAAAAGGCTTCTTTAACTTTTAACGGTTTATCGGGTTACATTTCTTTGTAACTTTATACTGCTGCTGAAATTACGGTTTAACAAAATGCCAAAAAGGCCTATTATCTCGTTTACAAACTTCCAAAGAGAATTTCCACAGCCACACAAACGTAATTTGATTCTCATTTGAATATTAAATAATCAAACTCAACAATTAATCAAACAATAGAAAATTTTATTCACACAATCCAGAATTAAATATATGTGCCTGTGGTTGAACAAATTGCCATAAAAATGTGTCAATCCTCAGAGATGTATATGTAATACTTTGAGTACGTGTTTTTAACATAATTCCGGAAAAATACAGGCACCAATATTAATTTCTAAAACGTGTCTACAAAACTTGATAGGGTTTTATTGGTCAATATTCAAATGAGAATCAAAATTCGATTGTTTGGAGAGTACTACGAATAAACTCTTGAAAGTGATGAAACTTTAAAGGAATATATGGCCGAGTGCCAACCCTAGTTTTACTGACCCATAAAAGCGTAGTAAAATTCCTCCTATACTTACGTATGCTCCATTTGGTCTGAAAGTATTATTTACTATCGTTTGCTTTCACGGCACATAGAGAAGTAATAGAGTTCAGTTCTTTCATTGCTATTAGACTGCTAAGTATATCCTTTAGGCGCAACGCCCACCTGCAGAGTAAAGTTGAACTGAAGCACAGTGTCTTTTTTCACAACTGATCAAAAAAAGGAGTGTAATGTTTTCAGGGTTCGTGTTTCACCATAAATTCTAAATGCCTGATCAGATCTGGATGGAATATCGTTAGAATCCTTAAAATGTCATCCCTAGTAATACATACTGGCTATTGGTTTTTGAAAAAATCAATATGACGGCAGTACGGTGCCATTAGTTAAAAATTTCATGTTTGTTTTTGCCACCATGTTTTTTTTTTAAATTACTTGTTTCCAATAAATCGCAGTTGTGAAGTGTAAATCACAAAATTACACTTCAATACAATAATTACGAAAATATTCCTAATATCCTGTGTTGAATCTTAACCTTTGACCCGCATTCACATCGTCACTCCGGTATCGCTCTAAAAATACAATTGTATACATTTCAGACAATACAGCTGCAAGCAACGCCCGGCAATCACAGTGATAGGTTATCAGCTATCTAGGGAGGTCAGCTTCATCTGCCGCGCTTCCCAAAGTGTGCAACAAACACTATTATACATGGTCTTACCACAAAAAAAAAACCATCGGCGTGGACCCCACTACATTTGAACATAGGTTTATTCCAGTGACGGATCAACAAATTCCTGAAAGGCCGGCAACGCATCGGCGGTTCCTCTGGTGCTGCAAATGTCCATGGCGGCGGTACTCACTTAACATCAGATGACCCGGCTGCTCGTTTGCCCGTTTTTTTATTTTTAAAAAAATCAAGTTATTTTAAGTCTTATTAAGTTTATAAATCAATATTATTGGGTCGATGATTTATGTCAGTGGTCTATTTGGGCTACAAATTACAATCACCGACCTCAGTTTTTGATCTACTTACTGCTTTGGACAAAAGTGTGGTGTAAACTATCTTCACTTTTTAAACAAATAAAAAATCGCTGCGCAGCGTCTTTTCATTTATAACAATTTAAATAAAACACTACTTTGTTTACTTGAACAAACAATTGCAATTGGTATAGTGAATACTTTTTTTATAGACTAGCGCTTAACTGCAATCAGACCTGCACTGGCAAAAGATGATGCAGCCTGGAGACGAATACAAATCAACAAAGCCGTTCTGCCTAAATTAGCTGCTAGTAGTCGTTAGGGTAGTCATTAGACAAAGTTTGAGAAGCCCTGCTTCACAGGATGTGATAACGCAGCTCTGTTTCCAGTTCAAACTAAAAACATACTGATTCATTACCGCAAATACCCAAACAAGGAAAAAGTATTTAGTGTTAAAACTGAATCACAACCTAAAAACATTTTAGTATCGATATATCGTAATGAAAGACAAGTGTAAATTAAAAATTTATAACACCCCCGACAAGTGAAGGTTACAGTAACTAGAAAAGAGCTGATAGATTTCAAACGGCTGAACCGATTTTCTTGGATTATAGCTAAGAACACTCCCGATCAAACCACCTTTCAAACAAAAAAACTAAATTAAAATCGGTTCATTAGTTTAGGTGCTACGGTGCCACAGACAGATACACAGACACACAGATACACAGATACACACGTCAAAATTATAACACCCCTCTTTTTGGGTCGGGGGTTAAAAAAGTTGAAAAAAGGAAAAGTTGACTGACTGACTCGTTTATCAACGAAAAGCTCAAACTACTGGCCGGATCGGGCTGAAATTTATTTGGCAAACAGAAAGCTATTATGATGTAGACATCCGCTAAGAAAGGATTTTTCAAAAGATTGTTGATAGATCAGTCAGTCAATCAGTCAGGTTTTCCGTTTTTCCTTTTGAGGTACGGAACCCTTATAGGATCACTTTGTTGTCTGTCTGTCCGTCCGTCCGTCCGTCGTGTCTGTCAAGAAACCTATAGGGTACTTCCCGTTGACCTAGAATCATGAAATTGGCAGGTAGGTAGGTCTTATAGCACAAGTACAGAAATATATCTGAAAACCGCGAATTTGTGGTTACAATAATTGAAAAAAATTAAAATGTGTTTCAATTTTCAAAGTAAGATAACTATACCAAGTGGGGTATCATATGAAAGGGCTTTACCTGTACATTCTAAAACCGATTTTTATTTATTTTTATGTATAATACTTTTCGAGTTATCGTGCAAAATGTTGGAAAAAATACCCGAGTACGGAACCCTCAGTATGCGAGTCTGACTCGCACTTGGCCGGTTTTTATATATATAGATATTGGAGCGCCGGGGTTAAGACTTTGCTTATACCTACTTGCGTAGCGGCGATGTAACCAGGATAAAGAATAACATTAAGCCCGCATTTCCCTAATCAAGTCGCACGACCGCACCAGCTGACTGAAATTTGCATGTATTTCATATATTTCCATTAATTAACATGAATAATCAATTAGGTAAAACGCCGCACGGAGTGCAGTACGAAGAATCAAAATACTAGTAATAACATGCTAATATTTGTCAAATACAACTATAATTTCGAATTATAGATCTGTTACGGAAAATTAAATTAACCTATTCCGTTAATTAATTATGTAGCAAGAAAAACAAGGTGTTGGGCAACACTAAAAATTGTTATTATATGCAGGACAGATCAAGGTTACCATAATATTGCATTGTAGTCAGGATCGAGTCCATAAGACAAGTGAACGTAATATATATATCAGATAATTATTAATATATTGACTGGATGCCTGAGATCCCTACACCGGCTCAAAAACAGATCATAATCCATAAACAGTTAAACAGATTTTCATCAAACGTAACTAAAAACCATCTATAAACAAACTTCCGAATAAAGGAAAAAGAATTTGATTCATCCGTTTGAGCGCTACGATGCCACAGACAGACATGCAGATACATAGATACACACGTCAAACTTATAACACCCCTCTTTTAGCGTGCGACTCTTTAATCCAGAAAAATCAAAAGTTTCAAAGTTCCCACGGGTATTTTTGACGTGATAACGTCTTATAATTCGATAGAGCCGGCTGCACGCACGAAAAATCATGAATCATGCGGCGTTACCTCGCTCTGAGGCGTTCCATGTAAGGCTTGAAGTGCAAGCGAGAGCGCGGAACGAGCGACAAAGAAGCACAATTGGCCTTTGTTGTCACGTTCAACTATCGTCAGTAAACCGACTTTACAGACAACCAATTTTTAAACCATAATAGGGCTCCGTTTTTACCCTTTGGTTACGGAACCCTAAAAAACGAAATCTAGGCGGGCAAAGTCGCGAGAATCGCTAGTATTATATAAGATCGATAACTCCCTTCGTGACTAAAATTCAGGAAGATGTCGAAAATTCTTAACTTTTTCAATTTACGTTATATAAAGAACTAATTTTAAAGTTGGAACCTAAATCTCACAAAACTTTTTCCAATAAGACTAGGCGTATCGAACCTTATAAATTTCCTTTACTTAATCACTTTTAAATAACTCTGTTTTAATAGTATTAGATACCATGCAAGTGCTATTCTTTTACCGAGTATTTTTGTCGACACTGCACGATGGAAATCCAGTTAGTAATGTGGTAATCCGTTAGTAAGCTCAGATTTGGCACAGAATCGAAGCGCTCTCGAAGGCGATGGGGCAATGTGGTCATGTCTTCTCTATAGACACTAGACAAATTGACTCCGCTTACCCAGTACGCTGTAGAAACTGGATCTTAGAGCTACAAAATTCAAGACATTTTAGTAGTAACAAGAGTTTTAACACCATTAAAAAGGTGTCAAGATTATTTATTGAGCTGCTATTATTTTTAACGCCCGACCCAAAAAGAGGGGTGTTATAAGTTTGACGTGTGTATCTGTCTGTGGCATCGTAGCTCCTAAACTAATGAACCGATTTTAATTTAGTTCTTTTTTGTTTGAAAGGTGGCTTGATCGAGAGTGATCTTAGCTATAATCCAAGAAAATCGGTTCAGCCGTTTGAAAGTTATCAGCTCTTTTGTAGTCACTGTAACCTTCACTTGTCGGGTGTGTTATAAATTTTGAATTTACACTTGTTAGCTCAGTTGTTTACATATGGACCTGATAGAATAGCTAACTGATCACTTATGGCTCTGTTAAATAATAATTATAACAGTGCGTTCCATTTAAAGACTGAATAGTCTCTAATAAAAAGAAATATCAGTAGGGCGCTAAACCAGTTACCACTAAAGAATCAATCACCTTAAAAGGTACCGACAGTGAACACAAACGTTCGAATAAGTCCAACCTATTTCTTAACAATAATAAAGTAAATAAAGCTCTTAAGGTAGCTATCCACTATGTTGGCGTTATATTATTATTATAATATTAAAAAAGCAAAATCTCACTAATTTTAAAAATTATTACATTTTCATCCCGCTTTTACAACCATAAGTGCGAAAATTCACTTTCCGTGAAAACCAACTGCGAAATATCAGCGCTATTGGTCTTGATCATAATTCCTAGTTAAATTAATGTAGCAAACTATCGTAAGAGCGAAAATTGAAAAATCACTTTCCATGATAAATCACCTGTGAAATCGCTGCGAAGGAAAATAATAAGTTATTAAATGAAACGATTTAAAATCACCGATCACGCCCATCGCTAGTGGATACCCACCTTTACGGAACATCGACTGTTCCACTTCATACGTCAAACTCAATTCTAAAATGGCAATCCATTTACTAACGTGGTAATACTGGTAATCCACTAGTGAGTAAAGATTTAGCAAACAGTCGGAGGGAATTACAAAGACAGATGGGGCACCGCGGTCTTGCTCGGGGACGGATGACAAATCGACTGCGTTACACTGCCAGTTGCCACTGTAGGTAGTGTTGGTACAGTGATTGAGCGAAATTTAACTATGACTCAAAACTTCCCTTTGACTCCTTTCTCAGTCCCTACCTACTGGGAGAAGCTAAAAAATGTTAAATACATCACGCCGCAATGAATCGACGTAATTTTTTTGGGACAAATATCTGGAGTGTCATAGGTTACCTTTTATCCCGGGAAAACAAAGATTTCTCACGGGATTTTCAAAAACCTTAGTCCACGTGGACAAAATTGCGCACATCATATACTACGTACTAAATAATTAAGTATTATTATTACTTAAGTATTAATTAACAAATAGGTACTAGCGACCCGCCGCATCTCTAATTAAAAAATATATATGGCCTATGTCACTCAAAACTAATGTAGCTTTCTACTGGTGAAGAATTTTCTAAATCGATTTAGTAGTTCCAGAGATTACTTCCTACAAACAAACTTACAAACTTTACCTCTTTATAATATTAGTATGGATTTTTCAGTTACCAGAGAGCCTACTTTTTGGGAATTCATACCCGAAGGATGTCAACGGAATCTACTTATTACAAGTCTCCGCTGTCTGTCCTTCCGTCCATCTGTCTGTAAGCGGGCTGTATCTCATGAACCGTATGGTAGAGTTGAAATTTTAACAGACGCGAGAGACAGACAACAAAGTGATCATTAAAGGTTTTCCTTTTTTCCTTTTGAGATACGGAACCCTAAAAATAAAAATGAAACTCCTATTCGTCTATTTGGCATCCTAGCGCTATTGTAGTTTTTCTTCTTATAGGTACTTTCAACAAGAATTTGTTGCGCAAGTAAATAGTTGAAGAAGGCACTACAATAGTGGGAAAATAGAATAGAATTCCCGGCCGACTTCTAACATAGTCCCATTTTCTAGGAAATATTTACATCGTAATTGTATGCGCGGCTGGCGCCTAGAGAAAAACGCTGTTCAAAAATTGATACTTGCTGGTGTAGTGTTACCATATCTAAGCACTTAAATATTTGTACCTAATCTTTTTTTACCCGACTACCGCAATGCCAAAAGGAAGGGTTATGATTTTAACAGTCTATGTATGTATGTATGTTTGTATCAGATTCTGTGTGTTCCACTGTAGCGCCTAATTACTGGGCCGATTTTGATGAATGAGGTGTCAATCTATTCGTTATTACGGTCCGGATGATATAACCAGGACGTCGGGTATCTATGTCACTCAGGAATAATGTGGCTTTCTACTGGTGAAAGAATTTTCAAAATAGGTAATTACAGAGAGTACCCCCTACAAACAAACTTACAAACTTTACCTCTTTATAATATTAGTATAGATGTATAAGAAATCTTTTATCCCTTATATTATACGAAAAAGCTGTACCAAAAGCAGATAATACATGCGAGTTGCGACTCAGCCACAAAGTTTCTGAATTTTAAGCGGGATACGGCGACCTGAGGGTTAAGCATGCAAATCACGGGGTGAACGACCTCCCCCAATGATATGGGAGAAGGAAAACCGCGAATAAAATGGGATGGGATACAATGACATTGTTGTGACGACTGACACACTCGTGTGACGTTAGGCGTCCGTTAGACGACAGCACAGTTCACGAAAGTTATAAAGTAACAAAACGTCGAGGCTTCACCTACATTGACAGGCGTCAAGGGTTTAGTATGTAAACCACTGGGATGAACGACCTCCCCCAATAATATGGGAGAAGGAAAACCGCGAATAAAATGGGATGGGATACAGTGACATTGTTGTGACGACTGACACACTCGTGTGACGTTAGGCGTCCGTTAGACGACAGCACAGTTCACGAAAGTTATAAAGTAACAAAACGTCGAGGCTTCACCTACATTGACAGGCGTCAAGAGTTTAGTATGTAAACCACTGGGATGAACGACCTCCCCTTATAATATGGGAGAAGGAAAACCGCGAATAAAATAGGATGGGATACAATGACATTGTTGTGACGACTGACACACTCGTGTGACGTTAGGCGTCCGTTAGACGACAGCACAGTTCACGAAAGTTATAAAGTAACAAAACGTCGAGGCTTCACCTACATTGACAGGCGTCAAGAGTTTAGTATGTAAACCACTGGGATGAACGACCTCCGCTTATAATATGGGAGAAGGAAAACCGCTAATAAAATAGGATGGGATACAATGACATTGTTGTGACGAGTGACACACGCGTGTGGCGTTAGGCGTCCGTTATACGTCAGCACAGTAAGGAAACCTCGAGGCTTCACGTACTCTGGCAGGTATCAAATATAGGTAGGCTATGAAACGACTAGGTATGTGACATGAGCATTGAGCAATCGTGGCAGCAGCGCGACAAAGATTTTAAAATATTAAGTATAATATTTTAATCTTTGATTTCACATCATCCCTAGAGCTCAAATACCTAATATTTGACAGATTTCGATTCAGGATTAAACCGAGAGCTCACTCACTCTAGTTCACTAGGTTTCATAGTCATTTTTGCCAAAATCAGCGTTGTGATTGACGAATGTAATCTTGCTGGTTTATCTCTGCCGGTGTGCGTTGCGCTTAATGCAATGCCCGATATTTGCGTCAAATATCTAGATAATTCTTTACATCAATCCTCAGTATCGCTTATGATTTGATTGAAGCAATACCTAACGTCTAATGGCGCCTTATGTAGATCTCCTGCTTTGATTCATTGTTTCGAGGAAGGAAGTCCACGCATGTATTTTGGGAAATGTGACAGTGATTAAAAGAAAACTCGTGGGGAAACCTGCATACCTGAGAGTTCTCCATAAAAGGTGAGTAAAGTTTGCCAATCTGCATTTGACTTGCGAGATAGACTAACTATGACCCTTTTCATTCCATGGAGACCAAATCATTAGGCTATAATCGCTTTTTAGTTTTCAATGCTTTTATAATGATTAAAAAAACGGAACGAATTGAGTACCACCTCCATTTTTGAAGTCTGTTAAAAATGACTTCTCACGCGCCATTATAACTTCATGTGTCAAATATCATGTCAAAAGGAGGATTTTAGCTACTCGTGTGATTTTAGTCCTTATTTTAAAGGTGAACCATACTTTTGATATGACAGATGACCCATAGAGCTAAAATGACTACTCATGTGTAAAATGACTATATATGAATAATATCGCAAAATCAATAATCCAAAATAAAAGCAGACGAAGTCAAGGGTCGCAGTGGGTACCTTGCTGAATTATTAAAAAAATATGTACCTCTCTATATAGGTAGTGTAGCAACATCCGTGTTCAAGGGCGCGGGATCTATTTCCGTGATATTGTGGAAATATTCGGAGTAATGTGTCAGGATGAAATAGGGCTGACAGCGGAGAGTTATTGCGGCCCGCCACAGATGGCTCCGCGCTCAATTGTAATGTACTATAGCCGAAGCTTGCTACTTCTCTCGCGGTGTTCTGTATACTTAGTTATTTCTATATGGTGTACCAACATCCGCGTTCAAGGGCGCGGGATCTATGTCTGTGATGTTGTGTAACTATTCGGAGTAATGTGTCAGGATGAAATAGGGCTGACAGAGGAGTTATTGCAGAGGGCTCCGGGCGGCGCTTGGTTAAGGTGATTGATAATAACAGTATCATTGATAATATTGGTCACATGGCTAAATCGATCTTGTCCCCCCTTCACCATTTTACCACCGAACCGCAAGACGTCGGGCGAGTTTCCATCCTTATGTCGTCGACATTCCATCTACACGCACGAAACGTTTTGCGTCTTCATTCCTCATACGAATGGGTAAGGTTTGAAATACTCTTCCGCGATCTGTGTTTCCTACCAATTACAATCCGGGTATCTTTTAAACAAGAGTCAATAGGCACCTTCTAGATCTAGGCAAACGCGTCCCATCTTAGACCACATCATCACTTTCCATCAGGTGTGATTGTGGCAAGCGCTTGCCTATAGCGAATTAAAAAAAAAAACAAGTCAAGAGTGAATACAAAATTATCCAGGCAAGCGCGCTCCATCTTAGCTGTATCATCTCTTGCCAGGAGGTTTGAGTACAGCCAAGCGCTAATCTATCAATAAAGTAAATTAAGAAAAACTAATTTTAGTTCTTCGTCGTAGACATCATGACAAATAAATAGATACCGAACGATAACATATACGATAACGATAACGATGAATATGAAAACATCGTAAAACCAAAATACGAGAGAGTCTAAATTAATGTCACATGCATCTAAGTTTCCAATATTTCATACATTATTCCAAACGAATTAAGCCATATAAAAAGTAACTAAAAAACAGTATTTACGCCATATTCTAATTTGCCACCCCAGTTGCATCCGGCGCCATCTGCCTACCACAAGTAGAAATACCATGTGAGCTGTAATTAATGGACAGTCCCACTAATTAAGTAATGAAAAAGTCGTGAGGTGTAGCAAGGCACACGTAAGAAGCTGTCTCGCTCACTCATATTATAGACGTTTCATTGCAACGTTCGTTGATTCGTTTTTTTTTTCACTCTTTGCCATTTATATCGCAATTCAATCCAAACATCCATTAAGAAACTTTGCTTCAAAAAGCGCTAAACTCATCGAAAATCCTTTAGAGAACGATCACTATACCTAATTATGAATTCTTGCTGATTTCCTTTTCAAAAGAATTCAAAATTATAACTTAAAACCTGTGTAATAGTCTTGTAATTCTTGAACAAAATACATTTTAAGATTGATACGGGGTTTTTTACATAAAAATATCTACAATATTTTTTAAAAGCAAAACAATATTCGGATGGGTTTAATATTTGGACTGATGGATAACATAGTCGTAATAAAGCTTTAAAACTTAGGCTAAAACATCATAATATTAAAAGATCTACAAAACGTACAATTTGGCTAAAGTATGGGTTACAACAATCCTAAACTTTGAAATCAGGACTTATCCATACAAACTTGGACGTATATGGCCACTAATGCTCGTTACAGAGTCCCATTCCAAGTGTCGAAAGATATTTAACCGACGAAGGGTAACTGACAGGACCCCTAACATGGAATTATCGTATTGTACACAACAAATAAACAACAATCAAGGGTAGCGTTGTTACATAAAGTCTTACATAACACGCCACAAAACTTGAAAGAGTCACTACACCGTTTCAAGCTGTAGTATTTAGCTTATCCATACTAATCCATATCCATACTTCCATAATTTGTATTATTAATGAGAAAGTGTGTCTGTATGTCTGTCTGTCTGCTAGCTTTTCACGGCTTATCTGTTCAACCGATTTTGATGAATTAATTTGGTAAGCTTGCATTACTCAGAACGGACCTGGCTACTTTTTGTTCTGATAAATCAAAGAGTTCCCGTGGGGTTTTTAAAAACCTAAATGCGCCCGGACTAAGTCACCGGTATAATCTAGTAAGTTGTAATGCTTAATCTACCACGCTGGTCAAGTGTGGATTTCACACACTTAACATCACAGATCACTGCACAAATGCACATATTATAAATGCAAAATGTGTTTGTTTGTTGGGTTATTGGTTTGTCTTTCAATCACGTCGTAACGGAGCTACAGATTGACGTGATTATTGGCATGTGTATAGTTAAAGACATGGAGAGTGGCATAGTTTACCTACTATTTAACTGGGAAAATCGAAGTTTTAAAGAATCTAAAGGCACGCGGATGAAGTCTTCAGGTAGTGGTAATTCATAAAGTTATTTCACAAAGTTGAAAATGATTCATACAACGCGGTATAGGTAGGTGCTAGGTAGGCATAGCATTCCTAGGTAGGCTATAAGTTGAACTAAATACTAATGTATCTGAGTGCTTTGACTGCAGTCTGTCGACCTTTGCACTGGAAAAGGTCGGCAGTAGCCTTCTCGCATTCCGCGCGATCTAGGTCATTCGCAATGCCTGGGATATACCTAGCATTTGTTTCTTTACATTCGTGACTAATTGCGATTTGCCATTTACATTTCTCCCTAATTGCAATCGTAAAGTGAGTTTAATTAATGTTCTTTTTTAGGGTTCCGTACCTCCGTAAGGAAAAACGAAACCCTTACAGGATCACTTTTTGTCTATCTGTCCGTCTGTCCGTCTGTCGTGTCTGTCAAGAAAACCTATAGGGTACTTCCCGTTGACCTAGAATCATGAAATTAGGCAGGTAGGTAGAACAACTAAATCTGACAACCAGGAATTGATTATCGATTTAGGACTTAGGCCTATTATATCGGAGCTCTTTACATCAAACAAGTTCTTTATGCCCGTATATTTAGGTTAGACTGGATCTCACCACAATTTCCGCTTAGTCAAATCAATACCTTTTTCATTATCTGTAACCACAAACGACAAGAAGGTACATGCCACGGTTACATGTCGACGACCAGTTAAAATGCGTTGTTAAATTTTGCGGTTAAAAAAAATTGTCGATGGGAACTTCAAAACTTATGTAACTTTGTCAACATGCTGTAAAACCTGTTGTCATCCATACAAATATTATAAATGCGAAAGTGTCTACCTGTCTGTTATCTTTTTAGCTTTTTACTGTCCATTCGCTTAACAGATTATAACTAAAAGTATGTGTGATAGCTGTGGTGATAGCTAGTGATAGCTAGCATGCCGGAGTCTGGTGACAGACAAAGCTGCTTGTTCTTCCGAAAATCAAAGAGTTCCCACGAGATTTTTATAAACATAAATACACGCGGACGAAGCCGCGAGCATTATCTAGTAGATAGATACCTACTTAACTACCTGTAACGTTATGATAATGGCGCCTATAGGATTAATCTCAGTTTATAGGCCAATATGTAAATGCTGTTTACGAATTGCACAGAATTCGAAGGTAAGTATAAGTACCTATTTGTAGGTACTTTCATGTTCCTAAACCGGGCAACATCCAGCAAGTGGCAAATGTAGGCCAAGTTTGGCCGAATAGGTACCTACGTTGGACCAATGGGTACAAAGCTCTTTGTTTCCGTCACGCATTTCGCAAGTCCAAATTAATTTTTGTACCTTTACCTACTCTTAACAAGGAGCTTCGCAAAATAAAGCCTGCATAAACCATTCTATTCATAGGGTAGGCAGGTACGTTCATTACACCGAAATATAGAACGTACTGTAAAATTATCTTAACACAGAATGAAATGTTCAATTTATTAATACTGTTAAGAGATAAACTAACAATGAATCTCCCATGGCGTTGCACAATACATCGTCCTATGCAATGCCATCAGCCGGCGGCTCTACCCACATACAACACAAACAATAATAAACCACAACACTAATCAAATAAAGTTCAAATTCGTGCTGCGAAAGATTGATTTACCATCGCCTATCTCCTTTCAACACTACGAACTATACCTGGTACAGTCACGAGTAACATAAATAACGCCAAATCTCAAGACACAATTAGATGACATTGAAAATAGTACTCTATTTATACTAAGAATAGAAATCAGAATCGGTATTTGCAAAGGTCGCGAACTCCGAGATGCGCGTGAGCGTAGAAAGTACAGTCGCCTACGTAAGAAGAAACGAGACGGAGTAATATTTCCTCGGATTCGTAGTGTTCGAAGTCTTATTACATAGAATCTATATGTAATAAGACTAGAATCCGTGCAAATATTAATCCGTCTATCGTCCATCACTATGTAAATATTAGTATATGTCATAGATGTTACATAATATGATGGATGTAAGGTAACCTAAAATCCTGACGAATAGAACAAAATGTAAATAAACTTCATTCACCTGAGAACTGAAACCAAGCGTCATTTTTTTAATTTTCCATATTTTCCTATTAAAACTAAAAGGTATTTCAAGACAAAGAAGTGATTTAAAAAATTCATAACTGTTATCTAGAGCATGCGCTTAATCTATTTCCTTATCGAGCGACCTAATTAAAAAGTTCCAATTAAGTGCATGAAAAACTTCTTGTGATTAAATGAGTTCTATAAAAGCCTATTAGTCACTCGGAAAATATCAATATTGATAAGATAAGATAAGATAATTTATTTGCAGTAGTTTGTGAAGTTTAATCATTGAAAAAACCATTGTTAAATTTTTAACTGATACCCGCGTTCGCATGGATTTAGATTTTCAAAAATCCCGTTAGAGCACAAATTCCAGTATCATGAAGTGAAAAAACACTGTCACTGTCTCACTTCACTCTATAACCAATCAGATAAACATGTTTTAACCAATAAAACTGCAGTTTGAAAAACTATAAATGTCTTTTCCGTAAGTCTTAAGTTATCAGTTATCACATTTTCTTGCCTAATTAAAATTAAACACATTTGCATATCAATCCAGTCCTTATCTTATTTCTGGTATTTCCTGTCCTTCTAATCGTCAAATATTTGCACACCTAATACATAGGTACCTGGGATTTCGGTATTTCCTGATATTCCGGTTATAAGTAACTACGAATTTTACGATTCTAGAACAACGAATTGCTAGAAATAGAAATAAAAAAAAAGATTCCGACGAATTGAGAACCTTTTTTCGAAGTCGGTTAATAAAGTCGCTTCCCGCTTTCAAACTTCGCAATGGATTTTAATGCAATGTTCAACAATAAATAGAATAGAATGATTCAAGAAGAAAGAATACGAATATATTTTAATATTGTTTTGTATTAATTTGTTGAAATATGATGATAAGTAAGATATGTTCAAGTGGTTCAAGGTGTCATGAAATCAAGCCGACCGAGAGCTTTCATCGAAAATGCTCTAATTAATTTGAAATAACGTATGGTGGAATTGTGACACTCACACACAGTATAAGGAGGCACAGTAGTCCAACGCCTTTGATCTCGTAGTAAAATATGTCCCGGCATTACTATGGAGATCCCGGGACGCTCGTTACCGATTATACCGTTACTCTGTCTAGAGTCTAGACTCTAGATGGCTTCGTCGAACCTCTGTTAGGTAATAACATACCATCCTTACTCTGTGCCATTAGTATCTACATTGTACCCGTGCAAAGCCGGGGCAGATCGCTAGTAACAGACCAAACGGCGTATATTAGTAGTTAGGTGGCAGCGGTTAGTATGAAGAAGCGTGTATGAAGATACAATTATTTTATAGATTCCCCTCCTGAACCATCGCCTGTCTTCCACCATACATATTATACCTACGATATGAGGAGCACGCATAAAAAGCGACAATAGACGACGATAATTCACTTTCGTACGTAAGCGTAATATCCGTAAAGACGGAGGTAGACGCGAAATTGCGACGTAAATAAGCAGCAATTTACGGCCGAAATAAGTGTCGCTTACGGAGAAACGGGAAACGTTCCGTTCGCTTTTATAATCGAGTGAATCTTCTAATATGAATAAAAGGAGGAACTGACTGAAATGGCATATCACAGTACCTACTTACATAGACCTATCTATAAGAAACTTGAGATTGAGCAAAAAGAGGCTTTGGTGGATGGTGTCCAATTTCATCATCATTATCACCATCAACCTTTCACCGGCTCACTACTGAGCACGGGTCTCCTCTTCCTCTCAGAATTAGAAGGCTTTAAAACAGACGTGCACGTCCTTGAATGAAAACCGCGTTTACTAAGCAAGCGAAGTGTGGGACGCCCTCCAGCACGATGGACCGACGATATAAAGCGAGTATGATAGGTATGGGTTGAAAATTGAAATAACGATGATCGAGACTGAACTAGTCTGCCGCACCATCTACCAAATAATTTAGATACTATATGATTCCCGCGACTTCGCCCACTTGGGTTTAGATTTTTAAAATACCGTGGGAACTCTTCGATTTTCCGAGATAAAAAGTAGTCTATGACCTTCCCCGTGATGCAAACTAAGGTTCAGAAGAAAGGCCACGAAAAATTAGCAGACAGACACACAGACACACTCGCATTTGCTTATAACATTAACCTTAATACGTCAGTCAGTCAGTTTATTTGCATTTATGTCCTAAGACCATATTGGTGCGTGAGAACGGGCGTGATTACTATATTTTGACGGGAATCAAAGGCGCCGCAAGGGGGCGGCTAATCGCCTTTATTTGAACTGCGCCCTCCCAACTTAATTCAGTTTTAAGGGCTTCTCACATAACGAGCGTTTTTGACGGGCTGTTTTGGGAAGTATAACTTTTTTCATTGCGTAGATGTTCGATAACGTCCGTCACTCAGGATGATGTAAGTATTCTAATGGTACTCCATACATCCAGATTTGTTCAGGCATTTAGAAGCTATGGTGGTATAAGGAAACTCACATAGTACCCTGAAAACATTACATTACTTTTTTGGGTACTCAATTTTTAAAAGTAACCTTACAGTAAAGACAGACTAGGTACAGGCTACTTTTCATCATGAAAAAGTAAACAGTTTTGCACGAGATTTAAAAAAACCGATCAAATACACACTATAAAATTTTCAACTCTCTACATATAACGGACCATGAGATACAGCCCGCTGACAGACAGACAGGCAGATGAACAGACATGCTGACGGACGGACAGCGGAAGTTCTTTAGTAGGATGGGGTTCCGTATTCGTTGGCACCCTTCGAGACGGAACTCTAAAAAATGAATAAACGCTTTCTATGTGAAGTGGCATAACAGTGAACACTCGGTTGACGAAAGGGATTTACCGATCAGACGAGTATTGATTCAAAAGTACCTGCGAAGGGACGAGCGGTCAAAGTGAAAGTTATAAAAGAAAGTGTTTATTAATATTTTATGTTAAAGCTGGTCGGTCACACCTTTTTAATCCCTGATCCAAAAAGAGAGGTGTTATAAGTTTGACGTGTATATCTGTGTATCTGTCTGTGGTATCGTAGCTCCTAAACTAAAATGAACCAATTTTAATTTAGTTTTTTTTTTTTGTTTGAAAGGTGGCTTGATCGAGAGTGTTCTTAGCTATAATCCAAAAAATCGGTTCAGCCGTTTGAAAGTTATCGGCTCTTTTCTAGTTACTGTAACCTTCACTCGTCGGGGGTGTTATAAATTTTTAATTTACACTTATTCAGTCATTAAAATTTTGAGTAGGTACCTATTAACTGATATCTACGACTTCGCCCGTGAAAGTTTCGGTTTCACAAAAATCCCGTGGGATTTTCCATGATTAGAAACCGGCCAAGTGCGAGTCGGACTCGCAGATGAAGGGTTAATGGCTAATGGTAATCAAATCCCCCGAGGGATGTTTATCTTCGAATCCTCCCTTCTCTGCTATTTTCAAAGTAAGTAAGACTTACAAGGTCCATAGAGCCAAATCAAACTTACCTGCAAAAAGAAAAACAAATATTAGGTAACCTGTACAATAATGTGCATGGAAAGTTATGTGTCGATATTTTCTAGTTTATTTTGAAATTAATAAAGTCAGTGAGCGATAGAATGAGACGTGCTCGGAGTTTCTCCACGTGCCCATATTAGAAATGAGGAGATCAATAGGAGAACCAGAGTGACCGATATAGCTTAAAGGTTGCGTAGCTGAATGGGCGGGCTACAATAATTTGAAGACGGCCACAATAATTTGAAGACGGTCACAATAATTTGAAGACGGCCACCATAATATGAAGACGGCCACAATAATTTTAACGGCCTCTCTGGCCCAATGGTAAGCGCTGTGGTCTTATTAGTGGAAGGTTCCAGGTTCGATTCCCGGCAGGGGTTTGGAATTTTATAATAATTTTTAAATTTCTGGTCTGGTCTGATGGGAGGCTTCGTCAGTGGCTAATTACCCTACTGGTAAAGCCTTTACTGGTACACCTTCTTAAATTAGTCAAACGACTTAGTAACAACTGGTAAAGTATAAGCGATAGTTAATTTACATAAATATGCGTCGTTGAATACGCTATGACTCACCAGTACCAGAAAGCTAGCGAATGAAATACTATAGAATGGGAACTAGGCATTACGTAGATGTATTATCAATATGGAGCAAGATCCCACTGCCGCCAGACCTTCCTTATTTTCTGAGGAACAAAATGTGTGGAATAGAGTTGTGTTAGCGTGTACAAATTAACGTACGCATATCTGCTAGCTTGTGATGTGGGCCAATTTATAGGTATCAGCTACTGAAAGTACTTATTTAAGAGTTTCACTCACTTTTCTTAAAGTCTAACTGCTGATTTTCAAGTATGTTTTACAGAATATTGTTAATAATAATTAATTTTCAATACTGCCAGACACTTCCTGTCGGCTGTAACTTCCACCAGATGCATAAAAGCTCGCAAAAAATAACATAGTTTATCTTACTTGTAGTCTGAGTCGTACTTTTTATATTAAGATACTAAGGAAATATACTTACATAAAACACAGCATTCAGGCATCAAGAACTAGTCAAGATTTTACGTGCCGTTTGAAACTGATATCTTTAAATTGGCCCGAGGTACAAGCTAGCAAATATGCGTACATTCTCAGTAGGTACACATTAGCATTACTCTATCACACACATTTTGTTTCTCAGAAAATAAGGAATGTCTGGCGGCAGTGGGATCTTGGGCCAATGTGATCATGATAGTAGTTGCCTGTTATTATGCTGCTCCTAGTACATTTACTGGCATTTTACTATAGAATTTATTCGTAGCTGTATGAATTCCGATTTTAAAATTGATAAGCTAAACTTGGTTGTAAGTATGGATGTGTGGCCTAGTTCTAACAGCACGATATATCAAACGATCGCGCTATTTAAGCAACGTTCTCCGCGGCCGGTAACTGGATAGGTGACCTACTTTGGAGGTCCTTGTGTCCTTTGGCCTATTCGTTTCCTACATGCCTCAGAGAGCACGTTAAGCCATCTGGGCCCATTATTACCTACTAGCATATGATGATAATAATAAATTCGTTAAACCAGTCTTGAAATCTCGTCCTAATTTGAGGAAACTTATTTTTTGTCAAGTCGTAAGCGGAAGAAGAGTTTTTTAAATTTATTCAGATAGGTACAAGTTAGCCCTTGACTGTAATCTCAGCTGGTGGTAAGTGATGATGCAGTCTAAGATGGTAGCGGGCTAACCTGGAAGGGGTATGGCAGTTTTCATTAAACCAATACTCCTTTGGTTTCTACACGGCAGCGTACCGGAAAGCTAATTCTCTGGCAGCACGGCTTTGCCGGTAGGGTGGTAACTAGCCACGGCCGAAGCCTCCCACCAGACCAGGCCAGAAATTAGAATCAGGCTAATAAGGCCACAGCGCTTACCACTGCGCTAGGGTGGCCGCCAAAATATGCGGAAGTCCAATTATAAGTATGCCACCTGCGTGTAGTTTCAGAGTTAATCGATTAGCAACAAACAAACAAATCTTTCCTCTTTATTATATTATTAAGTAGTAGGTGTCAATAGATAAGGAGGTTATGTATAAGGTAGCTTTCAACTAATACCTGACAATCTTTAATTGTTAGAACACTCAGCTTTTTTACTTTAGAGGATTAATTAAGTTAAAAAGCTTGACTTACTTACTAACTTATTCACGTTGGCATATTTTCGTTGCTTATTAATACTGAGTAATAAGTATTATAACGTGCACGCACTTCTTAGTAATTCGTCGAGACGTTAAGCGTTTACTAAGTGACTAAGTAATTTCTCAGGAATTATAAGTTACGCATAATAAAATAGGTACATGGTATTGTTAACAAAATATACACCTAAGCTGCATTTGAAATATTGTGTAGATTGTACTTAAAGCCAAATAATACTGCTATATGAAACATGATCAACATTTCAACCTATCGATGGTCCACTACTGAGCACGGGTCTCCTCTCAGAATGAAAAGGCCAAATCCAGTTTGATGCCCGCAGCTTTGCCCGCGTGGATTTAGGTTTTTAAAAATCCCGTGGGAACATTTGATGTCCCAGGACAAAAGTAGGTAGCCCTTGCGTTATAGCCCGTCCCCGGGATGCAACTTGTTACTGTACCGCGTAAAAACATTTAAAAGGATGATCCTTTAAAAATCTCGAGGAATCGCCAGGATTATACCTAACAGAAATAGCACATTTAGGTTTTCTTGACAGACACGACAGATGGATTGACAGGCAGACAGATAGACAGACAACAAAGTGATCCTATAACCCTACTATAGTCAAAACCTATCTTCGTTTCCTTCAAAAATCCGTGTGCCACGTATGTAACTAGCCCTCCTTTCGTCGTAAGTAGGTAAAAACTCATAATAGCGCGTGGTAGCTACTGCAGCTTGTGCAAGCGGTATGTGCAGGTCGTTTGTTCTGTTTAATCCAATAACCAGCGTCGCCCGAGGCGGGATAATTGCTCCACCTAACACACGACGCGCTGTGGTAACGATACTAATGCAATAATAAAGGTTATTTCTAAGCAATCGTACTGCAGCTGCTTCTATACTATAATAATCAGTACAACAAACGACACCTAAGGCGCAATGCACACCGGCAAAGAAGAGCGATAACAACTCAAATTAGTCTTAATTTATTTTGGCATGACGTCGATGCGCGGCTCTTAAGTCTTAATTTTTTTAAATTCAAATAAACCAAAACCAACCAGTACCAAAATTTAATAACTGTAAAAAGAGAAAGATAAAAGTGGACAGGGAAGCACTTATCTCTATAAGGATCACCACCAATGACCTTTGGCAGCGGGAGAGGTGTGAAGGTAGAATAATAGGTACAACACAGATACGAGTATAATGCATATTTTTTTTAGAAATTACTGGCCATATTAACTGACCTATCTGTCAACTGTCATATCTAAAGTGAGGTTTACCCTTAGATTGAGGACTAAAATTGTACATTTGGCACAGAGAACAAATATGACCATTCCTAACTCAAAATATATGTACTATAGAAGATAGGACTTTTATTTGTTTGTACACTATTCCGTCTATAAGTGTGCGATTACCTTTATTGTGACAAATAAGAAATCTCTTATTTTGATGTTGGTGAACAAATTAAAGCTGCAGACCGAGTTCGAATCGTTCGATTTTTCTATTCGCTGCTAGGTACACTACTTTTCAAGTTAAACATACCAAATCTTTAATTCAGTTCTATAAAAGTTGCAGTGGAAAGTTTGCTGAATAAATTCGTTTAAGGCTAAAGCACACACGATACTCTAAGCATCAGCAATGAGCGACTTTATGACGTTGCATCGGTATTTGGGCGACTAACTGTAATTGCAAGTTTCTGAATAAGCTCTTGAAAAAAAGCATATTATACTATTACCTACACTAGCTGATGCCCGCGATTTTGTTCCCGATGGATATAGATTTTTAAAATCCCGTGGGAACTCATTGATTTTCCGCAATAAAAAGTAGCTTATGTGTTAATCCAGTGTATAATCTGTCTCCACACCAAATTTCAGCCAAATCCGTCCAGTAGTTTTTGCGTGAAAGGGTAACAAACATCCATAGGTACATCATTCATACATACAAACTTTCGCGTTTATAATATTAGTAGGATTATATATTTGAAATAAATTGATTGAAAAGTATGGATATGCCTTATAGCTCGCTCCAGCAATGGTGAAACTGACAGACTACAATCTATACGCCATCATCATCATCATCAACCATTCGCCAGCCTCTCAGAATGAGAAAGATTTTGACCATAGTCAACCAAGATGGTCAAGTGCGGATTGCTTCTCACACCTTTGAGAACACTACGGAAAACTCTCAGGCATACAAGTTTCCTCGCGATGTTTTCCATCACAGTTAAAGCAAGTGATAAATCTGAAAAGTTAGAGGTGCGCGCCTGGGATCGAACCCCCGACCTTTCGAATAGGAGGCGTAACGATCGCGGAGTAAAAACTTCAGTCATAGCACGCCATCGTTTCTGATACGCACTGATAGAACATGGAATGCCCTTCCAGCTTCCGTTTTTCCTGCTAGCTATAATATCGGTACCTTCAAAAGAAGAATGAAAAGGCACCTTCTGGGCAAGCACGCTACAGCTTAGACTGCATCATCTCCTGTTCGGTGTGATTGCAGTCAAGCGCAAGCCCATTTAGTTAGTTATAAAAAAAAAATTGGTTGTCTGTAAAGTCGGTTTACTGACGATAGTTGAACGTGACAACAAAGGCCGATTGTGTTTCTTTGTCGCTCGTTCCGCGCTCTCGCTTGCACTTCAAGCCTTACATGGAACGCCTCATGGTAACGCCGCATGGTAACGCCGCATGAGTCATGTTTTTCCGTGCGTGCAGCCGGCTCTATCGAATTATAAGACGTTGTCACGTCAAAAAGCTTCTAGCTTCCGAACAATACCGAATGCTGATGAATATACTAAAAGTTCTGTATGCTTCGGGCCTTAAGCGCACCCCCCTAGTTCTATTGACATGAACTCATGTCCTGTCCAATGCCTCGTGATCTTTGCGAAGCATTCAGAAAGTTCTTCAAGAGATAATAAAATACCAGTACATTCATTGCTGTTTAGTTCTGTTTTGTGATATTTTTCAGTATTTTCAACTTGAAAATTGAAGTTTTCTAAGAGAACACTGTATGTTTTTTCTTATTATTGAGTGATCCTCAATTATACTACGTTCTAATCTAATTTGTGACTAATAAGTAGTTGAACTAAGCTTATAAATTATCTTAAATACTGAGAAATTGACCATCGCCCGGACGAAAGATCTGATCAACATGTATAACGCAGTCAAGCCAATAACCCTAACCTCATAATTAATACTCACCCTATTCCAACGTAAGTGTCGACACATCTGCATATAATATGTATCCAGTTATCTCGGTTGCAACATTAATGGCTAAATACTAAAACGCCAATTAATTATAACCCAACCAGCCGGTGGACTTATATTCTTCAAAATCTCGTAAGAACGCTCTTTACAGGGCCTACTTAAAAAGGGGTGTAATGTTTTTAGGAATATGTATGCATGTATGTTTCGTTGTTTCACCATAACTTCTAAATGCTTGAACAGATTTGGATGTAGGTATACTCGTAGGGTATCGTTAGAAATTAGAATCCTTAGATCGTTCCGAGTGACACTGGCTATAAATTTTTTGAAAAAAATTCTAGCCATATTAATTTTTTTATGACACCATCGACGCCATTTACAAATATAAAAAATCACTATTTTTGGCAGGGCAGTCATATTTTTTTATTTTCATTGACTTTTCTTTTTAATTTTCCGGGATAAAAAGTAGCTGTCCGTCTCCGGAATGCTCTCTACGAGTATCGTTTTAATACAGATTTTTTTGGAGAGCATGCATCCCAGAAAATTAAAATATCTAAAATGAGAGTAAAACCACGCGACCAATGTGCGAACATTATCTAGTGTTTAATATTTGAATGCTCTATATTAATATGAGAGACCTTTTAGTATTCGACCGTGAGTACATTATTTTATGTTGCTTCGCGCTGATAACTTAAAATTTAAACAAGTGTAAATTTATAACACCCCCGACGATCCAAAGTATTTGAGTTTTCCAAAACATCATTTTCAAATAAATAATTATGTATTTAGGCAACGTCCATCTTGACAGCTTGACATTTGTCTATTGACATAATATTATGAACCTAACGGTTATCTAACCTTCTTTTCTACAAGAAAACTAGAAAAGAGCTGATAACTCTTAAACGGCTGAACCAATTTTTTTAGATTATAGCTAAGAACACTCTCGATCAAGCCACCTTTCAAACAAAAAAAACTAAATTAAAATCGGTTCATTCGTTTAGGCGCTACGATGCCACAGACAGATACACAGATACACAGATACACAGACACACAGATACACACGTCAAACTTATAACACCCCTCTTTTTGGGTCGGGGGTTAAAAACCCCTGACACAAGAACCTCTATAAGAAAACTAGAAAAGAGCTGGTAACTTTCAAACCGCTGAACCGATTTTCTTCAATTATAGCTAAGAACACTCTCGATCAAGCCACCTTTCAAACAAAAAAAAAAACAAAATTAAAATTAGATCATTCGTTTAGCAGCTACGATGCCACAGACAGATACACACGTCAAAATTATAACACCCCTCTTTTTGTGTCGGGGGTTAAAAATGGAAGTTACCTAAACAACTCTACTTATGTGCCGAAACTGAAGTATCAATGGACCTACAGCAAACAACAAACTGCATATCGACAGTTATTTAGCATACATAAATGGCATTGGATTCGTTGAGGCATGTTGCTGAGGTCCCTTTTAACTTTCATAGCACGTCATATTCGTCTCACTGGCTCTCGCATTCGCAGTCGGGCTCGCAAAGGACTCGGAATGCTGGCCCGTTTATCAGACCTGTCTGTCTGTCAGAACTTTTTGTTATACCACTTTTAACACTATATATCTACCAATAGAATGTAAAGACAAAGGTTTGAATTATTTTGTATGGAACCTGGAACGTTTTAAATTGTACGTAAATTCTTTTGACATATTCAAGAGCTTTTTGTAAAAGTTTGTTTCTATAGCTTTTTTAGCTTGTCTATTTTACTGTATTGTAAAAGGTAAACTACCTAGGTAAAAATTAAATGTGCTTAACTTTTTGTTAGGAATATCTATTTGTAATTCTATACTTTAAAAGATTTCTTGAATTATTACTACACTTTTTAACCCCCGACCCAAAAAGAGGGGTGTTATAAGTTTGATGTGTGTATCTGTTTATCTGTGAAAATCAAGGAGTTCCCAGGACATTTTTAAAAATCTAAATCCACACGAAGTTCATTACCTTGTAAATTGTATATCTAGAATAGTGGGAATTTACAGATACCCTCGATACCATCAATGAAGATGGCATATTTCAAGGATCAATGGCCTTGATTTTAATTATCTATAAACGGCATCGACGAAGCCGGTTGAGACGTGAGGCACATGTAACAACATGTCCATCCAACTCAACGAACTGTGGAGCCCAAACAAGGCTAAGCTAGGCCAAGCAGGTTTGATGCCTCAGACACCACACACATACAAACACATGCATTGTTGGCAGGTAAGTGTCTATAAATATATTAGATGATGCCCACGACTTAGTCCGCGTGGATTTAAGTTTTTAAAAATCCCGAAGGAACTCTTTGATTGTCTATATAAGTTTCCGGGATGCAAGCTAAAATCGGTTCAATTGATGGGCCTTTAAGATTCCCGTGGGAAATCTTTGATTTTCCGGGATAAAAAGTAGCCTATATTCTTCCCCGGGATGTAAGCTAACTCTGTACCTTTCATCAAAATCAATTAAACTGTTGGGCTATGATAAACTAGCAGACAGATAGACAGACACACATTTGCATTTATAATATTGAGTATGGATTTAGTAATGATAGACTCCGATCTCTATTCGAGGGGTCTAGCAATCGATTCTGGCCACATGCCTCTTTTCGGAATAGGATACAAATCAAAATCCAAAATCATTTTTTTTTATTGTTTTTCACCCGACAACGGCAAAGCCAAAAGGAAGGGTTATGATTTTAACAGTCTATGTATGTATGTATGTAAAATGTTCTATGTATGTATGTAAGTTTGTATTTATGTATGTTCCACGTAGCGTCTAAACTACTGAGCCGATTTTGATGAATTAGGTGTCAATCGATTCGTCATTATGGTCCGAGTGATTTAGGCTGTATTTTTTTATATGAAAAAAAAAATCGACCTGACGGATGTTACATCCAAAAAAGGGGGGGTCCCCTTAAACTTTTTTTTGCTATGGTATGAAATGAAAGAGGAAAAAATTCTGAGTTCATAAATGTTAATATAGTACAATGTTGAAATACACCGAGCGACAGAAAAACAAGGCCATCACCGCTTCATAATACAATACAATATTACCATTGTCTATTCTCTTGTTTTATTACGGAACCCTAAAAAAGCGTAACCTTGTCCAGTCCTACCGCAGTGGAGAACCCCGCGTATAAATCACCAGTAACACCGCGTGGGGTCTGCGCACGTGGGGCTCGATCCACCCCAATCTATTGTAAGCCGAGCTCCAAGGTTAACTAAAACGTGTGCACTATCAGATAGCTGGAGAATTTGACGGGTTATAAGCAATCTTGATTATTACTATTGTACCTAGGTGAAGCATTACTTAAAATATGATATTTTTTGTTCATCTTTGTTGAGAGGCTATGAATAAAAAACCGGTCGAGTGCGAGTCAGATTCAGCATACTAAGGGTTCCGTAATATTGTACAAGATAAACTCAACCTTTGTGTAGAACTCTGCAAGTTAATAACAGTCTGCGCCTGTTTGTGTGTGATTTAGTGAATTAAATTTTTCGTGAACACGTTTTAATTTTTTTTATGTGTGATATTTAACCACAAATTCACGGTTTTCAGATTTATTCCTTTACTTGTGCTATAAGACCTAACCTACCTGTCAAATTTCATGATTCTAGGTCAACGGGAAGCACCCTATAGGTTTTTTTGACAGACACGACGGACGGACAGACAGACAGACCACGAAGTGATCCTATAAGGATTTCGTTTTTCCTTTAGAGGTACGGAACTCAACTCTTAAGGGAGGTCAACTGTTAAGGGTTAAGTGATTATCGCCGCCCATAAACATTTGCAGCACCAGAAAACATATAATATGCGTTTATTGGTATGTCGTTTGAAAAAGGCAAATCTCAATTTCTCATGGATCGTGTATAAGTGTTTGGTGCATTAAAAATTTAGAACAAGTGTAAATTAAAAATTTATAACACCCCCGACGATCCAAAGTATTTGAGTTTTCCAAAACATCATTTTCAAATAAATAATTATGTATTTAGGCAACGTCTATCTTGACAGCTTGACATTTGTCTATTGACATAATATTTTGAACCTAACGGTTATCTAACCTTCTTTTCTACAAGAAAACTAGAAAAGAGCTGATAACTCTTAAACGGCTGAACCAATTTTTTTAGATTATAGCTAAGAACACTCTCGATCA
Organism: Maniola jurtina; assembly: GCF_905333055.1. Classification (NCBI taxonomy): domain Eukaryota; kingdom Metazoa; phylum Arthropoda; class Insecta; order Lepidoptera; family Nymphalidae; genus Maniola; species Maniola jurtina. The sequence continues at coordinate 12,829,085 of NC_060044.1, forward strand.
AGCCACCTTTCAAACAAAAAAACTAAATTAAAATCGGTTCATTCGTTTAGGCGCTACGATGCCACAGACAGATACACAGATACACAGATACACAGACACACAGATACACAGATACACACGTCAAACTTATAACACCCCTCTTTTTGGGTCGGGGGTTAAAAACTAAAACTGACTGAATTTCGCAGTCCAATAACTGACGTAGTATTGCAATCAATCTGAAGTAAGCATTCATAGTTCTGACTAAATTGGCTACCAAAAGATAAGACAAGACAACAGCTGTTAAAGACGTTAGTATTTTGGAGAAGTTCCCACCAGTTTCGCATGATCTTTGGAAGCACGTACGGGTTTTTTAGACGAGGGTTCTTCGCTCGTGACCGGATAGTTTATAAAGTATCTATACATGTTCCAACAAGTTGGATGCCAATCCAACTATCCCAACTATGATAAGCCATCTGATAACAGTTAAACCATATTAATAAAATTCGCACATTTTTACTGACCGATCTCCTTCCTGCTGGTCTGGCACTACTTAAAGCCACGAAGCAAGAAAAGAAAAAGAGTTCTGTGTTTCAACATGGCAATACTATATTATGTTGATGCATTCTGAGCGATCAATTTCTTTTCCGAGCAAGTTCAAAAGGTCTAAATTTGCTGGAAACAAAATCCATATAGTTTTATCCGAACTTTGTAGTTTTTGTAGTTATTTTCTGCTATATTGCTTGGTGATGGATTGTGAATAACGAAAAACTTAAGATTTTGCTTGAAAATTCAGAATTTCAGGATTAGAACATGAATCTTTGGTCATGAGCTTTAGTCAGTAAGCTCTATCCAACCATGTGCATAATAGGTAATAGAAGTAGAACTGATTCGAGCTGACTAACCAACTTATCTAAGATGTCCGTAGTCGGATACCAATCTAGGTTGGGATAGTAAGTTGGCATATCTGTCGATGTTATTTGGATAGTTGTAGTTTCTGTATCTAGGTTCCCCCTTGGATATCTATTATGAGAAAGAGAGAGAAGCATGGAGTGAGTGAAACGGGTATAATGGAAATGGTTTGATAACGATCGTGTATGGTTTTAATATAATCTTCTATAACAAAATTCCTCAGTCAATTTTGGACTTGCCTTTACACAGGTTCAAAAAATCTATTAAAAATATGCTCTTGAGAAAAGCATATTATACTATCGAAGATTATGTAAATGATAAAAAAGCGTGGATTTGAACTTCGATTCGCTCCAGCAATGCGCAGGACTTCAATTGCTTTTATACATGGCATAATATTGTATATCAAATCTTTGAAAAGAGCAACCGCCGAGTTTCTTGCTGGTTCTTCTCGGTAGGAAAGGCATTCCGAACCAGTGGTAGATGCTTTTGACGATTCGAAAGAACTTGTAAAAGTCTAATTGAATAAAAACATTTTGAATTTGAATTTGAATTTGAATTTGAATTTATGCGTTTGAAAAAAAAATTTACAACGTGAGCTTTATTGTAGCCTAACCTGAATTGTACCTATGAATAATATATTACTGACATAAGTTAGGGTTTTGAGATTTATTTAAGTATAAGTACCTATTTAAGTAATGCAACAACAAACATTTTGTGTCGAATATCTTCCCAAATTTTGTGTGATTATATCACAAATTAATTATTAATAAATTAGTTTAAGCTCTACTATTTTTACTATTTTTTTATCAACTCTAGTTATTATCGCCTATATTAAAATTAAAAGGCACAAATAATTTTCGGTTCAGTGCGGATGCTCTTTGCCAAAAGATTTATCCCAATTTATAAACAGAAGACATACGCACGTGTAGCCGCAAACAAAGGCAATTCTTTAATACAATTTTAATATAACCCACCACCCCTAGATTCCCAGGACAAATCCACCCACTCCTATCCAAAAAAAAAAACCTAAAGCAACGCTACTCGTTCAGAAAACATCCTATTAAGTAATTTTTTCTGCCAAAATCTAATGTCGAGGGTTGCATCCCATATGTGCCTGTGGGACCACGTAAATCCACCAAATATTTAATAAAAATAGACCCTAAAACTTCTATGTTGAAGAATCAAAATTGTATGATCATCATTGATTTATATGGATTTATCGTGCCCTGGCCAGCAGCTGGGTCCAAATGCACCATGCGATCCCGAATTCCCAACCATCCCAACCCTCCAAATGCAATATTGCGTTGTAATAATAAATTTTCAAAGACAAGGTATTCTTAGGGGCGATAAGTAAGGGTTGGGTATTATCGGGACATTTCAGCCGAATCTAATGTCTTTCTAATTGCAACGGTTTCTTTTGGTTCGGTGGGCTGATCTCGAGCATGTTTGACACGCTCGAATTATTGCGATTTGCCTTTTAGGGTTCCGTATTGATGTTCAACTAATCTTTGTAAAGTTTTTAAAACTTTGTTGGGAACATGAGTTATAGTTGTTTGACTATAATATGGTTCTAGAATATTTGCAAGTGTTCAATTGATAAACGCGTATAGATTCCCTTTTCTTAACATACACTACAGACAGACAGACATTACGATACAAGGTGATCCAATAAGGGTTTCATTTTTCTCTGGAGATACGGGACCCTAAAAATGCAGAAGAAACTATTGTATCAAGTAATTCATTTGAAACTTTTAACTAACAAACCCTAATAAGGCAACATAACAGACCCTAATAAGGCAATATCTCACATTAATCACAATGCGAAACCACGCGAAAGGCTCAGCAAGTACAAAACCCATTCGTGATGTTATGTCAAAGTTCACGCCGTTCCAAACGAGAATTGTTTAACTAAGCATTCACAGAAACGCTCGCATCCAACCGCTTAAAATTCTTACGTTTGCCGCAAAGACTCGATTCAGCGACCATTCAGCATTTACTGACCACCATAACCTGACCTTCACCCCTCCTCTCATATAAGAATATCCTGGTTTACAGAAGGGCAATATGTCGAGATGTTGGAGGTCGTTGTAAGGTGGTAGTTTGACAATAGAGGTGTAAAAGGGGTTTTAAGTAAACACTCTTTTGTCGAGCGGGCTCATGGCGTGAAGACGCGTTGTACAAATAGATTATGGCATTGTCGCCTGGCGTTGACAGCGCACTACGAGTGTCTTTAGGTGGATTCCGATTGCTGCTTTTGCTCGTACTGACACAGATTTAAATGAATCCTTGAAAGTAGAATTTGTGAGTCTGTATATTGCTAAGCTACATATTATATTTCTCATACTTACTCATTTTTACAGATTATGGCATTGTCGCCTGGCATTGACAGCGCACTACGAGTGTCTTTAGGTGGATTCCGGTTGCTGCTTTTGCTCGTACTGACACAGATTTAAATGAATCCTTGAATATAGGACTTGTGAGTCTGTATATTACTAAGCTACATATGTTTCTCATACTTATTTATAGATTATGGCATTGTCGCCTGGCGTTGACAGCGCACGAAGTGTGTCTTAGGTGGATTCCGGTTGCTGCTTTTGCTCGTACTGAGACAGATTTAAATGAATCCTTGAATGTAGAACTTGTAAATCTGTATATTGCCAAGCCACTTAGGTTCTCATATAGCCAGATTAAATACATACTTATATTATATTGGCACTGACGTTTTAGCTCAGTCTTAAGTATGAGCAAGGTCAAAGTACGGTCTATAGATCTCAGCCTAAGGATGGGGGAGAGGGATGAATGACTAAGCCAAGTTACACAACATACATAATACGTATAACAGCATCAGGTTGAAAACAAAAAGAAAATTAAAGCATTCTAAGTACAGTATAAGTATTCCAGCCAGAGCATTAAGGGAAAACATGTTTTTATTCCAGCACACCCCGGATTCGGATCGGAGTACCATTAATGCCGCTTTCACACACAAAAGGTGACTATCATACACTCTACGACATCACAAAACAATCCGCATACGGTATTAGTGCACGTGCCCTCTCTACTGGACCGTCTTTCAGAAAAAAATCGAGTAAGTAATATGGATGATGAATATGTCAAAAATAATTTCTTAATTATTAAATAGAGTATCTTCCAAAATTTGTGAAATCCACATTCGATTAGTTTTAAGAGATCCCTAATGTTAGATGCTATAAGTGTTTCCGTGATCTAGTCATCAGGCGACGCGTAGTAGCGCCGCTGGATTTTAATGGGTATTCCGATCGCCTCTCGGCCGGCGAGTCCCACATACCCTCCCTCAGCTGGCTTCAGGGGGGGATGCATAAATGCATTCCCCAGCGTTAAAAAAGTATTAGATTAGATTCCCTGGCTCTATTTTTAATGGACCCTGGTTATTTTTAAAGAAAGAAAACACTTTGCCGATCAAATTCCCGTCACGATACAATGGAAACGTATCCACCTCACAATGGTTCACCCTCCACCCCAATGTCGCTAATGCCATGTCGTGCTTATACTCGTATGTGAGCAAATTAAAACTTTCGAGAAGGGGACTTTTGCTCAAAATATGGCTCGCGAATTTCCACCGAGCGTGAGTTCGGCAGTCGCGAAACGTGTTTCTTTTTTCCTTTTCAGATAAGTATTTGTGAGAGGTTTGTGATTAACTGGCGAACCTAGTGTTTTTGGATTATTTTCATAAGTGAAAACTCCTTTTTCATCTCACTAGCTCGGAAAGGCTTTTTTGTCGTTCGAAATTTGCGTAGAAAAGTCATTCGAAATTCGAATTTGCCGTATCCTAGCTAGTAGTGCGTAATATTAGTAACGAGGAAGCAAATCGCTTCGTACGAGTCGATTATGTAGGAGTGCAGACCTTGGCGATGCCTTGCGATAGAAAAAGGTGAAGGGGAACTAGGGGAACTCGAATAGTTCCTGAGGACACAGCATTGGATGCAACTGAGGTCTAAGACGACCCGACATTGGACCATCATACGGGCATATCTAAGCACCTGTCTTTATCATAACGTCACCTTTTCCCCCTGTCTTCTGCAGAGTGAGTAATATATTTGTGTTCACTCTCTCACGTTATAGAAAAAAATTGTGTAAGAAAAAAAAAGTGACCCACATACCTGCCCTGAACAACGCCCCACATTTAAATGGGCTAAATCAATTAAATCAGTATACATCACTACAAAATTTATACCCACAGGTCACCATGATTAGCTGTAATGAAATCGATATGGGGCCATTAATCATTAACTTAATTCAAAATTCAAAATTCAAAATTCAAAATGTTTTTATTCAATTAGACTTTTACAAGTTCTTTCGAATCGTCAAAAGCATCTACCACTGGTTCGGAATGCCTTTCCTACCGAGAAGAACCAGCAAGAAACTCGGCGGTTGCTCTTTTCAAAGATTTGATATACAATATTATGCCATGTATAAAAGCAATTGAAGTCCTGCGCATTGCTGGAGCGAATCGAAGTTCAAATCCACGCTTTTTTATCATTTACATAATCTTCGATAGTATAATATGCTTTTCTCAGGAGCATATTTTTAATAGATTTTTTGAACCTGTGTAAAGGCAAGTCCAAAATTGACTGAGGAATTTTGTTATAGAAGATTATACCCATTCCCACAAATGACTTTTGGACCTTCCTGAGACGGAGCGTAGGAGTCGCAAGCCTGTTACGGTGTCTAGTCAGCCTGTTGTGTAGATCGCCAACCCTCTTGTAACTAAGAATATTTTGTCTTACAAAAATTATGTTGTTGTAAATATATTGAGAGGCTACGGTAAGGATACCTATTTCCTTAAATTTTTCTCGAAGTGAATCGCGTGGTTTTAAGTTATAAATTGCGCGTATTGCCCTTTTCTGTAATACAAAAATTCTCCCAATATCTGCCGCTCTACCCCATATTAAGATTCCATAAGACATAATACTATGAAAATAAGCAAAATATACTATCTTTGCGGTCTCCACGTCAGTTAATTGTCGAATCTTTCTAACCGCGTAAGCAGCAGAGCTTAGTTTGCCAGCAAGAGTTGATATATGGGTGCCCCATTGCAGCTTCGCATCTAAGGTTATCCCCAAAAATGTAGTAGTCTCTTCTATTTTCAAAATATCATTATTTATCATTAAATTAATGTTACTTGTGTTCTTGGTATTGGGCAGTGCGAATTCAATACACTTAGTTTTTTTTGCATTTAAAAGTAGATTATTTACAGTAAACCAGTGAGTTACCTGAGATATGGCACCATTTATATCGTCAAAATTTTCCTTATTTCTATCGACTTTAAAAATCAAAGACGTATCGTCAGCAAATAGTACGATATCGCAAATATTTTGGACTACATATGGTAAATCGTTTATGTATACTAAGAACATGAAAGGACCTAGAATAGAGCCTTGAGGAACACCCATTAGTGAGGCTGATCCGGATGACTTCACATCATTCACACATACTGTTTGAATACGATCACTAAGATAGGACGCAATGAGACCAAGCGCAGTGTCTTTGATTCCATAGTGGCTCAATTTAACTAAAAGAGTCTCGTGCTCAACGCAATCAAATGCCTTGGATAAATCACAGAAAATACCAATGGCATTCTGTGACCCCTCCCACGCATTGAATATATGCTTTAACAGCATTGCGGCCGCGTCGGTTGTTGATCGACCTTTAGTGAAGCCATACTGTTCAGAATGGAGTAGCTTATTTAAATTGAAATGCTGAAGCAGTTGGTTGAGCATGATTTTCTCAAATATCTTGCTCAGTGTTGGCAAAATTGAAATTGGCCTGTAATTGTTTGGGTCACTTTTGCTACCCGATTTAAAAAGAGGTATCAATTTACTACATTTCATGAGATCTGGAAAAGCGCCTGTATCCACCGACTCATTAAAAATTAAGGCTAGATATGGCGCAATAATATCAATAATATTGTTAATTATTTTTACTGATATTCCCCACAGATCTCCGGTTTTTTTGCTTTGTAAAGATTTGAACACTTTAACAATGTCATATGGAGTAACGTATTCAAACCTAAACAACACACCGCATTCAGTGACATTGGCCCTGAGAAGATCATAGGCTTCTGTTGGTGAAGAGCTAAGGGAACTAGTAGTGATGACTGGAATGTTCTGGAAAAAATTCTCAAATGTATTTGCAATTTCAATATTGGAGTCAATAATACGGTTATTAATTTTTAGCTCCAATTTATTGTTATGCACTTTTTGTTTCCCAGTTTCATCCGTGATGATATCCCAAGCTGCTTTAATTTTATTATCAGAATTAATAATTTTTTGCTTTATACAGAGTGACTTTGCTTGTATGCAAACCTTTTTGAATAATTTTGAATAATTTTTTACATATTCAACAAATGTGGGAGTGTAGTTATATTGTTTTTCTGCATACAAGTCGAACAACTTATTTCTACTTTTATAGATGCCAACAGTAGCCCAGTCACTAAATTTAAGATTTTTAAACAGTTTTTTTTCTACAATTTTAAAGGTAGAATTAAACTGAGAGTTTATGAGATCAAAAAAAGCATTATAGTGTTCATCCGGACCACCCTGAGTAAAGTCAAGTTTAGGTAAAGCAGTTAAAACCTTTAGTTTGAACTGCTTTACCTTTTTAGTGGTTACTGGCCTATACTTTATTAACTTTGTTATGTCTTGATTATCACTGGGAACAGATATTATTTGTCCACAGTGATCGGATCTTAGATTCGTCATGATCGATTTTGCGACAATCTTACAGTCACAGAAAATGTTATCTATACAAGTGGCTGAATTTGCAGTTATCCGTGTTGGTTCATTGAAAATTTTCTGTAAATTAAAGCTTTTAAATAAATTGAGTAATCTGTCAGTAAAAGAAGTGTGAAGCAAAATATCAATATTGAAGTCTCCACAAACTAATATCTTTTTTGATGATCTACATATCCGCCTCAAGGCCTCTTCCATAACGTCCTCAAACAGAACAAAGTCACCTGAGGGGGGTCGGTACACGCAGACGACAATATAGCGCTCCAGCTCAACACAGGACAGCTCAATAGTGCGTTCCAATGAAAGATTAACAATGTCTTTCCGTTCTTTATAATTGATATTGTTGCGGGTTGATATTAAAGACCCTCCGCGTATAGCTTTCTTTCTAGAGAACGCACTTGACAATTGATAATGTTTTAAATTTACTATTAATTGATAACTATTGAGCCAATGCTCAGTGAGGCATAAGATGTCAATATCAAATTTTTTAATAAATAGTTCTATCTCATGTTCTTTGCCAGATAAGCCCTGAATATTTTGGTGTACAAGATTGATTTTACATAGCTTATCTGTTGTCGCACTACTTAGTTTAAAATCTTATTACTGTTTACAGTAGTGTCCCTGCAACTATTTGTATCCAAACTATTATAATAGTTTGTATCCAACGTAAAAAAACTGGAATTAGTAGTATTACTAATTAGGTCTATATTATTAGTACAACATGTACCGTTTTCAAAAGAACTCATGCTAAAAATAGCTGTGTCTTGTATATTACAAGCTACCAAGGTAGCTATTTGTTTCTTATAACTAAGGGGCAAGTACATTGTATCCTTTGTCAGTGAAAATTTTTTTATAAAATTATTCGTGTCTATTATGTGAATATAATCCCTATGGCCAAAACTTAAATTATTAATAAGCATGTTGAGTTTATAGACATACCTATTTTGTGCTGGGGTTAAAGTGCAAGAGTAAGGAAAAGTGCACAATATGAATTTACAACCCGTATTTTCTTGTAGGTCCAATAGGTATGCAAAACTTCTCAAAATTTGTTTTTTTGTTATTTGCATGCTGTCACCTATCAACAAGACAACTGTACTATATTTATCTAAACAGCAGCCTTTTACATTTTCAATTATATATTCATATGGTGCCCCTGGGTTACATATGTTGATCACTGTTTGATGTAATTTATTACTTATTAAATGACCAAAGTCTTTTCCCAATCCATCTGAAACAACAAATGTTTTCCGCTGAGGGCAATGTAACGAGGAACCATTGTTTTCACAGCCTTTTTGTTGTCCTATACACTGACTGTCCACTGGCATTTCGTCCGGAACCTTATTTGAGCACTCACATCTATGAATCAGGGAGTCAAGACGATCTATATTATAATTACTTAAGGCTAACAGCTCATCAGCGGCCAGTATATGCTCACCGACCTGTTTCTGTGACAGCTCGTACTGGGAAGTAACTGTTTTCAAGGAGTTTTCCAGTTTTAGAATCTCCTCATTAAGACTCCGAACGTCAGTTTCATATTGAACTCTCATCTCTTGCAGTGAGGAACAATATGTATTGAGCTTATTTAATAAATCTGAACGTTCTTTTCTAAGCCTAATGTTTTTATTACATAATTTCTGAAATTTTATTAATTTTTTCGTTTTTTTAATTAATTTACCAATTTTAATGTATTTTTTAATTTTTTTGTGACTATTTAAATGGATAGTTTCTGAAGGTGGCTTATTATTAGCAGCACAAGGGCTGTCACAGGTCAGGTCAATTGTTAACACTGGTGCTGTTGAGGATGAAGCAAGCAGCTCATCATACAAGTTATTTGTTTTTTGTGTTTCATAACTTGCTATTTGTGACTGAAGGTCACAAATTAACTGTTGAGATTGGCTTAATTCATCCTCTAACATAGATATCTTTCCCAAAGCCTCTTCATAAGTTTGTATGCACTGATTGAACGACCCTACTGCCAACTGAAGTTGGTCGCGCTCCTCTGATAACAGAGTATGAGCGTTGTGCAGGTTTGCAAGTTCAGACTTTAACTGTGAGTTCCTAGCAATAATGATTCTCATCTCAGCTTCACTTTCATCTTGTTCCTTCAGTAATTGGGTATTTAATTGTTTCAGTGATTTTATTTCGTGTAAAGCATTTTTCAGTTTCTGTTGTTCTTCAAGAGCGGCAGCTTTTCTAGTGAACATAGGAGCCATCTTGTACTATATACCTGAAACACACCAATAGATATATGTAAGTGAAGGAAATGGAAAGTGTTAGGAGTCTAGCAGAGAGAGGATGAGAGACAGCGAGATAATAAAAGTAATCTAATGAGATAAGTTAATAGACTAGGAAGAAAAGTTAAAATTAGTTTCCTGGTATGTTGACTAGGTTTATTACCTATATCATAAAATAAACTAAACAAGTAATAAGTAGGTACTTGATGCAAACACAAATAAAGAGGCCATAGGAAAATTTAGTCAGACTTACACTATGCCTAATAACTATTTATACCTAACTCAGGTGGACTATGTCGTACTGTAATCATTATGTGTACAGTGGAATGTTAGTTTTGTCTGAGGCAGTAGGTACAGACTGTACAGATCATTCTTCAACTTCACTTCCACTGTAAGTCAAGCAAAGTGAGAACAAGTTTTGCCTAAGTGTGTGGAGGGACGTGTCTCGAGATTCTCGAGTATGTACGAATACCTATCGTGTAGGGAGTGTTGGATTACTGAATAAGTTGTATAAAATAATAACAGATACTCCCCCGGTAAAAGTCCGTTATAGGTTATTGAATCACGTCACACCGCTCACAAGTCCGTCTCACTGGTGCTGGTTGGCAGTAGATCGGTATTGAAATTGAAATTATGATTTATCACAAAATACACTTTGATTACAGTTGTTTTACAATAATTGTAGTCTTATTTAAATGTAAATTTACTTAAAATTGTAATTAAAATTAAACAGCTGATTTTCAGACATGTCAGCTTCCAAATTGACCTAAATAGCCGCGACCGACAATATATCACTGGCCCTGATGATTACAGAGCATAATAACTTAATAAGCTTAACTTAGTGACAACAATCAGCGAAATAAATGACGATAACTAAACAGATTGTCACTTAACCACACTAAGAACTTAACTTAGAAACAGAAGGTAATCACTTAACATCAGGCGAACCGCCTGCTCGTTTGCTCGCTATTTTTATTTATTTTTTAAATTGTCTAGTATAATAATCTCCTTTTCCTTTTAATTGGTGACTATTTTGGTCTTGCAGGGTCTTACATTACCTACTGCCAGTTACTTCTTTCTATTCAATATAATTCAATGCACAACTTTTTACTAATAAGTTCACTAATTTTGCCTTAAACAAAGGGACCTCATTCGTAGTATTAATCTCTTTAGGTAAATGATTTTATTATGAAGCCTGTAAGAAGAGGCAGGCTTTAGTGGTAAAGTAGGTCAAGGTTACTTAGACTTCCGGTACCAAGACGCTGAGAAACTCAGTCAAGATTAGACTATTATTTTAAACTAAATGATACCTGCGACTTCGTCCACATGGATTTCGGTTTTTAAAAATCCGGTGGGGAGTCTGATTTTCCGGGACCAAAAGTTGCATTATAATATGTATGTCCTCTACAAAATTTTGTAAAGGCCGTGAAAAACTAGCAGACGTACCAGACAGACAGACACTTTCGCATATCACAGACTGAATCCTCGGTTGCCAAAACATCACATAAAATTCTTTGAAGGCCTTAAACTGGGATGATACCTGTGTCCTATGTATATTTAATTAAAATAGTACGGCAAATTACGTCGAATGTTTATGACGTCATATCTGTGTAGGTTTGGTGTCATACAAGCTCCCATATAAAACGAGCGATTGATAAAAAGTCACTTGTTGTCATCATCCCCATTGAAAATTTATAACACCCCCGACGATCCAAAGTATCTGAGTTTTCCAAAACATCATTTTCAAATAAATAATTATGTATTTAGGCAACGTCCATCTTGACAGCTTGACATTTGTCAATTGACATAATATTATGAACCTAACGGTTATCTACCCTTCTTTTCTACAAAAAAACTACAAAAGAGCTGATAACTCTTAAACGGCTGAACCAATTTTTTTAGATTATAGCTAAGAACACTCTCGATCAAGCCACCTTTCAAACAAAAAAAAACTAAATTAAAATCGGTTCATTCGTTTAGGCGCTACGATGCCACAGACAGATACACAGATACACAGACACACAGATACACACGTCAAACTTATAACACCTCTCTTTTTGGGTCGGGGGTTAAAAATAAAAGTGAAGCAATGTAGCACATCTTACGAGAAATGGTCGTTTTAATCATAATAGCGCTGAACGTGCGCTGAACCGAGTCTCCTTGACCGACGATCGCCGAGACCGAGTGGCACTCGTCATATCGAGCCACGATTAAGCTATGAGTAATCAAGTATCAAGGGTCGAGACCCGAGATAGCTATCTAGGTAAGCATCAGGGGATCTAAATCTCAATATTAATACGTATATCAATATATCACTGCATGGCCTGTATGGCCTTTTTCAAATGTGAAAGTTTTTATTTTTAGTTCGTTTTGTACAGGGCAATTGTGTTTTTTTTATTAGTTATGACTTTATAGTAACGTTAATTAGTGTGACATTTATGTGATATATTCCTTTTTTTTATTTATAGATAGCGCTTGGCTCCAATCAGACCTGTTAGCAATTGATGATACAGCCTAAGATGGAGCGCGCTTGCCTAGAAGATACCTATTCAGTCTTGGCTTGATGGTACCCATATCAAAAGTGGAGGCGAAAACTGACGCAGGAAGGTCGTTCCATATCCTAGCGGTTCGGATTAGAAACGAGGAAGCGAATCGCTTCGTTTGTGTCCGAGGAATTTCAGCTACGTACGGATATAGACCTTGACGATGCGTTTCGGCACCATGGTAGGTATGTGAAGGAGGAATCAGTGCAAAAAGCTCTAAAAAGGTCCATGTCGAGCTCAAACGATGCCGCATCTAAGCTACAGGCCATAGTGCCAAATTAGTTACCAAATTGTGTCTAATTTTGAGGCACATACCTATAGGTACATGGCATGCCTCTGCTCTATGCTGACTGGTAGCAGTTACGTCACTTGATAGTACTGTTATGAAAGCGAGGTGGTGATTGTTTGTTTGAAATGCCGTGGTCGGTTTAAATACCACCTACTAGGTAATACGAGTACTTGGGACTTGTTTTGATTTCGCGATTACCGATTACAGTAGGTTTCAACTTGCAATTGCATTTTGCTCACTAAAATTACTTAACAATTTGTTTCCTTCTGGGTTTCAATCAGCATTATTTGATAGAATCTGTCTTACAGTAACCAGTGGTAGAAGACGTGACTCTGTATTGTAAAATACCCGTTTAACTGTACCTCCCAAGATACAGAAGTTCTTGCAGCTGACTAAATCCCTACTGTAATAAGAGTACAATAGAATAGATCTCCCAAAAGTTTGCAGAGCCATCATTCGAATCATGCCTAAATTGGATATTGTTAGTAGAAAGGGGATCCATACATCAAAATATAAAATACTAGATGATGCCCACGTGGATTTAGGTTTTTATAAGTCCTGTGGGAACTCTTTGCTTTTCCGGGATAAAAAGTTGCCTATGCCAATTTCCGGGGCGCAGGCTACCTGTTCGCCATTCATGTACTTAAATCGGTTAAACTTGTAGGCCTTTGAGGACCTGGAAAATATAAGGGTTCCTACATGCATTGATTTTCCGGGATAAAAGTTGCCTATTTTTGTCTCTGGGATGTGAGCTAACTCTAACAAAACAAAATGGTACCAAACACTGTGGTTAAATCACCTGTTATATTTTGTTTAACAATAAAGCAGGATTTTTCTTCTACGTAATTTCCATGAAATACCTTTAGATTTGGCCCTAGCTTTAGGCTATATCATCACAAACTATGTCAGATGACTTGTGGGCAAAATCTGACGCTTTCTAGATATTCTTAAACCATGAAAGCTGGCGTGGAAGGCCGAACCGACGATAATGTGATGAATTAAATTTTTACAGTTAAGTGGCCCAAATAGTCACAGAATAGGAAATTGGGGGGAATGCCTTTGTGGGATAGTAATGGTTTGGATTAAATTGCAAACCATAGATTTATTATATTAAAATACTTGTTATCAGGGTTATTAGTAATAAATTACCTATAAAAAATTATAGGTCTTTTTCAACATGTTGTTTATGTAAAAGAATCTGTTATGTGTTTAGTTAGTTAAGTTTAATATAGGTAGTTACAACTTCTACCGAACTAGTATCAATAACTAAGGTAACTAAACTCAAATTGCTAAACTCTATAAAACAGTAGTTAATAACAAACAAACTAACTCTTGCGTTTACAAGCCTCTTATTAATTCAAACCCTTTGATCAATTCCAAACACAAAGGGTACAATTAACAAGCATAATATCAAAGGCGAACTGTACCTGCTTGAAACTCTTAGTTTCTTAGTAACATCGCCTAGATACCAATACTTCATGATAATGAACAACTAGCAAGTCAATGACACTAGTGGATGCATATCGAAACAATTCATTTACCACCATTTCTCTTTCTTAACCACCTTATTATATCAACTTAAGGTTTAAAATCCATTGATTTTGTATTTTCCGGATGCATAAACAAAGTTGTATGCACGTCCATTCAATGATCAAGTTGCACGAACACTATACCTTATTGTTGACATGAGACATCTTCCATCTCTTGCGCACGTAATGGTTTTATTGTTTCATCTCTGTCAGGTGTTATGTCTGTTTGGAACAATCCTGTAGATCAAACATGGCGGTGTTGTTCAAAAGATGGATTAAGTTTTTTTTTGCTCAAACGAGTTAAAGACAACGTATACTTGTATGGTCGTATGTTCATCTTATTTGTGCAAAAGTACATGTATAAGGTTTTTTGCAGCGTTTATCTTAGCATGAATAACAAAAACAATGTTAATACCATTAGCCTAGGTAGATAGTAGCTACATTTGTGCAAAATAACTGTTGTTCAATATGTTGATCTTTGACAAGGTTATCCTTGAATAGATTTTATCTGAAATGTTAAATTATAGTATGTAGATTCGTGTTTTTTTAAGTGAATTCGGCTTCAAATATATTATTTTTCTCATTTTTATTGCATTTTATGTAGTCTACAATATAGTTTGATAAAATAAAACCTTTTTCGGCCGCCGCAGAAAACAAGAAACCCTTCTAGTTTCGTCCAATCCATCAGTCTGTCTATATATATCAAAACCACTTTGAAAATAAACTATAGGTACCTGATAGCTGTAAAGTTGCAGAATTTCAGTAACATGTTATCGCTATTATAGCATACCTACCTACTGAAAAAAATATTTTCAGAATAGCTCCTGCCAATGAAAAGCGTGGGTCGAAAAAAAATTTACTTCACTCCGTGAGTGATACCCTTTTGAACAGATATTTTAAAATCATTGTTTCTTAGACCGATTTTTGAAAAAAAAAACTAGTGTTAGAAATTTTGATGGCCTAAGTTTTTAGCAACTAGCATGGCTATGGAGCCCTAACTACCCTGAAATGATTTCTACATTTATTTCCTCAGATTACGAATGTGAAATCAAAATCCAATCAAGATAACTTACTATTAGAAGTTACCTAATAGAATTTGTAAAGGTATCTTCTTTATAAATTCTATTACTCGTACAATTGCAGGCAAATTACTTTTTTATTCATTCCACTTAGTATGATTTATTCGTGTTTCAAATACGTATTCCACATATTATGTTACGTGCATAAGCCGCTTATAATAATCGAGGAACCAAGAGGCCACAACTTTTTCACATAAGCGGGAGGTAAGGGCGGGCGGTATAATGAGCGACAGTTATTTTTAATTATTATTTATGTCGCTAGTCGCAAGACTAACAATTTTGATATAAGAGAAGAAAAAACACCTCCGCCGTCGTTGTCAAACCCTTTTTTCATGGGGAAATCCTCATGGATACCACCGCGCCTGGGGAGGAACGGAGGTTATGTCGGCCTCTTACCGACTAAAACCCCACGGTGTCCCACGCATCGCCTGGCGACTGGGCTACGGGACCAAACACGTCCACGCAACCCATGCTGGGCGTTCTGCCAGAGTGTGTTGCGCCGTGTCCATGGCACTGCCACACTCATGGCACTGCCACACTCATGGCACTGCCACACTCATGGCACTGCCACACTCATAGCACTCCTCAGTTAGCTCTCTACCTGCGATCCTGCCCAGGTACCTTCCGAAGCAGCCGTGCCCCGAAAGGACCTGCTTAAGATGAAAGGTGAGTACTCCGTGCCCTCTCTCCACCCACTGTTGGAGAACGGGCCGGATCGCCGCCACTATCATGTAACCTGCGCTGGGTGATTTCACCCTCCCCCACCATTGCTGGAGGAGTTCGACCTGCATAATATTTCGCTGGCACCCAGCGATTTCAGCGAATAAAAACGCTTATAATTAAGCTTTAAGCTGTCGCTTGTAGTACAAAGTGGTGACCCCGCAGCAACATTCAGCCGGTAACGAGTCTAACAAGTAACAAGTTATCGTATAAATTGACCATTTAACGTCCTCCACACTTGCTTCACGCGTTGATTCAGATTTAATGACTTACTTAGACATAGGGTTCAATATTATTAATTGTTCTGTTTATTAATCCCATCAAAAACATTAGATAGTGTGAAAAAAACCGGCCAAGTGCGAGTCATACTCGTGTACCGAGGGTTCTCTATTTTTCCGACATTTTGCGCGATAAATCAAAAACTATTATGCACAAAAATAAATGAGAATCCGTTTCAATATGTACAGGTGAAGCACTTTCATATGATACCCCCCTTGGTATACCTAATCTTACTTTGAAAGTTGAACATAGGTACTAATTTATAAGTTGTGGTTAAAGAATTCTATTCTCAAAAAGTAGTAATTGTAGTACAATAAGTTCATGAACACATTTCAATTTTTTTGTGATGAAATAACAAATTCACAATTTTCGGTTTTCCGCGTGTCCATAAGACATACCTACCTGTCAAACATGATTGTAGGTTAACGGGAAGTATACCCTATAGGTTTCTTGACAGACAGACAGACAACTAAGTGATCCTATAAAGGTTCGTTTTACCTTTTGAGGTACGGAACCCCAAAGTGGTCAAGTGCGAGGTGGGCTCGCACACGAAGGTTCCGTGCCATCGTACATCGTATACACGTGTAGAATATAAGATATTCTCTCATCTCAAGGACTTAACACCAATCTAAAATCATAAATCATGTAACAAGCAACCACTTCAACAGGGATTACCATTCGACTTCCGCACCCACCCAACCTTGCAAAACAATTAATTAAAACAATTTTATACCAAGGGTTACCAATTACCATTGTGTTTGAGTGGCAATAATGTATCCGCTATCTGAAGCAAAATGGGGATGTAATTGCTTAATTTGTCATGTCACGATTTGACATTTTGACATGTCACTCCTCGTGTGATAAAACTCGTACATTCGTCGGTTATTGCTAAAGTACCCATGCATGGTAAGTGCCATATGCCTTCCAGGTTAGCCCGCTTCTATCTTAGACTGCATCATCACTTACCACCAGGTGAGATTGCACCTGAATCAAAGCAAAGCAAGAGCATTGCATCTGAATCAAAACAAAGTATACATTTTTGTCGAGTAACCGCTTCGGTGAAGCGGGCTCTTAAATCTAAATGAGTCCTTGAAGAGGAAACATATCTTACTTTTCCATAAGAGTGCACTTTTATCTCCTTTTTATTCGCGGAATTGACATGCATAGGATCACGAGAAAGCAATGAGTCTAGAGAGCATCACTACACCTAGCCTCTTCATCCAGCATTTTCCAACACCCCCTTATTATTCTTACCTTACCTCTCAAAGACTGGCTTCACTTACAGTTATCCGTAACCGAAATAGCCAATTAACCTTATTTCGACCAATATATTTCAGCAATTACTGACTGAAAGAGCAATCAAGTCTTTCCTAACTGGGCAGATTTTCAGCGTCATTTAGAAGCAGAATTTTCATTTCAATTTAATTTACCACTATTTCTCTTGCAATAATGACCGTATCGCAGCCTTAAATCTAAAATGGGTCCTTGAAGAGGCAACTTATCTTACTTTTCCATAAGAGCGCACTTTTATCTCCTTTTTATTCGCGGAATTTGACGTGCATATATCATGAGGAGGCTTTCACTTGAGCCCATGGCGTTCCGACTTATAAAGGGGCTCTCGCTGTCACATACGATAGGTACATCAATTAATGTTCTTTTCAGGGTTTTTTTGGAATATTTCTTAAGAAAACTTCCCTTTGAAAAGTTTTTGCGAAGTTTCCTAACATATACCTATGATTTATATGTCCCTCCGTCCTATGTGGACAGTTTTTGGCTACTTCAGTGTTTAAATAGTAGGTATGGTATAAAAATGTAAATTCTTAAAGAGATATAAATGCGATGGGCTTCCTCTCTTTGGGCGTCCTAGATTTTTTCGTATACAGTAGGTACGACTTGAAGATTTCGACTCTTGCTTAACAGTTATGATTATATTTCAGTATATATAGTAATTGGAACCTTCGTGCCTTCTGAAGTAGGAGGAAAGACAGAGGCTAAAGAATTTCGACTTTGTTGGGCGGATGTTGGTTACCCATTCAACAACCGACTTGGATTATCATTCCTTACCCAGCATAATCGACCTACATACGTAGTCCCATCCAAACCACACCATCCGGTTTGTTAACATGCTGGTCTATTGCGGAAAACCTGCATCAATCATTATTACAATCCTCTTGTTGTGATTAGCTGAATTTATGATGTCCTTTTGCAACAACGCATTGTAACCAATAGTGAGCGAGCGTTAACCAATCAGAGATGATTGAGATCGTGACAATGTGACTGTCATTCTACCTCAATCGAGCTAATGATGTCAGAATCAGAAGAATCAGAGCCCTGAAAGTAGTTTGACTTCACAGTATAATATTAAATATTATACCTAACCTACCATGGCAACAGTCATTTTTTACTAAGTATAGTATAAAAGTATACGTTTACAGAATCTGAGTGCCAATCTAGCCCAAAAATATGCAAAAGCATTGCCCATTTTTCAAGGCATACAAGCCCAAAAAGGTACGGTACCCTATCTTTTTAGATCTTAGAGGCTTTCTTTGGAAATGGGTGATTTAAATAGATCTCCCGTAGATGGGATCCCTGCGATAAAAGCTGCAACGTGACCAGCAAGCCAACTCGACGGTCTGAGAGCCGGTGGGGTGTTTGAGACCGCCTTGATACAAGCATAAAGTTTGTATTACCCTTGAGCAATGTAAAGGACGTAGCTGGTCCTCATTACAGTTTATTAGTTTGTAGTGGATTTATGGTCCATTTTATATTTCAATTTTTCATTATTTAAAGAAGTTGACAGAAATTGCTAGGCGATTCTGCCAAAATCTTGTTGTTTAGTAGGTAATTGTAGAACTTCTCCAACTAACGTATGGAACTAATAGTTCAGTAATTTCGGCCAAAATATGTTTAATATCAGCAAAATTACTTTTGTTTCATAAGACCAAGTAAAGGTCTTTCACTGAGTATCGAACTGTATTCCTGGTTTAATGTAGTGATCTGTGAGTACAGGTATAATTATGTATTATAAATGATTCTCTCTTTGTGTTCTTTAATACCCAGGCTATGGCCCCTTTCCATCAATCGAATAAAAGTTGGGGGCTTTTGAAAGTGCAAAACAAAATATTCAATGTAGGACAACAGCTAGTGTTTCTTATGCTAATCTGCCACCTGTTCAGAAAGCGGAGCCGAGAAGAGTTTATCTTTTGAGATAATAATGGCAATATATTCCACTTCCTCAAAAATTGCTCCATCTCTCAGACTACGCCGGTAATGGTACTTCTAAACTTGGTACGATGGGTATATAAACGGGTAAAAGGTAACTTTTTCCAGTGATTAGCTAGATTGCTTTTTAGTTTGCGATCTGGGAACAGACGAGGAAATGTGTAGTAATGAGTTCTTGCGGAAAAATAAGTAAAGTAATTAATGAGGAGATTCGGGTCCAAAAGTTCACTCTAAGATGCAACAATTTTTTAATCAAACTTCTGAACGTTTGATAAAAAATTGCTAATTTGATAAGTTGGCAATATTTTCTTCTAGCTGCTCCGCCCCGGCTTCGCTGGAATGGAATTATGAAAATCGATGAGGGGGTGGAATTTCGAAAACTCCTGAAACACACGTACTTTTTCATTTTTACCCGAAAACCCAAATACTACTATTTTCATAGTATTTTCATATAACTTGAACAATGGCGGACTTTCATACAGTCACCTCCTGTTTTAGCCCCCTTAGGGATGTTTCCCAAAGTCCTTTCTTAATGGGTGCCTAAAAAGAACTCACCTTCTGTCAAACAAGTTTTTAACCCCTGCGGTTCAGGCTGTGTGTCATCAAGACAAGTCTTTTATAACTAAGTACCTAACCTACCTATAGATTGGACTTTGATTGACCCAAAAAGTAAAGCAAAGGTAGGATTTCCGAAACGTAACTAACTTAACTTTTATTATAAAAATATTGATGAGGATTTTAAATCATCACAACATCGATAAGTCGAAATATTTATTACTCAACACACGATTTTCCAACAGTTATTTACGACGGCAGGTGCAAAAAAATGGCGCATGCAGGTGAAGTCGTGTGACCCGAAAATCCGAAATATTGAATACCTACATCCCAAGTCACAATAATTTGGAATGTGTACGTTAATTTTCTAGCAGATGTTTTGTGTATTGTTTAATGGCCTCCCTGAGGCTGTAGTAGTGTAAAGGGAAGGTTGGGTTTAATTCCTAGCTGAGGCAAATAGTTGTGAAATCATAATTTCTTAAATTATTTTTGGTCCCGGGGATGGACATAATCTAATTTTTCATCCCGGAAAATCAGAGTTCCAATGGGATATAGAATTCGTGGGCATTATATTATACGAGTATGTGGCGCAGAGATAGCTTGTATTCTGGAGATGGATGTATTAAGTATGTAGTATGTAGTATTTTTTATCCCGGAAAGTCAGTTCCCACGGGATTTTTAAAAAACTGACACTTCTTACATCGACTACTTTTTGCGGACGAAGTCGCAAGCATCATCTAGTTTCAATATATTAACTAGTAAGTAAATAAAAGGAAATACTTATTAAGTTGAAGTTAACCAAATATTCTCCCGAATGGCCGCAATCGTCGAACTGAATTCCGATTCCAATCGTCCTTGAATTAATAATGAATGAAATAATTCATCCTGGCTCACTTCCAACGGACAATAATTATTCAAATTTCGAACACGCCACCGGCCATTCTCGTTACAAAACAAACAAAAAACTGACCAAGTGCGAGTCAGACTCGCGTAACATGGGTTCCGTACCACAGAATGAGTAAAACGGTAAGAATTACTTGTGTTAACGAACCACAAAACTAACTTTGTTTGTAGAGGTTTATTGTTAATATAAAAAAAAACTATGCTTGTTAAAGCGCTGGTTTTATTTTTCTTGTAAAATGTACATAAACCTCTAATGATCATAGCTATTTCATATTTTTCGATTGGTAAACTTCGGAGATAAGGGTGTTTTCGACGTTTTGCACGATAAATCAAAAACTATTACGCATAAAGATAAATATAAATCTGTATTAGAATGTGCAAGTCAAAGCCCTTTCATAACATGATATCGATAAAGTTTGATCTTACTGTATCTTACTTTGATTTTTCCTCCTTTTTTAATTAAACAAATTTTTTATTTTATTTCAATGATGTTTTGTGTGTAAAACTATTCCAAATTTTATCTCGATAGCTTTAATAAATACTCACTGAAATAATCGAGTGAAAAAGATAAGGGTTCAATTTTTCGGTACAGAACCCTAAAAACACATAACCTGCGTCGGCGCACGGCGCCATACGCACACAGTGACACCTGTTTCCTGATTGGTGGAATTGAAACCACAAACAGAATGTCAGGTACATGGTACACCATGGAATAATGACAAGCGGAAAATACTATTAAGGAACGAATCAATCAACTTTATAAGGGACTTTTGTTTAGTGTCTTTTTGTCCGTCTGTCCATCTGTCCATCCGTCCGTCTGTCTGAACGTTCATCATTTTATTCATTCTAAAGGATTGAAGCTCTTCTCAGAACTATTAAACAGGTAGGATTCTCTCATCAATTTAAACAGGTACTCAAATTAAACAGGTAAACTCAAATTAAACAGGTAGGATTCAACAGGTAAGATGCTGCCTCGTAATAATGGCTCCATGGCGCCTAACTGTATCATTGAGATGCCTTAATATTACCTACATCAAGTGTAGGTAAGAACACAGACTGCTAAAATCATAACCTTTCCTTTCGGCTTTGCCGTAGTCGGGTAAAAATTATAAAAATATACATACCTACATACATATATACATACGTCACAGTAAAATTATAAAGGCGAAAATTTGTGTGTATGTACGTGTGTATGTGTGTGTAAGTTTGTTACTGTTAATTT
Source organism: Maniola jurtina (assembly GCF_905333055.1). NCBI lineage: Eukaryota > Metazoa > Arthropoda > Insecta > Lepidoptera > Nymphalidae > Maniola > Maniola jurtina. Next base: position 12,851,315 of record NC_060044.1, read on the forward strand.
AGAATGGTGATAGATTGATTATACTCTGAATTAACACACAGGCTACTTTTTATCCCAGAAAATTAAAGCGTTCCCACGGGATTTTTAAGAAACCTATATCCACGCGAACGAAGTTGCGGGCATCTAATAGTACATACATACATATTATAGATAATTTTGCTATCTAATTGACTGCTAATTTTGGCTTTGCCGTAGTCGGGTAAAAAGACATCGTAGCTTATAGGTACTACTTATACTTATAGTACCTACTACCTACCGATCAGAAAATATCATTAACCGGCAAGCTCCGGCAAGTAATGTAGTACGTACGTACGTCATCGTCCAACGTCCTTGCGACGTGAGTCATGTCTCCGGCACACTTCCAAAACATTTTCATTCAACACTGTGTGAGCGTACGATTCATGAATAAGAACTATGACTTTTTTGATAATAATGGTTTCTCTTTTAGCCGCGTGTTTTGTTAGTCATGATTACGTTTTACGTTAGTACTATCACCTATTTTTATTCTATTGTAACCTAATTGTAGCCGTAGTGCCGAATCGGTTTGAAAATCGGTTCTCCAATGGTATTATTGAGGGACTTTCCAGACTCATAAATAGCGCTGTACGTGCCCGTACAAGAAAAGTCAGTAAAGTTTAATATCTCCTTCAGAGCAGAGTGAATAGGCATTTTCTAGCCAAGCGTGCTAAGAACTAGACCTCATCATTGCTTTTTAGGGTTCCGTAGCCAAATGGCAAAAAACGGAACCCTTATAGATTCGTCATGTCTGTCTGTCTGTCCGTCCGTATGTCACAGCCACTTTTTTCCGAAACTATAAGGACCATACTGTTGAAACTTGGTAAGTATTTTAAGCATGATTGTCGCCAAGCGCAAAGCTATCACACATAAAAAAAGATCATCAAAAATCGGGTTCATTTAGTTGTTTTAGTTAAAAACGTTTGGATATAGGAGTGCGATACGTATGTGTTTGGAGATTATGATACAGCCTAAACTATTAGCAAGCTGAAGTGGCAGTGGGCAGGCCATGCCTGTCGTAGAGGCGATGACCGTTGGAGCGTTTGAGTCTTTGAGTGGAGACCGCATGTAAGCAAGCGTAGCGTGGGACGCCCTCCAGCACGATGGACCGACGATATAAAGCGGCTGGCGGGAAGTGGCTGTATGAGGAAGGCTGAGAACCGGGTGTGGTGGCGCTCTTTAGGGAAGGCCTATGTCCAACGGTGGACGTCCACAGGCTGATGATGGTGATGAAATGTGAGACACATTTTATTTTATTTAGGAAGAAAACTGCAGAGATAAAAAACCAAAATATACTAGTAGACTTCAATCAGTATAATATTTGTACAGGCTTAGATAGAGTTTGTTGTTTTTAAATCTAAGCAGTATAAAAGGGGTTTTCACATAAAGCAACCCTTTTAGACGCTTTTATTATAAACACAGTTTGCCTAGGATCGAGAATCAATTCCATTCAACCATAAATATAAATACACTTGGGTAAAACATGTCGATGTTTTTTTTCTTACAAAATATCGATAGGTACGTATAGTAATGGATATTTTAAGTTTCGATGTTAGATAAATTGCTTATTTTGCAATGAAAAGGCATATTTTTAGTATGTGTTTTCTCTTTTTCCCTTAAACTTTTTGGTTTCATTTATTCATTCATTAATTTTTTTTTACTTATACTTTTTTCTTTTCGTTTTTAATGTTATTGCAATTTAAATATTTATAGAATATGAATTGTTTCATGATATGTATTTTATTTAAATAGCCAGCAACCGAGCAACCGTGCGGGTCACCTGATGTCATCTATAGTCTATATGATTACCGCCGGCCATGAACATTTGCAGCACCAGAGGAACCGCTAAGTGCCGCCAATGTGTTGCCTTTTCAGGAATTTGCTGGTCCGCTCCTTCAATAAGCCCCATGTTGAAATCTAGTGGAAACGCCACCCAAGGGTTTTAGAGCATACCTATCCAAAAAGAATATAGATAGTAATCTTTAGTCGAGAATGTTTTTAGATAGATATCTTCTTCTTCCTCCTGACCTTATCTCACACTACGTGACGTCGGCACAACATGTCTTCTCCTTCCACTCTCTTCTGTCATCCCTCAACGTATCATCCACCCCTTTTATAAGCATATCCTGTTTCACGCGATCCATCCATCTTTTCTTTGGTCGTCCTCTCCTCTTTTTTCCTTCCACATGCATATTTAACATTCTTCTAGTGATATGAGTTTCTTCCCTCCGCATTACATGCCCATCTACTGTCTGTAAATATTGAGATATTTTTTATGTTCCCTGTCCCTAACAATGAAAAATATAATCTTTTGTGTTCTATTCTAGAGAACCTTTTCAAAGGAATCGATGATATTTTGTTTAATGGTCTGCCTAGACTTCTGTAAACAGGCGAAACAATCAGAAGAACAAGGCTTCTGTTTATGACAGCTTTTGTATATTTTGTTTTTTCATATCTGAGTAAATTCATTCTCGCGGAAATATCGTTGATATTTTTTTTTAAGTAAAGGGTTTATTTACAGACTAGCTGAAGCCCGCGACTTCGTCCACGTGGATTTAGGTTCAGGTTGGGATCAAGCTATCTCTAAATGGGTAAACATATGGGCCATCATAAGTTAGCAAAAAGATAAACGATAAACTTATGTCGTCGACATATCTACACGCACGAATCGTTTTGCGCACAGGCTTTGCGTCATCATTCCTCAGTCGCATGGCTAAGGTTAGGAAAACTCTTCCACGAACTGTGTTTCCTACCAATTACAATCCGGGTATCTTTAAAACAAGAGTGAATAGGCATCTTCTAGATAAAGGCGTCCCATCTTAGGTAAAATCATCGTTAGGTCAAGCGCTTGCTTGGCCACAAAAAAGACACTCTTTCGCATTGGACGATGGGCATGGACAATATATAGATCTATGATAAACAGATTAAGACAGAATGGCTAGTATATTATTAGTCATAGGCATTTAAAACATTTTGAGTAGACATAAAAAGCTATCCCTAGGTTGCTCCTAGGTATACCTACGTTTTAGCAATAACCATAAAACAACGCGTGTCGGGCGGTCGTACGTGGTCGAGGGCAACATAGAGCCAGAGAGGTGTCGTATACTAGAGGCGGTGATATCAAGCTAAACACGCCTTTAACTTGACTAAGCGATTGGTGAACAAGAACTGGACCAGTCATACTTTATTATTGAGTTCTCATAGTTTTAAGTGATACTTATCAACGAGATCAAATATTGCCTATGTGTTTATGTAACAAGATGATTGAAAATAAACGTTTTATTCGTTTATTTACTCATAACTGAATGGTGACAAAAAAATCTTTTTGTTCAGCTGAGTTTTCTGTGAGCTTCTTCTTAAACCAAGGCACGTTTTGAACCGCTGCAGCTTTAATTTTAAGCTGATTACCATTACCACTTCTATTTACTTGTAAAACTCATCTATTGACATTCATAAAGTGAAGAGTGTTAGATAAAATAAGTAAGTGCTTAGAAAAATATAAACTAATACAGTAAATTGACACTGGACTGTGCTATGAGTAAGATGAGTCTATTAGTAATATTTTTTCACACGACACAACTCTTATTATAACGTGAATGATCACAAAAAGAGATCAACACTCTATACTAGATGATGCCTGTGACTTCTTCCGCGTGGATTTAGATTGTTAAAAAGCCTGTGAGATTTTCCGGGATAAAAAGTAGCCTGTGTCACGGTTCCGAAATATAAATTGTAAGTTATTGACTCTGAGCCAAATATCCTCGAAATCGGTTAAACGGATAGACCGTTTAAAAGATAACAGACAGACAGGCAGACCGACACACTTTCGCATTTATAATATGGAATATGGATTTACTTGAAAACATTTTTATCAAGGTTCAACGCCTTGTATAAAGTAGCGGTTTTTGACCACTGATGTAACTATGAGGTCTGCACCTCTATGTTCAAACCTCAACGCATAGAGTAGTTTTATCGTGAATAAATCAATATAGACTTTCGTGCTCACGGGGGTTTTCCCGGAGCATTAAACTCATGAAACTACACATGACGTGTGGATTAGCATTTTTAATAGTTATTCCATATTTTTAAAGCGCCTTTATTTATTTAGGCAGTGTATTATCTGCTTGAACACGCAAATCGGAATCCTTAGCCTTCTAAATGTACGTCATTATTATCATCTCAACCCATCGCGATCGTGTGCCGGCCCACTACTAAGTACAGGTCCTTTCTCAGAAAAAGAAAGGCTTAGGTCATAGACCATTACGCTTGCCTAGTACAGATTGACAGAACATTATAGAGATTTTTCAGGCATGCAGGTCCTCAGCAAAAAAAAAAAAGGTTTTCTTAGGATCTAATGATTTTAAGGTTATTTTGTGGTTTCAATTACACTTTTACAAATATTTTTGGATCGTCACATGTATCTACCACAGATTCGGAATGCCTTTCGGAATGCACTTTGAAATATTGTAGATAAAGGGTACGGTACATGCCACGATTAATTCTCTCGCGGCTGTGCAGTTCCGTCGTGACTACGACTCATGCAACATAATGTACTCTGTGCATGCAATGAGTCGAAATATCGGCAGTAAAACACCAAATTAATCGTGGTATGAGCTTTATAAAAGTCTTTGATTCAAAATGAGTGAGTGGAATGGCTCTTCTTAATTTGTAAAGGCAAGACGGCATTAGAAAAGGTTGATCGCTTGCGCGATAAAATGCCAAGCGATTAGTGTGGGTGAATGGAACTTAGATTGATATTTTTTATTAATAACAAGTTTAGCACTTAACCACTTATAATCTTTTATTATTATCATCAATGGAGGACACTAATTTATGAGGTCTGACTGATGGCCAGCTCTAACGATCTCTAAATTATACATACAACTTTTTATATTTTTAGAAACTATTTTTATATTTTTTCCGAAAGTAGATAGTATAAGATATAGGCCGCAGATACACCAGAAAGTTTTACTCAGGTAGCTTACGTGATTTTTTTGTAAAGTGGTGATAATAAAAAAAAAGAATACCCGGCTGAGTTTGTTGTGGGCTCTTCTCAGACTTGGGTGCGTTTGGAACCCTCGTAAGTAAGTTACGTAATTAATTATCACCACTATATCGTAGAAATTTAACAATTTCGACCATCAAAAAGAGTACAATTGGTAACTTTGAATAAATGATTTTGACTTTGACTTTGATTAATTTTCGACAAAATTAATGTTAACACTCTTTTAAATAGGTACGTTTGCGTTAGTAAATGACTTTGTCAAATAATAACGTAAGCTAAGTACTTGCGTAAGTAAAACTTACAGGTGTAAGCGGTAGCATCGTACGATTTAAGAATATTTTAGATATAACGTTTGCACTTGGCAGACCCTCTACTTGATTGACAGACGACCTCAAACGAGTTGCAGAGAGCCGCTGAATTCAGGCAGCGCGGCGCCGCAAGACTGTGGCGTGTGGAAGTCCCCGCAAGAGACCTATATGACCAGTGTGCCTAGTGGGAGATTTTTAACCTATTCGATTGCGTAAAAGTTTGGAATGGAAAGTTAACTGCGTTTTGTATGGAATTGAAACAGCGCCATCTTCTTGTCACTAGATGGCGCTGTTTCAATTCCATACAAAACGCAGTTAACTTTTACGCGATCGAATAGGTTAAAAATCTCCCACTAGGCACACAGCAGTGGACGTCTATTGACGACGACAGAACTATTATAGACAGATTTTATGAATCTTACTTACTTATATCCGCGACTTCGTCCACGTGGACTACTCAAATTTCGAACCCCTATCTTACCCCCATAGGGGTTGAATTTTCAAAAATCCTTTCTGAACGAATGCCTACGTCATAATAGTCATCTGCGTGCTAAATTTTAGCACGATCCGTCCTGTAGTTTGAGCTATACGTTGATAGATCAGGTCAGTCTGTCAGTCAGTTACTTAGTTAGTCAGTTAGTCAGCTTTTCTTTTTATGTATTTAGATAAAAGCCAAGAAACTACCTCCACCACTCCAACTAAACGGTCGTCAAATCATAGATTTAATGGTTCAATTTGACCTCGTAAAAATAGTATACCGCTATTAATGGTAAAGTAAAATACAAGTATTTTATAGCGTTCTGTATTACGATTCGTTTTGCTTTCCGCCCATCTTTAATAGGTACTGTGACGACATTAAAATACTTGAAGTGAAAATTATTACACAATTACTTAGATCATCTGTACTTGGTGACCTCTGGCGCAGTGATGCGTACCTAAGTTTATTCACATTACAAGCAATGTCCCGGGTTGTAACATGGTCAGGTTTCATTCTACTAGAAGGACTAGTGTTTACATTATAATACTAATTAATTGACAAAATAAAATTTGGCTTCTACCGTTTATCCACCCTAAAACAGCTACGCTAGGTTGTATAATCAGAAACGTGTGTTCACTGTCCCTCAATCCAACCTTGGGCCCTATTTAGTCGTGATAAGTATGTATGTACTATGTAGTAGTGGTTAAGACGTTCGCCTTCTATTCGGTAGGTCGGAGGTTCGATTCCGGGTCCCCAAAACGTGTATAACACAGTAAAGTTTGATGTACTTTACCGTGTTATACGCGTTTTGGGGATCCCCACCTTTTTTGACGTAACATCCGTCAGGTCAATTTTTTCATATAAATGTAGTTAGTCTATGTCACCCGGACCATAACAACGAATCGATTGATAGGTACCTCATTTATCAAAATCGGCTCAGTAGTTTAGTTTAGTGGAATACAAACCTCATACATACGAACATAGACTGATAAAATCATAACCCTTCCTTTTGGCTTTGCCGTTATAGTCGGGTAAGAAGAAGCCATCATATTATTTAAAAGTAAGAACTGACTGACATGTCAACGTATGGCATTTATAATGCCGTTGGGTCTAGAAAATTGAGATTTTGCATGTAGAGTTTTCCTAATTTGACCCCCACTAAAAAAACGTTTTCAGGAATTGCAATTTCAAAACCGGGGCGGGTCAGCTAGTAAATCAAATAAATAAATACCTAACTTATCTTTTCAATGGTATGAAGATAAGACATTATTTACATAGTTGTGTGTGACGATTCAAAAGCCTGAAGTAAAGAGCTTGTAAAGTCCCTATTTGAATAAAGTCCACATAAAACACTAGTGCCACAACAATATCTCCAAAGAGCATAATCCCCTCATTGTCCGGTGCCGCTCTATTCAGCCATTGTCTTCGTCATAATTAAACCCTCTCGGCGCTATCGCGACATCGGCTAACTTTTGTATGAAGTTTAATGCACATTACATTTCCAAAAAAAAACTTAAAAAACGACCTCAAATGGCAACAAAGTTAAAAAAAAGGTCAAGTTCGGTTCAGTGCGTTCCATACTATCATTCATACAAGAAATGAGTTTTTAATTTTTTTGTGATGTAACCAACTTATTACTACTAACTATAAAATTAAAATTTAATTTAATTAACAATTTAAAATGAGAACCAAAATACATTTATATGGAGCGCACTACGAATAAACTCCCCTAAAGTACCAAGTTATAAACAGAGTAAAATAGACAGAAACAAATAAGTAAAGACCAATCGTTAATCCCCGTAAGAACCGATACCTACCACGACCAACAAAACCCGCAAGAGGTCACTGTCCGATAATTCAGTTAAAATAATACCATACCAATATATTCTTTCTTTACCGATCGATTACCGGGCTGTTATTAAATTCCTAATACGAAATCATTAATTAGAGGCCCAGTAAGCTGTCATCCGATTACAGCCGACCGAGCCCCTCATGTTTCAAATCAGGGCTGCCACAAACCACTGATTTGATTGAAAAAATCACTGCCCAGTTGGTCTAGAGTCTAGACTCTAGCACGGGATTTCGAATTTGAATTGTGGGTCCAAAAAAATTGTACATCTGTATTTTAACTACCCGACTACTCCTCTTATCAAACGCTGAAATATAGAAAAAAAAACTGTAATTTTAATATAGGACTATATATTTTATTCGTGCGATATTTAACCATCTTTGGGTAAAACGCCACCTACGAGCGTGCGTCCAAAAACGGCAACCAGTTTCCGTCCTTATAAAGTCATTATAAATTTATTATAGTCAGGTATAAATTAAATTACACTCACACTAACTTCTTCTAAAACTCAAGACACGTTTAACACAAGATGCTAGATAAATATACCATAATGTGTGTGTCTGTGTTGTGTATGATTTGATACATACTCGTATTATAATTATACACTGTTAAATCATTAAAAGTAGAACATTCACATAACGAACTAATTAACGATTCTTTGTGAATTTTTGTCGGAAATATATATAACGTGTTGAAAATCGGAAGTGATTCACTTCACTGTTCTTGGCCTTCATAGACCGTAACTAATAGGGTACCTAGTTAAATTAGTTTTGTAACCTTTTTATATGTCAAGATTCTGCAAGGCATATCTACACATTAAATTAATAGATCCCTAAGGTATTGTACTGGATAAAGGTTTAGATAAGGTTTTCGAAATGGTCCCTTAGAAATTCGGGTTCCAAACCCTCAAGCCTGATGCTGTAGGGGTACTGCCCTTTCAAGTTATAAGGACTGAGATTTCGTTAGTCACTATGAACTTACTGTAAATTACTTTATGTAAAGATTTTTTTTAGAAAATGTGACAAGTGACAACCCTAAGCATAGGTCAGCGTCAGCCATGTTATATTATCGAGAGAACCGATTGTTACTGTACAGTATAGGTACAATTTGCCATGCCATTGTGAACTGTATTCCGTTATGAATAACGATCCATAGACAACATCTATAATGATAGATTTGACCACGCCATGGTGCATTTAGGACGATTTCATGGGTTCGAAAATCGATACTTTTTCCAACGCGAGACAAAAGATGAAAGGTATAAAACGAAGCGCTGTGAACCTGCAGAGAATGAAATTTGATGGCGCATTCTCCAAGCTCACAGCGTTGACAGCGTTGATATCAACGCTGACTCAGCGGCGAAATAAAGTCATAATATACCTATGTGTATTAAATCTCTCGATAAACCTCTATACCCATTGCGACCTGTATCCTCAAACAAAGGAGCTTTAATAGGATAACCTCGTTGTCTGCCTGTTTGTCTGTCGTGTTTGTCAATTCAGCGGAATCAAAAACTATAGTGTACTTCCCGTTGACCTAGAATTATGAAATTTGGCAGGTAGCAATGTATTATAGCACAAGTAAAGGAAACATCCGAAAACCGTGAATTTGTCGTTACATCACAAAAAAGATTAATTTCCTAAATCACATCAAGATAGCGCTGTTCGTCATTAACTTGCAAATTTTTATTATATCCTACTAGTTTGAGAATTCTTGTATGATGGTGCGGAACCCTTCGTGTGTGAATCCGACTCGCACTTAACCTGTTTTTATCTAACTGGAGCATTTTGGACAGCTCTTTAGTTCGAACAGTTTAAGCAAATAAGTAGGCCTTGTTGACTTCTGAGCGAAACTGAAACAAAACTAAATACATACCTATAAAAACCAGACACAAGTAATATTGTTAAAAAGTAATTAATTAATACAAAACAAAAATAATTTGCGTATAATTAACCTGAATACCGCAACTACCGCAATGTTTATTAATTTACATTTTACATGCCGAGCTGTATCATCAGCTGTCAATAAATTATTACAAATTATACTATAATCATATTATAAATTATATGATAAAAACGTAATTTATGATGCCAATAGAAAATACAGAAGTCACATGTATAGACTGATACAGGCATAATCATCGACCTCCCTGGCACAGTGGTAACCGCTGTGGCACAGCAGCTGTGGTTTTATTAGTGGGAGGTCCCGGGTTCGATTGTCGGCAGGGTTTTTTCCATCAGAGAGACACGCCAACAGAGCCCGCTCCATAGCACGCTAAGCAACTTTGAACTTGTAGACAAGGCAAGTAAGAGTCCACGTTTCTAAATATATGTTCTGATTTAATTAAAAATTCGGTAAGTACTTATAATACTTCCGTACCGTACCTACCATCGCCCAAGAAAATAACCCTTTTTAATTATTGTTTGTGATGTAACCATAAATTCACGGTTTTCGGATTTTTCCTTTACTTGTGCCATAGGACATTGCTACCTGCCCAATTTCATGATTCTAAGTCAACGGGAAGTACCCTGTAGGTTTTTATTCCCATGAAAGGTCTTTACAGACACGACAAAGTGTTCCTATAAGGATTCCTTTTTTTCTGGAGATACAGAACCTTTTGGGTCTCCAGAAAAAAAGGAAGCTATCTTAAAACCACCTATGTTCTAATCTTGCTACAGCGGACAGCCTTATCACATAACGAGCAATAGGCATCTACCTATTGTGAAAGAGAAAGTCTCACAAACAATAAAAATTAGATCACGCACTGTATGTATCGTTGTCATAGTGGATAATGGCGACAGAACAACCTTTCATCAGCCATCATCGATTGTGAAGACAGGTGTTTAATCCAACGTGTCGTAACGTGTAAGTCTGTCTGTGACGCAATAAGTAGATAACTACGAGGATTGATATGGAAGAAGCCTAGTCCAGATTGGAAGACTTCACGCTGCGAGAAATGGAGAGTAATAGAAGAATATCGTAGCATGATTGCATCTGAGGGGAGCCTCGATCATCAAAATTGAGTGAACAGCGCAGGAAGAAGATGGAGAACTTTCAGGCATGCTGGTTTCCTAGCGATGTTTTCCTTCACCATTAAAGCAAGTGTTATTTAATCCATACTATCCATACTAATATTATAAATGCGAAAGTGTGTGTGTCTGTCTGTCTGTCTGTCTGCTACCTTTTCACGGCCCAACAGTTTGACCGATTTCGACGTTTCGTACAGAGTTAGCTTACATCCCGGAAAATCAAAGAGTTCCCACGGGATTCCTAAAGACCCATCTGCTTAAAAACCTAAATCCACGCGGACGAAGTCGCGGGCATCCTCTAGTTGTTTATAAAACGTATATAAAATATCTACCTACTTAAATCCATAATAATTTAGGGTCTCGTTCCAATTTATGGACTCCGGAGCCCTGTTAGGTTATTCCCTAACTCTATGTCTAACACTGAATGATGGCCGCCGAGCTCATTTGACATTGGTCGGTTCTACATTGCTGCTTCACTGAGTGATATTAAACAAATCTTTCGTAGAAAACCTTCAATGGATTGAAAATAAATGCCAAATGAGCTGAGTGGCTATCATTTAGTGTTATACACTAATTTATTGAATCAGTGTGCTGGAAGAGGAGGCAGACTCTTAATTAGGCTATCACCACTTGATAAGGTCAGTAATAAGGTATGTGGGTATATTCAGAGCTGTGAAAATAATATATCATGCAGTCAGAACGTAATGGTATGCAAAATATCACACATAAACAAGTTCAATTGACGTAAATGTCAAATCATACTCCATGTGTGGTGTTGTGCAGCTTATCGCGATCGCAGGCTGCTCGGTGACCCACTTTCCATGTCACTACTGGTTTCAAAAGGAGAAAAATAGGTACCGATTCACATGTAAGTAATACTAGCTCATGCCCGCGATTTCGTCCGCGTGGACCACACAAATTTCGAACACATATTTTACCCCCTGGGTTGGAATATTCGAAAGTACTTTCTTAGCGGATCATAACAGCTAAGTATCTACATGCCAAATTTTAGTTCAGTTTGAGCTGTGCTTGATCGATCAGTCAGTCAGTCAGCTTTTCCTTTTATATATTTAGATTAGCTTATGCCCGCGACTTTGTCCGCGTGGAGCATACTAATTTCGAACACATAATTATGTTACCCCTTAGGGGTTGAACTTTAAAAATCCTTGCTTAGTGAATGTCTATATCATAATAGATATCTACATGTAAAATTTCAGCGCGATCCGTCCAGTAAGATTTTTGAAAATCAGAGAGGGGTGGTATTTCCAAAAATCTTGAAACCCTTACTTCATCAATTTCAACCAGAAACCTAAATATTTTTTACGCATATACCTAACTTGATAACCAGCAGACTTTTATACAAACTTTTCTCCCATATTACGTGTCATCTAAAAAATATGACAATGAAAAGTCAATAATTTTGCTTAGTAGTTTAAGAATTGTCGCACGTCACCCGCGCTATCCCGCACCGTGTTAGCGCGGGTGACGTGCGGGTGAGCGGGGCGTCCCCCCGTCATACCCCGATAGCCATCTCGACTTGTCGCGTACTATACTTATCAGTAGAGCAAGAGAGGTATTCTACTTACAAAAAAATGTAGGACAGAGAACTGTAACGCAGTATGACTGTTGTGCAACTGCAAGGGCTTCGCGTAAGGGGATTACTGACGTAAGCCTATACAGGAATGCGTGGAGCGCACTTGTCATTGCAGCTAGATAATGAAGATATTTGTAGTACCTAACTGACCTACCACAAAAGATTACAGTATTTATCCAAAATTAGATGATAACCGCGACTTCGTCCGCGTGGATTTAGGTTTTTTTAAATCCCGTGGGAATTCTGCTTTCCGGGATAAAAATTGTCTATGTCAATCTCCGGGATGCAAGCTACCTCTGTACTAAATTTCATATAAATCGATAAAACGGATGGGTCTTTGAGAATCCCGTGGGAACTCTTCAATTTTAAAAAGTCGGGATAAAAAGTCCTCGAGTTGTAAGCTAACTCTGTATCAATGTTCTTGAAAAGCTAGCAGACAGACAGATAGACAGACAACCACACTTTCGCATTTATAATATTAGTATGGATTAGCCTGCGCAGTGTAAGACGACTTCCAGGCGCCTGGACCGAGGATCTGAAGAAGATGGCGGAAAGCAGTTGGATGAGGACAGCGGAGGACCGTATTGGATGGCGCGCTCTTATAAACTCCTATCTATGTCTAGCATTGGACCCATATATTATAGTCTGATGGAATGGAAAATGTTTTATGCAAAAATGATCAAATCCATCGAAACTGAAAGCCATATAAACAGAAGGGTTCAAGTAAATCCATATCGTTTGGAAACTCGTCAAAATTGCTCGATGTGTGAAATTGTAAATGTTTAAACACCGACATGCTCTAATTCCCATTGTAATGTCGAAGTCGGCTTCACACAAAAGTAACACTCATATCAAGGGGATACGCTTTAAGTACCAGACCACTTGGTCCGAAAAATATGTATGACCGTGCTCCAGACGGGTCATTCCGAACAAAAAATTTTGTAAGCTATTGCAATAACAATAATATCTATAGCCCTGGTACCTACCTATTATAGATATTAATAATAATTTTGTTCAATGATGTGTGTTTCATTGAACTATGTTTTCCGTACTTTACTCTATTAGAGAACTTTCTCTATCAAAAACATTCGAAATTCAATTCGAAAACATACGTTCGTTTGTGATTGGTTGGTGACTCAAAATAGTTTACGCCCACTTTTTTTTGTCTTTGTCATTGGTATGAGATATACGTATTAGAGAGAGCAGTATACTAAATTCTCTCCGTGGATAGAGTATAGTAATATGAACTCAAGCCGACGAATGCCTGCCGGCGTTTAATTGTAGTAACAAGAGAGCTTAAAATATAATGTCTTCTTCGAGGCATATTGCTCGAAGCCTACACAAATCCGTATGGCGTAATGCTTTTGAATACATAATTTTATTTTGATAATATTTAGCCTAAAAGTACCATAAAGGTTATAATTTTTATTATTATTGAAGAAAACAAACTGACAGAATAATACAGATAAGTACCAGATATGCTATAGGTTTAAAACGTTTACGTGAGGTTGGCGAGTTTATATTGTTATTCTATAAATTAATTACAGTTTACTAGAACAACTAAGTAGGTATAACCTAATATTAGGTACCTACTAGCGTATTATTAAGTATTGATATTTCTTTACCTACTGGAAATAGGAAACATAATCTATACTAATAAATAAAATTGGAGTGTCTGTCTGTAATTTCGAAATAACTACCTCATATTAAGCTCATATGGTTATTTGAACGATACCAACACTGAATCACACGTTTTTAAAATTTTTGTCTGTCTGTCTGTCTGTCTGTCTGTTTGAAAATGCTAATCTTCGGAACGGCTGGACCGATTTTGACGGGGTTTTCACAGACAAGTAGAGGATTGATCAGGGAGTAACATAGGCTACTTTTTTAACCGACTTTCAAAAAGGGAGTTGTGTTTTTCTTCCTATGTACACCGAAATCTCCGAGATTTCTGAACCGATTTGCGTAATTTTTTTTAAGCGATAGAGGAACTTTATGACAACTTTCCCACGGGATTTCAGACCCTAAATCCACGCGGGCGAAGCTGCGGGCATCAGCTAGTAATATAATAAGATGGGAACTAATATCATTAAATTCAGCCTCCTAAAAACATTATAAAAACTCACATAGGATAGTCTGTTTCTGTCTTGTCTGTTTATATTTAGTTTCTGCATACTGACTGAGTTGATTGAATCACTGACTATGATTTTAAAAAGTGCTGAACGAATTCAGTTCACGTTTTCATAAATAGAAATATATGTACTATGTATATGTATAACTACACAAAGTTCTTAATATTCGAATTTAATACTACCTCTTTCACTTTTAAGGCAATAATTAAAAAACCGGTAAAAGAAAAAACCATAATAACACTCCCCGGACATCGTGAGATAGTTCCTTGATTTTCATTTAAAAAACCGGTGAAGTGCGAGTTGGAAACAAAGGGTTCCGTACCCTAAAACCGTAAAATTGTAAGTGTATCAGAACAAAAAAAGTAAAAGAAATAACGCTTTAATTTTTTTGTGATATCACCACAAATTCACAGTTTTCAGTTTTTTTAACCCCCGACCCAAAAAGAGGAGTGTTATAAGTTTGACGTGTGTATCTGTGTATCTGTCTGTGGCATCGTAGCGCCTAAACGAATGAACCGATTTTAATTTAGTTTTTTTTTGTTTGAAAGGTGGCTTGATCGAGAGTGTTCTTAGCTATAATCTAAAAAAATTGGTTCAGCCGTTTAAGAGTTATAAGCTCTTTTCTAGTTTTCTTGTAGAAAAGAAGGTTATATAACCGTTAGGTTCATAATATTATGTCAATAGACAAATGTCAAGCTGTCAAGATGGACGTTGCCTACATACATAATTATTTATTTGAAAATGATGTTTTGGAAAACTCAAATACTTTGGATCGTCGGGGGTGTTATAAATTTTTAATTTACACTTGTTACTTTAATTTGTGGTACATAAGTCATTGCTACTTGCCAAATTTCATGATTCTAGTTCAACTGGAAGTACCCTATAGCTTTGATTCCTTTGAAAGTTCTTGCTCTTGGCAGATATGACAGATAGACAGACAAACTGACACGGAGTGTCCCTGTAAAGGTTTCTTTTTCCTAGAGATACGAAACCCTAAAAAGGTACTTAAAAATATGGCCAAGACTTCGCCCCAGTTTCCACGATCCAAATCGAAAGCATTGAGCATCGAGTTTAATACAAAATTACAGGTAGGTACTCCTTCGCGAATCATTACTACTTGAAAACGAAACCTCATTAAAGCAATACTACAATGAATTTTCTGAAAAAAAATACGACAAGAAATAATACTTAACGGTTTGTTTTTACTGAGCCGAAAAGTTCTCAGCAATTAATTATTAATTGTTACTATTCAGTTTGTTTGTTTTCCTTTAATTTACCTACTTATTTTTAAAATAAAATGTTATGTTACAAGAATCAGGTTTTTTATTCGTTGTCAAGTTAGCCCTTGACTGCGATCTCACATGGTGATAAAGTGACGATGCAGTCTTAGATGGAAGCGGGTTAACTTGAAAGGTATAATATGGTAATTTAATTATTATTAAACCCAAACTCCTGAATATCGTGGGAAAACCTTAATGCCTGAGCGCATAGTCTAATAGACTCTAAGGCTTTCAGGGTTCAATCCAGGACCTTTAACTTTTCGCAGTTAAGTAATTAAATATCAACGTGATGATACCTGCATGCCTGATATTCTCAAAGGTGTCTAAAATCTGCCATTGGGCACTTGGTCACCATAGTTGATTGTGGTCCAAACCCCTCTCATTCTGAGAGGAGACCTTGCTTATTAGTGGACCGGCGATGGGTTGAGCTGATGATAATCCCCTAAACGGTATTTACTCATCATCGTACCGGAACGCGAAATCGCTTGGCAGAACGTCTTTGCCGTTAGGGTGGTAACTAGAACAACCGACTTCCCCAACCAGATCAGAGGTCAAAATTTCCCCAAATTTTGATTAAGTATGAGAAGGTGGATTTAGGTTTCAAAAAAAAAAACCATCCCATTTTAGCTTATGTCATATCCCGAGTCCGGGATGCAACTTATTACTTACTAGATGATGCGCGCGACTTCGTCCGCGTGGATTTAAGTTTTTTGAAATCCCGTGGGAACTCTTTGATTTTTCGGGATAAAAAGTAGCCTATGTGCTAATCCTGGATATTATCTATCTCTATTCCAAATTTCAGCCAAACCCGTCCAATAGTTTTTGCGTGAAGGAGTAACAAACATACACACACACACACACACATACAAACTTTCGCCTTTATAATATTAGTGTGATAGTGTGATCTCTGTACTCCAAAATTTCTCCAAAATCGATTAAGCGGGTGGGACGTGAAAATATGACAGGCAGACACACTTTGGTTTTTAATTTTTATATTATCAGCATGGAACTAAAGTTTAGCTCTTAAAATAAAATCAGGCACGTATCTTAGTTAGGTTTATATAAATTTTTACCAGTTCCTTCAAGGCTAACACAGTAGCACTGCAAAAAGTTGTCGTTATGTAACGTTACATAACACTCCGTTATACGATGTCGTATCAAAAAATGCAACCTTCATGCAATAACCACAATAAATCTGCCAGTAAAGTTGATCGCACACCGATCAGCATTTTTAATGGTAGTACCTACTTTTTTTTCGGAAGCGATGCAACGCATAGAACTACACTTACATACTTATAAAAACTAAGCCGCCCCCGATTGTGTAAGAAAAAGTGTTCATCGTAATCGTTATCGATAGCAAATTCTGCCCTTTGATTGGTTGATTCGCTGGTCACATTTTTTTCACAGCCAATCAAGAGGCAGAATTTGGTACCGATTACTCGGATCCTAAATGCGATGCTTTCTGTAAACTTTCTATAAGCAAGTTATTTATAGTATAATAGCGACCCGCCCCAGCTTCGCACGGGTAGATTATTACAATTTTGTAGGAATCTCTAATTTTTTTGAAAATAAAATAGCCTATGTCACTCAGGAATAATACATATAGCTTTCTACTGGTGAAAGAATTTTCAAAAGGTTCAGAGATTACTTTCTACAAACAAACTTACATACATAACTTCTTTAGTATAATATTAGTATAGATATACTCATTCCTCATTCGCATTTTTGTGACGTGGCCGATACGGTCGAATTCATTTGTTTTGAAAATGCGCAGCGCATTGCACGTACGGTTTTACGGCGAGTACGGACGCCGATAGGTATGCGATCGGTTTATAGCTGCAAAACCAGTTGGACCGTCTCATTACGCCCAAGTTTGAAACGGCAGATTTCGCGGTCGGAATGCATGAAAAAATGTCAAACCTTTAAGGCAGTGGGTATGTAGTGTACTGTTATGATGATATATCTATACTAATAAATAAAATTGGAGTGTCTGTCTGTAATTTCGAAATAACTACCTCATATTAAGCTCATAGGGTTATTTGAACGATACCTTAACTGAATCACACGTTTTTAAAATTTTTGTTTGTCTGTCTGTCTGTCTGTCTGTCTGTCTGTTTGAAAAGGCTAATCTTTGGAACGGCTGAACCGATTTTGACGGGATTTTCACAGACAAGTAGAGGATTGACCAGGGTGTAACATAGGCTACTTTTTTAACCGACTTTCAAAAAGGGAGTTGTGTTTTTCTACCTATGTACACCGAAATCTCTGAGATTTCTGAACCGATTTGCGTAATTTTTTTTTTAATCGATAGAGGAACTTTGCGACATTGTTTCATAAAAAATTTGGATTCCAACTCCTCAATCCTGATGCTGCAGGGGATCTGACCAATCCACGCTGGTGAAGCTGCGGGCATCAGCTATATTTTAATAAACGGAGAAACTAACTAACTGACTGACTGATTGGTAAGCGTAAAGCTGGGGCATATAATTGTAGTGCCTACTTTTTTAACCTGTTTTATTTTTTTAGATACATTGTATTCAAATTTTAAATTGGTACATATCCAATATGCAAGCATTTTCTATTCAAAAGTAATTAGGTTAGGTATTGAATTTCGTAACGCAAAGTAAAACAATTGAATTTTAAATTCGCTAAACTAGATCAAGACTCTCCGGACTAGAATCTAGATCAGATAAATTGAATTTTTTTCTTTTCTCTTTTGGGAAAATCTCGGAATATTTACATTAGAAGGAGAGTTACTTATAATGTAACGAAATTTAAGTCTCTTTAATATTTAAATAAACTTGACATTACGTAAGTAAACCTTTCAGAGGATAATTGAATTTGAAAAAAAAAAACTTTTTCGTGGAGGATGTCAAGAGGATTTTGGACCCATGATCATTTTGGAAAATGAGCAAGCCCGGGTTTTAAGCCGTCTCCTAATTATCACGTCGCGTCGGGGTCAGGGGAAGATGGGCTGACGATGTGATATTTAATTGCTTTTGGATTTTGCATAGTAAGTAGAATATAGTAATATATAGCATAGTAAGTAGTAGAATAAGTGAGTAGAATCCATACAAATATTATAAATGCGAAAGTCTGTCTGCTAGTTTTTCACGGCTCATCCGTTCAACCAATTTTGACGAAATTTGATACAGAGATAGCCTGCATTCCGGGGAAGGATATAGGATAATTTTGATCCCGGAAAATTAAAGTTCTAACGGGATTTTAAAATCCTAAATCCATGCGGGCGAAGCCGCGGGCATTATCTAGTAACGCATATGTTATTAGTTAAAATAAAATGTGCTAAAATATACGAAGTTTTTTTAATAACTGCATTAAAGAATTATGCGTCGTAAAAATACTTATAAGAGTAACTTACTTAATAAAATTGTAGTTAGGTGCATGAATTAACATGCAATTGATAAATAATAATTAGTACGTAATTATCGACAAAAGGAGTTTCGCTTTGGCAATTTTATTGATTAAGTTTTAAATATTAATAAAGGAGGTACGAATTGCAACAATGAATGCAATTACTTAAGTCCTACTCGTCCTACTCGATATTATAAATGTGAAAGTGTGGAAACGCAAAAACGGCTGAACGGATTTGGATGGGCATGGAGATAGATTATAGCCTGCATTAAGACATAGGCTACTTTTATCCCGAAAAATCAATGAGTTCCCACGGGATTTTAAAAAAACCTATATCCACGCGGACGAAGTCGCGGGCATCAGCTAGTTACCTACATTTCTTACTGGACAATGCCGCGAATTCCTTCTCTTTGAAGGTTTGTTTTATACAATAGAAATAGATAGATTTTTATTCTAATAATACCTTTTCATATAGATTTGACTATACATATGTATTCTGAGCTATAACACACTTCGAACAAAGTGATTACCAGTTCTTAGCTTATCTTTGCAAACCGCTACTTTTTGCCGGTGTTTAATTTTTTTGTATGACAACCGAAAATGAAAAGAATAGAGACTATGGGAAAAATATTGTATTTTAATTGCAGACACGTTTGATTTGTGTTTTGCGATAAAGGTCTATAATTTTTTTTTCCATACTATATCTATATAACGATAACTATGTTAAATGCGGCAGTGTGTCTGTCTGTAATTTTTTTACGGCTCATCCGCAAAACCTATTTTGTACATAGTATTACTATGGCATTTACAAAAACTTAAAAAGTAAACTATGCCCGTCTCTAGGATACAAGCTATTTCTCTACCAAAAGACAAAATAGGTTTAGCGGATGAGCCGTAAATCGAACCTTTGAAAAGAGCAGCCGCCGAATTGCCGAAAAAAATGACTTTCCTACAGCAAGAAACTCAGCGGTTGCTCTTTTTAACGATATATATTATAACGATAATATACAATATTTTACCATGCATAAAGGTATTTAATTGATGTCCCGCGCATTGCTGGAGCGAGCTGCAGATCAAATCCACGCTCTTCTATCATTTACATAATCTTCAATTGTATTGTATCTTCAATCTTATGCTTTTTCTTTTCATCTTCCATTGTATAAAAATATTGCACAGTTAGTAAGTTAGTTAACAGGGCTCTCTCCGTCACTTACCTACTCCATACAATCGTAGTTCCAATTTCATTTGAATATTAAGCAACCAAAGCCCATGAAATTTTGCACACATATTCTAGAAACTAATAACTGTGCTTGTGGTGTTTTAGATTTTTCTAAAAATATGTAGTTTTAAAATTACAGGGACTCAAAGATTTGTATGTGAATTTTTAAGACCGCGTAACTTTGAAACCGAATATTTTAACAGAAACCTGGAAAACCACAGGCATAGATATTAGTTTCTAGAATATGTCTGCAAAATTTCATGGACATTGGTTGCTTAATATTCAAATGAAATTGGAAATACGTTTGTATGGAGCGAGTGACGGAGAGACCTCTCTTAAACGCAGTGAGGTAAATACTTGTGTGTGATGGGCAAAAACGGAGATAAATTTTCACGGCGAGCATCAAAGCCGGTCGATATTTGAGTTCTGACACCTCTAATTATTGCATATTGGCGTTTTGACATTTCAATAACAACCGCTATTGGTAAATTTAATTGAACATGATACTCGCAGCTCGCAGATTATATTTTATCGCCTAAAGCGCTTTTAGATAATTATTAATTAGGTACTTTCAATTTAGTTAATTTACAAACTCATTTTCATAAAAACCACTACACAGAAATAATTTTCCGGCGTATCTCCTGAACATGAAAAGTGCGGAAACAAAGCTGTTTACTTGAGTAATACCTCATTGGATAAGTGTTTTCAATCATCCGATTATCCGACATCGTAAGTACTTTACTAAGTACCTATGGATTATTTTTTGACCTGTTAAACCTATCTACCTATTTTATTATAGACAGATCAAAATTAAACATTTCCTTATCCAAAGAAATAACTAGCTGGTTATCTGATTTTTTATAAATAAAAATTGAGAGCAGGCGGGTCACCTGACGTTAAGTGATTTCTGCCGCCCATGTAAATGGCCTTGCAGAAGAGGCTTTTTTGAGAATGTAGAATCCAAAATGACACCACGTCAAAAGACATATAAATAGGGCCTGAATTTAGTAGGTAACGATAAAACCAAGTTAGCTAAAAAGGAATTCAAAAATAGGATCTTTTTCTTGGGACATAAAGCAAAATAATATCAAAATATGAAGTTACCACAGCCATAAAGTGAAGTAGTGTGTGAAAATAACTTGTTCATACAAGCCCTGCGTTTAAAGGTCCATTAGTTAGGTTTTACAACCGATCGTGACATGTTAAGTCTTTTCGGGACATGTCCGTTTATTCTCGAGTCCGGTCCAAGAATGAATGAACTTGTGGGACGGCATTCTGTAGTGAGGACAGCTAGTGGCGTTGATTGTGGTTTGTGTTATTTTTCGTCTCTACACAAGATAAAGTTGAACACTAAAACCCGACTGCGATCGTCTTAATAAACGCTGAAATATTAGAGTAAAATTGTTTGTCTGTCGTTTGGTGTATTTTAATGTTGTTGTATATTTATACCCATGAATTCAGAATTTTCTCCACTTTCATCTGACACCCCACTCGATACAATAGCAGAAAAATATTTTTGGAGACCTCCACTTCCTTTCCACTTTTTGATGTAGCATCCGGTAGGTCAATTTTTTTCGTATATTTCGGGCTTTTACAACAAATCAATTGACACCTCATTCATCAAAATCGCCCCAGTAGTTTAGAGGATACAAACATATATACATACATAGACTGCTAAAATCATAACCCTTCTTTTTGGCTTTACCGCAGTCGGGTAAAAAATTGGAACCTCTATTCTTCAAATTACTTTGGACTTAGGTTTTCACCTCTTTTTGTAAAACTAGCGACCCGCCGCGGCGTCGCACCCTGAGTGATCAAATCAGAAACGAGGAAAACCGTAAGAGAACCAGAGTAACTGACATAGCTAAGCTGGTTGTGAAGTTTAAGTGGCATTTGTCAGGGCACATAGTTCGAAAAAGCGATAGAGTTAGGACTTAGGGTCTCAGGGTGTTAGAATGGCGAGCGCAAGTCCACCCATGGACCCATGGGTAGAACATACCAGTTTATAATGATGCCGATGATGAATGTCGAAAAAACAACATCAAAAGTTAAGAAGATTACGAGGGAGCAGTAAGCTAGTAAGGTAACCTACATTTAAAAATTAAATGGGGCAACGATCAGCTTAATCCCTCACGCTGGCGGAATTTAAATCTTAAGTGGGGCATAAATTACTGAAGGACTTGATAGCGTGACCGCCTTTAGATTTTGCCATTTATTTAGACTAACGAATGTCTGCTTGTCCAGATAAAGCGTTATCTTGCTGATATTGAGTGGGTCTGATACCTGATAGCAGTCTTTTTACTGTAGTTAGTTATTTTTCTATGGTTATCTCTACCTATTTACATTTTTTATACTCTTCATTTAATTTACATTTAATTTACGATTTTAGTTAGTAAGTTAATATCATGTACAGAAGACAACATTATTCAATGAAATGAAATTATTAAGTACATAAATTAGTTACATTATACTATTAATTATGTAAGTGAATATAGGTACCAGCGTGAATGAACCAAAATTAGCTAGAATTTTCGCATTGCATATACATAGTTAATAAAGATTTGGATGGTTACATAGGCTTCCTGTTATTTCGGCAAAACAAAGGCTTCCAATCCAACCACGAACTCACAGGCAACATCTAAATAATAATTCTAGCATAACTTCTTTATTGTCATTCGTAATACTAATAAACAGCATGTTATTGGGTAGAAAATTAACGTTACATACGTTAAACCCAAAAAAATTCAACCCCACAGCGCAACGTCTAGCGACAGTGTCAACAGACGCCGTCAAAAAACCGTCGAGGGATATAAATGAGACTTTTTCCCATTCATACCGCAACCCCGGTCTCCCGTGTCGAGGAGAAGAATGCAGTTTCGAATACCGGCCGAGGGGAGAGGGGTGTGTGGGAACTTGTTTGCGCGCGCGCACGTTGTGTAGGCTTACCATGATCCGCCATTTAACCATGACAGCGTACAAAAAGAGAAACTAGCTGACTGACGTAACGCGGGTTGTCAACCACGTATCGGCATCCCACCCTTACTTTTCAGGAGATACAATTTTCTAAGTACAGTGCCATTACCCATGGTTACGAATAACATTTTTTTAAAGAATATCAGCCATTGATATTCCCCCTTTCTCCTCCAACTAAGCGTAAAGCTTGTGCTACGCTTAGGTACGACAATAGTACAACGGGTGGGGTTGAACAGCCGACCTTTCGGAGTTCAGACCGCTCCTCAACCGTTGCGCTATTGAGGCTCTACTAAGATTTTCAGACTTTCCTTTAAAACTTACATGGATTATTTTCACAATGTTAGTATTGTCCTAACATATAAAAATGATGGTCACCCAACAATCGGGACTGAGTTGATGCATTTAAGATCACTTAATGTAGACGTCCATGGGGGTATATTCAATGGGTATTTGTTTTGAGGTATCGTGGCTTAAAACAACCCGCCTTTTAAGCGGACCTTAAAATAAAAGGCACCATGAGAAAGCGGAAAGATTAGCCTTGAGGTTGAAGGTCCTGTGCTTAAAATGAAAGAGGCTAGATTAAAAAGATTCCGACGAATTGAGAACCTCCTCCTTTTTTGAAGCCGTTAAAAATAATTATTTTAGTTGAAAAAATGTCGTCATCACGTAGTTACTCGGCGCGGCGCCTCAAAAATTCGCAAAAAGTGTAATAGGCTACTTTTTATCCCGGAAAATCAAAGAGTTCCCATGGGATTTTTAAAAACCTCAATCCATGAGGACGCCATGCATGCGGCATGTGTGAATATGGTGATAGTGTAGATTAGTAAATAAATCTAGTAAAGATCAAACCCAGGTAAGGTTATAAAAACAACAAGAGAAATTTTCCAGTGTCGAAGTTTTTTAAAAATTCTCTCACAAATCAGATTTTGTGTGATCAACTTTAAAAAGTACAAAATTTTCAGTCTGGCCCATGCTATTAGCTCATCCGGTATTACTTATGTGTATTATTAGCCGGTAGCCATCAGTGTGCTTAGTATGAGATTTTAAATTTGACCAAAGATGGGTATAGTAACGTCAGAGTAAATGGACCTGAAGGTTCTTGATTTAAGGGTAAAAAAATTGTGGTTGAGATATCTTCCCGACAAACTGAAGTCTGTCGGGGTACGAGTCTCTTTGCCCAGGCGTGTCTTCAAAGGGGTCTGAGGCTACCTGGATAATTTATTTCAGCCTTTTTCAGAATGGACTGAGGCTGCGCCTGAATTTGACTTCAACCTTGAGGCATCTATAGATTCAGCAATATTGGTGCTTGGTGTAAAACCTGGTGATTGGATAGGATACTATCCGGTGGGTGGGTGTGGATAAAATTCAGTAGATACCACCGATTTCAAAAAAAAAAAAATCAAAATTTTCCCGCTTGAGCGGGAACTTGAGCTTAAAAACAAGTTAATTTAGGTTCATTTGTCTTCAACATTGGAGTGTTACGACGGTCGAATTCTACCAACGTTGGTGAGATGTAAAGACTCATACTAAGGGCACAGTAGCATGTAGCCCGCGGCCGTCATAAGGTTAAATTACGATTATTACGGGCGGTTAGAAAACTACTTACAAATTATAATCATAATCATCGGTAGCTACTTGTACTAGAGAAATGGCTAAGGAAATAATTAAGTTTAATAGAGAATAATGAATATTGAATAACAGAGACAGCGAAAAAATCAATGGCACTAACTATTTTGTACTAGGTAGTAGGTACATATACCTACCTAGTACCTATATTAGGTGGCAGGTGGGTCATCTGATGTTAAGTGATGACCTCCGCCCATCAACACTTGCAACACTCACTACAGCTCTATTCAAATAATACTGTCCCAATAATAATGAATAATAATGAAAATGTTCTGTCAGTGTTCAGGCAAAGTGTACTTACCTAAAGATTTTTAAATTAATTTACTAGCTAGGTATTAGTGTGAGTTTCGAAATTGGATCAAAATGTAATATTATCATCACGATTAGATAATTTAGATAAAGAATAGAATCTAAGTATATAATAGGTGTGCATACCTACTTATAGTTAGCTACTATCTTATCGGAAAAGATTTGAAACGAATCAAGTATGACAACGCACTTCAGCAAAACTCTTGTATAGGTACCTAGAACTATTCTAAAATCGATTTAGGGCTGATTTTTCAATTTTGACGTAGGTATTGACAGATTTCCTATACAAAAACTGTCAAACCCTCAAGTTTATTTCTCAGAAAGAAGTTATTTGACGATTGAAAAAATCGGTCTTAGGTGATAAAATAAAAAGTAACAGTTGTCTGTAGTCAAGTGAAAAAAATCCCGTAGGGTCAAAATGTATCCGTAACAATAGAGATAAATAAATAGTCGTTGTGGCCAGACACCAATCGCGTAAACTGACATTCTAGGGTTCCGTATCCGAAAAGTGCCAACGGGACCCTATTAGGTACTAATCCTCCCCGTCCTTCCGTCTGTCAATCCGTCTCTCTGTCAACGGGCTATACCTCCTGAACCGTAATAGGAAGATAGTTAAAATTTACACAGAGTGTGTATTTCTGTTGTCGCTATAACAATAAATAATAAAAACCACGATGGCAGATTTCAAAATGCCATGCAAATTAAAAAAAAATGTAAAATTAAGTGTATGTTGTACGATGGTACGGAACTCTTTGTATGCGAGTCCGACTCGCACTTGACCGGTTTTACAAGTTATTATAATTATTAAAGTTACTGATAAGATAAGAGCTGCCATTAACACCGGACCTAGTATCTGAAGTGTCTGTATCTCATAATAATTATAATATGTATTTTTTAACATAATTGGCGTCTTAGCTTGTGATTGTGGCAACACTGTCAAGGTCCTACTGATAAGACAGAGTAGGTTTTAGGACGTAAACATACAAAGCGCGACGAACTACATGATGATTGATGACACAGCAAAAACTGGGATATCCATAATCATCATCATCAACAACCGATTGACACCCACAGCTGGACATAGGTCTCTTGTAGGGACTTCCATGTCTTGCGCCGCCTGAATCCAGCGGCTCCCTACGACTCGCTTAATGTCGTCCATCCACTTAGTGGTGGATATCCATAGTAGGTAATATTATAAATGCGAAAATATGTCTGGCTGTCGGTTACCATTTTACGGCCCATTCGACGTTTGGTACAGAGACAACGAGACTGGAGACAGACATAGGCTAGTTTTTGTCCCGGAAAATCAAAGAATTCGACAAATGATTTGTGTCCGTATAATATGGACTGATGGGGGGGGGGGCTTGCTGGGATAAAAGACATAATATTATGACAAACACTGAAGAAAAATTCCGAGCGCGTTTTTAACTTCAAAAATAACGCTAGATATGTTTGGTACCTAGTCTAAAGGTCAGACCTAACCACCAGCAAAATAGTAGGTGTGTATAATAACTCCTAGTTACATACCTTGCACGTTGTTTCCTTACCGCAAGAATTTCT
The DNA here is from genome assembly GCF_905333055.1 of Maniola jurtina. Lineage (NCBI taxonomy): Eukaryota > Metazoa > Arthropoda > Insecta > Lepidoptera > Nymphalidae > Maniola > Maniola jurtina. Next base: position 12,878,064 of record NC_060044.1, read on the forward strand.
ACTAGAATTTATATTATAAATACGCAGACGGACACCGGACAGACATCCTGTTGCGTGAGTTATCTATGTAAACGGATGACTACCAATGTTTTTGTATTAGTTTTATTTTGTAACAGTTTTAATTTAAATGTAGAGAAATCAAAGGTAGAGGAAATTGTGTTTAAACGTTACAAATTTCGATTAATAATATTCATTCCATTTATTTATTCATTCATTTATTTATTTATCGGATAACAACATCCATTTTAGTGTTAGTAACAATAAAAAATTAAATTCTATGTTAGTACTTAAGCACTAAGTAGTTAGTAACAATTCTTAATCACTATGTTACTATATTAAATATAGTTATTCATTATAATAAACCTATCGCCGGCCCACTAAGTACTAAGCACGGGTCTCCTCTTAGAACGAGAAGTGCTTAGGCCTTAGTCCACCACGCTGGCCAATTGCCGATTTACAGACTTCACACGCCTTTAAGAACATTATAGAGCACTATCAGACATGCAGGTTTTCTAACGTTTTCCAGGGATATTCATAATTCCGAAAAGTCGCAGGTGCGTGCCCGTGATGCCAGACCCCCCGAATCCCCTATTCGGGGGGTCTGGTATCGATCTGGCACCTAGGCGAGACCTTAACCACTAGGCATAGTTTTTATTAGTATTAGTATGGATGGATAACATATTGAAACCTATATTGAACACTAGATGAACGCGACTTTGTCCGTGTGGAATCAGATTTTTTATAATCCCGTGGCAACTATTTTTGGGGATAAAAAGTTGCCTATGTCAATTTCTGGGATGCAAGGCTATTAAACCTTTGTACCGGATTTCGTGTAAATCGGTTAGTATGGGCTTTTAATAATCCCATGGGAACTCTTTAATTTTCCGAGATAAAAAGCAGCCTATGTCCGTCCCCGGAATGTAAGCTAACTCTGTACCTTTCATCAAAATCGGTCAATCTGTTGGGCCGTGAAAAGCCAGCTGACAAACAGACACAGTTTCGCATTTATCTATACATATAATAAAATTGTAGAAAAGTGGTGTCTGTACAATGGAAATATATAAAAAAAAGTAGCAGGGGTTGTTATTATATCGATGCCGAACCCGAAATTGTAATTAATTTTTTTTGTCTGTTTGTCTGTGTGTTTGTGCACGCTAATATCAGAAACGGCTAATTCGATTTAGATACGGTTTTCACTAATATATTGTAGTAAGCTTCACTTAACATTTAGTGTTTATTTCATGTCAATCGGTTCATAAATAAAAAAGTTATGTCAATTTAAAGAATCACAGCGAACATTTTTAACGTACAAAGTATATGCTGCCCGAAAAGTCACTATTCCACGCGAACGAAGTCGCGGGCACAGCTAGTAATATTAGTATGGATGGATTTAGTGAGAGGAGCCATTAGAAAAAATTCGATTGGTCAATACGAGTAACTATGTTTGCCCTGTATTGTGTGCGGAGGAACGGTACAAAGTTCCGCATATTTGTCGCACCGGCGCATAACAACTGTCACTGTTGGCTTAGCGCCCGCGATAACAGCTTACACAATATTTACTTGAGGCTAACTGTCTTGTGTGGCTGTTTCCAACACTTTCCAATATCGAATTGTTTTTATTTCTATACCTACAGTTGGACCCAACTGACCAAAAAGCCCTGATAGCCTAGTGGATAAGTCGTCTACCTCCTATCTATCAAATAGGTAGATAAGGGTTTGACTCCGGGCTCACGCTTCTCTAACTATTCGGAGTAATGTACGTTATAAGCAATTAAACATAACTTGCTTTAGCGGTGGAAAACATCGTGAAGGAACCTTCATGCCTGAGAGTTCTCCACAATGTTCTTTTTTTATATATTTTTAGACTAGCGCTTAGCTGCAATCAGACCTGCTAGCAAGTGATGATACAGCCTAACTAAGATGGAGCACGCTTGCCTAGAAGTTACCTATTCACTCTTCTTCATTCATTGCCTATTCATTCCTTCTCAAAGTTGTATGAAGTCTATCAATCACTTCCGCACTTGGCCAGCGTGGCGGACTGCCCGTTATACATGTATGTATAATGTATATCTAAACAAGTATATAAAAGGAAATAGTGACTGACTGACTAATCTAACACACAGCTCAAATTAATGGATGGGTGGGGCTGTTTGGCATGCAGATAGAGCTATTATGACGTAGATATATCCACTAAGGATTTTTTAATTCAACCACTAAGGGGGTAAAATCGGGGTTTAAAATTTCTTCTAAAAACTAGTACCATCATATGATCAAGATTTTCTGTTTTACTGACCATTCCTACTATGTAAGGTATAAAGATATCTCTCAAACCATTCCCTCCCCCAAGCCTGCACTGAATCTGTCATTAGCATCCTCATAACTGTTTATATTATCCCAAAACGGTGTGCGAGTGGTTCACTCCTTGTCTGCACTACATTTGTGTGTTTACAGAAATAAACCCTTCTTCGAGATACTGAACGTTATATTATTAGTCACAGACAGGGCAAAGCGGGGCACCACTACATCATAATTTTAGAAATGTTATATTTGTTGATTGTGGAAGTGTATGTTTGTTGGTTAATTGGTTCGTCGTTCAAACACGCTCGGAGCAACGGATCAGCGTGATTTTTTCATAGATATTTATAGTTAAAGACCTGAAGACATAGGCTACTTTATGTCCTGAAAAATCAAAGAGTCCCCGCGGGATTTTGTAAACCTAAATTTTGTGAAAGTTTACTGACTAAAAATCCTTTTGATTCTGTTGAAATAGGTGCATCCATTTCATGCCCTAGAAAGAGCGTATCAAAAACACTATTCCCTCCCCCCCCCTCTCGTTTTTAAGAATACGTCGCTCGCAGGCAAAGGATCTATGTTGCTACTTTAAAGCCCATCGTCAACCATTGTAATAGCCGCTCTACTTTTTAAGTAAATATCTAGTGAGGCCCTTGTTAGTTGTTTGGCGTCTAAAAATATCGTTCAATGTCGCCTTGTGCCGGCTTTATGGCCGTAGTTCTGTTTTGTACGGGCTTTTAAGGTCACAGTTTTTGTTTGGTTTAGAAAGCCTCTGTCCGTTAGATCATTTGATGTTAGATGATTCCAGTTAGTGCGTTGATCTATGAAATTGATATTGTTCATTTCATACTTAATTAGACATTTTCGGGGTTCCGTACGCGAAGCTATTGCAAAGCCTCCGCTGTCCGTCCATCTGTCCGTCTGTCAGCGGGCTGTATCTCATGAATGTATAAGCAGAGAGTTGACAGTGTAATATATTTTTATAAATTTCAAAACGGCCGCCACGCAAATCAAAAAGTACATTAGTACCTAGTGTTATAATTTCTATAAGTTCGGAATCATTCGGCGGGCATTGTCTTATAAGACATTGCTGCCCGCCTGATTCTAATTCAACGGGGAGTACCTACCCTATAGGTTTCGATTCCCTTGTCTTGACAGATAAGACAGACAACGAAGTACCTTTAGTTTTTCTCTCGTCTGGCTTTACAAAGATTAGCCAATGTCAAGTTTGTAGTTATTTGTAACAAGTTAGTTAAACTATACAAGTATGGACCCCGTCTGTGCCGGCACTCGCCGACATACGTACGGCACCCCCTTAGAGCGATTTCCAGTCAGTTTTAACAAAAAAAAAAACACTCCAAAAAGGCAGAGCACGCCCGCCAGCTAACACCAACACAGACGAAGTCCACCTTTTGAGGTACGGAACCGCAAAAGAATCCTCTGAAATTAACAAATCAACAAATCAACAAATCTCAATCCGTGATCGGGCGCATTCTAATCGGTTCATTAAACATAGCTAAGCTAACATCCTGGGCATAAAACATCTTCGAGGGAGCAACAGTGTGGGAAGCGAAACCGGTCGCTTGGAATTCGGGCCTCCTTCGTTCACTCACTTATGTTTTTGACACGTCTCCTCAATACGTCACAGCGTCATATCACATAATTGATCATTTGCAATTTCTAAACCGACGTAGCGCAACGGGTTACGAAGCTGAAGTGGCAATGGGGAGAGCACGTGGTCCGAAAAATCAATAGTCGTTGGGATCCCAAGATACTGGAAAACGCAGCGTTCAAACGTAGCGCCAGTGCCGTACACAGAGTTTACAGGCAAGGTAAGCAGCAGGTAGGTAGCTAAGCCTACCTACTTTCGGCAAGTCATAAAGGATGAGCAATGAGCATTGAACTATTTCAAGTAAGGTAATATATTCTTTATTCTTTCTTTATTTGCATTCATGTCTTCATCATAAAAAATATTATTACAACATGAAGCCCCATCAGGGCGCTGCAAAGTATAACATTGGTGATTAAAACAATTACAATTCTATTGTTAACAATTATGAAAATTATGAAATGTAAATAACAATTTTGAGTTAATTTAATGGTAGGTAATTAATTAAAAAATACAATGTCACAAAAAAAATACAATAATTAAAAAATACAATGTCACGTATAAATAAATGTTCTTATCCATTGCTCAGAATACATCTATCGTAACAATATTCATTGGAGTACATAATTTATCGTGGAATTGAGGTCATATGCGTAAAAGTAGGTAATTACAAGTATTTCTTGGGTAAGCATTGTTTTAACGCCTCTATGAGCTAGCACCTATCTAGCACGCCACTGCTAGATAGGTATTTATTCGTATGGATTTATGGTATTTTTATTTTAGCTTCAATGAAGAATTCGATGCGTCTAGGTACTCGCGTTTTAGGTTCACGACTGTGAAAAAGTTCTTACTATGTTTTTAATTCCCCGTTTCCCATTGTGCCTTATCTGTTTAGTTCAGTACTTTCTTCGTCATAAAAAGTCATTAGTCACATTCCCCAAACAGTCAACAAACACAATTAGTCACTGGAGCTCACTGACTGGCAATAAAACAGTCATAACCGCGACCACGTGTCAAATGACTCGTATAGAAATAAACTTTATTTTTAGAGTTCACAGGATCGCCTGTGGTGCCGGGTGCCACACTCCTGTACACAGCACGATTCCAGGAAATAGTAGTTTGATTTTAGTTTCCACAAATCTAGATTGGAAAATATAAGTCGTATAGCGTATGCCCGCAACTTCGTTGCATATACAAGTGTAAATTAAAAATTTATAACACCCCCGACAAGTGAAAGTTACAGTAACTAGAAAAAGCTGATAACTTTCAAACGGCTGAACCGATTTTCTTGTATGATAGCTAAGAACACTGTCGATCAAGCCACCTTTCAAACAAAAAAACTAAATTAAAATCGGTTCATTCGTTTAGGTGCTACGATGCCACAGACAGATACACAGATACACACGTCAAACTTATAACACCCCTCTTTTTGGGTCGGGGGTTAATAAAGATAGGTATCAGGTATGGTGGATTGACAAAAGTGTCAAAAACATAAGTGACTGAACGAGAGAGCCTGAATTCCGACCGAACCGGTTTCGCTTCCCACACTGTTAGTCCCGCGAAGATGTTTTATACTCAGGATGTCGTCTGGCCTAGCCGAGTTGAAGGTCGCGGAAATAAACTATTGTCTATGGTATATTCCGCTGTTTTCCCCTGTCTACACCTCCCCCTTCACCTTTCTACTATCGTCCGCAACCGCACGTAATCGCTAAGGTCTGCATCCGTACGTAGTCGAAATTGAACGGACACGTATGAAGCGATTTGCTTCCTCGTTTCTAATTTGAATCGCTGGGATATGTATTGCCATTCGGGAGTTAGTTTTCCCTCTGATTTTAATATGGGCCTTTAAATCAAGAGTGAATAGGCATCTTCTAGGCAAGCGCGCTCCATCTTAGGCTGCACTATCATTTGCCAGCGGAGCTGATTGCAGCCAAACGCGGTATGCAGGGTCTTCTTTGGCAATATTAAAAAGAAGTAGTAAGTACCTAGTACCTAGTGTAAATTTAGTTAGGAGAAAAAGAGAATCAACACCATTGAGTCATCTGATTCCCCAGACACAACACTTTCTTTGTACAGATTGTTGTCCACTTTTGCTCTCTACTTTATTTATTTAAGGGCTTTGTACCTGGGGCCTTTGTCCAGCAACGGAAAATTAGTACCAAGGTCCTAGGCTGTTAATTTAAAGGACGCAAGAAGGCATCGTAGCGTAGGGTGGTACTTAACTAGCCACAGCCGAAGCCTCCCACCAAACAGACTTTCTTTGTACGAATTGTTGTCCACTTGAACCTGGGATACATAGAGTACATTCCTCTTTGCAAAGAGAGAGGCCTTTGTCCAGCAGCGGAAAATTAGTAGGCTGTTACTTTAAAGGACCCAAGAGGGGGTCTAGAAAAGGAATAACAGAACAGTAGCACGAAATCCCACCTAATTGTTGTCGTTGGTGCACGGAACTGCAAACAATGGCGACAATTTACCCCGCCGCGCCGCGCCGTGATTGACGTATTCATCGTTTGTGCTAGGGTTGACACTTGATGACTTTGTTTGATATTTTTTTGACAAAATGTTCTTGGTAAAAAGCGTGGACTATATTTTCATTCGAAACGGTTTTCACTAACTCAGCTGCGAGAGTTTAATTAATCTGAGACAGCAATAGCAATCGCCTAAGCGATATCTTTTCAGTAGCTCAAGCAGCTGATATTCTGATACTATCTTTTTTTATAGACTAGCGCTTGGCAGCAATCAAACCTGCTGACAATAATTGAAGAACTGCAACTGAGCGACGCGACGGTAAGATGATAATAGATAAGCGACAATCTCTAAACTAAACTGGCAGATTTAAGCCTGATGATATCCTTTTCCTCAGAGACCATTATAAAAGTGTTAGTGAAACATTTAAACCTCTCAGTTTGTGCCTATTTTTACATTTTTAACGCGTACTTTAGCAAAAATATCATTTAAAATGAAACTATGTTTAAAATGAAATTTCTAAATTGAATTAAAAGTATCCACAATAAGTTATGAAATTACATTATATTATTACTAATAGTCTAGTTTAATATTACCAACCAATTACATGAGTTCACAGTAATAAAGGTAAATGAGAACTAGACATTCTGTGAAGTTTAATTTGTATAAAACGATTTGCTAGTTGCCAACCCTATTAGTTATTAATGTTAATGTACAACAACCAGTACCTACGTTACATAGTATAAATTACTGTCTCCTCAAATAAAAGGTACCTATTCATGGAACACACAAAGCCTTCGCTAGCATACCTATGTTTTGAACTCTACATTTGTGTCCTAGTTTCCATGTAAACCGCACATCTAGGTTTTCCGTCTGTTCTCTTAGGTTTAGTATACCTAACTATTATCCATGCGGCTGTGAGCTATTATAAATTGTAAGTCTGCCGTTACAAGGTTACTGGATGTATTCAAGGATACCTTTCATCATGATCAACCCATTTCCGCCCCACTACTGAGTACGGGTCTCCTCTCAGAATGAGAAGGGTTTAGGCCATAGTCCGCCACGCTGGCCCAATGCGGATTGGCAGACTTCACACACCTTTAAGAACATGGAGAACTCTCAGGCATGCAGGTTTCCTCACGATGTTTTCCTTCACCGTTAAAGCAAGTGATATTTAATTGCTTAAAACGCACATAACTGAAAAGTTAGTGGTGCGTGCCCGGGATCGAACCCCCGGCCTCCGATTAGTAGGCGGACGTTCTAACCACTAGGCTATCACAGCTTATACCTATATATAGGATACCTTTACATTTGCAAAACTCACTGATGCTGTAAAAAAAAAAAGCCTTGAGGTTATTTAAGAGCCCGCTTCATTGAAGCGATAACTCATTGGCGGGTGGAACCTAAAAGAGTGCTGTTTCCACAGATGACGGCAACAATGTTATCTGTGCGTGTCACCCTTTCCCTCTAACGCACCTCACCACGAGAGAAGCCAGGTGAACGAATTTTGCTTGAGATCCAAGACTTTTTAGTCAAAAACGGTAAAGTTATAATTGCTAATCGACTGGAACAGTCACAACTGCTCGAACGGTTCCATGTGTGTATGCATAAGAATATAGAAGACTGTAGTTCACTATTAAAGCAGTTAATCCTACTGCTTTAAGCTGCCCGTGCAAAGCCGGCCTTAGACACTAAGGGTGAGATCTATAGAGCGCGCTCTGCCTTTGCTTAGACTTAAGACAGAGTTAAAACGAGACAGAGCTATATCTCTCACATAAATCTGACTCGTTTTAACTCAATCTTAAGTCAGAGCAAAGTCAAAGTGCGCTTTATAGATTTCAGCCTGAGTTAGCGAATCAGGGCCCAGAAGTTGATAAAAGAAGGGCTATTAAAGCAAATGTACCATGACGCACCAGTGCTAAAATTAGCACACGGTTTCAGAACTCAAGTTATGATACAAACTCAAAAAGAAAGTATGTCCACATAACTACTCGTAACTGCCCCTTATGCTTAGGACGTTAGAATCTTTGGCAAGCGAATGTGGCCTGTTTATAATTTACATTTATTTAGAAGAACCAGTTCTTTGTTTGAAAGACAGAACGCTAAGTCATTTTTGTTTAGTGTCAGTTAGCCAAGTTCTTTTTAGGGTTCCGTACATGTTCATAAAAAAATCTTACGGTGCGATAATGTCTATCCGTCTATCACACCTGTTTATTTCCGTTCTAACCACTGAGAGCGATTACGCATTCATCCGATCCGATTCCGTGAAAAGAATATCTCTCCGTTATCCGTGACAAATGACAATACCTCGTATGTGCCTCGGATTTAAATCGGACGTTTGACGTACATATGTCAAAGATGTCCACTGAACAGCTTGGATTTGGATCAGAGATCGGATTAGTGATCCGAGTTCGGTCAGTTTTTATATCCGTATTTTCACGGACTCTGATCGGATGAGGTAATCGCTCTAATGCTTTAATAGTTTTGAATAATTTGCTTAATTTTATTGCAAATGAAAGAAGCCAAAAATATTATTGTTACAATTGCAAAAGCGGCCGAAATGAGTGGATCAAAATTTCTAAGCCACAGAACTCTCGGTGGACGAGTCTGATTCACACTTGGCCAGTTATATTTTTATTTTTATTTTAGTGTGCAATATGCAGTTGCAGACGTGACTTTGTGTTTGTTTAGTAAAATTATACCTACTTTAGGTTTTGTACTTTGAGAATATAATATTATAGTTAGCTAAATGATGCCCGCGACTTCGTCTGCATGGATTTAGATTTTTACTGTAAATCCCGTAGGAACTCTTTGATTTCCCGCTATAAAGAGTTGTCTATGCCAGTTTCTGGAATGCAAGCTACCTCTGTACTGTACCCATATAAATCGGTTAAACGGATGGGCCTTTAAGAATCCCGTGGGAACTCTTTGATTTTCCGGGATAAAAAGTAGCCTATGTCCTTCCCCGGGATGTAGGCTAACTCGGTACCTTTCATCAAAATCGGTTAAACTGTCAGGCCGTGAAAAGCTAACAGACAGACAGACAGGTATGGATACCTACATAAACCAACGCGATAATATGGACGCGACGGATAGCCTATCAGCTTGAGCTGGGCAGCCTAGACCACCCAGGTGACGTAAACAAAATGGTGTCAGCCCTGACATCATCAATCGTAGTAGTTACCTAGTTATTTATATAAACAAATTGCGGTTACAAATACAATATGATCAAAGTAATCGACTACCTGTCTAAGGAGAAACGTAAACAGTCCAACGACCTTGCAAAATAACTATGACTACTGGAAAAGCTGTTTGCACATGTTTTGTCAGCACCGCACGTGGCTTAGGTACTTACCGCACCTAAATACCTATATAACGATATATTCATTTAGGTAGTTTCATTTTATTTCAAGATTCAAGATTCTTTGTTTGCAGAAACATTTTTTATAATGAGATGTTTTAATTGATTTATTTTTAAAATAACTAATCTAGCTTTTTACTTTTAAACTAATGCATTGCTGAGTTTCTTGCTGGCACTTCCCAGTAGATCCGCTTTCCGAAGCGTTGGTAGAGTCTTCGCATACAAGCCAGATTTTGGCGAAGGCATTTATATTTTTTATGAGTGTTTTTATCTACACTTTAAAGAAATTTCTAAAAAACAGGTTCGAATCATACTGGTTCCGCAATTTTTGATATGTATTTAAAAATACTAAGAGGGGACCTGTGCTCTGTAGTAAGCTGGCGGTGGGTTGATAATGATGATGATGATTAAAATGATGACGTAGGTACCTACATGAAATAAATATTTTTCATTTTTTTCAGGGCGACTGGTCTGCACCAAAAAGTGCCGCTGTGTTCGGCGAGCTGAACAACATATGCGACCACCATAAGTCGAGTCAACGCATTCGAGCATTGTGGCTATCTGCATAAATTCATTAAAATTGCGAAATCATTTGTTGATTTTAATGGTCCGTATTATTATCGCGGGGAAAACGGAAATTAAAGCCAAATGGACCACGCTTGGATTTTAACGAAAAATGGTTTTGTACTGTTAAATTTTTTAAAGAAAAGGCAAACTTGCATTTGCAAATTAAAAAGGGTAGAATGGGTTTAATATAATGTACCTAATAAATGAAAGTTACGTTAAAATAAAATTTTCAAGTTATTTCATTTTTATTTTGAAGTAGCTTACGCTGGACTAAATAAACAAACCCTTATTTTAGCCTCTTAAAATAGTTCCAAAGATTACCCCATCAAACAGACAGACAGATAAAAACGTGTGATTCAGTTATGGTACAGCTCAAAGGTATATTAATTATTCATATAGTTTTAGATTGATAAAACTTGGATTGCGTCTCTCTTTCATCCATACCAATATTATAAATGCGAAAGTGAGTCTGCCTGTCTGTCTGCTACGTTTTCACGGCCCAAACGCTGAACCGATTTTAATGAAATTTGGTACAGACTTGGGATACATCCCGGGGAAGGACATAGACTACTTTTTATCCCGGAAAATCAAAGAGTTCCTACGGGATTAAAAAAAAAACCGAAATCCACGTGGGCGAAGCCGCGGGCATCCTCTAGTACTACATATTTAGAGCAGCGACTATCAAAAGAAAACTTGACATTTTCATACAATTCAGCTTTATTCAATGAATCACTTAATTATATTTTAATGCTATACAAAAATACATACAATTTGAATATCAAATGTACCGCTTTACAAAATAAAACATCGGTAGACAGTCGCTGTAGACTGCCGAATGAATATTGAAACTCATTTAATCGAGTGGAAACGAAATTGATTAAAACCTCTTTCATGTTTTTTTTTCCATATAATATCCAATTGAAATAATACTTATCGGCATCCATTTCTAGGGTTTCATAACTCAAAAATAAAAAATCTTAAACTTTTTCCAGTTTCCAAGTTCGTATTTATTTGCATATAAGTTATTATAAATTTTTATAAACAAAATATTAGCGACCGCACGCGGCATCGCTGGGCTGAAACATAAATACAGTTTTATTCCCTATTCCGTAGGAATTTAGAAAAATCTGTTCTTATTCCTTGTCTACATTGTAAACGCAAACGCAGTTTCAGCTTTCAAGGTCCAAAGGTTTTGTGGCTGACCGTTGATGAGATAGTCAGGATACCCGCAACTTCATCCGCGTCCGTTTAGGCTTTTAACCTATGATTTTGAGGGATAAAAAGTATAGATAGTCTATGGCCTTCCCTGGGATGCAAGCTATCTCTATAACAAATTTTGTTAGTCGTCAGGTTGTATAAAGATGGGCCATGAAAACCAATACTTTCGCATTTAAACAAAACCCTCAACACGCGAGTGCGACACGTTTAAATAACAGATGGGTAAAAGAGATTTCTTTGTTTTTACGCGTTATGGCATTTTGACTACCTACCGCACTTTTGATGCGTTTTCTTGACAGGCACCGCCATTCCGTTCCAATAAAAGCATAAACGAAGTCAATTGATTAACTGTTTAATTTAAAACGATTCACACATCCTTCCGCTCTGGTTTAGTATTTTATTTCATAAATAGCTCCATTGATTGGTTTCGTTAGTATAACTATAGTCCATCAAAGAATGTGACTCAACAATAATAATAATTAGTGCATCCGGTCAGTCAAGAAACCAGACGCATAATATTTTTTATTTCGTTGTCAGTTTTTGCGGTTCTAAGAATTCAGAGCAAGGTAATCCTTCGTGTAGAAATTTTAATTATTTTTAAAGAACAGGCTTTAAAAATAATCAGCAGGTAAATGGTCTCCACTTCAGAACTCGTCTGCATCATCGGCTTTCAAATCAAATCATTTATTTGCTTGTTGTAGGTAGGTATATAAATTAGTAGTTAATTACATTTTTTTTTGTTTCGAGCCACAATCTGCCATACCATGGCATGCAAATTCTAAGGTTTCAATTCTGCGACAGACATGACCTGCCCATTGCCACTTTAGCTTGCTAATCCTTTGAGATATATGTCGGTCGCTTTTGTTCTTCCGCTAAGCAGGATAGTAAAAGTATAACTTTCAACGTGGGTACCCAGCGCATCCTCATTGAGTCCCCGACGACAATCGGAGGATGTCCCCGTGGTGGAATTTATAGCACTCCTGATTTAAATGTATAATGATCACGTAGGCGAACACCGGTTGAATATCATTTGTTTCAGTTTGATGAGGGATGCCACGCGGGTTATCAACTAATCAGGACTTTATTGTACCGTCAGAAAAAACAAAAAAGAATTTTTTGATAAATGAAAACACCGGTTAAGGTTTCAGTTCATTAAAAAAGTAAGTAACTAACAAAAAAGTAGTATACAAAATTACATAAACGGTTGGCAAACCATCAAAAGCTTGAAAAAAGATTTGCCTTTCGCACCGGATTATAGCAATATAATCCGGTGAGAAAGGCAAATCTGTATGATACGACATGCAGCACCCGGCCTCCCGCTACTAAGCATGCACGAAAAGCCAGCCACCAAGCAAGCGCCAAGTACTACATGCAACACCACACAAATCACTAAACAATCAAGAACAGACTCGAAATATCTTTATCGCATAAAAAACTATCTTTTAGAAATTAATTCAGATTGTCTCGTGAAAAACTTACGAAGTATTCGTAGTGAAACGCCGGTTTTTCGAAATATGTGCCCCGCCCACTTTAGCTTCGCAACCCATTGAGCTACAACTAACTACATACAGAAACTAAATCAGGACAGATCTTTAAAAACCCAAAACCTAGCACACCCTAGCATAGAGCATTGGACTGTCGGTGTAAATTTATCTCTACAGAGGTATCCGTGATAGGAATATGTTCGGTTTTTTGTTGGTACCTGGAATCTGATACCTGTCTGATACGGTAGGTACAAGTTGGGTATTGATACATAATTAATTCGAAGCTCTGAATTCTTATTAGTTACCATTACCTATTGATCGGATTATAGGTATTTATGTACATAGATCGTCGAAGATAAAATTGCGTTTTTAGGGTTCCATATCTCCAGAGATATATAATAGACTGGTCAAGTGCGAGTCGAACTCGCACATGAAGGGTTCTACTATCGTACAAGAAAACATGCCTCCTACGTACTATCGTACCTTTTGGTTTTTTTGTGATGTAACCACAAATTCACGGTTTACGGATTTTTCCCTTTACTTATGTAATACATTGCTGCCTATGATTCTAGGTCAACGAAAAAAGACACGACAGACAGACGGACAGACTCCTATAAGTTTGTACTTTCTCTGCAGAAACGGAACCCTAAAAAGGAATATTTCTAACGAATCAAGTTCTTACGGACCACTTAAACCGGCTACCTATTTCTTGCCATTACTAAATACTGAAGTAGGCACCTTGTAGCTAAGTCAAAATCATTTATTCAAAGTAGGTACTATTGTACACCATTTGTTTGTCCGATTTGAAAGATGATATAGTGGTGATAATTAATTACGTAAACTTAAAACTAAAGCTACGAGGGCTACCAACTACCAAGTACCAACCTATTTATTCTTGGTACAAAAAGGTGATTGTACAATACGCATGACCTTGTACAATGTAGACTATCTTTAGCTCGATCCAAAAAAAGATGAGATTGTAACAAATAAACAAAATTCTTGCAACCACAATACAAAGTAAGCATGTTTTCCGACCATTTAGTAATACTTATTCAACTGAGAATATAATCGTCTCTTTCTCAATTTGTTGTAATTTTTAACCCCCGACCCAAAAAGAGGGTGTTATAAGTTTGACTTGTGTATCTGTCTGTCGCATCGTAGCTCCTAATGAACCGATTTTAATTTAGTTTTGTTTTGTTTGAAAGGTGGCTTGATCGAGTGTTCTTAGCTATAATCCAAGAAAATCGGTTCAGCCGTTTTAAGTTATCAGCTCTTTTCTAGTTACTGTAACCTTCACTTGTCGAGAGTGTTATACATTTTTAATTTACTTGTAGATTTAACCGTACCTACTAATGTCCCGCGATGTTCCACGGCATTTCTCATTAAACGTAGATGTAGCCACGATCAACGTACAACGGCATTCACAATGCCGTTTGGCGTTAGATGATTATAACCCCAATTCAATTGGCATTAGACGTTAACCGTTCAATTGTGGTCATTCAGTTTAACGAGCTGATAATTGCGATAATTATGGCGTTGTTGGGCATTAACGTTAACCCTAATGTGGCCCGAGCATAAGACCCTGTTTCTCAATTTCCAGATAAAACTTTATCTAAAAAAAAATTACGTTATGGCAGATTTTGTATTGTGAATCTGTCAAATTCCGTTAGATTAAGTTTATCTGGCGATTGTGAGGCCCTTAGTTTGACTACTTCCCTACTTCCTTTACAACCTCTCGCACTGCCAAGGGTCACTGGTAGAGATCTCTACCAGTAGACAAGTGTTTCCATTTCCACTTGAATCATATCATCATATGAAAGAGATTTACCTGTACATTCTAAATAGATTTTTATGCATAAATCGTCTTTAATTTATCGAAATGTCGAAAAAACCACCCGAGTACGGAACCCTCGATGCGCGAGTCTGACTCGCACTCGCCCGATTTTGCTCTTTATTGTTACAACTTTCTGGTACAATTGGCGAATAAGCTATCAAATATATTTGGACATTTCTAAGCAACAGAATTACACACAAGATTCATATGGCGCGAGTGAATCACGGCGTCCAGTCAGACTGCCCGTTTACATGACTGCATTGAACATCACCACGTAAGCACGCCACCAGACTAAATAAATGTGTCGCGCGCGCTGACTCATCTGTGCACACTTAGGTTGAGATCTATAGACTTTGCTTAGACTTAAGACACTGTTAAAACGAGACAGCGTTATACCGCTGGCATAAATCTGTCTCGTTTTAACTGAAACTTAAGTCTGAGCAAAGTCAAAGTGCGCTCTATAAATCTCAACCTTAGTAAAAATTAAACAAGTGTAAATTAAAAATTTATAACACCCGCAACAAGTGAAGGTTACAGTAACTAGAAAGAGCTGATAACTTTCAAACGGTTGAACCGATTTTCTTCGATTACAGCTAAGAACACTCGATCAAGCCACCTTTCAAACAAAAAAAAAACTAAATTCGAATCGGTCCATTCGTTTAGGAGCTACGATGCCACAGGCAGATACACACGTCCAACTTATAACACCCCTCTTTTTGGGTCGGGGGTTAAAAATGGTTATGTTGTTTCCTAAATCATCGATCTCAGGCTACGGAAGTGTCTTCTGAGTACTTTGAAGTAGGTAAGTATAAATGTAAAGTTTATAATCCTTATGCACATGTAAAAAGTGCCTGTCCCTGTCTGCTAACTTTTCATTATCATCATCATCGTCAACCAATAGACGTCCACCTAATATAATATGTCCATGAATCCAGCGACTGCCTGCGACTTTTTGTTTGATGTCGTCAGTCCACCTAGTCACACCTAGTGGGAACGTAACGCTGCGTTTTCCGGCGTGAGGTCGTCATTCCAGCACCTTGAGACCCCATATACCAGCTTTTCAAACTCAGCGGCCGTTAGCTATGCTTGGAGTTTCTTTTCTTGATAAAATCAGAAATAAGATCCGTAGAAGAACCAAAGTAACCGACAATTCAGCGGGCTGTGAAGCTGAAGTGAAGTGAATGAACCGAGCACATAGTTTGAAGTGCCAGCTTTTCAAAACATATTTATTTAACCGATTTTGACGTTTGTAACAGAGGTAGGTAGCTTCCATTCCGGGAATGACAAAAGTTACTTTTTATTCCGAGAAATCAAAATAGTTCCCACATGATTCCTTAAAAGCCTAAAGCCACCTACAGCATTCAGAGGACATCGCCAACTGTTCATTAACAGGGCTCTCTCCGTCACTCGCTTCATACAATCGTAATTCCAATTTCATTTGAATATTAAGCAACCAAAGTCCATGAAATTTTGCAGACATATTCTAGAAACTAATATCTGTGTCTGTGGTGTTTTAGATTTTTCTAAAAATATGTAGTTTTAAAATTACAGGGGCTCAAAGATTTGTATGTAAATTTTTAAGACCGCGTAACTTTGAAACCGAATATTTTAACAGAAATCTGGAAAACCACAGACATAGATATTAGTTTCTAGAATATGTCTGCAAAATTTCATGGACTTTGGTTGCTTAATATTCAAATGAAATTGGAACTACGTTTGTATGAAGCGAGTGACGGAGAGACTCCTCTTAACGAAAGAAAAAGTTAATGTGTTTTAAGAAAGTAACCCACATCTAATACATTGGTGAATGGTATTGACGATACACAACACCAGTCTCTCCAATATCTAGCTTAGACCTAAACACGCTTCACTTGACCCCGACGGTGCCTACAATACAACTGTATCGATCTGAATCAAACATTGGAACCAATGACCAAATTGAAACTCAAAATACACTCAGCAAAAGTTTCAAAGTTCAAAATCTGGTAGTGACATGCAAATTCGCCACTCTAAATGCAACGTGACATGACGAGTGGGTGGGAGGGCAGGTAGGGTTGTCAACCAATTTTTATGGTTTAGATTTTGGATTCTTGATGCAGTGTTGGACGACCTCCAAGTTTTAACTAAATAATATATCGGCAAGTGGATTAAAAAGATGAGAAATTTACATTTTAGGCCTGATTTTTCAATCGTCAAATAACTTTCATCTAAGGAATAAGTTTAGGGTTTGACAGTTTTAATGAAGGAAATCTGTCAAATTAATTCACCAGTTAAATTTTATCCACACAGTCCAATTAATTACCTTTAAAAGAATTAAATTCCCTGCCAGGAATCAAAACCGGGACCTCCTGCCCTAGAAATTCTCATAAGAACACTTTCTTCACTATTTGAATGTGGAAGCGGAGCCTCATTCAGATGTGGCAACCCTACGGCCAGGCGGCATTCCTAGCTGGGAGGGAGCGGTCATCGACCGTCCTCCGCTGGCCGTATAAACTACGCAGCCGCATAAGGTCAATACAGCTCGCCGAGCCGCCACGACCGGTCTGTTTCACGCTGGGCAAAATAATATGTAATGGTCCTATCGACCGAATTTCGGCCACGGAGATTGGCCGAATCTCCATTTCGATCCTGGGTTCGATTCCCGGCAGGGGTTTGGGAGGCTTTGGCCGTGGCTAGTTAACACCCTATTGGCAACGCCGTGCCGCCGAGCGATTTAGCGTTCCGGTACGATGCTGTGTAGAAACCAAAGGAGTATGGGTTCTTAACTAGGTACCTAAAGGGTATGAGGTATCTTACTTTGAAAATTAAAAACACTAATTATTTATTATTTGTACATGCACAAATTTTAATTTTTTTGTGATGTAACCACAAATTCACGGATTTTTTTCTCAACTAGTGATCCTGTGAAAGTGATCCTATCAGGGTTCCGTTTTTCTTTTTGAGGTACGGAACCTTAAAAATGCACAATATAATATTATTACATACTTATGTATTTTACTAATCGTACGTATCTTCACACTATCACACTAATATTATAAAGGAGAAAGTTTGTATGTGTGTGTGTGTGTGTGTGTGTATGTTTGTTACTCCTTCACGCAAAAACCACTGGACGGATTTGGCTGAAATTCAGAATGGAGATAGATAATATCCTGGATTAGCACATAGGCTACTTTTTATCCCGGAAAATCAAAGAGTTCCCACGGGATTTCAAAAACCTAAATTCACGCGGGCGAAGTCGCGGGCATCGGCTAGTTTTGCAATAAAATGTCGAGTTCTACTAGCACTCACATTCTGCATTGTTAGTAAGTCAGTCAGTAACCCAAGACCTTACATCTAGATTAAACACAAGATAAGACAACCACACACACGTGTTAACTTCGTCGCAAACGGTTCTAATTCACCTAAAAACCCACTTTTTCCAAGTCGACCGAGTAAACACCTGAATGAGGCAATTTTGCCGAATAAACGTGCCTATTACGTATGCGAAATTTTTCCGGTTACGATTCAAATAGTTACCTTCCAACTACGTCGAACGTGGATTCGCTTTCGTAAGCGTTTAATGAGCATCGTATTTCCTTTCCCAGACTAACTAAACTAGACTCTATCTACGGAGAGAAATTAGTATAGATAGTGCTCTCTCTCTCTCTGTTAGGTACGTAATCCCATACAAATGAAAAAGACAAAAAACCCAATGGCGTTAACCATCTTGAGTCAACCACCAACTTATCACAAACGAAAAGTTACTCGTATGTTTTCGAATTGCATTTCGAATTTTTATTGAAAACATTTTCGAATATTATTCGAAAACATGTTCGTGATTGGTTGGTCACTCAAAATGGTTAACGTTAACGCTCACTGAGTTTATTGTCTTTGTCATTTGGTTGGGATTACGTGATAGAGAGAGCCCTATACTTAATAATTTATCTCCGTGGATAGAGTAATAGACTAGATTCTAGAAAATAAATTCAATAAACGATCTCACCTGACTGTTGGTAAGTGATGATGCAGTCTAAGATGGACACAAATTGCAAGCCAAATTGGTCAATCTAAAGGGCGAACAGCTATTGGAAAGATTACCTCATACCTACATGGTTAAAAGTAGTGTTTTTATATAATTTTTAAATACATATTAAACACTAGCTGTGCCCGCGACTTCGTTCGCGTGGAATAGTGACTTTTCGCGCTTTATATAGCCACGGACGCTCAAGCGCGAGGCGCCGTGATTCTTTAAATTGACATAACTTTTTTATTTATGAACCGATTGACATGAAATAAAGACTAAATGTTAAGTGAAGCTTACTACAATACATTAGTGAAAACCGTATCTAAATCGAATAAGCCGTTTCTGATATTAGCGTGCACAAACACACAGACAACAGACAAACAGACAAAAAAAAATTAATTACAATTTCGGGTTCGGCATCGATATAATAACAACCCCTGCTACTTTTTTTTTATATATTTCCATTGTACAGACACCACTTTTCTACAATTTTATTATATGTATAGATTACGAATCCGGCAGGGTTCGAACGATGAAGAACAACTTAATCTATGTACCTACCTATATAAAGGAAATAAATCTCCCATTTACACAATGCCGATGCGATGTAAAAATAACGACTACTGAGTAGGTACCTATACCTACTAAGTAACATTAAACAATCTTTACTGAGAATTATTATCAACGGAAACGCGCTGATTATTGCCATAACAATGGATATCACGACACGACCAACATGTCTCGACATGTTTTATACAATATATCGCTAGGTATAAAATACCTTCCTTCATGACGGGTAGGTTACTTTCTAACAATGGATAATAATAAGCCACTTAGTCATACGATCATGCATATTCAGTGAGTTTCACAGTGACATAGGTAAAAGGACTAGGTAGGTATACTTATTATGAAGTTGAGAAATTGTCTATACCTAGAGCTAAGTGCCTTTACACATTACGATTTCACTTGCAGTTATTACGCACGTTTTAAAACACACGTCGACAGTTGCCACAATGGCATCCAATTTTTTTTATTAAATATTAAGTACTTGAATTAAAAATGCTGTGTTTTTTTTTCATTTTACCTCACCCTGGCGAATTTTAGCAAAGTAACACAGGCTACAACTGTATTGCGTTTGCAGTGCGTTTCAGTTGCGTCTAACGCATTTTAACTGCACGTGAAAATGTCGCCATGCACAAAGGAATTCAAATATAAAATGACATTTTGTACTTAGAAGTCGGAAGTTGGAGAAATAGCAAACATGACCTCCTTCAGCTCATTATTCAAGGAAAATATCCTACAGAAGACCACCTGGCCGAAGAACATTGTGGCTCAAGAATTTACGCCAATAGTACGGGAAGAGTACCCGATCTCTTTTTCGCGCAGCAGCTTCCAAATGAAATGAAATGATTCTTTATTTTGCGAAATGTGAGTAACAATGATGGTAGGTACATTGACAGGTCCTTGGTCCTTCACATTTTGCCATTTATGTATGGCGTGCAAAAGCGCCCAAGGTGCAGATAGCCCTAGTGGTCGCCAACCTCCGGTAGGAGACTGCACTTCAAGAAGAAAAGAAGAAGCTACTTAGATATTGCTTAAAGCTAGGGGATAGGATTTTAAAACTCATTGGGATTTAACTTATCAGGGATCTGATAAGTTAAATCCGTCACTTACTCAAGCAATCAAAGTCCATGAAATTTTGCAGATATATTCTAGAAACTAATATCTGTGCCTGTGGTGTTTTAGATTTTTCTAAAAATATGTAGTTTTAAAATCACAAGGGCTCAAAGATTTGTATGTGAATTTTGAAGACCGCGTAACTTTGAAACCGAATATTTTAACGGAAATCTGGAAATCCACAGGCATAGATTCCCGGAAAGTTTCTATAAAATTCCATTGAGTATGATTGTTTAGTATTCCAATGAGAGACGAACTACGTTTGTACGGAGCGAGTGACGAAGAGACCTCTCTTATCGAAGATACCTAATAAAAGTAATGTTTCACTTACTTTTACTTCGACCAGCACCGCATCAAAAACTACCGTCGAGTATTTCTGCATATTCTTGAGTATTCTGCTTTTCAATTTACTGTCCTAAATATAGTATAACAAACCTACAAACACTCGTATTTATTAAAATTATAGTGATAATAATGCAATTAAAAAAATTAATGCTCTCAAATTATGAAATTACAAACATCAAGGCAAAATAATAGCGTTAATTTACGCATTTATTTTGTGTTAAAAGTCTTCAAGGCTCTAATACAATTACTCTAGTAAGTATATATGTATAGTAATAAGTTAGCACTTACTCAACTTGGCAAGCAGGCCGGCAGTTGCCAAGTTGAGCAAGTGCTGGCCAATCATGTGTAAACACTCCAATATTACACCAGATCCTTTGATGCTTGTAAAATCCACAAAAATCAGTAAGCCGGTAGTGCTTGCAATTATTATTTCTAACAACAAAACTAAAAGCTATTTTAATTGATCATCCATATTCCATAGCATCAATCTTTTACAGCTACAATATAATATCGCGTAAATCAAAATTTTATAACACCCCCGACCAGTGAAGGTTACAGTAACTAGAAAAGAACTGATAACTTAGAAACGGCTGAACCAATTTTCTTGGATTATATAGCTAAGAACACTCTCGATCAAGCCACCTTTCAAACAAAAAAAAAAAACTAAATTAAAATCGGTTCATTAGTTTAGGAGCTACGATGCCACAGACAGATACACAGACGCACACGTCAAACTTATAACACCCCTCTTTTTGGGTCGGGGGTTAAAAAAGATGCGAACACTCTTTTTAGTTACGCTCAGAACCAGTACCATTATGGCGAAATTTCTAAGGAAATTGACTACAAAGTTGCTCTCTTCGAATTTATCGTGACTCACTAACATTCCAGTAAATATACATAACATAATATGAAGTTTGTGATAAAATCACAGTAGGTATATTATAACAGTTCCTAAACATTGTTGCGAAGCGTCATCATATGATTCAAACTCGTTGATATCGCGCGCTCGACGAAAAATCTTTTAAGAACTTGATAAGCGGGTTTGATAATGATAATAGGTTGAATTTCCTTTAAATTGCTGTTGTGTACTTCAAATCAACTAAGTACAGTAGAATTTATAGAGTATCTTTACAATTCTTACGTCATCCCCAGTTATACTATAAATTAAAAATAAAACAATATGGCGCCATTTTCCATTTCAAATTTTTTTTTCTTTTTAGTTCGCTTTTTGGCAGGGCAGTGTTTTTTTTTTAAATTACGATTTGTTTTAATCAAGTAAAAAATCATGTGATATTTTTATTTAATGTTTTACTATTTAAATAACTCGTCTAAGAAGTAAATAGGCATACTTACTTAGAATTTGGTAATTATTTACTTAGTACAAGTATTTACGATGACGAATCGCCAAGTTTTTCCGAGATAGCCAAGCCGATGACGGCATAACTAACTATACCTACTTGTGTTATTCGACCGTGTACAATTTGCGTGTGGCACCGTAATAAATATTCAACAAAAACCAGTTCCTTACCTTGGGTGAATAATGTCTCGCGCTCCGAGTATCGTCCGTAGTCTTCTTGTTATTAGACCAAGCTTTAAGGTATTACTTATTTTATATATAGCTATTATATATCCATATTTCCATACTATCCATACTAATATTATAAATGCGAAAGTGTGTCTGTCTGTCTGCTAGCTTTTCACGGCCCAAAAGGTTAAATAATTTTGAAGAAAGGTACAGAGTTAGCTTACAGCCGGGGGACGGAAATAGGCTACTTTTTATCCCGGAAAATCAAAGCGTTTACACGGGATTCTCAAATGGCTATCAGTTAAACAGATTTACATGAAATTTGGTGAAGAGGTAGCTGGTGTTTTTATCCCGGAAAGTAAAGAGTCCCCACAAGCAAAGTGGTTCCTTTTTATAATGTAAGCAAGAATGGTGCAAGATTTTTCAAAATTTTCACGAGGTAGGGAATAATTTACATATCTGTAAATTCATCGAAACTCAACGACACTATCCTCTTATTAAATCCATTTAGGTAGTACCTAACTGTAATATAATCCATTTGTTCAATAGTTAATTAATTCGTGTAATTCGATTAATATGTAATATTCTGTACATTGTAATCTACCTACATAATACAATATACTAGCCTTTATGCAAATAATTTTCAATCCGTTAATCCCCATCCTAAATCTCAATTAGTATTCAAGTGAAATTAGTTATTATAATAAGTATGTAATGGTTCGTGTTGAACTCTTTACCATTTTTTCTCAACACCAAGTGTAAGAGGTTCCTAAGTCCTTTAGCAAATTCAAATTCTTTATTTGGGAATCAAAGTATGGTAGCCATGTACAGTGAACAGTGACAGTGAAGTGTGGTATGACGCTTAGGGTTTGAATTTTCAACAATCCTTTCAGCAGATGTCTACGTCTGAATAGCCATCTGCAAGCTGCATGCCTTTTAACCGGATCCGTCCAGTAGTTTGAGCTGTGGGTTGATAGAGCTGTGGGTTGATAGATCAGTTCAGTCAGTCAGTCAGTCGCCTTTTCCATTTATACATATATGTATTTAGAATTCAGATGTAAATTGTAAACTAACATATATAGGAAGAATATTTGATAATATTATTGTGGCAACAAAAACTTTGACCGTGAGAATTGTCCTGGTTATTGTTATTCAAATATTACTCGTACGGTCATTATCTAATATGGCAGTCATACCTAATTCAGTATATCGTTCATATGACATTGGAGCCAATTCAGTAACATCAACTAATTAGGAGGGCATGCCTTACTTTACCGAAAATGCTATTTTCATTTAAGGAGTTTTTTTGAAATAAAAAATAGCGAGCAAACGAGCAGTCGGATCACTTAATGTTAAGTGATTACCGCCGCCGCGTTTGTTAAAGTAAGTGATATCGTGAGGAAACCTGTATGCCTGAGAGTTCTGCATAATGTTCTCAAAGGTTTGCGAAGTCTGCCAATCTGGACCAGCGTGGCAGGCCCTAAAGCCACATTCTGAAAGGAGACCTGCGCTTAGTAGTGGGCCGGCGATGAGTTGATCATGACGAAGGCGTTTGTGCACTCACTCACACAAAAATACGATTTGAAGTGGCCGTCACACAAAATGTATGTACGCTTGTGCACTTATTTGTTTCGTATTTTATTGATACCATCAAAATACGAATCCAATGAGGCTGCACGTGCATTTCGTACGACGGCCAGCGTAATCGTATTTTTACGAATCGAATAGTTACGAATGAGTGCACTAACTAGATATAACATCTTAGACCACATCATCACTTTCCATCAGGTGTGATTGTGGTCAAGCGCTTACCTATAGTGAATAAAAAAAAAGTTTATATGACATCTTAAGATATCTGATAAGAATAACCATGCTATACTTTACCGGAAGGAACGTTATGAAAAAGTTATTTCCAATTAATTTGGTAGTTGGTATAGCTAAAGCTCTAGGCGCGGTGGTATCCATGAAGATTTCCCCGCGAAAAAAAAGGTTATGACAACCATCAGAATCAAAGATAGGCAAGTATTAAGATTCATTCCAACGTCTGTGATATCTGATCAATATAAAACAGACCTAAGATTTTTATTTCAACTAGCTCTTAAAAATTAAAACCTACTTTTGAAACATTTTTTAAATAACTCTAGAACTTTTTTAGATTAATTGTAGATCATTCATAAGTACCTAGTACTCGACCTACTTATAAATATTAGACTAACTTAAAGTCCATTCAAGTAGATATTATAATGCAGATATTTTAGAAAGTAAGAAATCTATAACGGTAGGCAACTGTGCGCTAGAATTTATCACAATACACCTACACAACTTGCTAGATAGTGAAGTGTATCAAAAAAACAGTCAAGTCCGAGTCGGACTCAAGCATGAAGGGTTCCGTACCATCGTACAAGAAATCTTAAACCAGTATTATACACATTTGCAAGTAAAATTAGGTACAGCGCCATTTTTATGTGATTTAGTTATTTGATCGGGTACACAAATCTTTAATTTTTTTGTTATTTTTAACACATCTTTTCCACAAATTTTCGGTTTTCGGATTTTTTCGTTTACTAATCATTGTGCTATAAGACATTGATACCTACCAAATGTCATGATCCTAGGTCAACGGGAAGTATCCTATAGGTTTTGATTCCCCCAATCGACAGATACGACAGACAGACAGACAGACAGAGATGGAAAGGATCCTATAAGTGTACCATATTTTTTTTTGAGGTACGGAACCCTAAAAAGTTTTGTCTAAAGAATAATAACAAGCCTTCCATTATTACATTTATCAGATCATCTCGTCAAAACAATTAAGTACTCACCTTATCCACACAGCACGTACTAACCTAATTAGGGAAACAAAACTGTTTTATCGCGCATAAAATTAATCTTCCGCAAAAAAGGAACATCGTGTGGAAATCCTGACATAACAATACCAGACAATGGCAAAAGTTCGCAGGCAATTTAACGTCATCATTGTATTGTATACAGTATGTTATAATACTGGATTAATTCAGTGCGTAATTTTCCTTTTCCTGGTCACTAAAACAACGTAATGTGGATCCACACTTGCGCACGCGCACGAACAGTACATACAACTTACATCTAACACTTTTTTCTCATCCCATTACAATTTACAAGTTAGTCCTTGAATGCTATCTCACCTACAGTGGTAAGTGATGATAATGCAGTCTAAGATGGAAGCGGCTAACTTAAAGGTGAACGCACACTAATCCGAGCCGAACGCCTCGAACGAGTCAAACGAAACGAATTTTAGAATTCTGCATATGAAATCTCATGAAACCTCGCACACTTCCGATTCGAACGATTCGACGCAGGAAAGTGTGCCAGATTTCATATACAGAATTCTAAAATTCAATTCGTTCGACTCTGATAAGAGTACGTTCATCTTTAGAGGGGTATGGCAGTTTTATAAAACCCATATCCTTACCCATACACCTATGGACACGTCACACGTCGTATCTATGCCCACGTGCATGTCGCGAATAACTCACGAACATGTACACGCCGTTACTTGTACCTACAAAATGCACGCAAACCACGTTGTGAGTACGGTTGGTGAGCGTGTGGCAGCATCCTCGTCGGTGTTAGTATCGAAAGGTACTCACTCTCATATCCGGCGGTCCAGGACCACAGCGACACCATCCCCAAGAGCCAGTGATACAAGAGCCCTTCGATCTTCCAATAGAGAGGGGCGTACAAGGGTCTGGTCAAACGCAGCGCCATCATCCACACCACGTAAGCGGGGATGCAGTAAACGTTGTTCGCGACCGCGAATGCCGTGCGCGCCGCGATCCTCACGTACCGGCTGAAAAAGCAGGGCCGCGTCGTAATGCTCGCCGCCTCGCGAGCGCGGGCGAGCGCGAGGCGGCACGCGCGCTCCCTGCGACAGCTGCCGAGCGCGAGGCTTTCGTCGGGCGGACAATGGCGCTGCGCGTCAATCAAACGAGGCATACATTCGACGATATTTAATAATGGAATCGTTCACCGGATCATTGACGGTTATTTCGTTAAGTAGATTGCGAGTACAAATTTAAAATTCGCCCGCCGCCGAGCGACAGCGCTCGCCGGCGAGCTCACATGCGATTTCATTTGCGACACACATTTTACACCGATCGACGTAACATTAACTCGTACGACGCGAGCACACATAGACAGACATACACAATTTAGTTTACGATGCATACTGTGGCACGACCGCGGCCGGTCGGATTCGTCGTGTAAAATCAATACAAAGTTCATATATAAAATTAAAAAACGACATCGGACCGCTGAAATTATACAAAAATTACAATATTAAAGACTGTACACTATCTAATATATACAATAGTCGCCAGCATAGATATGTGCGGGGGCAGTATATGTACAGGGCGGTGGGTACTGGTGCTCAGACGTTGTAGTCGTGCGCCATGAGGCCGTGCACCTGCTCCAGGCGGAACGCGAGCCGCTGCTTCTGCGAGAACTCGTCCTCCTCCAGCGTCACCATGAGCTGCTCGTTGTACTTGACGGCGTACGCGTACAGCTCGTTGAGCGCGCAGTTCGTGT
Source organism: Maniola jurtina (assembly GCF_905333055.1). Taxonomy (NCBI): domain Eukaryota; kingdom Metazoa; phylum Arthropoda; class Insecta; order Lepidoptera; family Nymphalidae; genus Maniola; species Maniola jurtina. The sequence goes on from NC_060044.1 coordinate 12,905,011, forward strand.
TGAACTCCTTGGTGTGCAGGCGCGACTCCTCCGCCAGCATCGCGTTCATGTCCTGGTCGGAGATGGCCGGCATCAGCTTGATGTCCGCGTAGTAGCGCTCCACCCACTCCTTGTACACGGGGATGTCTTTGGCGTACAGCAGCTTGGAGGAGGGCGAGTCCTTGCCGAGGATGTGGTCGGAGGTCGAGCACGAGTCCATGAACGTCTGCGCGATCACGGACAGGCACGAGTCCACGGTGTTCGACTTGTGCACGTCGAACACGAAGTTGGGGTTTTTGATCAGATTCACCCAGAAACGCAAGGGGAGAGAGTTGCTTTTCCAAGTGTGCACGACTTCGGGATCGGAAATGGCGTGCTGCAGCGCCTGATCGTCGAGGAAGTCGAACATGTATTTTATAGCGAGCGGTAAAGCGGAGCCGCGGTGTGCGGTGCTGAAAATAGTCTCGAATAAATCGTCGACGAACTTTTGCAACGTGCCCTTAGTGGCGAGCAGACGCGTGAGGTATATTTCGGATACCATTTTGTTTCCGCGCTCGCCCTCTTTGTGCGCGTCGCCGTCGTGATGCCGCACGAGGTGCCAGTACTTGAAGCCGCCCCCGTGTTCGTACTTGAGCGGGCTGGCCGGAGGACTGGCGGAACCGTATTTGCCTCTATTTAGGGTTTCGTAAGTGTGCGACTTGTCGTTCTTCTCCATATTGGATAGATTGTAGACCGAGCTCTGCTTGGCGACTAGACTCAGGCAAGCGCCGTCGGGAACGCGATAGTGATTGAGCGTGTTGAGCTTGCGCCATTCGCCTTCGCACTTCGTGGTGCTGTCTTCGTCGTACAGAATCAAGCGGCCGCAAGCGCCCGTGCGCCATTCCAAGTCCAACTCGTCACGACTCGGCCTCTGAGAGTACGGCGTCGCGCGGTAGATAGCGTCTAAGCATTTTTCTTTTACTTGGCTAATCGTATCACAGTCGAGTACTTTCACGTGCACGTTTTCCGTCGTGGCCTCTAGGCCGCTGACGAAGATGGTCTGTTGCGATATGGACACGCTCACGGTCATCGGTTTGAAATCGATCGACTGCCTAATTAGTTTCTCTTCGCTCAGAGAGTATCGCGCCTCGGAGGTAATTACGTCTACGGGCCCTTTGTCTACTTGACCTTTCATAGATCTAAACAACAGATACAGCGGTTCGCCGGCGCACTCGCGTAGGAATTTGTACAAAAGAAACGTGAACCAAGCGCTCAACATTTTCTCGGCCACGCTTTCGGTGCGCCGAAGCAACAACTTGGGATGGCTCTTGCTCTCCATGCATTTCTCTATGAGCTCTGCGAGGAGAGTCTTCAATACGTCAGTACAATACTCCATCTTACTCTGTAAAGTTACCATTATGAGAGAAGCTACGTTAACACGATCGCGCATGGAAAAATATCTATTGCTTTCTAAAGTACGTATAAATAATAGAAGGAATGTTTTATTCATAATAAGCTGCCCGAACATTCTCAAGCCCTTTTCTTTTCTAATAAGCTCTGGACGTTCCCACTGAAGGACGGCGTGGTCGTCTATGTTGGGGAACAGGATCTTCATGGCGTACGTGCGGTAGTCCAAGAAAGGAATACCACCAGTCACGTCACCCGTCAAGTCGGTCATCTCAGTCTGCAATTCCGCGAACGCCTCCTTGCACTCCGCAGCTACCCTTAATTCTAAAATATCCATCTGCTCCTGCATATTCTTTAAAACTCTAATATTTTCAGTTGATTTTCTCCTATACATAACTAGAAACACGACAAATACTAAAATGAGTATTACTATACTTGCTATAACACCGAATAATACTGGCTTCCCTATCGCCGCCTGCAAGCCGGCTTGCGAAGAATAAGATAATTTACCAATCTTATAAGTTAGCGCGCGCCCGACCTTGACGACGACGTCTGGAGTGTCGACGCCGTCCGGCAACTCGTCGCGCGACGGCGGCCGACACGTCAGCTGGTGCCGCGCGAGAGAGGTGACGTTGCACAGGCTCTCTCCGATGTGAACTTCGACGTCGCTCTCGGTGCAAGCTCGGTCTAAGTTCTGACCGTTGATGGTCAAATATTCAGACTTATAATACTTTACGTCCTCATCGAACTTCTCGTATATCGGATCCGGGTAGAGAAGAAACGCGTCCCCGGTCTTACTAGTGAGATTTTGAACGCTCTGAACGTCGTCCATATTGAAGCCGTACTCTAACTCCATAGGCCTATCGGGATCTAGGTTCAAGCCGGCGCTTTCGATCCCGGGAGATTCGCATATGAGATGGTTTTGAAAATCGACTCTATGACAAGGGGCTATGTAGGGTCGGTTATCGTGATACACGTATATTTGTGGAAACTGAATGGAATGGAAATTACGCCCCATTACTTTGATGTTTATCCCTCCGGACGGAATGCCTTTGGGTTGCTTACGTTGCGACGCTAGCGGCGGGCCCGACTCTACGGACACGACGACGGGATCCTCGATGTATTCGAACTTTTCGCGCTCCAAAGTGCGCATACCATTATCGAAACGCATCCGGAGCGTGCCCATTTTGAGCTGATACGAATGACTAGTTCTACAAACCGCTTCCTCGTGAGATACGGATAAAATAGCGCAAGGCAAATCGTCGATAAACGCCTGTATATTGCTTCCCGCGTTCAGATACTCGCCTGTGATACGTAGCTTAGTGCCGCCCGATTGTGGACCGTATTTGGGTTGAATAGAATTGATTTTTGGATTTACGAAAGCGTAGTGATGCTTAGATTCGCCGCGATAGTCGGCCACTCGCACTACGACCGGCCCGTCCCGCGGCACCTCTTCACCCGGTCCATCGACGGTGCAAACTATACGTCTCGTTTTAACGTATAACTCAATGATAGGCTGACATTTAATACCCGCTATTGTTACACCGTTATAGATATCCGATATATTTCTACCTAGATTTATGCCTTCGATAGTGATATTCGTTCCGCCGTCCCACGGGCCTAATTGAGGTTTGAAAGAATGAATTTCGGGATTAGGACAAGTCTGTGTGCGGTTCAGCCAAACGCTCGGGACACCGCATTGCTCTTGGACCTCGCACCGATCCGATCCCTGACACCATCCGCAACCAAACTTCTCAGGAAGCGCTAAACAAATACCGCAGTTATCCGCCATATCGTTACACCGATAAATGAGTATATGTGTATTATCCGGGTTGTCTAAGGGCTTCGAGCCTCCCCATATAACAGCAAACGAGGCGGTTATATTGGGAGCCCGAGATGTATAAGTGAATTCTACGGGCTCGCAATAAATAGTATCAGCGAGAAGTTGAGCATTAACGTGCGTTACTCGACCTTCTATATTAAACTGGCACACGAACCTCGTCTGCACTATGAACTGACCGATAATGTGAACTTTGACTTTAATAGCTTTTTTAACACCGGATGGAACTAAGATTTCGTTCGTGCCGTCGGATGTTGAATTTATCGTCGGACAGAATCCGGGACCGGAGCGATAACTCGGACCTATTCTACTGACGCCCGTTACTAGAATATCATTCCTACAGTTTTCTGCTGTGTCGTGGGTACAGCGATGACCGTCAACACACCAATCGCACGGAAACGACGAACTGACGCATTGTGTGCACGAGCTGTACGTGTTACAATCGAAGAATGTAAAATTAGTAGCCACAAAATCAGGTCCCTGAGTGGTGCGTACAGATAGCTTGGCCGTAAAGTGATGCTGACCGGCCGGAATAGGTGGGAGAGTATCAGTACGCGGAGTAGTACAATTGACCCCGTAGGGTTTCCTAGTAGCATTAGTTATAAGAGTACGATCTAAAGCTGTAAATGCGCATAAAAACTGTCCATTAAGAGTAGGCAAGTTTTCAATAACTAAATCTAAAGTTCTTGCTGTAGTTCGTTGTAACTGATTTGGTGTCACTTGGGTTATGGTTGTGCACCGACCGCTGCGATAGGAGATCCAGTACAGGGGATCCTTAGCTGCCTCCTGGCAATCCGACCGTAAGCTGCACTTGTTCTCGAGCGAACACCACCCACAGTAAGGGTCTTTGGCTCCGAGACACGTCTGGCACGATTTGTAAACGCTGCACTCTTGAACTTTCACTTTGGACACTTTGCGTTCCGTCATCACGTATAAATGCATCAACTGAGTATCGAAGAATAAGTCTTTATTCACTGGCGATTTTTCATCCACAACAATATCACCATATTGGAAAGCTGAAGTGGCGCTTTCTACTACAATCTTTTTAAGATGGCCCTCTGAAGTACCGGCGAATACGACAGTGTAATCCCCAGTAGCCGTGGCTGCCACAGCAGTTAGCCTCTTCTTGAACACCGCCACCGGCACTGCCTCCACAGGCTGTTCCCCACCCAACGGAGTATTAACATCTAATCCACAGAAATCTTCACTTATCGACTGCAACTTGGTTCCGATACAAGCATGTGATGGCGAGATGAAATCCAAACCTCTGGAACCGTTCCCACTGAAGCAAGTCTTAATATTCTGCATAAATTTCCGGCGAATGGCTTTGAGCGAGTAAACACAAAGGGCTGATAAATTCGATGGTGTGTTGGTATTAATAGATTCACTCTGGCTGAACGCGGCAAACAGAACATCATGCTGAGCGGTTATTCCAAGTTCGCCCGCTAACACGGACCCAGCTTTTCCAACAAACGCCGCTTGAACGAGATTGTATCCAAAATTGCCTCCTCCTTCACCCATACAGGACATAGGTATCTCTGTGTATGAATAGTAATTCTCGTCATCGTGACAAACACGTACCAACTTGCTGTAATAAGTATCGGAACCTACGCCTCGCAACTGTGTCGTCAAGAAGTAGCTAAATCCTTCGGAACTAAAGCCGTACACGTAGTTTATAGGGTAACGTTCCCGGGACAGCGAATTGACGAACATACGCGTGCCGGTAGTGACCGCCGTTCGCGCTATCATAAAGAGCCTGTCGTCCTCCAGGGACCGACTGCTGACCGTGGGTACTTCGGAGCGATAGGGCGAATTCCCCGTGAAGGTCACCCCGACATACATGACCTGCGTCATAGGCGGATTGGGAGGCCCCGGCGCGATGAAGGCTACGGTGGACGCGCTGGCATTGTTCGCTACGACTGGTTCGCGGACCTCGCGCACGTCGTGGGATATATTGTTCAGGTTGCGCACGGAGCACAGCCCTTGCAGCACCGAGCCGCACGTTATGAGGCGGCTCGTCGCGTAGTCGATCACGAGCGCTTTGTTGACGTTGTCCGTGGGTTTCTTCACGAAGTTGGGCGGGCAATCGAAGGTGCACTGCGCGGAGTCGTTAACGGGGCCCGTCTCTATCGACTGCACGACCTCGAGGTCGGGGGACAGCTGGTAGATGTTGTTGACGGCGCCGATGTACACGCGGCCCGTGTTGCGGTCGACCACCAGGTGGTTGAAGAGAGAGCCGGTCGCGGCGACCGGGTCGGAGAAGGTGCGCACCACATCCTGCGAGGCGCGCGCGGCGGCGCACGCGGCCCCCAGGGCCAGCAGCACGCGCCACATGGCGCGGGCGCATGTGGCCTACCGTTGTCGCCCTCGCAGACACCCTCCCGTCCATCTGCAACGCGAGACACCCGCTCAGCCACTGCCCGCCGCTTCGTTCCCATCGCACCGCTCCCCGCCCGAGACTCGACGACATACTACTGAGACCGACAAGGAGACGCGAGTGCGCGAAGGCTCGGAGGGGTATCGGTGCGATCGGAGCGAGTTCGCGAGCTGAACGGGGTCGCCCGCGGCCCGTCTTCCTCGATGACTCAGTACCAACCTATTTTACGTTAGCTCGACCGTTCCAGCCGCCTCGGGAGACTGCGTCGACCGACAGAATGTCCCGATACCCATTACAAAGATGATGCACGATTCGACACTTGGGAACACGTAAGCTCCTTGCAGCACGTAAATAAACACGAAAGACTAGCAACCTGTGCAACGGATGTTTTGATATCGCCGCGTACAAAAATAGGTTAGTACTAGGAATGAACGGGCACCGGCGGCCCCGACGCGGTCAGTGTACTGATAGTCACACGCCGACGAAAGCCTCAGCATCATAAAGGGGAGTAACAAAAAATCATACAAATTGGCATGCTGTTCGTACGAGGGAGTGAACGTGGTAGCGTAACGATAAATAAAAGGAAACAAATCATATTCGAAACAACTGAATACATCGAGACATCGAGTATACTTACAGGATAGTCATGACGGAATAAGAACGGACGGGCTTCGAGTTATTTAGTTCTACTTGATCATATGCATGTAAGAGAGCGCACTTGCATAATGCGGGGCCGGGGCTCCGCGGACCTGCAACAACAAACATTATGGTTTAAAGCCCCTCCGGGCTCCATCGATCCGCGCCGACTTTTTTACCAAGTCTTTCAAGAACTTGAGTATCCCCTATGCACCGACTTATTGAATATTCATTCATTTGATGCCATGCATAAAAAATTAACTTTTACGTTTCCTACGGCATCAATACTACGTCTAGATAGAACGTACAAGGAATAAATAATGCTGTACAAACTAGTCATAAAAAGGTAAAGCGCTCGATAGTGTGATTCGATAACCCGAAGACTCAACGCTACACGGCACGACCGGTCGTGCTCGTCTTGTTGATTGCATTCCCTGCCTAGCGCCTACACCCACTCGACCGAATCCACCACCTACGCAGCGAGACCGACACTAAAACACTATTGCACACTCGAAGATTGATCGCAAGGCCTCTAAAACTATCGTACAATAACCAGCTATCACAAAAACTCCGGTTACAACCGGAGAACGAAGAAAATATTGTCAGCCATTACCGCGCACGCCAGTCAATATTACGGAAGCCATTTCAATAAACGGCACCGATTCTCTAATGTGTTACATCCTAATTAAGTATTTACCACTCACCGTGTTTAGTGATAATCTCACAAATGAAACAATCCTTTGGAATCCAGAGCCAGGTGGCAGATCTACTTTACACTATTGCACCACTTCACAATTTTTCTTTGTATAAACACTGTTGGTTGTAACTAAAACACTAACACCACTTTTAACGACCTATATCACATTATTGTTACAAAATAACTTGTTTTTAGCAACTGTCCTCGGTTTTGTATGCAATGAAGCCCGTTTTGCACAAGGAGTCCACGACAAGAGCATCAGTCTTCGTACATCGCCATGGAATGATTTCGGTTTCGCTTTTCGAACGAGTCTAGGCGTGACTGGCACGAGCGAAGCCGATTACGCCCGATTCGAAGAATTAGTGCGTTTATTTTCCGCTGAGCAGCACTGTCGTAATATGCGTTCAGCTTTTGGAATTTTTGAATACAGATACAATACATATATTTTATTTTATGCATGTTTATACGTTCGTATTAAAATTCATGAAAACGTGAAAAACATAGATATAGTCCGACTAATGAACGAACAGATGATATTTTTACTAATCCAGAATTGCATGTTAGGGGAGTGTGATAGAAAGTAATTGTTGATTCCTTTGCCGAAAAATAAGAACTAGATAGAAGGTAAGAGAATAACTCGTAAAAAGTTATTTAAAAATTAACAAGTTATCTTTGGCTCACTGCTGGCAGCTGTGTGGTGTCTGATTCCCTGAACTAAAATTAAAATACTAAATAAAACATAACAACTCCCAGCATTTAAAGACATCTAGGCAACATGCCTACAAACGTTGAAAGTAGAAGAAACTACCGTGTTCCTGGGGATAACTTTAGATGCAAAGCTTCAATGGAACGCCCATATAACAACACTTGCTGGTAAACTCAGCTCTGCTGCTTACGCTGTTAGAAAGATTCGACAGATAACTGATGTGGAAACTGCAAAAATTGTATATTTTGCCTATTTTCACAGTATTATGTCTTACGGAATCTTGCTATGGGGTAAAGCGGCAGATATTGGAAAAATTTTCGTTTTACAAAAAAGGGCAATACGCGCAATCTATAATTTAAAACCGCGCGATTCCCTACGAGAGAAATTTAAGGAAATAGGTATTCTTACAGTAGCTTCTCAATATATTTACGCTAACATAATTTTTGTACGACAAAACATTCATAGTTACAAAAAAATCGGTGATTTCCACGACCGGCAAACTAGAAACCGTGATAGGCTCGCATATCCTACGCTCCGCCTCAGGAAAGTTGGAAAATCGTTTGTGGGAATGAGTGTAATATTTTATAATAAAATTCCACAATCAATTTTAGACTTGCCTTTACACAAGTTTAAAAAATCTATTAAAAGTATGCTCCTGAAAAAAGCTTATTATACAATCGAAGATTATGTAAATGACAAAAAAGCTTGGATTTGATGCGCTCCAGCAATACACGGCGCTGCAATTGCTTGTATACAGTATGGCATATTATTGTAAATTGTACATTTGAAAAGAGCAACCGCCGAGTTTCTTGCTGGTTCTTCTCGGTAGGAACAGCATTCCGAACCAGTGGTAGATTATTTTGACGATTCAAAAGCACTTGTAAAAGTTTAATTGAATAAAAATAATTTGAGTTTGAGTTTGAGTTTGAAACAATAATGAATAATGAAAACATAAGAAAAAAATTGTACTCTATTGATATGAATCTATGCTTCTGTGTGTTTTGCTTTTGATGCTTCGAAAGTAGTCCATATTTTTCAGTTCAGAGTGAATAGGCACCTTCTAGGTAAATGCGTCCCATCTTAGACCATATTATCACTTTCCATCAGGTGTGATTGTGGTCAAGCGCTTGCCTATAGTGAATAAAAAAAAAGTTACACGTCTTTAGATTAGGTTTAAAAAGTGATTACATAATCCCTATCTAATGTTACCCATCGTGACTGTATAATGAATAAGAAAAATGTCATGAACGCTCCCATAAACCATAAACTAGAAACACGCTATAGAGTATCCTATATGTTATTGGTCTGTGCTATAGAGTAGTCATGTCACATGTGTGTTTTTTGTGATTTTTCAAAATCCTATTTTGTCAACAAAACTTGTATTGATTTTTAAAGAAATTATTTTATTCTGAGTACGAAATCATAGCTAAGACGATGTTCGAAATTTCCTCTGCGTTAATAAATTCCTTCAAAAACTACCGTTTCGTCGTTAGGCTTATAAACAAGCGCCATTTCTCCACCACTAATGTCGCGAAGGTAAGTATTACAGTAAATTATAAATTACACTAAATTATAATTGCTCTCCTGTAAAATTATGAATTTGTAGGACTCAATATTGTCGATATGATGTAGTGAAATGGCATTTCATATTTGCAGACTTGTCTACATAGCTAAACATCCTTAAACAGATGTAGGTATACATTGTGCCTACATAATCCATACTACTATTATAAAATGCGAAAGTGTGTCTGTCTGCTAGGTTTTCACAGCCCACAGTTTGACCGATTTTGATGAAATTTTATACAGATTTAGCTTACATTTCGGGAAGGACGCAGGCTACTTTTTATATCAGAAAATCAAATAGTACTTACAGGATTCTTACAGGCCTATCAATTTAACAGATTTATATGAAATTTGGTACAGAGGTAGCTTGCATTCTGGAAATTGATATCCCAGACAAGTTTTTATCCTGGATAATCAAAAGAGTTTCCACAGGATTTTTAAAAAACCAAATCCACTTGGACGAAGTAGTGGTCATCATCTAGTAAGAAATAAAAATGAATGAACAGCCAGCTAGAGAAGATTTTTTTAATTGAATAAACTTTTACAAGTGCTTTTGAACTGTTGAGAGAGAGATTACATAATATTCCTGTACTTTTCAGGGGATACAATAATGCAGGCGTGGGATGACGTCATATCGCGGTCACCCGACAGGGCTACACTACCTCAATCTTGGTGTCAACACTCACAAAGGGTTAGCAGAGAAGTGTGCGAAGGAGATTGTTAACCTCACTGGTGAGTGTATTTATCCCTGTCTCCTCACTGAGAAGTGAGTGTCATCCATGCAAGTGATTGGTGCTACATCTGTCCTCCAGAAAAGAAATATGTCAGAGCCGCGATAGCTCATCTATAGAGGAGCGGACTGAATTCCGAAAGGTTGACACTTCAAACCCTACTCGTACAACATTGGCATACTCGCTTCTAGCACAAGCTTTACGCTTCATTGGAGAGGAAAGGGGAATATTAGTCATGATTACCATGGCTTATATTCTTTTTAACAAAAAAAAGCGACCAAATGCGAGTCTGTCTCGCGCACTAAGGGTTCCGTACTTTCCCATTTTCTCCAACATTTCCGTATTTTATCCAACATTTTGAAAAATATGGACCTTTTCAAGTAAAGATTTTTAAATAAACATGTGGAGATGGTACTGCAATTGGCGCAATTAGAATGCCATAAGCCTACTTTGTTGTATTAGTTTACAAATTGCGAAAAACCATATTAAATTTGAATTTCGCGGGCAGACCCGTCACATGCACCTTAAATGGAGAATAGTTAGTTATACATACAATGAAAAACTGCCAAAAGATTTTTTATTGCAGATTATGGCAATAATACAATGAAAAGTATAAGCTGCTGCTTTTACCTATTTAACATGCCAACTTTACATTACAGGCATACCATTCGAGAGAGCTCCCAACAGATTTGAAGCTCTAGCCAGCCACGACCTGACGATGGAAGTTTCTGGAGCCCTCAACACAGTCGCTTGTTCTGCATTGGCCGCATACGAAATCGCCTTTTAAAATTAAAATCATGCAGGAACTATTTGATTTTCCGGGCCTATGTTTGTCCCTGGGATGAAGCTAACTCTGTACCAAATTTCATCAAAATCAGTTAAACTTTAGGGCCGTGAAAAGCTAGCAGACAGACAGACAGACACTTTCAAATTTATAATATTAATTAGTAAGTATAGATTTAAGATCTAGTTCTAAGTTTATTTTGTTAATTATTATTAGAATATGATTAAAAGTGAATGATCATGAGCATTTTGTTTATAATTTCTTACCTATTAGTGACGTGTTTTTAACCAACTTCAAAAGTAGGTGGTTCTCAATACAGCTGTTTTTTGGGATTCCGTACCTCAAAGGTCAACGGGAAATAGGTACCCTATAGTGCTTCTTGACAGACACGACAGACGGACAGACAACGAAGTGATCCTCTAAGGGTTTCTTCCTTTTGAGGTGGGAAACACTAAAACTCATAATTACATCATGCCCGCGACTTCGTCCGCATAGATTTAGGCTTTTCAAATCTCAATGCTGTTAGACTGACATAATAATATGCAATAGGCGCAACGCCCGCCTGCAGTGTGAAAGGGAACCGAAGCGAAGTGTCTTTTTACACGACTGCCCAAAAAAGTAGTGTTATGTTTTCAGAGTGTAAGTGGATGTATATAATATGTGATATCGTAAGAATTCTTATCTACATCATCCCGAGTGACACTGGCTATAATTTTTTTGGGAAAAAATCAACATGGCAGCTGTTTAGCCATTTTCAAATGAGAAGAATTATTTTTTGGTTCGCTTTTAGGCAGGCCAGTCGTGTTTTTTAATTTTTTTACAATGTCATTTTAATTACGACTTTTTGCCAATAAATCGCAACATCTAAAGTGTAAGTTAATCACGAAATTATCATCAGTACAATAACTAAAAGAATATTCCTATGCCATTATCGTGTGTTGAATCCTAACCTTTGACCCGCATTCACATTCTCACTCCGATATCACTGTAAAAATAAAATTTCATACATTTTTTAAATAAAAATAGCGAGCAAATGAGCAGGCGGGTCACCTGATGTTAAGTGATTACCACCGCCCATGAACATTTGCAGTAGGTATCAGAGGAACTGCCAATACGTTGCCGGCCTTTCAGGAATTTGTTGGTTTGAATAACTCCATGTTGTACTTAATCTAATGGAAACACCGCAGAAGGGAGTAATTCCACAGTTTGCATGTGCGTGGAAAAAAGGATCTGGCACTACAGGCGGTCGAAGTGCACCAGACACCCAGGTAGGTGGTGATGGGTGAAATTGCTTGCGGTGGCATGCCGTATGATTGTAGAAAAAGGAGGGTGGAATGAGGTCAAACAACTCTTTAGAGCACCCTAAGCTTTTTGGAGGGTAATTTGGCTTTATCTTCCAAATGGTCTCGAAATTGGACCTCGCTCGAAATGTGGATTCCAAGAATCCCAATTCTATTGGAAGGGGAGAGGGGAGTGCTCTGAAAGGGGCCTGGCGCAGGGGGTCTTCTTCGTGTAGTCCCGTTGTCCCCGCTAACCGTGTCCCCGTTAACGGGGACAACAGGATTCGAATAAAATTATTAAAAACTTTGCACAAATCTGTGTCTTTGACGGGTTAAATTGTCCTAGGTTTTGAGTGACCCATTCTAACGCTTTACCTAGGCAAGATTTTTATTCAGACCCAAGTTTGGCTCTACTCATGCACTGTTCGAGAAAGACAAACAGAGAATACCTACAGCTGCAAGCAACGCCAGGTAATCGCAAAGTGATATCAGCTATCTAGGGAGGTCGTTTGCCGCGCTTTCCGAAGTATGCAACAAATACCTATCTATACTAATATTATAAAGAGGAAACCTTTGTATTTTTGTATGTTTGTATTGAATAGGCTCAAAAACTACTGGACCGATTTCAAAATTTCTTTTACCATTACCTACTTAGAGGGATCCTTCCGAATCCGTATAGGGTATATTTTATCCCGGAAAATAGATAGGATTTTTCGTGGTAGTGTCCACCCGTGCGAAGCCGGGGCGGGTCGCTAGTATACAATAAAATTAAACATGTTTTTATTTATTTCGTTCGCGTGGACTTAGGTTTGTTTAATTAATCCCGTGGGAGCTCTATCCGGGCTAAAAATTATCCTTGTAACTAAGGACCAAAATATTTCGTCAAAATGGAAAGAAAGAAAGAAAGAAAAACTGTTTATTTGGTACCAACAAAAATATAACTTAAAATAAATAAAATATGAAATGGGACACGTGGTGAGTGGTGCCAAAATGGACTCCACTCAGCATTTGCTGCGCCTGTGTCGGGAACGCAGGCACAGCGCTGGTCTTCCGTGAAGTCAGAAGTATATAAAATACTCATTTAATTTTTACTTTTAACCGTCGACCTATACGTCTAGCTATAGCCATGCCTATGGCCACAGCCCGCATAGCGACTGACATTTATTAATTGTTATAGCTCCAATACCTATAAACAGACTGCTAACATACGGCCATCCTGTACACAGAATGTCCCCATTCCGTTTCGGCCATTCTATTTTTGTATGTCTTCATACATATAAAATATAATAATAATTTTGAGTAGGTATAATTTCGAAAGAGTTATGAGATTAGCTAAGGAGGTAAAATAAATTAATTAAAAGCCTTTATTGTTCTTTAATTAAAAAAATTGCTTTACAAATTTACCTACTGTAGAAATATTAAAACAAATATGCTTACTAGATTCGTATTTTTTATGTTAATCATTCTTAACTATACAAAATGTAATGGTTATGCTAGAAAAAAAATAAGAAAAATTATACAACAGTTATATTTTTAATATTATTTTTGCTCAATTAAGGACCCCTTGGGGTAAAGGCATCCTCCCTTTTGTGCCATTGAACCCTATTCTGTGCCACTGTACTCACCTTTACAAACTGTTTTTACTATGGCACCAATGCAATGACTCCGACAACAGTGGAGCCAACTACCAAATAGTGAAAATAAAACAATTAATTGAAAGAATGTACTTCGGGATTGGGGCAAGTTTGACGGCGATTAAGCAAAACGCTAGGGGCACCGCATTGCTCTTGGACCTCACACCGGTCCGATCCCTGACACCATCCGCAACCAAACTTCTCAGGAAGCGCCAAACAAATGTCACAGTTATCCGCCATATCGTTACACCGATAAATAAGTATATGCGTATTATTCGGGTTATCTAATGGCTTCGAGCCTCCCCATATAACAGCAAACGAGGCGGTTATATTGGGAGCCCGAGATGTATAAGTAAATTCTACGGAGTCGCAATAAATAGTATCAGCGAGAAGTTGAGCATTAACTTGCGTTACTCGACCTTCTATATTAAACTGGCACACGAACCTCGTCTGCACTATGAACTGACCGATAATGTGAACTTTGACTTTAATTGCTTTTTTGACCCCGGATGGAACTAAGATTTCGTTCGTGCCGTCGGTTGTAGAATTTATCATAGGACAGAATCCGGGACCTGAGCGATAGGTCGAAGCTATTCTACTGACGCCCGTTACTAGAATATCATTCCTACAGTTTTCTGCCGTGTCGTGGGTACAGTGATGACCGTCTACACACCAATCGCACGGAAACGTTGAACTCACGCATTGTGTGCACGAGCTGTACGTGTTACAATCGAAAAATGTAATATTAGTAGCCACAAAATCAGGTTCCTGGGTGGTGCGTACAGATAGCTTGGCCGTAAAGTGATGCTGACCGGCCGGAATAGGTGGGAGAGTATCAGTACGCGGAGTAGTACAATTGACCCCGTAGGGTTTTCTAGTAGCATTAGTTATAAGAGTACGATCTAAAGCTGTAAATGCGCATAAGAACTGTCCATTAAGGGAAGGCAAGTTTTCAATAACCAAATCTAAAAAAAATTCTGTAGTTCGTTGTAATATATTTGGCATCACTTGGGTTACTTGGGTTAAAGACTTGCATCGACCGCTGCGACGAGAGATCCAGTACAGGGGATCCTTAGGCTCAACGCTTGGGACACCGCATTGCTCTTGGACCTCACACCGGTCCGAGCCCTGACACCATCCGCAACCAAACTTCTCAGGAAGCGCCAAACAAATGTCACAGTTATCCGCCATATCGTTACACCGATAAATAAGTATATGCGTATTATTCGGGTTATCTAATGGCTTCGAGCCTCCCCATACAACAGCAAACGAGGCGGTTATATTGGGAGCCCGAGATGTATAAGTAAATTCTACTGAGTCGCAATAAATAGTATCAGCGAGAAGTTGAGCATTAACTTGCGTTACTCGACCTTCTATATTAAACTGGCACACGAACCTCGTCTGCACTATGAACTGACCGATAATGTGAACTTTGACTTTAATTGCTTTTTTGACACCAGATGGAACTAAGATTTCGTTCATGGTTGAATTTATCGTCGGACAGAATCCGGGACCAGAGCGATAACTCGGACCTATTCTACTGACGCCCGTTACTAGAATATCATTTCTACAGTTTTTCGCCGTATCGTGGGTACAGCGATGACCGTCTACACACCAATCGCACGGAAACGACGAACTGACGCATTGTGTGCACGAGCTGTACGTGTTACAATCGAAAAATGTAAAATTAGTTACAACATAATCTGGGTTCTGAGTGGTGCGTTCAGATAATTGGGAGATAAAGTGATGCTGACCAGCCGGAATAGGAGGGAGAGTATCAGTACGCGGAGTAGTACAATTGACCTCGTAGGGTTTCCTAGTAGCATTAGTTATCCAGTACAGGGGATCCTTAAGCCCAACACTCGGGACACCGCATTGCTCTTGGACCTCGCACCGGTCTGATCCCTGACACCATCCGCAACCAAACTTTTCAGGAAGCGCCAAACAAATGTCACAGTTATCCGCCATATCGTTACACCGATAAATAAGTATATGCGTATTATTCGGGTTATCTAATGGCTTCGAGCCTCCCCATATAACAGCAAACGAGGCGGTTATATTGGGAGCCCGAGATGTATAAGTAAATTCTACTGAGTCGCAATAAATAGTATCAGCGAGAAGTTGAGCATTAACGTGCGTTACTCGACCTTCTATATTAAACTGGCACACGAACCTCGTCTGCACTATGAATTGACCGATAATGTGAACTTTGACTTTAATTGCTTTTTTGCCCCCGGATGGAACTAAGATTTCGTTCGTGCCGTCGGTTGTAGAATTTATCATAGGACAGAATCCGGGACCTGAGCGATAGGTCGAAGCTATTCTACTGACGCCCGTTACTAGAATATCATTCCTACAGTTTTCTGCCGTGTCGTGGGTACAGCGATGACCGTCTACACACCAATCGCACGGAAACGTTGAACTCACGCATTGTGTGCACGAGCTGTACGTGTTACAATCGAAAAATGTAATATTAGTAGCCACAAAATCAGGTTCCTGGGTGGTGCGTACAGATAGCTTGGCCGTAAAGTGATGCTGACCGGCCGGAATAGGTGGGAGAGTATCAGTACGCGGAGTAGTACAATTGACCCCGTAGGGTTTTCTAGTAGCATTAGTTATAAGAGTACGATCTAAAGCTGTAAATGCGCATAAGAACTGTCCATTAAGGGAAGGCAAGTTTTCAATAACCAAATCTAAAAAATTTTCTGTAGTTCGTTGTAATATATTTGGCATCACTTGGGTTACTTGGGTTAAAGACTTGCATCGACCGCTGCGACGAGAGATCCAGTACAGGGGATCCTTAGGCTCAACGCTCGGAACACCGCATTGCTCTTGGACCTCACACCGGTCCGAGCCCTGACACCATCCGCAACCAAACTTCTCAGGAAGCGCCAAACAAATGTCACAGTTATCCGCCATATTGTTACACCGATAAATAAGTATATGTGTATTATTCGGGTTATCTAGTGGCTTCGAGCCTCCCCATATAACAGCAAACGAGGCGGTTATATTGGGAGCCCGAGATGTATAAGTAAATTCTACGGAGTCGCAATAAATAGTATCAGCGAGAAGTTGAGCATTAACTTGCGTTACTCGACCTTCTATATTAAACTGGCACACGAACCTCGTCTGCACTATGAACTGACCGATAATGTGAACTTTGACTTTAATTGCTTTTTTGACACCAGATGGAACTAAGATTTCGTTCATGGTTGAATTTATCGTCGGACAGAATCCGGGACCAGAGCGATAACTCGGACCTATTCTACTGACGCCCGTTACTAGAATATCATTTCTACAGTTTTTCGCCGTATCGTGGGTACAGCGATGACCGTCTACACACCAATCGCACGGAAACGACGAACTGACGCATTGTGTGCACGAGCTGTACGTGTTACAATCGAAAAATGTAAAATTAGTTACAACATAATCTGGGTTCTGAGTGGTGCGTTCAGATAATTGGGAGATAAAGTGATTCTGACCAGCCGGAATAGGAGGGAGAGTATCAGTACGCGGAGTAGTACAATTGACCTCGTAGGGTTTCCTAGTAGCATTAGTTATCCAGTACAGGGGATCCTTAAGCCCAACACTCGGGACACCGCATTGCTCTTGGACCTCGCACCGGTCTGATCCCTGACACCATCCGCAACCAAACTTTTCAGGAAGCGCCAAACAAATGTCACAGTTATCCGCCATATCGTTACACCGATAAATAAGTATATGCGTATTATTCGGGTTATCTAATGGCTTCGAGCCTCCCCATATAACAGCAAACGAGGCGGTTATATTGGGAGCCCGAGATGTATAAGTAAATTCTACTGAGTCGCAATAAATAGTATCAGCGAGAAGTTGAGCATTAACGTGCGTTACTCGACCTTCTATATTAAACTGGCACACGAACCTCGTCTGCACTATGAACTGACCGATAATGTGAACTTTGACTTTAATTGCTTTTTTGACCCCGGATGGAACTAAGATTTCGTTCGTGCCGTCGGTTGTAGAATTTATCATAGGACAGAATCCGGGACCTGAGCGATAGGTCGAAGCTATTCTACTGACGCCCGTTACTAGAATATCATTCCTACAGTTTTCTGCCGTGTCGTGGGTACAGCGATGACCGTCTACACACCAATCGCACGGAAACGTTGAACTCACGCATTGTGTGCACGAGCTGTACGTGTTACAATCGAAAAATGTAATATTAGTAGCCACAAAATCAGGTTCCTGGGTGGTGCGTACAGATAGCTTGGCCGTAAAGTGGTGCTGACCGACCGGAATAGGTGGGAGAGTATCTGTAGGCGGAGTAGTACAATTGACCCCGTAGGGTTTTCTAGTAGCATTAGTTATAAGAGTACGATCTAAAGCTGTAAATGCGCATAAGAACTGTCCATTAAGGGAAGGCAAGTTTTCAATAACCAAATCTAAAATTTTTTCTGTAGTTCGTTGTAATATATTTGGCATCACTTGGGTTATTTGGGTTAAAGACTTGCATCGACCGCTGCGACGAGAGATCCAGTACAGGGGATCCTTAGGCTCAACGCTCGGGACACCGCATTGCTCTTGGACCTCACACCGGTCCGAGCCCTGACACCATCCGCAACCAAACTTCTCAGGAAGCGCCAAACAAATGTTACAGTTATCCGCCATATTGTTACACCGATAAATAAGTATATGTGTATTATTCGGGTTATCTAGTGGCTTCGAGCCTCCCCATATAACAGCAAACGAGGCGGTTATATTGGGAGCCCGAGATGTATACGTAAATTCTACGGAGTCGCAATAAATAGTATCAGCGAGAAGTTGAGCATTAACTTGCGTTACTCGACCTTCTATATTAAACTGACACACGAACCTCGTCTGCACTATGAACTGACCGATAATGTGAACTTTGACTTTAATTGCTTTTTTGACACCAGATGGAACTAAGATTTCGTTCATGGTTGAATTTATCGTCGGACAGAATCCGGGACCAGAGCGATAACTCGGACCTATTCTACTGACGCCCGTTACTAGAATATCATTTCTACAGTTTTTCGCCGTATCGTGGGTACAGCGATGACCGTCTACACACCAATCGCACGGAAACGACGAACTGACGCATTGTGTGCACGAGCTGTACGTGTTACAATCGAAAAATGTAAAATTAGTTACAACATAATCTGGGTTCTGAGTGGTGCGTTCAGATAATTGGGAGATAAAGTGATTCTGACCAGCCGGAATAGGAGGGAGAGTATCAGTACGCGGAGTAGTACAATTGACCTCGTAGGGTTTCCTAGTAGCATTAGTTATCCAGTACAGGGGATCCTTAAGCCCAACACTCGGGACACCGCATTGCTCTTGGACCTCGCACCGGTCTGATCCCTGACACCATCCGCAACCAAACTTTTCAGGAAGCGCCAAACAAATGTCACAGTTATCCGCCATATCGTTACACCGATAAATAAGTATATGCGTATTATTCGGGTTATCTAATGGCTTCGAGCCTCCCCATATAACAGCAAACGAGGCGGTTATATTGGGAGCCCGAGATGTATAAGTAAATTCTACTGAGTCGCAATAAATAGTATCAGCGAGAAGTTGAGCATTAACGTGCGTTACTCGACCTTCTATATTAAACTGGCACACGAACCTCGTCTGCACTATGAACTGACCGATAATGTGAACTTTGACTTTAATTGCTTTTTTGACCCCGGATGGAACTAAGATTTCGTTCGTGCCGTCGGTTGTAGAATTTATCATAGGACAGAATCCGGGACCTGAGCGATAGGTCGAAGCTATTCTACTGACGCCCGTTACTAGAATATCATTCCTACAGTTTTCTGCCGTGTCGTGGGTACAGCGATGACCGTCTACACACCAATCGCACGGAAACGTTGAACTCACGCATTGTGTGCACGAGCTGTACGTGTTACAATCGAAAAATGTAATATTAGTAGCCACAAAATCAGGTTCCTGGGTGGTGCGTACAGATAGCTTGGCCGTAAAGTGGTGCTGACCGACCGGAATAGGTGGGAGAGTATCTGTAGGCGGAGTAGTACAATTGACCCCGTAGGGTTTTCTAGTAGCATTAGTTATAAGAGTACGATCTAAAGCTGTAAATGCGCATAAGAACTGTCCATTAAGGGAAGGCAAGTTTTCAATAACCAAATCTAAAATTTTTTCTGTAGTTCGTTGTAATATATTTGGCATCACTTGGGTTATTTGGGTTAAAGACTTGCATCGACCGCTGCGACGAGAGATCCAGTACAGGGGATCCTTAGGCTCAACGCTCGGGACACCGCATTGCTCTTGGACCTCACACCGGTCCGAGCCCTGACACCATCCGCAACCAAACTTCTCAGGAAGCGCCAAACAAATGTTACAGTTATCCGCCATATTGTTACACCGATAAATAAGTATATGTGTATTATTCGGGTTATCTAGTGGCTTCGAGCCTCCCCATATAACAGCAAACGAGGCGGTTATATTGGGAGCCCGAGATGTATACGTAAATTCTACGGAGTCGCAATAAATAGTATCAGCGAGAAGTTGAGCATTAACTTGCGTTACTCGACCTTCTATATTAAACTGACACACGAACCTCGTCTGCACTATGAACTGACCGATAATGTGAACTTTGACTTTAATTGCTTTTTTGACACCAGATGGAACTAAGATTTCGTTCATGGTTGAATTTATCGTCGGACAGAATCCGGGACCAGAGCGATAACTCGGACCTATTCTACTGACGCCCGTTACTAGAATATCATTTCTACAGTTTTTCGCCGTATCGTGGGTACAGCGATGACCGTCTACACACCAATCGCACGGAAACGACGAACTGACGCATTGTGTGCACGAGCTGTACGTGTTACAATCGAAAAATGTAAAATTAGTTACAACATAATCTGGGTTCTGAGTGGTGCGTTCAGATAATTGGGAGATAAAGTGATGCTGACCAGCCGGAATAGGAGGGAGAGTATCAGTACGCGGAGTAGTACAATTGACCTCGTAGGGTTTCCTAGTAGCATTAGTTATCCAGTACAGGGGATCCTTAAGCCCAACACTCGGGACACCGCATTGCTCTTGGACCTCGCACCGGTCTGATCCCTGACACCATCCGCAACCAAACTTCTCAGGAAGCGCCAAACAAATATCACAGTTATCCGCCATATCGTTACACCGATAAATAAGTATATGCGTATTATTCGGGTTATCTAATGGCTTCGAGCCTCCCCATATAACAGCAAACGAGGCGGTTATATTGGGAGCCCGATATGTATAAGTAAATTCTACTGAGTCGCAATAAATAGTATCAGCGAGAAGTTGAGCATTAACGTGCGTTACTCGACCTTCTATATTAAACTGGCACACGAACCTCGTCTGCACTATGAACTGACCGATAATGTGAACTTTGACTTTAATAGCTTTTTTAACACCGGATGGAACTAAGATTTCGTTCGTGCCGTCGGATGTTGAATTTATCGTCGGACAGAATCCGGGACCGGAGCGATAACTCGGACCTATTCTACTGACGCCCGTTACTAGAATATCATTCCTACAGTTTTCTGCCGTATCGTGGGTACAGCGATGACCGTCTACGCACCAATCGCACGGAAACGACGAACTGACGCATTGTGTGCACGAGCTGTACGTGTTACAGTCGAAGAATGTAAAATTAGTAGCCACAAAATCAGGTCCCTGAGTGGTGCGTACAGATAGCTTGGCCGTAAAGTGATGCTGACCGGCCGGAATAGGTGGGAGAGTATCAGTACGCGGAGTAGTACAATTGACCCCGTAGGGTTTCCTAGTAGCATTAGTTATAAGAGTACGATCTAAAGCTGTAAATGCGCATAAAAACTGTCCATTAAGAGTAGGCAAGTTTTCAATAACTAAATCTAAAGTTCTTGCTGTAGTTCGTTGTAACTGATTTGGTGTCACTTGGGTTATGGTTGTGCACCGACCGCTGCGATAGGAGATCCAGTACAGGGGATCCTTAGCTGCCTCCTGGCAATCCGACCGTAAGCTGCACTTGTTCTCGAGCGAACACCACCCACAGTAAGGGTCTTTGGCTCCGAGACACGTCTGGCACGATTTGTAAACGCTGCACTCTTGAACTTTCACTTTGGACACTTTGCGTTCCGTCATCACGTATAAATGCATCAACTGAGTGTCGAAGAATAAGTCTTTATTCACTGGCGATTTTTCATCCATAACAATATCACCATATTGGAAAGCTGAAGTGGCGCTTTCTACTACGATCTTTTTAAGATGGCCCTCTGAAGTACCGGCAAATACGACAGTGTAATCTCCAGTAGCCGTGGCTGCCACAGCAGTTAGCCTCTTCTTGAACACCGCCACCGGCACTGCCTCCACAGGCTGTTCCCCACCCAACGGAGTGTTAACATCTAATCCACAAAAATCTTCACTTATCGACTGCAACTTGGTTCCGATACAATCATGCGATGGCGAGATGAAATCCAAACCTCTGGAACCGTTCCCACTGAAGCAAGTCTTAATATTCTGCATAAATTTCCGGCGAATGGCTTTAAGTGAGTAAACACAAAGAGCTGATGAATTCGATGGTGTGTTGGTATTAATAGATTCACTCTGGCTGAACGCGGCAAATAGAACATCATGCTGAGCGGTTATTCCAAGTTCGCCCGCTAACACGGACCCAGCTTTTCCGACAAATGCCGCTTGGACGAGATTGTAACCGAAATTGCCTCCTCCTTCACCCATACAGGACATAGGTATCTCTGTGTACGAATAGTAGTTCTCGTCATCGTGACAAACACGTACCAACTTGCTGTAATAAGTATCGAAACCTACGCCTCGCAACTGTGTCGTCAAGAAGTAGCTAAATCCTTCGGAACTAAAGCCGTACACGTAGTTTATAGGGTAACGTTCCCGGGACAGCGAGTTGACGAACATCCGCGTGCCGGTAGTGACCGCCGTTCGCGCTATCATAAAGAGCCTGTCGTCCTCCAGGGAGCGACTGCTGACCGTGGGTACTTCGGAGCGATAGGGCGAATTCCCCGTGAAGGTCACCCCGACATACATGACCTGCGTCATAGGCGGATTGGGAGGCCCCGGCGCGATGAAGGCTACGGTGGACGCGCTGGCATTGTTCGCTACGACCGGTTCGCGGACCTCGCGCACGTCGTGGGATATATTGTTCAGGTTGCGCACGGAGCACAGCCCTTGCAGCACCGAGCCGCACGTTATGAGGCGGCTCGTCGCGTAGTCGATCACGAGCGCTTTGTTGACGTTGTCCGTGGGTTTCTTCACGAAGTTGGGCGGGCAATCGAAGGTGCACTGCGCGGAGTCGTTAACGGGGCCCGTCTCTATCGACTGCACGACCTCGAGGTCGGGGGACAGCTGGTAGATGTTGTTGACGGCGCCGATGTACACGCGGCCCGTGTTGCGGTCGACCACGAGGTGGTTGAAGAGAGAGCCGGTCGCGGCGACCGGGTCGGAGAAGGTGCGCACCACATCCTGCGAGGCGCGCGCGGCGGCGCACGCGGCCCCCAGGGCCAGCAGCACGCGCCACATGGCGCAGCTAGATGTGGCCTATCTTGTCGCACCGGCGTAGCAGCGTTCTATTTGATCATATGCATGAAAGAGAGCGCACTTGGATAATGCAGGGTTGGGGTTCCGCGGACCTGCAACAAACATTATGGTTTATACGCTCGATTATATAAGAGAACGTTGCTTATTCTGAGGTTTAAACTTTAAACCCCCTATGGGCTCCATCGATCCGCACCAGCCAGCTTACCAAGTCTTTCAAGAACTTGAGCATGCCTATGTACCTACTTATTGAATATTCATTAATTTACGATGCCATGCTTATAAAATTACCCTTTCAAGTTTCCTACGGCATCGAAAAATGGTAGGAGGTTTGGTGGGGGAATCGGCGAGTTAAGTGGAGAGAAGTGAGGGGAGGTGGGGGCGAGATGGTAGTGGGGAGATGGGCTACATGAGGGGGAGCTAGCTGAGGGTAGGTGGTGCAGGTAGGGGAAGATTGGGGAGTGGAAGGGTTTTGCCGATTAGTTTTAGTAAATTTTGCCAAAATCTAAAGTTAGATGAGTTTAGAACAAAAACACTCATGTGCCTATTCAGTTATTATACGCCTATACACATAATAATATGCCCTAGAGAGTAATAAACTTAATTACTTACTTAATTGAATCGTAGCGATTTTAAGGTATTTTCCCATGATCCCCCCAAATCTACCATATCCCCCTTCTCCCCTTATCACCCCTACCCCTTCCTATTTCCTCTCTCATGTACCCCATCTCACCCACACTCACCCCATCTCCTCTTCTATCCGTCTGTCTGTCCACGTGTCACAGGTCTCTAGCTCGTAGACGAAAATATGAGTTACAAAAAAAGTTGACCCAAAACCAAATATTGAATAAGAAATTATTCAATTAAATTATTTTCAAGGAGGGCTCCCATACATAAAAAGGAGCCGAAAAAAAATTCTTACCCTAGAATGTGGGATCACTATCCTATCCTACCTATCTAAACTAAACTAATAATGAATATAAAATTGCGGTAAACTGTGTACCATCAACTATATTTAAACCACAAAATAATATCAGCGATGTAACTTGGCGATGTAAATGTAAACTGTCTTTGCAACATATCTATGTCTTTGCATATTATACTTAAAATGACGATTGATAAAATAACTAGTTTGTAGTTACCTAATCTGTGACCAAAACAAATAAAAAAATTTTGAGGTTTTTGATGGGTTTTTTTTTCAGGGTTTATTGCGATGTTCTAGCTCTATGCTAATAGTGTTTATGTACAGATCCCCAAAAGTGCGGGGTCCGACTCTCACTTAAACTGGTCTTTCTGTCTATAAATTACTACTGGTTGTAATAAAACACTCACCACTTTTAACGACTTATCTATATAAGATTATTGTACAAAAGCAAGTTCTTTTTAACAATTATTAAGGAGTCTACGACAAGAACATTAGTTTTTTAACATATCTATGGTTTTTTATCACCATCTGAGAATGATTTCGATTTCGCCTTTCAAAATTCGAACGAGTTTAAGCGTGAGTCGTTACTGGTACGAGCGAAGCCGATAACGCCCGATTCTATCATTTTTCTACTGATGCAACACTGTCGTAAGATGCGTTCAGATTACGGTTTTTTAAATAACTTAGATAAAATATTATACTTTATTATATGCATGTTTATATTCATTTACTATTTATAAAATGTTTTAGAAAATAAGTGTAAGTTTAAAGTTGGACGCCCTCATAAAAAATTAAATAGTTAGTTACTCAGTGAAAAGTTATGAATACCACATGATCGTTTAGACTGTAGCATTATAGAAAAATTTCACACTCACTTCGCTTTATATTTTGTAGGGTTCCGTACCTCTAAAGGAAGTTGTTTGTTTGTCTGTCTGTCCGCCTGTAATGTCTGTTAAGAAACTTTTAGGGCACTTCACGTTGACCTAGAATCTTCTAGCACAAGTAAAGGCAAAAATCCAAAAACTGTGGTTCTAAGTCAAGGGAAGTACGTCTTTAAAAATGTTTCTTGACAGACAGACAGACAACGAAGTGATTATAATATTATAAGGGTTTCTATTTTCGTTTTAAAAAAAATATGCAAGCACCTAACTAGTTACCTGATGAAAGCACAGAATTATTGAAAATTTTGCATTTCCCCGTCTATTTCAGCTCGTCGTCGTCTGATTGGTGCCTAATAGTCGAATTCTATTTTCATAATGATTTAGCAATGTTTTCTATTATCTAATTTTACCCATCTTGACTAGATAATCCAGCAAAAAAAATATCTTGAACGCTTCCATAAACCATAAACTAAATACGGTATAGAGCATATAGAGCTAGAGCAGTCAACGTGACAGCTGGTTTGTTTTTATGTTTTTGAAAATTTGATTTTTCAGAGCTGTCAACCACCGACCAGAAACAAAAGCTGTCAACAAAGACCGTATTGATTTTTAAAGAAATTCTTTTATTCTTAGTTCAAAATAATGGCTACAACGATGTTTAAAATTTCCTCTGCTATAATTAATTCCTCCAAAAACTACCGCTTCGTCGTTGGGCTTGTAAACAAGAGCCATTTCTCCACCACAAATGTCACGAAGGTAAGTTGCATAACCGGATTTCTTTTCAGTAAAAATAAACCATAGGAAACCATTGCTGAACATTTACTAACAATAAAATTATTACCCGAGTAATCTTTACTATATTGGTAGTTCTCAAGGTTATTCTTGTTTTTCTATAAAAAATTGTAGGCACCTATCGTTTATACCGGCTAAAGGCTAAAGGGTAATAATCTACCGCCTGCTAGTGCGAATTGCGATTATCACTGAAATGCTTTTCGAATACTCATTTAATGTAAGGGCTAAATACAAGTTGTAGACCTGCCAATAATTTATCTACAGAGTATGAGGAAACTAGCGCAATGACTAGATTCACAATAACTAACACTTTGGCTGACCCTGGCTGCTTCTAAATTTATGCCTTTATAAAACAAAACTGCTCCAACTCTAAAATTGCCACATTGTACAGTCAAAGGCCGTAAGTCGTTTAGCACCTTAATGATCATATTGTGCCATGTTTGTAGAAAAAGGTCATAAGTGCGCCAGTTTTTGAAGCAATAGTTTTGCGGAATTGTTACTAGAATTCTGAGGCTGACCGTACATATTGTTCTCTTAGGTTGTGGCACAGGTTAAGTAATCATAATATGAGCCTTTACCTTTTAGGGGTTGAATTTTTCAAAATCTTCTTAGCGATGTCTACATCATCATAGCTATCTGCATGCCAAATTTCAGCCTGATCTGTTCAGTGGTTTGGGCTGTGCATTGATAGATCAGTCAGTCAGTCAGTAACCTTTTCCTTTTATTCAAGCTGGTACAATTCTACTCAGGAAAGATAAGTTGTCCTTTTGCTCATAATTTTTTTCATTGTACATGTTTCAGTCTTAAGGTATTGATGGTATTTATGAATGGGAAAATAAAATATAGATACATAGGTAGTATCTAAAGTGAAGACTTAAAAGTATGACACTTAAGTCACATTATTGTAGAATCGCTTGATGACCTTCCTGGGGCAGTGATTTCGAGTTTGATTCCCTGCAGGACCAATTTGGGAATTTATTATTTCTAAATTGTCTCTGGTTTAGTCTGGTAGTTGTCTGGAAGGAGGCTTTGGATGTGGCTACTTATAACCTGACTGATGCTGTATTGGACCGGAAGGGATTTTAGCATTCGGATATGATGCCATGTAGAAACTGATGAGGGTAATAAAACTGCCATAGCTCTTCTAAGTTAGGCTAGAACTATGTATATAGATATATTGTTTAGCCAACATAAATCATTCTCACAATAACATTACCAAGAATACATAACATTTTTTGACTTTTAATTTTATTATTATCATTTTATATTTTAATACCTAAGAATACCGCAATTTGCACAAATATGTCCTCATTGCAAAGTTAAATTGATAACATCTGTAATGTTATCAACTTATCATACATTTTAACCGCTAAAATAACCAGTCTGCCCACTTATATCGATGTAACCGCGCGTCCGTAATTTGAATTTGTTGTAGGTACCTACCTAATACAATCTGCTAAACTTATGCTGATCGCACATTAGAGATATTGTCGCAGGCGACTCAAAATCCGCACGCACGCATTTCCCTTTCCTTAAAATGCTACAAATAGTGATCTTTTTGGTGATCTTCCGTTACGTTACGTAATAAACAGTCGAACTGAACGAATCGAACGAACTTTACAGCATGCTTTTCAATCTTAGACGAATAGATTATCAGAATTGTACTTCGCCACTAATCATTCATTCCCACCCATCTTCTTTGGGGTTGTGCAAGTCCTTGCAGTCTCTGTGTCACTTCAACTGTGTTTGCCAATACTTGTGACCACCAGGAACAGCAACACTTTTCTGACTGGAAATACTACTTCCACCCACACTTGCCATACTTGTACTACCAGGTAATAAAAATTCGCTTGACTTAAATTTTACTGCTTAATATGTAAGTAAGTGTTTTATATTTTTAAAGAGAACCAAAAATATAAGAATTAGGTGCATAAAATAAGCAGAACAATAAAGAAATCACGAGTATAAGCACAAATTGAGGGTCCATTTGAAATAATATGGCTCTTCTTAGTTGGTACAGATTGCTTGATATTTACCAAAATATTTGCCAAATGAGAATGCTGAAGAAGTCTTAAGCATATACATAGTTTTAATATTTATCTATTGAAACACATAATTTGAAAAACTTATAGACGTGGGGGTAGCATGTGGAAGTCCTTACAAAAGACCATGTCCAGCTTTGGGCATCTATCGGTTGACGAAGATATGGTGATCTACCTACTGAAAAAGGCTAACCAGCTCGTTGAAAAAACACCAGATTATACGGATTATCGGCGATGTTAATTTAGTGTAGTAATTGTCTGGTGGGAGGCTTTGGTCGTGGCTAGTTACCACCCTACCGCAAAGCCGTGCCGCCAAGCGATTTTAGCGTTCCGGTACGATGCCGCGTACAAATAAAGGAACCATATCCTTTCCAGGTTAGATGAGTTCTAAGATGTAAGCGGGATTGCAGTCAAGGGCTAGCTTGTATCTGAATTTGCAAAAAAACCAGGTCAGTAGTTTGTACTGAAACAGCGTTAAGACCGACGCGTACGGCACGTGTGACTAGTGTAATGTGTGTTCAGCATTACATAACTTGATATTATATACATGGGTAACCTACCGCCAGCCCCTCACTGTCTCGCAGTAGATTGGCGGGGACTCCGGACAGTCTACACGTTTTAAAAACCTTAGCCATAAACTCGTTTTGCGCCCAATTTTAAGCTTCGCTAAACACTAGGCAGTTTTTATTCTATATTTTTTTTTGTTACTGGCTAAATAAAAGTCACGTCGAAAAATTGACGCGAATTTGTCAATCAAGTTGTCAACTAAGTTGTGATTTTGTGCGATAAATTGTTTTGCTATTTTTTTGGTTTCGGTATTAAATTGTATATTTTGATCATTCGTAATGGCGTGTACGGTTTGTTTGAACAGCAATGATAAACCCGTGAAAATGGTGAGTCCACAAATGACATAGTGACCTTTTATGTTTGTATGTCACAGTGTCAATTTGCAAAAAAGTACAAAAAGTACAATTATAAGTTATAAGGTCATGATTACAACGAAAGACCCTTTGTAGCAACTAGAATGAACTATAGTTTTATTTATTTTATACTAATTGATGCCCGCGACTTCGTCCGCGTGGATTTGCGTTTTTCAAAATCCCGCGGGAACTCTTTGATTTTCCGAGATAAGAATAGCCTATGTCTATATCCAGGCTATATCTCTTCTTTTAATTTTAGCCAAATCCTCCCAGTAGTTTTTGCGTGATTGAGTAACAAACACCCAAACATCCACACTTTCGCATTTATAATATTAGGTATAGTAGGATTAGGATTTCATTTGCGTTCTCGGTCGAGAATTCTGACCTCTAAACTTTTCGGAGTTAATGTTTAATCAAGCAATCGAATATTATTTGCTTTAACGGCGAAGGAAAACATCGTGAGGAAAACCTGCATGCATGAGAGGTCTTCATAATGTTCTCAAAGATGTGTGAAGTCTGCCAATTTGCACTTGGTCAGCGTGGAAGATCCAACCCGTTCTCATTTCGATCCGTGCTCAGTAATGAGCCGGCGATGGGTTGATCATTAGAAATTGCACTGCTTTGCTATAGGTATATATTATACTAGCCGATGCCCGCGACTTCGCCCGCGTGGATTTAGGTTTTCCGAAATCCCGTGGGAACTCTTTGATTTTCCGGGATAAAAAGTAGCCTATGTGCTATTCCAGGATATTATTTATCTCCATTCCAAATTTCAGCCAAATCCGTCCAGTAGTTTTTGCGTGAAGGAGTAACAAACATACACACACACACACACACATACATACATACAAACTTTCACCTTTATAATATTAGTGTGATTTTAATCGATTATTTTAAAATGATCTTAAAAAGTAAGTAGGTACAATGAAATAAATTAGCTAAGCATTGATGTAGTACACATTCTTAATTTCTCACATTTTTATCTATCGTCACTTTATATGACGAAATAATTAAACAAGATATTATAGTAAACATGACTTGAGATGATAAGGATCCAATGTCTTGAGATGCTTTGGGATATTAGTTACGTAAATGTTTGTATTCTATATCATAAAGTAGTTAGTAAGAGGAGAATGGGTTTAATTAAAACTGCTAAATTCTTCCAGGTTAGCCCGCTTCCATCTTAGACTGCATCATCAGGTGAGATTGCAGTCAAGGGCTAACTTGTATTTATCTGAATAAAAAAAATTAAAAAAATAGGCAGGCATCTAATTTCTATAACTAGGCAGTATTCTCTAATTTAAAGATGACTAAATAACTAAATAACCCATGCAAAAAAATCACGTCGATCCGTTGATCCGTTGCGACGTGATTAAATGGCCAAACCAATAAACAAACACACTTTCGCATTTATAATATGGGCAGTGATAAATATTTTAGTCCTTTCAGCTTATTTTTTTTTAGCCGCTGCACTAACGCCAAAATTAGCGTGTTAAAATAAAATTCGCTTTCTTTGACTGTGGCATCGTAATCCGTAGCACTCATGGATCGTCGAAGGCGGATTCAATCGAGTTTATTAGAGCCATGTTTGATGAAAATATGTTTTATGATTTAAGGGTTTTATGATTTTATGATTTTTTCAACTAAAACTTCTTTCAACGTGACTTGAGAAATTGCTTGAGAGTAGGTAACTAGGATTTTTTTCGGATGGAAGATTAACGTTTGTTTTCTATATGTTTACAGAGAAAGGAACGCGACACGTTCGGCGAGCTGGACGTGCCGGACGACAAGCTGTACGGCGCGCAAACAGTGCGCTCCGTCATGAACTTCCCCATCGGCGGCATTGAGGAACGGATGCCGGTAGGTACCTATTGTTCCTAACTTGTCTGTCACTTGGTTACCAAGAAGGTTCGTGCGAGTAGATTGGATGTCGACCACATAAACCGCGTACCAGCAAAAGTACTGTGGAATTACCTCTAACCTACTGGATTGATGATGTATGTCCAGTAATGGACGCAAACAAGATGATTAGTTTTTCGAACTATGTGGACTATTTGTCACTTGAAAGGTGTGTGTAGTGAAGCAACACCTTGGAGTTGCTATATCGGTTACTTTGTTTCTCCTAAGGATCTTCTTATTTCTGATTTGATCATGTCTCTCTCTCCATTTCCCGTTGAGTGAACCTAAGAACGCTTACGCATTCATCCGATCCAAGTCCGTGAAAATACATAGGTAAGTATATAAAAAATTCCGAATATCCAAGTTCGGATGACGGAAGTTAGTGCGTAAGCTACCATACAAATAGTTCTATAACTTCTTCGGCACGTATTTCCACGGACTTGAATCGGATGCAGTATGTAATCGCCCTACCTTTCTTAATATGAAGCCCACAGTTAGCATTTATTATGGGCAAAATGAACTAAAAATCTATATAAAAATTTAAAGAACCTATCGCTTATTTACCTGACTATAAATAAAACATAGGTCACCCTCACCGCTAGTGTTATCAACTTTTCTTATCACATGTACATTCATGCAATATTTTATTTATAGTTTTTAATTTAACAGTTAACTCCGATGTACGAGTATACTACATAAGAAATAGGTAGGTATGCATGTTTGTATTTAGCTAATTATAGTGGCTGTAAACACAGGAACTTAAATGTTTTGCAATTTACATAGCTTCGTTCATTGTTCTTCATACATTTATGGTCTTGTGGACGAGTTAATTAGATGAATTATTGTGTTGATTAAATTGTACCGACCAGTAATAGTTAACCAAACACTTAAATAGATAACTAAGTATGTGTAGTACGCGGTCGAGATGGCAATCTGGGTATGAGGCGGGTCAGGTATATTTTGGTTCCGATGGTACGGAACCCTTCTTATTCGAGTCCGACTCGCACTTGGCCGGTTTTAATACCTATAGGGTATTTCCGGTTGACCTACAATCATGAAATTTGAGTAGTAGATAGGTCTTATAGCACAAGTAAAGGGAAAAATCCGAAAACCGTGAATTTGTGGTTACATCACAAAAAAAAAATTAAAATGTGTTCATGAACAAATAATGGTTTTTTCAATTTTTAAAGTAAGATAACTATACCAAGTGGGGTATCATACGAAAGGGTTTTACCTGTACATTCTAAAACGGATTTTTATTATTTTTATGCATAATATTTTTTTGAATGCCGGAAAAATACCCGAGTACGAACCCTCGGTGCGCGAATCAAACTCGCACTTGGCCGGTTTTTTTATTCTAATTCTTTGCGCTGACCTAAAGATCAAATTAGTCCATTGGTAAACGTAGTTTTCTATTCAATCAACTTGCAAACCTTGACACAGCTATACTAAGCTACAACCATTAGATACACTTTGAACGGAATTACGAACTATAATAATCATGTGACTATCGTTATTTGATGTCATAAACGAGGTACCTTCCGTTACTCTTTATAAAGACTAGTATATAAATATTCCTGCGACTTTGTTTCTAGACCTAGCTATTTGAGCTGTAAGTCTGTCAGTTTGAGGTCTATTTGGAGATCTTTGCATTCGCATTTTTGCTCTAAAAGTAACTACCCCTAAGAAAGTAATTTAGGAAATTATAACCAAGCGAAGCTCAGTGGTTAAGCTATATCAGTTAACATCATTTTCTAAACTCAACAAAAACCAAATCTGAGACCTTTTGTTTGGAAGTCGCCTTATCGCTTGGTTGCTCGTGAGAAATTTCCATCACTCAGACTATAATAGTTGTTCAAAATAAATTACGTAGGTATATTTCTGATACTTTCACTAGCATTGCGGTTTCGTAACGTAGTGATAGAATTATGTAACTTGCAAGGTTTCATTCATCTAAGCGATTTATGAACTTACTTTGAAGGCTTGGTCATTCTATCCACGGAAAGAAGTTAGTATAGGACTCTCTCTGTTACGTAATGAGTGACAGAGACAAAAATCTCAGTAGGTGTTAACCATTTTGAGTCACCCAATCACAAACATGTTTTCAAAAAACATTCGAAGAAATTCAATTCGAAAATGTTTTCAAAAAACATTCGAAATTCATTCGAAAACACAGTTTCGTTTGTGATTGGTTGGTGACTCAAAATGGTTAACGCCCTCTGAGGTTTTCGTCTTAGATATGTGTGTCAAGTAAAAAGATCTCCGGACGACAGTGAAAGAGGTCTGCGCATGGCTACTGTAATCTTCAACAGCGCGAGGAGCGAAACGTTTGACGAACCAATTGTGCGGCGGATTAGTTGAACCACACTAAAAACGTGTAAATAATCTTGTTTCTTTGTCTGTTTGTTTTTAGTATCCAGTCATCATAGCCATGGGAATTCTGAAAAAAGCGGCGGCAAAAGTCAACATTGAATTCGGCCTGGACAAAAAGATTGGTAAGTAAGTACGAGCTACTTAGACCAAATCTAGATATCCAAAGTCGGTCACCCATCCATCATATCGACGTGGGACAACATTGGTTGCCCAGCGCAATCGACTGATACACCCTATCGCAAAACCACATGTCCAACAAAGGAAAACTGTTTATTTTTAAATATTATTACAATAGAAATAGCAAAATTAAAAATAGAAAAATGTTTTGTTAAAATAAACTTTGAAAAGTACTTTTGAATCGTCAAATATGGATGTATGTATTTGGATATTCAGAAGCAACTCCAAAAGGGCTTAAACGCCGGGCGAATTCTCCAAGTTTTCTGCAATTTGACTATCTTTTTTTGATCGCTGGATGAACTTTAATTTGACTTGTTGACAGATTTCCTATACATAACTGTAAAAGCCTCAAATGTATTACTTAGATAAAAGTTATTTGACAATTGACAGAACCGGCCAAGTGCGAGTCAGACTCGCGCACCGAGGGTTTCATACTTGGGTATTTTTTACAAATTTTGCACCATAAATCAAAAACTACTATGCATAAAAAGGAATAAAAAATCTGTTTTAGAATGTACGGGTAAAGCCCATTCATATGATACCCCACTTGGTATGGTTTTACTTTGAAAATCGAAAATACTGATTATTTGTTGATGAACACACTTTAATTTTTTTTATGTAACCACAAAATGCTGGCATCTCGCGATCTTCAGTTAAGAAATAAATGAACAACCGGAGAGAGAGAGAAAGAAGTAATATTTCTATCACTTTTCAGCGGACGCAATAATGCAGGCGTGCGATGACGTCATATCCGGGAAGCTGTACAAGGAGGGCCACTTCCCTTTAGTCATCTGGCAGACTGGCTCCGGCACGCAGACCAATATGAACACTAATGAGGTAACAATTGATACTCTGACTGAATTCCGGCCACGGCGAATAAGGCTGAGATCAACAGAGCGCAAATAAGCCTCAATAGCTCAACAGTTGAGAAGCGGACTGAATTCTGAAAGAAAATTGACCTTGCTCAGACTTAAGACACTGTAAAAACGAGACAATATACTGCTATACTGCTGGCATCTATCTCGATTTAACTAAACTTAAGTCTAAGCAAAGTTAAAGTGCGGTCTATAGATTTCAACCTCAGGCAACCCAACACGGCAACAATATCAACGGGGCTAGTGGGCTACGCTATCAAGCAAGCAATACACACCATCACGCAGGAAATTTCAAGAGGATGCTCTGGTGTCTGGTGAAAATAAGTCAGTTGAGTGTGTTTTGGGGAATTTGTGTGGTGCTGCGTAGTGGTGGTGCGTATGGCTTGCTTGGTGGCTGGCTTTTCCAGCATGTTTAGCAGTGGGAGGGCGGGCGGTTCATATTCGGTTCGCATGCTTCACCATACAGATTTGTCTGTTTCAGCAGATTATAAGACATTAAGATTTTGGTTCCTTCAAGTATATCATGGAACTTACGTAAAGTAACGCCTCCTTCTGTACAACAATTAATTCTGTAAAACTAAAGCTATGAGGATTCAAATGCACCTTGATTTGAGAACTAACTTCACTTTTACGATAGCATTATTTCTTTGAAGATGTCAATCCCCCGTCTTTTCGGTTATCCTCAGAACCACTCTAAGTTAACGCTTTGTATTATTATTTCTAGGTAATCTCAAACAGGGCAATCCAGATCCTCGGCGGAAAACTGGGCAGCAAAGACCCTGTGCATCCAAACGACCATGTGAACAAGTCTCAGAGCTCCAACGACACTTACCCAACGGCCATGCACATCGCTGTTGGTATGGAGCTACGAGATCGTCTGATGCCGGGCCTCGTGGCTTTGAGAGACACCTTGGACGCTAAGTCCAAAGAGTTCGACAAGATTATCAAGATTGGCAGGTAGGTTTGATTCTGAAATGTTCCAGTTTTCCTCAAAACGAGGTGACAGTGAATCATAAAACTCATGTGTGTCGAGAAAGCTGGCAATGTCGACAATTTGTTGCGCTGCAAGAAGTCCCTCTCACAAGAAGTGATTTCTCCTTTGAAAACTAGAAATCGCCATTTTTATATCAATTAAACTTCAAAATCAAAATCATTCAAAGAAGATACTATTGTACTCCTTTTGATAGTCAGAACTGTTAGATTTGTAAGATGATATAGTAGTGATAATTACGTAAACTTAAAACGAAAACTTATTTTCAGGACCCACTTAATGGACGCCGTACCTTTGACCCTGGGCCAGGAGTTCAGCGGTTACGCGGCGCAACTTTCGTATGGCATCGAACGAGTTTGTACCACTCTGCCAAGGCTGCACTACCTCGCTCTTGGCGGCACCGCAGTTGGTACTGGCCTCAACACTCGCAAAGGGTTCGCGGAGAAGTGTGCGAAGGAGATCTCTAATCTTACTGGTGAGTGTTGTATAGCTCTGTCTCTCTCACAATTTTTATGGTAGTGAGTGCACCACTCTGCCCAGGCTACACTATTGTGCTCTAGATGGCAAGGCTGTCGGTAGGTACTAGATTTAACAGCGCAAATCGTTGGAGGTTGTGCGAAAGAGATCGCTATTCTTACTCAGTGAGTGTTTTTCTCCCTGTCTCTATCACACGCACGCACGAACATATACACGTACGCATTCACGCACTCACAAACATTGATGCGTCGTGTTGCATCGGCTCTCAAAAAGGACAAAAAAACGTATGGGACAAAAATCTTATTTTTAGTGCTATGCGTCGTGATCTTAGTTATATCTCACCCTCGATATGGCATCCGGTGGTGGTGTTCTTTTTAACCCCCGACCCAAAAAGAGGGGTGTTATAAGTTTGACGTGTGTATCTGTGTATCTGTCTGTGGCATCGTAGCGCCTAAACGAATGAACCGATTTTAATTTAGTTTTTTTTTGTTTGAAAGGTGGCTTGATCGAGAGTGTTCTTAGCTATAATCCAAGAAAATCGGTTCAGCCGTTTGAAAGTTATCAGCTATTTTCTAGTTACTGTTAGCTTCACTTGTTGGGGGTGTTATAAATTTTTAATTTACACTTGTTATTTCAAGAGATTTAAACGCCATTGTTTCTTGTAGATTCTTTCCAGTGTTTAGACCATCAAGTAAGATAGCTAACTAAAGAATACATATTCCAAGAAGAGCAAGTTAGTTTTGCTGTAAACCCTTGAATTTTTAAGACATGGAATTCAGCACAAAATTAAGCAATCTACTAAGTTGACATCAACCTGAGGCAGCGCCCCATTCATCCAATTCACATAAAATCAAATGATTTATTTGTTTTTAAAATTGCTCTTTTTCCAATTATGCCTGGGGCCTTGAATTAAGTTTTTAAAACCTGTATCTCAGGGTCATACTAAGATACTAGGCTAGAGGCTTGGTCCCTGAGGACTGGAGCTTTACCTGTTTGTAATTTTCTTTCATTTTTGACTGAATAAAGGTGATTATTTATTTATTTAACATGCCAATTTTATATTCCAGGCATACCGTTCGAGACAGCCCCCAACAAATTCGAAGCTCTAGCCAGCCACGACGCGATGGTGGAAGTTTCTGGAGCCCTCAACACAGTGGCTTGTTCCCTCATGAAAATAGCTAACGACATCCGTCTGCTGGCCTCGGGACCTCGATGTGGGCTAGCCGAGCTCATGCTGCCTGAGAACGAACCTGGATCCTCTATCATGCCTGGTAAGAATTTTCTCCTCTACCCATCCACTTTACTCCCTTCCTCCACGTCCTTTTCTTCCCTCCCGCTTATCCCACCCCCTTACCACTCGAAATCAACCACATCCGGTGTTCCCTTCTCCTTCTCCCCTCTTCCCCTTTCCCCTCCTTAAAAGTCCTCTGAAGGATCAAGCAAGCTCCTCGATGCTGGGTCTTGGAGGCTATTTTTTCCCCAAGCGCTTATTACACTATTGTGTGTATTTGTGGGCTGTTGAATGCAAAGCTAATTGTTTCTTTGCAACTTTTTTTTTAAAGAATATTGGTCAAGTTTATCATGATGACTAATATTGCCATTTCCTAACTAAGCGTAAAGCGTGCTAGGATTAGGTACGACAATAGTGCAACGGGCGGGGTTTGAACCGGCGACCTGTCCGATTTCAGCCCGCCCCTTTATCCGTTGAGCTATCGAGGCTCTAGTTTAGTTAACTTTATCGCGATTGATACTCACTCACGATAGTATAAACGCTAAAATAATTTTCTTCTAATTCCAGGCAAAGTAAACCCTACACAGTGTGAATCGATGACAATGATCGCAGCTCAAGTGATGGGCAACCATGTAGCTTGCACTGTGGGCGGCAGTAACGGCCACTTCGAGCTCAACGTGTTCAAGCCCATGATGGTGGCCAACGTGCTGCGCTCCATCAGACTTATCGGTGAGTCATGATCATCACAATGATCGCCGCTCAAGTGATGGGCAACCATGTAGCTTGCACTGTGGGCGGCAGTAACGGCCACTTCGAGCTCAACGTGTTCAAGCCCATGATGGTGGCCAACGTGCTGCGCTCTATCAGACTTATCGGTGAGTCATGATCATCACAATGATCGCCGCTCAAGTGATGGGCAACCATGTAGCTTGCACTGTGGGCGGCAGTAACGGCCAAATGGCCAAACGAGCTTAAAGTGCTCAAGTTCAATCATGGACTTTAAGCTGTAAATGGCCAATGAGTTCCCACGAGATTTTTAAAACCGAATCTTTCGCGGATGAAGTCGCATTTATCTTTCTTTTTTTTTCATCTATTGATATTATATCTATGGAGATTTTTATGAAGATTTTCCTTCTCAGGTGACGGTTGCCAGTCATTCAACAAGAACTGTGCAGTAGGCATCAAAGCGAACGTGGCACAAATCAACAAGATCATGCGAGAATCACTTATGCTGGTTACCGCTCTTAATCCACACATCGGATATGATAAGGTCAGTAACATTTTAATTATAATGCCAAAGAAGTTGAGGACATAATATTAAGGGCAGAGTTCACTAATCCATG
The DNA here is from genome assembly GCF_905333055.1 of Maniola jurtina. Classification (NCBI taxonomy): domain Eukaryota; kingdom Metazoa; phylum Arthropoda; class Insecta; order Lepidoptera; family Nymphalidae; genus Maniola; species Maniola jurtina. The sequence continues at coordinate 12,943,099 of NC_060044.1, forward strand.
CTAACATTATAAATGCGAAAGTGTGTCTGTCTGCTACCTTTTCATGGCGCAATCTGAACCCGAGGCATAAACTGCCCATTGTACAAAAACAGATCTCAGCTGGGCTTATGAATTTAATTCTTACTGTATGTTGCGAGTTTACATTGGATTATTTGTTTTGAGAGTCACTATCATAATTTTATCGCCGGCTCATTACCGAGCACGGGGCTTTTCTCACAATGAAAAGGGTTTAGGTCATGATATAGTCCACCAAGTGGCCAAAGAGGTTGTGATAATTAAACAACTAAGCTATTATTATTGTTATTGACAGACTTCACAGTTCACACACCTTTAAGAACATTATGGAGAACACTCAGGCACACAGGTTTCCTCACGATGCGATGCTTTTTTTCACGTTAAAGCAAGTGATATTTCATTACTTAAAATGGAACTCTGAAAAGATAGAGGTATGTGCCCGGGATCGAATCCTAGACCCCCAAATAGAAGGTATTTACTTTAACCGTAATAAAGTTTACATACACTTATTTATTTTTTTCAATATTCCAGGCCGCCCAAATCGCAAAAACAGCTCACAAAGAAGGCGGCACGCTCAAGGATACGGCAGTTAAACTGGGCATCCTCACCGCGGAGCAATTTGACCAGTGGGTCAAACCCGAAGAAATGCTCGGACCCAAGTAGACCTGACTTTCATCATTGTTCAAACACCATGTCGTCTTCTAATACAATAGCTATTTATGAAATTGTATAGTATTATGATGTTGTATAGTTATGATATTTATTGTGTATGTCAAAGTGCTGTTTTATTGATAAATCTTATAGTATGTTTACATTCAGAGCAAAGTCGATCAGTCTTCTTTTATTTCTCAGTGAAGCTTTTACGCTGCTTGTCGGTATTGAACTGAGTTTGTACCATAATATTTAAAGGAGAAACTGACTAACAAGGACAAGGCCGTCAAACTGGGCATTTCAACTGCAGAGCAATTCAAGTAGACCCGGCCTTACTGCTTATCATTGTTCAAACACCATGTTGTCTTAATATAAGCAGATAATAATACAATAGCTATATTTATGAAACTGTACAATATTATGATGTATATTATATCGAAATGTTGTGTTATTGGTTTTTTGTTAAATTCAGATACAAGTTAGCCCTTGACTGTGATCTCACCTGGTGGTAAGTAATGATGCAGTCTAAGATGGAAGTGGGCTAACCTGGAAGTTTGTGGGAAGTGTGACTGTCAGTCTGTTACTTTTTCACCATACTCGTATCATACGCCATACATGTAATTGATTTTAACGTTTAACACAGAGTTACTACGTAATGTAAATAATTATAAAATTAATTTCTGTCAAATCGAGTTTTAGAAACGAAAGCATTCAGTATTAAATTGTTGGTCTAGTTTTAAAATTGTACTTAATCTTGGATAGAAAATGGTAAATTGTGTACCTACATGATGTATAGATGTGGATTATTTATTTAGCTATTGTATTAAGATTATAATTTATAGTGTTTTGTACGATTAAATTATTATCAACATTTTAAGGTTTTGTCATTGCTATCCCAGTTCTATGGGAAACATGTTTTATTGATTTTTGGCACTATTTGCCTGCATCTCACGTTGTTAGCAAAGTCACTCCAGAGTCCAACTTGTGTATGGCGCAATATTATGAATATTATTTATATTTATGAATTATTGTTATATTGTTGAAAAGTTTGAGGTCTCATAGAGAATTATCTAAAATTACGTTACTTATACATATTTGTAAAATTTTATTATCCGCGAAATATTGGCAAGACTCAGACGGACAATAAAAAATGGTTTTATTTTATCAATAGTAATAATTCTTTATTAGTAAACATTGAGACTAATCATGCTTTTTATTTACCTATTTTCTGGAAGAAAATAAAACTCATTTGTATATTTTGCTTTAACTACATTATATTCAGCGATTTCTCTTAATAATAAATACAATTTTTGGTACTTCTTTGGTATTAATATAATAAATTCAAATAACACAACAATGCTAAGGAATGTAAGTTATTATTAGAGATCTCTCGTACATTTTTCTCATTGCTGAGTCTTCTTTCTATAAGTCACATAATTGATAGTGATTTTATTTGCGATAGTAAAGTGGTGGGCTCCCAGATCCCAATAATGACTACAGGAATTTCCATTTACTATCAGATTTATCACTAAGATAAATAGCGGGACCTACGCGTCGGCTTAACATGCTTTCTGAGGCGATATGAAATGTTCACATTTGGTTTTAGTGCGTACATTTTGTCTATGTGCTAACTGGCATGTGTTCACCTTTAAAATAGGGACAATAATCGTATTTTTGTCATGACAGTTGTCACTGAGATAAAATTGCGAGTGAGATCTCAAAATGTATGCATTATACTCATGCAATGGACATAATAAACAAGTAGTAATGTACAATACATAATACAAAGAGTCGGTGTCATGCAGTTACCGACTTGGGTCAACATTGCTTACCCAACGCAATCGTCAGCTATACACTGATGGATCTAGGTAACATCCCTCAAGAATATCTATGACATACTAATTAATTAGTTGTAATATTTTGGAATGTTAAAGATGGAATGTTAGTTTTATTTTGACTTATTAAATATATAATAAGTAAAAAGTTATCTCGATGTTTCATTTGGATGCTATAACTATTTTAAGTAGGTACAAATGACGAGACGTAAATATAAAAAAAACATAATACTACAGAAAATAATAAATAATTACTAATTATACCAAAACCTAATTATACAACAGAATACAGAAAATTAACAATTGCTAATTATACAGAAACCTAATTATACAACAGTCAAACATATCTATTCTATTTCTATATTTTATACAGGCTAAAATTAACAAAAAATTAAATCTTTGGTACATTTTTCAGATCAGAAACAATAAATTGTACATTTTGGTTATATTTTAGCTTATGGGCGATAAAACATTGCTTTTACTCATGGGTTTTGGTTTTACTTGAAGTTACTATCAGAACTTCTATGAAATAGGTAAGTATCTACGAGTAGGTATAGTTTCCCGTTTGCGGGTTTGCGTTAGTTGGCAAGTAGCGATGTCTTATAGCACAAGTAAAAGCATAGATCTGAAATGATACAGAACCCTTCATATGCAAGCCCGACTCGCACTTTCCGACTTTTCTAAACATAACAAAGCGAAAAGCTATCAATTAAGTACATTACTTCATTTAAAATAATCAAGATTAATAATTTCCTTTGAAAAATACGTTCATTATGATTTTTAGGTCTTGTTAAATGTTCTTGAAGGATACCCATCTCATTGTGAGAGACCTGTGCTCATTAGTGAGCTGGCGGCGATGGGTTGATCATGATGTCTTACTTTGTCATGTAAAATGTAGAGCCTCGGCCCTCGATAGCTCAACGGTTGAGGAGCGGACTGAATTACGAAAGGTCGGCGGTTCAAACCCCACCCGTTGCACTATTGTCGTACCCACTCCTGGCACAAGCTTTACGCTTAATTGGAGGGGAAAGGGGAGTATAAGTCATGATTAGCATGGCTAATATTCGTTATTAAAAAGAAAATAAAAGTTGGTCACACACTACTAGTGAGTTACCAGATGTACCTACTGCTACTGACATTCCTTGCAATTTAACTGAAAGCTGACTGATTCAATAAACTAGTTTTTTGTTAGTGCACCTTAATCATACATTTTTAAATCTTTGGACTAGATCATCTTACTTATAACATCTTACTAAGTACTATCATAAATGCATAGCTACAGTGGAAGGCATTTCTTTGATTATGTATAAAGCTGGGCCTCCACATAGATACATGCTCAACACAAGATTGAAATGGGTCGGCGGCCAGGACACCAGTAACCTATGTTCAAACAGCACTAAGTAGACCAGTCTTCTAAAATAATACATACCAAAGTTAATCTACTTTCTGAAACATTCAATCTCACATGATTCAATAAAATTAATCAAAAATTGATTGTTTAGGTACATTGTTTCTCTAACATAATAAGTAAATGATAAAATTTTATTAAGTCGGCCACCAAAAAGACAGTTTCTCAAGCTATTGCCTAGGCAAAAACTAAATTGATGACCAGACCTTTGCTTCACAAAAATGCTGAGCATGTATGCACATGGAAACCTAGTATAAAAGTGTACTCTTAACCTACATAAATACATCTTTGATATTCTGAAACTGCTTCACCGCAAGATCAACGGGCAGATCAAAATTGTATGGAGTCAAGCGATCAAGACTTTGCAGAGCATCCTGAAACCCGGTGTTAACAACGTAACTTGTAGAGGAATAATGCGAATCAATTAACGATCTACATTTTAACATAATATTGAACCAAATGACAAGTTTATGTACGTTTAGTGCAGCGCATACAAATGCTTTGAAGTGTGCATCGTAACTTCTCTTATAAGGGGTGTGCGAAGCTAAAATACTGCCTATAGCACTCAGTAAACTCTGTTTATTAGTAATCGCTGTACCCCCTACAATGTCCAAGTTGAAACTTTGACTGAGTTTCCTTGCTGGGGTCGAATTGAACTTGTCTCCATCATTAAGTTCATAATAACGTAAAATTAGCTCCCATATGTGTAATGAGCGAGACATTGAAGATCTTCTGACTGGAAAGCAGCCAATCATAGGCACTAGAGATGTTGACTCAGGGCTCACCAACCCATGTTGGAGTAAATCCCTCAAGTTCATTGCCAAGTGTCTTCGTACAGCCGTTGTGAGAGGTGCATTATCAATTACAATACCACCTTCTTCTGATTCACTGTCGTAACTATCAGGTACTATGTGAGATCTATCCCTAGACACTATATGGAGTACAGAGTCTATTGACATCTCTAATTTAGCTCTTAGATTCCCCCAATGTGTAACAATAGTGGATGATTTCCTATCATATTTTTTGTTCTGGTTTGGGGAACAACCAAATTGGGATACAGTAAATATTTGGATTAAAGCTGATGCTTTTCGCATTAAATTAATTGTCTCAGCTTTGAGTTCGTCATTGACTTTGTTGCGATGAAAATTCTTCTCGAATGACTCAGATTTTCCAACTTTTTTCGCTTCTCTTGGCTTTGCTTTTATGTTACTGTTGATGTCTTCATTTTTCATGAGTTTTATGAATTTCTGCATGTCATCAATATGAGCTTGGAGTTTGCTAATTATTTCCTCTTTGGAAAGCTGTCTTTCTGCATACTGTTTAACAGCACAGTCTATTTGGTGCCGCAGCTCTTCCGTAGTAAGCGGTTGATGGCACCCTTCCTCTAAACTGCGATCTATTTCTCTTTTCAAGTGGTCAATAAGCGATCTGTGTTTACTGTCATCATTGGAGGACGTACCTGCAGCGAAATGTTCAAGCTCTTTCAACTGGGCTTTTAGCCTTTCGATAAAATGTGATTGCCTGGCTCGCTGACTGCGAATCTTTCTTTCCAACTCGGCGCACTCAGTACACGACGGTTCCCCTGCACTTCCTTGCGGAACCCCTCTCGAATCGACACCTCGGGAAGTAAACTGCTCCAAAGCTTGTAACATAGCATCCTTCTCTTCCGGTGGGGCCTTCAAAATCTGTCGCAAACGAAACTCTACCTGCGCTAAATGCGACGTCAAAGAAAACACAGATGACGATAATATCTCCTGTTCCTCTTCCAGTGCATGTATCCTATCACCCGAGAGTTGTTCTGAAGGTATTTCATCGCATAACGTTTCCTTTGGTGCCCCCAAAGGCTCGCATCTTGGCTCTTGCCATATAGGAATCTCACCCTCTTCATAGTCACACAAGGTCGCGTCCATTACCACCAAATTAACACGGTAAGAAACACAATAACACCTTCTTCAGGTAAACAAAACTCTTCTACACCCCTACTCAAAGCACAGTCATGTTTATTGATTCATTTTCAACAAAATCAACTGAAAATATGCACTACGAAAATTGGAAAATAGGTACTGAAAAACTGAAAGTTATGAATGAAAATTTTTGAAAGAAGCAGTGTTGCCAGAGCCCTTGAGTCGAAAGTTACAATTTTGTTGCAAAAATGCAAAGTTTTATTATTTTTTGTAAAAATCAAAAAGTCCAAAGAAAAATTTGCATTACTACCATCTTTTTGAGTGTCTTATCTAGCTAGGTACATTTGAAATGAGGTCGTAAGAAGAATGGCGATGATGAAAATATGCACCTCTTTGGCTGGGATAGGTGCGCATTAATATTATAAAATTATGCATCCAAATTCCGGCAGGACAAGCAAAGAACTCAAATAAAATAGGTAATAAAAATAATAAATTTAGTTAGATAGGTAGTTCAAATCAAAATATTCTTAAAATTTAGTTTTTCTCAATATTCTTTAAAGTTACGACAACAGAATTGCCTTGAAACAAAAATTACTTACACGCTACCTATTTAAGATGGAAAAAAAAGTAAGTAAAGTTACAAAAAATGTAATAAATACAACCAACAGCTGACAACACTGGAAAGACGTCACAGTTGACGTCATGATTAAAATTCGCCCTTGTGTATTGAACGAATGAGTGAATGATTTAACCTCATAAAGCTCGAGGCCCGAACTTAAAAAGTTTCTTCAGAAGTACCTAGTCAAACAAAAAAAATCCCTTTTTTTAAATAGATAATATACTTAAGTATGTTTTCATTTGATGCCTTTAAAATTCCTGTAAAATCCCAGTGATTGGGAACATTAACTTTCATGTTTAGCGCCACCTTTTGGAAACCTATTGTAACTATCAATCAAGGATACCGAGTTACAAACCTTTACGAAAAACCTTTGGACGTAATCCGTTGGAAAACATTTGCAACCCCAAAAAGCACATTTTCTTTTAATTTACTAAAGATGGTACCAAAACTTTATTTAGATTTTAGAAAAACATAGGTAGAACAGCTGCTACGTAGAGTCCGTAGGCGTAGACGTCCTAGGTAAGGTAATTACTAGATAGTAGGTTTATACTTATAGGTAGTTACCGTAGTTTACTAATAAGTATTATTAAAAGCACAACTTGATAACCAAAACGCATTTGGCCATCAGGTTGTAGTAATTATCTACAACTAAGGAGATTGCATGTGGGTTGCGTGTTCAATTTCATTTCTAATTTTGGAAACAATCCGAGAATCAATATTTTGTTGTTTTGTCACCACAGCTTTGATATTCGTAATCATCATGATTATCACCATCATCATTTTTTACCAATAGACGTTCAAGGCTGGATATACGTCTCTTGTACGGACTTCCACGCGCCATGTTCTTGCGCCGCCTGAATCCAGCGGCTCCCTTCGACTCGTTGACTTTGATGACGTCCCGGCTAAGGTAGGTCTTCCAAAACTGTGCTTATAGGTGCGAGGTCTCCATTCTAATCCAGTGGTAGATTATTTTGACGATTCAAAAGCACTTGTAAAAGTTTAATTGAATAAAAATAATTTGAATTTGAATTTGAATTTAACACCTTGAGTGGGACCCCACCGTCTATCAATGTTTCGAACAGTGTGTCCAGCTGCCCAACTTCGCAACCCATTGAGCTGTGTCGGTTTCTCTGGTTCCTCATTTCTGATTTGATCCCGTAGAGAAACTCCAAGCATAGCCCTCTCCATCGCCCGTTGTGTCTTTGAGATTTCTTACGAGGCTCATAGTTAGCCCATAATTCAAAGACTTTGGTCTTAAAAAGGAATTTTGGATGTTCAACATCATTACAATTTAATTCTGGTGAATGGAACATTCAAATTACGTAAAACTGCCCTTGTTACGCCAAAAACGGTACACTACCTAATTAAAAAAAAACTGTAAAATATCTTTTCAATGCCGATGCTCGATGCGCGATAGCATTTTTTTACATGAATTTTTAAGCACTTTTCATGTTTAGGAAGGGTTCCGTACCATCGTACACGAAATAACACTTCTTACTTTTTTATGTTAGTACAGTTAGAATAGCAGGTAGCCCTATGAAAGCCCATTTTGCCTAATATTTATTTGACACTAGGGGATGCCCACGACTTCGTCCGCGTGGATTTAGGTTTTTAAAGGTCCCGTGGGAACTGTTTGATTTTCCGGAATAAAAAGTAGCCTATGTCTGTCCCCGGGATATAAGCTAACCCTGTACCAAATTTTGTCAGAATCGGTTTAGCTGTTGGGCCGTGAAAAGGTAGCAGACAGATAGACAGACAGACACACTTTTGCATTTATAATATTATAGTATGGAAGTATGGATATTGTCAATTCAGGATGAAACCGAGAGTTCCCTCACTCTAGTTCACTCTGACGCTACTATAATAATATATTATTTGTTTATAAAGAACCCTAAGTCCTTGAGATAAATAGAGTAGTTATCTAGTTATGGCACCTACCATTAGTTCCTTGTCCAAACGAGACAGACTAGAACTCTAGACAAATAACGAGAGTGGTTTACCTACTTAAGCCGAGGACAAGAGCCTTTTATACAGAGCAGACTTAGGCCCAGCCGCATGTCTGGCGGTTAAAGTTAAGTTACTGTTACGGTTAAATTTTGACTACCAATAAAAGTGTAATGACTTGCACAAGTAAGTATGAATACTGACTTTTAACCCATTAACGGTAACCGGGTTTTAACGGTAACTGTAATGTAATTTTAATCGCCTGTTATGCAACTGGACCACAATAAACTATGTTGAGTAATACGCTTGTTTATTTTGTATAATGTAATGGGGTAATATAAATATTATTAAGGATTCGATGACCTGAAGAAGGTAACGGGGAGCGGGTGGATGAGGAAGGCGGAGGACCGTGTTTGGTGGCGCGCTCTTGTAAAGGCCTATGTCCAGCTGTGGACGCTTACAGGCTGATGGATGGGATTGGATTGGATTCGATTCCCAAACCCCCCCTGGGTTTGGGAATTTGTAATTTTCTAAATTCTCTTTGGTCTGGCCTGGTAGGAGGCTTCTGCCGTAGCTAGTTACCACCCTACTGTCAATGTCGTGCCGCCAAGCGATTTAGCATTCCGATGACTGTAGGAACCGATGAGATGGATGGGTTTAATAAAACTGCCATACCCCTTTCAAGTTAGCCCGCTTCTATCTTAGACTGCATCATCACTTACCACCTGGTGAGATCGCAGTCAAGGGCTGTACCTAATGGAATCAAAAAAATTGCAAATGACTTCTACTGCATGGAATTAAGTTTTTAAAAATTGTCAAAGCTCTTTAATTTTCCGGGATTATATCCAGCTCCGCGATACCAACTATCTTTGTAAGTACCAAATTTCATCAAAATCGGTTCAGCGGAGGAGTGAAGAATGACACTTCGTCTAGTGGTGAAAAGGTACCTAACAGAGAGACAGACACGCACATTCGCATTTTTTTGGTATAATCTTAGCATATAATATTATGACCTCAGCTCTTGTATACAGAATTTCTAGATTGCAACTTGCCGTTTTAATAAAAATGCAGTAATAGTATAAATTAAATCATTTATTTCATACCAGTTCTCTGACGTGCTTAGTTTTCATCACTTCTCCGGTAACGATCGGCCAAAATAAATCTGTAAATTAAACCAGCAGCCGCACCTCCAAGAATTGGCCCAAGCCAATACACCCAATGTTTGGTCCAAATATTCATCACCACTGCTGGTCCCAAAGATCGTACTGGATTTAATGATCCAGTATACAAAAATGCAGACACTTGGCAAGCTGTTATACTCAAACCAATAGCCAGTGGGCCAGATCCGAGTCCTCTATCAGATCTTCTCGTATCTAAAACACTTAAAACAACAGAAACTAATATAAACGTCATAATAAATTCAAGTCCAAAGACTTGGTCTGCTCTCAAATCTTTATATGGTACAGTTTGTAACGCACTCAGCACTAAGTAACCTTATGACTGGCGGGTAGGTAGGTACGTCAAGGTACGTGCGACAACTACAGTGAAACACTTATTAAGGTAAATCACGTTTATTCAACACACAACAATATTTCTAATTACACTTAATACTTTACTAATTCACTACACTTAATTTCACTTAAGAGTCCACTGTTCAGTTCTCAGCACTTTTCACTGTTAAGAGTATACACACATACACACTGTCCCGTCGCCGAAAACGTCCGCTTATATAGTATTCCGAGGCTCCGTCTGTCCTTTGCTTTCGTATAAGCCTATCTCTTTCTCCGACTTTTCTGGACACCTCGAGTGGGTCATAAAAACCCGCAGACAATAGATGTTTACGTTTCTGGAGTGTTTTCGACGCTGGCCTATTGTTCTTTTCGGCGTAAACAGACAGTCCTTTTTTTTGATGCGCTTATTTTGAACTTGTATTTTCTCGAATTAAATTAATAGAGAATCATCGCGAACAATCTCCCCGCGGTGCCAAAGCACCTTCTTACGTTTTAAGCGATGATTCTGTAGGAACCACCACGTTAACTCGACGGACGTCTTAGCATTCCTCCGGTAGTTTGCCGGTCCGTAATTTGCGTTCTTTCTTATTATCGTTCGTTCGTTTTTCCTCTGGGCTTTTCTATTTGGTTTCCATTTCTTTTTCTTCTGCTTGGCAGCGTTGACGGTATTCTTCTTCCTTTTTCTTAATAGATCCACGAATCGGTCAACTCTTCCAGTAGCTTGAAGCAGCTTAGGCCAACATGAAGGTCTTTCTGAATCTGCTAACTCAATCATTGGTATCTTCATCGTTCCAACATATCGCCTTATTTCTTTCTCTTCCAGATTTTCATTCGCTTTGTCATATCTTTTCACGGGCCATTCATCTTCGTTTTTGCGCAAGAAAGAAGGGCCTTGGAACCATCTTGCTGCTTGGTCAAACTTGTTTAGCGTCTCTCTCGTCGCATCGTTGGCTGGATTTTGATTAGTAGGCACCCACCTCCATTCTCCAACGTTCGTCGTTTCCTCAATTTCAGCCAGCCGGTGAGCTACGAAGGTTTTAAATTTTTGAGGCTCAGATTTAATCCATTGCAACACTGTACTTGAGTCGGTCCCATATGCTTTCTTTAGCACACGTAGATCCATTTCGCGTTCTATTGTTGCTGCTAACCTTGTCTCAAGTAAAGCAGCCTGAATTTCTAGCCTTGGAATCGAAATGGGTTTCGTCGGTGCGACCCTTGCTTTCCCTGCAATTAGGGTAACGTGTATCTTCCCATCAGTTCCTATAGTCCGCCAATACACGGCTGCGGCATATGCTTCTTCGCTTGCGTCTGTAAAGGTATGTAATTCTCCTTCTTGCGAGTACGGTGAGATACATCTTGCGATTTTTAATTCTTTTAGAGTGGATACTTCTTCCAAATACTTCAACCATGACTTCACTTGATCCTCATGAATTTTTTCATCCCAGTCAATTTTCGTTCTCCAAATATCTTGAATTAATTTCTTCCCCTGTATCAATACATGTGTCGTAAATCCCAATGGGTCAAATGTTGACATGACAGCGCTCATTACTTCTCGTTTGGTTGGAATTTTCTTTCCATTCATTTCTTCTAAGGTATTTCGTAAACCAACATTAAAGGCCAATGCATTTTCTTTTACCAACCATCTTAAACCAAGAGTTTTTTCTTCTTTCGTGTGTTCTAAAGAATCATTCTGTATCTTTTCCCTGAATTCCTCAATTATTCTCGCGTCGTTGTTAGCCCAGAATTTTAAGTGAAAACTTGCCTTTTCATGAATTTCTTTCACTTTTGCTGCAGTTTGCTTTGCTTCTTTAGTGGTCCTAAAACTTTGCAGGTAATCGTCCATATAATGTTTCCTTTCAATTGCTATTACTGCTTCAGGAAAAGATTTTCGGTATTCTTCAGCATTTTTATTCATGACGTATATGGCGGTCGCTGGAGATGATGCAGCTCCAAAGATTACCGAAGTCATTCGATATTCTTCAGGTTTCTTCTTTCTATCTTCTCCACGCTGTCCTGTTTCGTATTGATCACTTGGTAGTTTCTTCATGGTACTCTCTAGGACTTCTAAGGCTCTTCGGTCATTGTCATTACTCGGCAAATCAGGTTGTATTCCCAAAGACTCCAGTTTATAGTGTTCTCTGGTGATTTCTTCTATTCCATCTTCCTTAGCTCGGCAGTGGTTAACGAAGTTAACTACAGCATTAGCAGTTGTGTCAAATCCATGCAGAACCCATCCTAGTTTTGTAAGTGATGCCACTGGTTTGGTGGCCTTTCCTTTTAATAGTTTCCTTGTGACAATCAATTCCCAATTGTCCTGTCCTATAAGAAGCTTAGGCTTTTCACCGGCGTAAACGAGTTCTTTTCTGATTTTTACCAAATGAGGACAATCGTTTATTACTTTCGTGCCAACTTCTTGTTCTGACAACTTCAAATCGTCTATTGTCCTGGCTTCCATTGTCATTATTTCTCCACCGTTGACGCCTTTTATTTTCAACTTAACCCTCAAGGAATTATTCTTCTTCAATTCGTTTCCACCAACTGTTTCTATTGTCAATGGTTCTCTCTTTCCTTCAACTCCAATCTTCTCTGCGATCGAGGAATCTACCAGCGTAATTGTAGATCCTTCATCTAACAATGCTAACATTCGGACTTCTCCTTTTGGGCCATATAGGTTCACTGGCACCATCTTCAGATACACCTTTCCTTTAGTCACTGTGGTGTTGATGGATACAATTTTCTCTTCTGGTTCATCATCACAATAATAATCATCTTCATCGTGATATGTTTCATCTTCGTAGTCGACATTGTTGCACGACTCGTTCTTCTGCTGGACTGCAGTTGGTGTGGGTCTTTCAGAGTGAAGAGCTACATGGTGATATCTCCTGCATCTTCTACAGGGTGGAGCCTTGCAGTCCAGCCTCTGGTGTCTGTAACGAAGGCACTTGAAACATATCTTAGCTTTCTTCGCAATTTCCCATCGTTCATCTACGCTTGCTTCTCTGAATTTCTTGCATTCTAATAGGCCATGATTCTCATCACATAAGTTACATGATCTCTTAACTGTGCGAATGGCTATTTCTCGACTCGTCGACAGTGATTCTTGTTTTCTCTCTTCTGGCTCTAACATAGCGTGAACTGTCTTTCTTGAATTTACGTATTGCGGCGTTATGGTATCATCAATTTCAGGTGGAGCGAAAACTCCATAATTCTGTATTTCTTCGGTAAGGAATAAATCGACTATTTCTAAGTCAGCTATTTCTGTATCTCTGTATCGGCTATAAAAGGCGACGTATCTATCGAACATGTTCACTGACATTTTTTCCCTTATGCACTTGGAAGTTTCTGGTGAGTGAAGATACTGTGGTTTCTTCAAGGTTTTGATGACAGATATAGAGGCTTTTACCTGGCTGGCGAATCTACAAATATCTCTTGGATCATTTTTCACTGGTTTTATCCGTTTCATTTTTTCTAACTCGGCTAGTGCTAAAGATCCAGGTCTACCAAATCTATCTTCAAGGTGCCGCATTACGATCATTGGATCATCAACGCTATTCATCAAGCTTTCCACTGCCTCTTTGGCAATTCCTCGTAGAGCCTTGCGAAGGCGCGCTCGGTTCATTGCGTGGGAAAAGTTCTCAGCTGATTCAAAATAAGCTTTCTTGAAATTTAGCCACTCTGCACTTGCGCCACTGAATGAAGGCAACTCTATAATATCTCTATCTTTTGCATTTAACTTCTTAATTTCCTGTACAAGTAATTGTACTGTCGATATTTCATCTTGCCTTGACGCCTGGTGCTGACTTTTATTTTGAAATTCTTCTGAAGCCTGGATTACCCATTCTTCGACATGTTGTTCTTGTTCGTAAATTTCATTTTCGGTTTCCTCTTGTTCCTGCAATGCCAATAATTTCGCTCGAGCCAGCTTTTCAAGAGCTTTGGCGGTTTCATACTCCCTCTGCGCTAACTCTTTTTCAACTTCGGACCTCTCTTTCCTCGGCAACGGGTGCGCGTTATCCGCACGCGTAGACTTATAAGGGTTCAAAGAAGTCCTTCGTACGTCCAGCGCTTGTTGACGTGATTCCTTAATTTTGTCTTTCATCCTGAATGATCCAGAAGGCTCAACATTCGGTGAAACGTCGATAGTACCAGAAGTGAATACCGGAATGCCCCCCTCTGTGGGGGCAGGGTCTGTATTCCCCCTGATTACGTCCCCGATCTGTTGCACCGGGGACCCCACTGCTCTGACGTTTACACAGGGCGGAGGCGTCTTTAACGTAGATTGACTGGTAGTGGACGTGTCTGTAGACTCGACTGGTATACTCACAGTCACATCTCTCGCCATGGATTCCGCCGTAATCCTTGAGCGTGATTCTGATCTTGTTGTCGGCATCCTCACCTGGTTTACCTACTACAATAACCCGATCCGGTTCGAAGGACCAATTGTAACGCACTCAGCACTAAGTAACCTTATGACTGGCGGGTAGGTAGGTACGTCAAGGTACGTGCGACAACTACAGTGAAACACTTATTAAGGTAAATCACGTTTATTCAACACACAACAATATTTCTAATTACACTTAATACTTTACTAATTCACTACACTTAATTTCACTTAAGAGTCCACTGTTCAGTTCTCAGCACTTTTCACTGTTAAGAGTATACACACATACACACTGTCCCGTCGCCGAAAACGTCCGCTTATATAGTATTCCGAGGCTCCGTCTGTCCTTTGCTTTCGTATAAGCCTATCTCTTTCTCCGACTTTTCTGGACACCTCGAGTGGGTCATAAAAACCCGCAGACAATAGATGTTTACGTTTCTGGAGTGTTTTCGACGCTGGCCTATTGTTCTTTTCGGCGTAAACAGACAGTCCTTTTTTTGATGCGCTTATTTTGAACTTGTATTTTCTCGAATTAAATTAATAGAGAATCATCGCGAACACAGTTGCTCCAAGATCTTGTCTTAAGTTGGTATGAGTGACTGCATATGCCAATAATGCTCCAAGCAGGCTGCCAAGGATTTGGGCAATTATATAGAGGATTGCTTTGAGCAATTTAATATGTCCACGTGCAAAAACACCAATAGTAACGGCTGGGTTGATATGCCCTCCGGATATTTGTCCAATGATTTGGACAACTGAAGCAACAAGGAGACCATTTGCCAACGCTATCGCTTCAATGTTTGGTTCAACGTTGGTCCCAGCTAGCAAACATATTGACAAATACAAGAATGTGCCCAGGAATTCGGCAAAGACTTGTTGCAGAGTTGTTTTGTAATCTTTTATTTCTTCCTGACCAAATATTGCCATTTTCGGTTTTGAGTGTTGTAAATGCAGACAAGCGAGAACTAAATGGCTGAGAATAAGGATATCTAGATGGTCACGACTCATGGCCATCTCATGACTCAATATGTCACGAGTCGACATAATAAGTTTAGTATATGAATATTAATGATAGTTTTAATTTGGAATAATTAGTTATGAGGTAGGTCATTCTCGGTATAATTAAGTTTTGGTGAGATTTTATTAAAATCCCCACAAACCATGCTTACCAAAACTTATAGGAATATTAAAATAATGTTCCTATAGGTTCTCTTAATAGGGTGGTATCTACTTAAGAGGGGTCTCTCCGTCACTCGCTCCATACAAACGTAGTTCCAATGTCCATGAATTTTTGCAGACATATTCTAGAAACTAATATCTATGCCTGTGGTTTTCCAGATTTCTGTTAAAATATTCGGTTTCAAAGTTACGCGGTCTTAAAAATTCACATACAAATCTTTGAGCCCCTGTAACATTAAAACTACATATTTGTAGAAAAATCTAAAACACCTCAGGCACAGATATTAGTTTCTAGAATACGTCTGCAAAATATGGTTGCTTAATATTCAAATGAAATTGGAACTACGATTGTATGGAGTAAGTGACGGAGAGAGCCCTGTTAATTTTGAAACAGAATAATCTTAGAGTAGTTTCAATAGAAACTAAAGTAGCCAGTAGGTAACCGTCCTTAATACGGATAAGATTGTGTAAACAGTATGAGTGAAATAAAACTGCAGTTTAACTTAAACGTTTTGATATTAATTTAACCGTTTTACAATACTCTGTGTACAAATAACAGTCGTGCAGCGTTATGTTACGCCGCCCGCCGCAACCCTCATTCTACAGTAAACTGAAGAACAAGCACCCTCCAATTACGTGTCAGTGACATTTCCCGTGCTGCTGCCGACTCACAAAATACCTATTCCATGTTCTACACACGTGCGAGCAATCTAATTGTACAATATACTAAACATTTTGCTGCATTGTTAAGGGAAATGTGGCCAGATGTGGACTAACATTTTGAATGTAGTACCCGTATATTAAGGAATTTCCTAGATACCTAGATACTTTTAAGTTATTGCTAATTAATAAAAAATACTAATTAGGTAGGCTTTACAAGTTAACGAATTAGCCCACCAGCTTATAATTTAAAAAATAAAATAAAAATAGCGAGCAAACGAGCAGGTGGCTCACCTGATGTCAAGTGATTACCGCCCATGAACATTAATTGCAGTACCAGAGGAACCGCCAGTGCGTCAGCGGCCTTTCAGGGATTTGTTGGTCCACCCCTAGTACTTGGAGTCGAATAAACATTGAAAATTATTTAGATGGAGTTGTGTAAAACAGCTAGTACTAAATTGTGCCGGGTAGCTACGGAACCCTACAATGTACGTGACCCGAAACTACTTGTCTAGTTTTTATACAGGGTGTAATTATAGCAAAAATGAATACAGGTGATAGTACTTATGATTATTGATAATATACCACAAAAAACACGAAAAATAAAAAACCTGTTATTTTTAGTAGTTCGCAATATATTGCAAATAAAACGTCTGGCTGAGGCTAGAGGTCAACGAACGTTGCGTTGATGAGTACCTTAAAGTCGCGTCGTAGGTGCGGCACTGACTCCGAGTTTTATAAGGCTAATGCTTATTCGTTAACATAATAGCACTAAGTTTTCGCTAGGGTTCACATAACACTCTGGATTTAGATGAGTAACAGTTTTATTACGCACAACAAACATAAAACAAATCGTGAGCGAAAACTTTGCGGATAAAAATAGCTTTGACGAAGGTGCGGAGTGACCTCAGTCCTCCAGGCTCGGGGAAAAGATTGATGGAGGCTGGGACTCGGGTGGGCCACATCTTATGACTCGGGAGCTCACAAACACGATTACGCCAACCACATATGCGTCCAGGGAATGGATTATGAATGATCAAAGTATCAGGAAATGTATATAAATCTATACTAATAAATAAAATTGGAGTGTCTGTCTGTAATTTCGAAATAACTACCTCATATTAAGCTCATATGGTTATTTGAACGATACCATAGCTGAATCACACGTTTTTAAAATTTTTGTCTGTCTGTCTGTCTGTCTGTCTGTCTGTCTATCTGTCTGTCTGTCTGTCTGTCTGTCTGTCTGTCTGTTTGAAAAGGCTAATCTTTGGAACGGCTGAACCGATTTTGACGGGACTTTCACAGGCAAGTAGAGGATTGACCAGGGCGTAAAATAGGCTACTTTTTTAACCGACTTTTAAAAAGGGAGTTGTGTTTTTCTACCTATGTACACCGAAATCTCCGAGATTTCTGAACCGATTTGCGTCATTTCTTTTTTAATCGATAGAGGAACTTTGCGACATTGTTTCATAAAAAAGGAGTCCAACTCCTCAATCCTGATGCTGCAGGGGATCTGACCAATCCACGCGGGCGAAGCTGCGGGCATCAGCTAGTAATAAATATATTTTCAACCCCTGTATGGTATAAAGTAAAAGTAGTGTCAGTAGTAGGTACGGCAGGGCTTCTAAACATTGTGTTTATTGTATACTGCTCGATTGCGAATGACAGCTACAATGTCACGATCGCAATCACCTCTGATTGGTTGACTTGACGCTCGCTCACTATTGGCTACAATGCATTGTTGCAACAACAACGATATAAAAGCCAATAAGAACAATTGAGATTGTAATAATGATTGATGCAGGTTTTACGGAATCGAGCTATTGAACTACTGACGGAGCATTCTGGTTCTTCTTGGTAGGAAGGACATTCCAAACCAGTGGTTGACGATTCAAAAGCACTTGAAAAAGTTCACTATATTTATTTTCTATTCGCTTGCTAACCCCCGACCCGAAAAGTGGGGTGTTATAAGTTTGACGTGTGTATCTGTTTGTGGCATCGTAGCTCCTAAACTAATGAACCGATTTTAATTTAGTTTTTTTTGTTTGAAAGGTGGCTTGATCGAGAGTGTTCTTAGCTAGAATCCAAGAAAATCGGTTCAGCCGTTTGAAAGTTATCAGCTCTTTTCTAGTTACTGTAACGTTCACTTGTCGGGGGTGTTATAAATTTTTAATTTACTTACTTGTAATGTAAAAACTCGAATTCCAAATTGTTACATTACAATATATATCTAAATGCGTCATGTCTCTAAGTCAGCACCATAACTTTATGTCTGTTTGAGCTATTGAACTATGAACCATCTATTGTATTGAAGTCAATTGAAGTACTATCTGGTGGCGCTTCCAAAATCAATGATCTGCACATACACTAGTATATGTGGATACTACAGACGAATACTTACAGTATAATAGCAATGCTCCAATAATACTGTTTTAAGCAGTAAATCGCTTTTCTGTCCTGAAAAGACGACACGCATGGAATATTAAACATTATCCAACGACGAGAGCGCTACTACGGTCTACGGTTTTTGGGTCAAGCTATTTAATATTTCAAGGGGATTTTTGTTCGATGTAACCTTTCGTAGAGGGTTCCTGTATGTTTTTTACACAGTGAATTATAGTTTGTGGATTATTTTGCGGTTTTTAGGCAGTAGAATTGGATATGACTTAGAAGGGAGACCTACTAGAGAACAGACACTTAGAACTTCGAATTTCAGAACCTCTCTAAAATTTTCGATAGTTTTGACGGATTCACGTATGATCTATAATATATCGATCTGCCCCGGCTTTGCAATAGTTCCGTTATATTTATACAAAAGTTCTCAGATGCGACGTTTTTTCCGACATCATACTAGTACATTATTATTGCAATATGTTCATTCATCCTAATCCTACTAATATTATAAATGTGAAAGTGTTTGGACGTTTTTTTTCTCAATCACACAAAAACAGACGGATTTGGCTGAAATTTGGAATGGAGATAGATTATACCCTGGATTAACACATATGCTACTTTTTATCCCGGAAAATCAAAGAGTTCCCGCGGGATTTTGAAAAAAGTAAATCTGAGCATCAGCTAGTATATTCATAAATTAAAGTCAATTCTCCTTCTCAGATAATCCCACTTTCTATTGGTGAAAGCCTTATGAAAATCCGTATAGTAGTTTCTGGGATAAGTCTGAACAAACACGAACTCAGCGCAATTTATTTATCGACTTGATCGTGAGAAGCAGGCAAGTGGTAAAGAAGGATTGACGTTACAAAATTGATACACGTTCTCACAAATTTAATAAAAGCCTGAACTTTTTCACAGGTGGTGAATTTTACTAAGCCGCTTCCACCAGGGTTTCAGTTCATGTACCTACTGTAAGAATCGTGATAGCCTGGTGTTTATGACGTCCACCTCCTATTCCGTGGGTCGGAGGTTAGATCCCGGCGTCTAAATTTTCGAAGTTATATGTATAAAAAACTACATAATGCTCGCGATTCCTCGGGATAAAAAGTATCCTATGTCCTTCTCTGGGATGTGAGCTAATTCTGTACCTTTTATCAAAATCGGTTAAACTGCTGGGCCGTGAGAAGCTCGCAGACAGACAGATAGACACAATTTCGCATTTATAATATTTGTATGGATTCAATTTCACATACTTTAATGGTGCAGGAAACTGGAAGAAACTGCATATCTGAGAGTTCTCCATAATGTTCTCAAAGGTTTGTGAAGTCTGCGAATCCGTACTTGGCCGGACTGGTGGACTATGGCCTCAGCTTATGTGAGCGCAATATAGCGATGTTATACATGATGAAGACTGTAGGTATCTAAGTAGATAAGTGGTATTAAGAGTTTAGACCGGTCCAATGTAGGTAGCTTAGGTATATTTTTTACTTAAAAACTAAAGTAAAGTTCCTTCGCCGTTGAAAACTAGTTTGCAGTTAAACAGTTTTATTACACACTGTCGTGGACAGCTTAGCTTTATGATATTTTCTAAACGACTTCAAAGTAAAGAAGGTTCTCAGTTCGACATGACTTCATGTTTGTGCCTTAATAGTTTGTACTGTAGACTGGAGGGATTTCGATGCAGTTTCAAGAGAATTGTAGTCAGTTTTGCAGCTTACGACGGGACGGGCGTTAAAAAATATCAGAGTACTGCAGATTGGGTTACCGCGCTGGTACAGTGCGTCACAGATATTTACAGAGGCTCGAACTGATGAGTTTTACCCCATTATGAGGAATAGAGCTGCATCTGTGATGAGCAGAGTACACGGAACTCCAACAGTATTCTGGGTACCTTAGCTGAGAAGTGGAAGAACCCTTTTATAAAACACTAGGTGTACATGCACTTGAACACCAAGACGTGGCCAAGGCGTTATATGAATTAAGTTCATTTAAATTAATATTAACAATGCAATTTAATCACTAACATAGTTAATACTGGTTAATAACACTTTATGGATAAAATTTCTCAAAATAAATATTTTATTATTATAAAACGTACTTGATCTTGCGTGGAAAGCTCCGCATGTGCAAAAGCCCTTATACAGGAGAATTATTACTTCCTTATACCTTCCTACATCCATGTTACTTCCTACTTCCATGAGTTTAGCATTAGAGATAGGATATTTTATTTTTTTACAAATAAAATAAATATTATAAAAACTTCCCTACACACACACTTGTCATTTCAGGTGTCTAGTGTCCATTAAGTGTCATTTCTCGACATAAAATTGCACTTACGCACAAAATATTAATCTCAAAGATATAAACAACCGGCAAATAATGTTAAAATCATTAAAAAAGCTTCTCAAATGTAGAGCTATTCTCAAAACCCAAAAGCGTCATCAGGGAAGTGAAATAAACGTATTTATAAACGGCAAAGCGATAACCGTACCCAGTTATTTCACAGTTCTCCAGGCGTTGAGAAGAGAACGTGTTACAATACCATCCTTCTGTTACCACGAGAGGTTGTCCATAGCAGGAAACTGTAGAATGTGTCTCGTACAGATAGAGGGTATGTGGAAACCACAAATAGCTTGCGCATTACCAGTCTCCAAGGATATGAAAATTCGAACCAATTCAGAAACGACTTTGAAAGCCCAAGAGAGTGTTCTGGAGTTCCTTCTAGTAGACCATCCACTGGACTGTCCGATATGTGATCAGGGAGGCGAATGTGATTTACAGGACCTTTCGATGAGATTCGGAAGTGATCGCACTAGATTCACAGACATACACTTCCAAGGTAAAAGGGCTTTGGAGAGCAAAAATCTTGGGCCATTCATTCGAACAGAAATGACTCGTTGCATCCATTGTACACGCTGCATACGATTTGCTTCCCAGGTTTGTGGAATGGATGTCTTAGGCTCCACTGGTCGAGGAGGAGAAATGCTAGTAGGCACGTATATCGACAAATTCTTTCTCTCCGAGCTATCTGGAAATATTATAGATTTATGTCCAGTTGGAGCTCTAACTAACAAACCGTACATGTTTAAAGCTAGACCTTGGGAGCTTACACGAACTGATTCTATTGATTGCACCGATGCTACTGGAACTAACATTGCATTAAACCATCGATTCAATAGATTGTTGCGTATTCTACCTCGAGAAAATGATGAAGTTAATCAGGAGTGGCTATCTGATAAGGGTCGGTGGGCTTTTGACGCTCTTGAAATGCAGAGACTCGTGACTCCGATGTATAGACAAGAAGATAAATTATGTCCGATAGAATGGCATTATGCTTTAAAGAAAGTAGCTAAGTTAATTAAAAGTGTTTGTCCTCCCAAGTTATTGGCGGTAGCTGGACCGTACTGTAACGCTGAAACGTTGGTAGCCGCTAAAGATTTACTAAATATATTCGGCAGCGATCACACTTACGTCGAACGGGGTTTGTCTTATTCAGGGACGGGTATCGATATTAGGGCGGCTTATTCCCTCAATGTAAACATGAGAGACGTTGAAATAGCCGATAAAATTTTGCTTATTGGTACAAACCCTCGATTCGAAGCTCCGATATTAAATGCGCGTATCAGAAAAGCTTATACCCATAACGAGTGTGATATCTACGCGATTGGACCGAATTGTCAGTATAATTATTATGTTGAATATCTTAAAGATGTGCCGTCTGCAGCGAATTTAATGAAAGATGCCAAACGGCCTTTAATATTTGTTGGGATTGATCAATTACAAACTTCTTGCGCAGTTGGTGTTATGACTGAGGCATATAAATTGGCAAGTTGTTTGAATAAAAAAGAAAAGGATTGGACAGTTGTGAATGTTGTGACTAGGGAAGCTAGTTTCGCTGCAGCTCTTGAAGCTGGGTGGAAACCAGGAGCTTTGGACGCTTTGAAGAGCTCATGTCCCAATGTAGTGATATCTTTGGGGGCTGATGAAGTATTTTATAAATGGGAACCACCGGAAGATTGTACGGTAATTTATATTGGATTTCAGGGAGACAAAGGAGCTGAAACAGCTTCACTCATCTTACCTGGTAGTGCCTATACTGAGGCTGGAGGTACTTACCTAAATATGGAATGTCGTAGTCAATACGCTTATCCAGCTATCACGCCTCCAGGTAAAGCTCGTTTCGACTGGAAAATAATAAGAGCGATTGCAGAGTATGCCAACATATGCCTGTTCTATTGTGATACAGATTCCATTTGCGTGAGAATGAACCAAATCAGTCCCAATTTCGTTAATTTGGGGAAGTACCAAGAGAAGCTGTTTTCTGAACATATTCCCAAGATGATGAAGAAGATAGACCCTGGAGTCAAGAGTCAGATGCATATTCAGATGAAAATGCTGAAGGATTATTACTGCTCGGATATTTTGACTTCAAATTCTCCTTTGATGGTCAAAGCTCAGAAGGCAGTGGATAAACTGGAGAGTTCTGCTTATGCAGTTATATAATTTTATTTTATCTTTATTATGCATTTATTCTTATGTATTACAATAATTAAATGTCATACTTATCTTCTTTCTAATTACTTAATTATTATTTTCCACATCTTTTTGCCCTCAATTTTGTTCTGAATTTAATCAAAGCTGCAGTAGTATTTGTGTTACTGTAAGCCTTCGAACTGCAAATATTTATTTTGCCTCAATCGGTTCAGCGGAAAGCTATTACAGTCCTATACAGGTAAATATAAATTAGTAAGTATTTTAAACATTTCATTACTAGAGGATGCCCGCGACTTGGTCCGCGTGGATTTAGGTTTTTAAAGATCCCGTGGGAACTGTTTGATTTTCCGGGATAAAAAGTTGCCTATGTCAATTACAGGGACGCAAGCTACCCCGGTACCAAACTTCATACAAATCGATTAAGCGGATGGGTTTTTGGGAATCCCGTGGGAACTCTTTGATTTTCTGGGATAAAAAATTGCCTATGCCATCCCCGGGATATAAGCTAACCCTGTACCTTTCTTCAGAATCGCTTAAACTGTTGGGCCGTGAAAAGGTAGCAGACAGACAGATACACTTTCGCATTTATAATACATATTAGTATGGATTGTACTTAGCAACACAATACGCGAGTTGAGACAGGCAGGGCGTAGGGGGACGTCCCACACATCCGCACGTCACCCGCAGTGGGTTAACGCGGGGACTGTGCGGGTGTGCGGGGAGTCCCCACCCCGGTTGCCATCTCGATCTGTCGCGTGAGGATTTTAACTAACTATCAATGAAAAATTTCAGAATTGGATTTGAATCTTAGTTCCGGAGATCACACCTTAGATCCAAACTTACAAATTTATTTTTAAATTGGTTTACCATGCTCACGTCATGTTCACACTTTCCCAATATGCCAATTCAATCTGCCTATAGATCTATAGCTAGCCAGCTAGCTATGGACGGATGATTGTATCGCCGGCGGCTAGTCGTTATTGAACTGTGTGCTTAGTATGAGATTCCGCACCACCTTTGATAGATTTCGAGCGTCGAAACACTTCAGCAAAAGAGACCTTAACATCCTTGTTTTAAAGCTCAAGTTTGTTCATACATCTATATAGCAAGTGAAGAGGAAACCGTAACTAACATAGTGTTACTGAATTTTTTACCATAACACCCATTTTACTCTGACGTTATTGTGTAAAATCTTTTATCTTATGATAAGCATTGAGTTTTGACATCACATCAACGTTGATAGAATTCGAGCATCGAAACATAATAATAGGAGACTAAAAATGACCTAAGTTTTGTGATTTAAAATCAGAAACGCAATACCACGGATTTTAATTTCGCAAGGGCTCCACTTGGAGCGCTCTGGTTTTAGAGTAGTGAAGAGACAAGGACTGATTTGAGCTTTACATATCTATAACAAGCCAAGAAAGATGCATTTTAGTTTGATTCTAAATTATTTTGAAACTCGAATTCTATCAACGTTAATGTTAAATCTCATACTAAGCACGCTATTGACGTCACTGGCTGCTATTAGAGTCCAATCCCAACATGTATTGCTCACGTATTGATATTGAAGCGATATTAAGCCACATCTGAGGTTCACAATTTAATATCTAATTAACTGGGACCTATAAATTTTAAGGGTTCCAACGGGAATTTATTACTAAGCCTCCGCTGTCTATCTGTTCGTTTGTCTGTCAGTTTGTTGTATTTCAGTACCGTAATAGGTAGAGTTGAAAGGGGTTTAAATATGCATAATATATGTTTTACTATCTTGTCTGTGTGGATTTACGTTTTTCATTAAATTTCGTATAGGGACCCTAATCCCATGACAAAATGTACTTTTCTTTGTAGTGTTTTATAAAATCTGCTGTATTCAGGTTGAGGTCTCGATATTATGTAACATACAAACAAGCAAACAAAAAACATGCAAACAGATATATGCTTTTGGATTTAAAAGAAACAACGAGAAATGCAATAACACTTTTAATATAAAAATACCTACTTGTCATACTTACCTACATTACTTATACATAAGACAAACAAAAACTATAAAGTGAAGCGAAACCAAACAATATTAGTTAGTAAGTAGTAACAATTCAAAAATACACAAAACTACATCTCTCTTCTTAAAATAAAAAAATACTACAAGTTTACTATAAAATGCTTTGTATAGAGGTAGATATAAAAGATTTAAAATGTAAGATTACAATTCTGTCAGATTTGTGCAAATATGTAAGTATGGAAACGAAAAATGCGAGCGGAGCAAGCTCGAATTTTTTCATATACCTAATAGGCAACAGTCAAAGGAGGAGTGTCCTTCAGCTTGTACTAATTAGTTTTTAACAATTTTAAAGCGTTCGATATAACAACTGTAGCCTTAGTATAAGATTTCATATGTCATCAACGCTGATAGAATTCGAGCAGAGCGTTGATAAACTTTAGCATCAAAATAAAATAGACCTATAACTGCCTTATTTTAAATCTTAAGTTCTGGCATATAAAATCTCCATGCAGCGTTACAAACGGAAACACTGTGAAATTAAAATCCATACTTCCTACTGATTTTTAGAGTTCCGCACCTCAAAAGGTAAAAAGGAATATATAGGATCTCTATCTTTGTTGTCTATGTGTCTGTCTGTCCGTTTGCCTGTCTGTCTGTCCGTCTGTCCTTCTGTCGTGTTTGTCAAGGAAACCTATAGGGTACTTCATCATAAAATTTGGCATGTAGGTAGGTCCTATTTCACGAGTTAAGGGAAAAATCCGAAAACCGTGAATTTGTGATTACATCACAAAAAAAAATTAATGTGTTCATGAACAAATAATTAATATTTTCAATTTCTAAAGTTAACTAACTATACCAAATGGGGTATTATACGAAAGGGCTTTACCTGTGTATTCTAAAACAATTTTTTATTAATTTTTATGCACAATAATGTAAGGTTACTTTTAAAAATTGATTTGAATTGTCAACAATAATACAAAATTATTAATTTATCTAATGCAGGTAGTTTGATAAAATCGATATTTGGCTCATTCGATGTCATACAATCTGTTGCTAGGAGGCCAACAAGATTGAACTTGCATAAATACGGGTGTTTCGAAGGTTGTAGTTTAGTCTCCTTCCGAGATTCGGAGCGATATCGCTTATTTTCGGTATTTGGATTGTGAACTGAATAATTAGATGATGTGATAGCAATCACGCTCTAATTAAATTATTTATTTTGGCATTAGTTTGTTTAGATTAAAACTCTCGGATAACCTCTACACATTGAACCTGATGTTTTTTGTGTTGGTTTGAGAGGACATTCCAATAATTCAATAAAAATATTTAAATAATACCTGCTTTTCTGAGTGACGCCAATAATTCAGAAGCGGGACGTGTCTCACGTTGCCTTAATTTCGCTTTGGTATCTTTTTGTAAACAACCCACATTTGATTAAAATTTTTATTGAGTTTGATTTGGTGATTAAAATTTTTAGTTTTTTTTAAAGAATTTAGTCTTTTGTGAAGTGGAAAGTAACTTGCAGTAAGTAATTCAGATTTCGTGTACATCGAATGAGAGGTTAGTCGTTTGGATTTATTATTGATTTGATATTAAAACTGATAGTTCGGCAGTTCATGGATAGGTTTTAATGATTTGACGGAGGGCAGGATAGCCCATGATTTGACTTAGGGCAGGGAAGCCCGCGACTGACATGGCAAGATTGATTAGAAACACGAGGACGTGTTAAATTCAGGACGGCCGAACTGTAAGGTTACTTTTAAAAATTGATTTGAATTGTCAACAATAATACAAAATTATTAATTTATCTAATGCAGGTAGTTTGATAAAATCGATATTTGGCTCATTCGATGTCATACAATCTGTTGCTAGGAGGCCAACAAGATTGAACTTGCATAAATACGGGTGTTTCGAAGGTTGTAGTTTAGTCTCCTTCCGAGATTCGGAGCGATATCGCTTATTTTCGGTATTTGGATTGTGAACTGAATAATTAGATGATGTGATAGCAATCACGCTCTAATTAAATTATTTATTTTGGCATTAGTTTGTTTAGATTAAAACTCTCGGATAACCTCTACACATTGAACCTGATGTTTTTTGTGTTGGTTTGAGAGGACATTCCAATAATTCAATAAAAATATTTAAATAATACCTGCTTTTCTGAGTGACGCCAATAATAAGAATATGGTTTATCGTGCAAAATGTCGGAAAAATACCCGATAACGGAACCCTCGGTGCGCGAGTCTAACTCGCATTTGGCCGGGGGTTTTTTTATTTAATCAAGGATATTCAGGCCCATTTTATTCTAACGCTATGTTTTGACGCTCGAATTCTATTAACGTTTTACGTTAGTGAGATGTAAACTCTCATACTAACCACACTGTATTTATTGGTTTTCCAAGTCTCGCTACTCATATTCTTCTTCGTATCCCTTGACTAGGTTCTCTAATATGAATCGGATCGTCATT
This sequence comes from Maniola jurtina, assembly GCF_905333055.1. Classification (NCBI taxonomy): domain Eukaryota; kingdom Metazoa; phylum Arthropoda; class Insecta; order Lepidoptera; family Nymphalidae; genus Maniola; species Maniola jurtina. Next base: position 12,970,564 of record NC_060044.1, read on the forward strand.
TTGTAGATGTTTTCTATATTTGGTGTGTATCGGTCCCCGAGCGTCGTTTTAGCTGCTTCCAGAAAAGGCTGTTCGATTTTCTGAAAATCAAATGAAAATGTATGTATTTACAAAAGTAGGCAAGTACATACTAAAAGTGGTGATAGTAAAAAGTACACCCGGCTGAGCTTGTTGTGGGCTCTTCTCAGATCTGGGCGCGTTTGGAACGTTCCTCCGTGTTTGGGACAATACGCAGAGGAACTTTTAGATTTGATAAAATAACGAAGCACTTTTTATGATTTGAAAAGAGCAACTGTTGAGTTTCTTGCCGGCTTTTCTCAGAAGAATCTGCTTTCCAAGTCGATGGCACAGACGTAGTCTAAGAGACACTAGCTCTTGTCCTACATGAAACAAATATTCTTTTGATTTGAAAAGTTTGTGCAAATGGACAAACAATTTATGTGTGACTTTGAAACTACATTTTTGTATGTTTGATATTCCCAAAGATAAAGCACATTATAAGTGTTGAGAATTAATATTCAGTATACAAAACTTTGTTAGTTAAAAACCTATTTTTTCTTTTAAAAGCAAGAGAGTCATAATTTTAAATAACAGCCAGGTAGTCTCCATAAGTTAATGAAAACGTACTACGTTTTTAAAAAGAAAAAACACATTTTAATTACGAGCCTCTTAATTACTACTTCTACTTTATAAGAAGAAGATAATAATTTAGATTTTAGATGTTCTGAAACTAAATTAGAGGGGAGATTTTTAAATGTCTCTGCCAACTTTTTTATGTACCTGTACCTAGTTGGGCCATCTCTAGCTGTTTTGAGCCTGGTTGAGCCTGAACCAAAGCATGGTTAAATAGACCCCATCTAGGTAGCTGCGTTTTAAACTTATTATTGCTATCCATCAGGTATGATTGAATAACTTATTAATATCACTTTCTTTTAACGTGAAGAAAAACATCGCGAGGAAATCTGCATGCCTTAGAGTTTTCCATAATGGACCTACTCAAAAAAAAAGGTGTGTGAAATCTGCTAATCTGCACTTAGCCTGCATTTTGTATTATAGCCAAAGCTCTTTTCATTTAATTGCATTTGAGAGGAGAGCCGTGCCCTGTAGTGGGGCATGGGCTTAATACAAGTTCTATATAACTGTCAGACTTCTACCAAGTTAGCCACCTACTTCCATTTTAGACTGTATTTTTGACTAAGATCGCCGTTCAGAACTAAAAAAACCGGTCAAGTATGAGTCGGACTCGCCTACGAAGGGCTCCGTACCATCGTACAAGAAATAACACGTTTCAATTTTCCTGTCGGGTATTTTTAAATGTGTAGTACCTGTTTGTTGATATAGCGGCAATGCAAATACACATTCTGTGAAAATTTCAACTGTCTACCTATAACGGTCCACGAAATACAGCTTGCTGACAGACAGATGGACGAACGGATTGACGGACGGACGGACGGATGGAAAAAAGATGAATTTCTTATATTTACCATGAAGTTTTCAGCTTTAAAGCCTGGAACCTGTCGATGGGTGCCGCCGACATGCCTGACGTAAGCGAAGAACGTGTCCATGTCAGCCAGACTCTTGATGCCTTCGTCCAGGGTGTGCATCACCTTAGTGGCATGCTCGGCCAGTTCTTCTGAATTCACGATGGCTTCCTTGGTGCGAAGCTCGCGGAAATCTTCGAACAGGTGCAGGAGGTCTTCATTTTCTTCGAATAATCTGGAAAAAGTCAAAATTTCCGTCTAAAGTTCGATGCACAATATTTCCTGCCGTTTATCATATTATATTATATGTTAGTACCTAAATTACTACAGTAGGAACATATTCGCTTCTAATTTATAGAGATTTCACTTGACTGCATAGTATGTATGGTAAGTTTTGAATGATTCCTATTCACTCTGATGCTATGACATATTTTACTGTATACTAGCATCTTTCCCAAGACTTTGTCCATGTGACCTACAATACTACAACTTACATGTATGCCATGCCTCTTTATGATATTGGTGTAGACTACGAAACAGCAAGCCTCTACAGAGTGCTACGAAATTTCGTAGTAAAATCGATAGTAGACGCATCCATCCTGTCCAGTTTGATGACGGGCGAGGGAGATGTTGAGGATGGGGAACGTGGAAAGAGAAATGCCCTTTCCACGAACCTTAGCCCTCGGGAGGACCTGTGGACATAGTGTCCCAGTGGTGGCTCTGCTACGGCTTCGGTGGCGGAGTAACGAGGCGTTTTAGATCCCTTGTGCTCCGTCATCAGCGGTGGGATGGAACTTCGTGAGGTTTTTAGTCGGTAGAAGTCCGACATAACCACTGTGCTCCCCGTGGCCGTGCGGTATCCATGACGGACTTCCTTCACGAAAAAAAGTCACTAGTGGCTAGTTGGCTGTGCATCATGAGATTCCTAGTCCCAAGCGGCGCCTATCAAAGTCGGGTCAAAAAAAAGGTTTTTTTGTCAAGGATTTCTCAGTAGCAGCCTGGAGTTGGAAAGTTGCCGTATGGTCAATGAATATGGGTCACGACCCCCAGCAATGAGGAACACGGTACAGAGAGAGAGAGAAACAAAGATGTTGCAGTATGTTTACATGTCGTGTTAGGGGACAATTAAGCGCACTTTACAACGCGCAGCTTGCGACCTACATCTGGTTCCCAGCAGGGCTAGTACGAGTTTGCATAACATTTTGTCCACCGACTCTACAGAATAAGAACAAATCTCGGTCATCATTCTCTCATAGCTTTTTTAGGGTTCCGTATCTCAAAAGGAAAAACGGACCTAATAGGATCACTTTGTTGTCTGTTTGTCTGTCTGTCCGTCCGTCCGTCCGTCGTGTCTGTCAGGAAATGACCTAGAATCATAGGCAGGTAGGTAGGTCTTATAGCACAAGTAAAGGAATAAATCCGAAAACCGTGAATTCGTGGTTACATATTACCGAAAAAAAATATTAAGTAATGTTTCAATTTTCAAAGTAAGATAACTATACCTGATCGGGTATCATATAAAAGAACTTTACCTGTACCTATATTCTAAAACAGATTTTTATTTATTTTTATGCATAATAGTTTTTGATTTATCGTTCAAAATGTCGAAAAAAATACCCAAGTACGGAACTCTCAGAGCGCGAGTCTGACTCACACTTGGCTGGGATATTTTGACGTCGTTGTGTTTCGACAATCGAACTCTATCATTGTGGGGGAGAAAATTTCATACTAACCCTCTTGGCAGTTGGCACTAAGGGTACAGTAAATCTCTGACACGGCCATATCTCACACAATACGCGGGGAAGCCATAATATTATATCACACACAGCCTCGACTTATGACTGTTTATATGATATACGAACTCATTCTTTTAGCCAATGAATGCAATTGAGAAGTTTTGAATGTAAATGAGATTTTTGTATATTTAGCCGTTGTTGTTTTTCGACAATCGAATTCTATCAATGTGGGGGAGAAATTTCATACTAACCCTCTTGGCACTAAAGGTACAGTAAATCTCTGACACGGCCATATCTCACACAATACGCGGGGAAGCTGTGATATATCACACACAGCCTCAACTCATGACTGTTTGTATGAATGATATATTACGAGCTCATTCTTTTATGATCATGATCAACCTATCACCGGTTTACTACTGAGCACGGGCCTCAGAATGAGAAGGGCTTAGTGCATAGTCCGCCACGTTGGTAAAATGCGAAATGGCAGACTTCGTACACCTTTGAGAACATCAAGTTTCAACCGCCGAGTTTCTTGCTGGTTCTTTTCGGTAGGAAAGGCATTCCGAACCAGTGGTAGATGCTTTTGACGATTCAAAAGAACTTGTTTAAAGTCTAATTGAATGAAAATATTTTAAATTTCAATTTGAATTTTGAATCATGGACTAGCGAGAAAAACTGTAGGCATATACTTAATTGGTTTAAAACGCTCATACCTCCGGAAAGTTAGAGATGCGTGCCCAGAATCGAACCCCGGACCCACCGAATAGGAGACTGAACATTTAACTACCAGGCTATCAGCGCTTTTTATAGAGTTTTTATTTATTTATAATAAAAGATAGATAGCTACATAAGCAATTTCATACGACCCATTTTGAACTTTGATATAATGAAAAAACATGTCTGGTTTTGTTCTCCTTAATTACTGCTTTGTGTTTTTTATAATGGAACAGAAAAATACCTAATTTCGGGACCATTTGATAAAAAACTTTGTTGTTTAATTGTACGCAGTTTGCCGCGGGCTGTTCGTAACAAATTATTTAGTTTTCACAAAATTATTACGTTAGCTGAATTTAATTTTGTTCGAAAAATGGTTTTTCCGATGTGCATAAAGGCAATTATTTTTCACGTAGGTAGTAAAACTCTATGTTTACATGATATTATTTTTACGTACAATATTATAAACATAATAGAGATTTGGATATAAGCAATTTTTTTGTTCAGCGTTGGAAGCTTCGGCTTCAAGATAACATCTTCGTGTACCTCGTTAAAATTAATTATCATTGTTTGACTATCAGAAACAATACAATAGTACCCAATTTGAAATGAAATGACTTTGACTTTGACTTTGCGTCCAAGATTTCTCAATGACTGAAGACCAAAGCTTCGAATAGAGCATGTTGCCAGTGATGACACACCTAAGTATGTGGATCCGAGACATAGTCGCTAACTATCTCACTCAGGGGTCGATGGAGAGAGCTATGCTAGGAGTTTCTCCACGTGAACAAATCAGAAATGAAGAGATTCGTACGAGAACCAGAGTAACCTACATAACTCAACGGACTGCGAAGTTGAAGTGGCAATAGTTAGGGCATCGGCATTTATGGTTCTAAAAAATTCGAGACGTAGAATTTGGGGTCCCAAGGTGTTGGAATGGCGACCTCGCACTAGAAAGTGCAGTGTTGGAAGATCCCCTACTAGGATTGATTGTTTTACTTTTCAATTCGACGTTTGCTGTGTTACAAAAAAGGCATAAATAGATGTCATCTAATACACGTAAGATAAATAGGTACGTATTATAATCCGTTGATTAGGTTGTGTAGCTAACTAAAGACAATTCTTTACGCGTTTTTCTACGTAAACATGCACATACTATTTAAAAATAGACATAATGTACTTATAAAGCCAACATAAACATGAGAATGTCGGCCAGGGTTTTGTAATGTTTATTCTGTTTAGAAAAAAGACCCTTGGGAGCCATGGGACCGGCAGGGTCAAGCTTCTAAAGAATTATTCAAATATTTGCGGTCCTCGTGGAATCAAGGCTAGCAATTAATTTGGGCGACTTAACTTCGGATTATTATTGGCGTTTTACATAGCCTATCACTACTCCTAATAAAAAAAACCGGCCAAGTGCGAGTCAGACTCGCGCACCGGGGGTACCGTACTCGAGTATTTTTCCGACATTTTGCACGATAAATCAAAAACTATCAAGCATAAAAATAAATAAATTCTGTTTTAGAATTCACATATAAAGCCCTTTGGTATGAAACCCCACTTGCTTAATAGTTATCTTACTTTGAAAATTGAAAATTATTATTTGTTCATGAATACATTTTGTGATCCTCTCAGGGTTCCTTTTATCCTTTTGAGGTACGAAATCCTAAAAACGGTGCTTCGTTGCGACGTGTTTTAAGAGTAAATAGACAAACCTACAAACTAACAAACAAACACACTTTCGCATTTATAATAATAATGGTTAAGGGTAGTACCTAATAGTCTACAATTTCATGCGTCAAAGGTCAATGACTTCCTTTGTTAGGTGTCTGATAAAGCCTGTTGTATGAAGTATGAAGCACAGAGCCCTATGAAACCCTTAGGGAGAACGTTCAGCCATTGTCATAGTGATATATATTACTATACTATAATATACTATAATAGTAGAGAGGTCAGAGTTTGAAAATAGAACAATATTATGTACTATTTACTATCTATTAGGCCCACCGCGGTCAATAAACCGTGATAGCCCAGTGGTTAGGACTTTAGCCTCCAATTTGAGGGGACCCCGAGCATTCACCTCCAAGTTTCAATTTTTTTAAATAGCGAGTAAACGAGCAGTCGGGTCACCTGATGTTAAGTGATTACCGCCGCCCATAAACATTTGCAGCACCAGAAGTATCGCCGATGCGTTGCCGGCCTTTCAGGAATTTGTTGGTCCGCCCCTTGAATAACCCCCTGCTGTAATCTAGTGGGAACACCGCCGATCGCAGATAGCCTAGTGGGAATATCGTATGGATACTTGCATGCCTGAAAGTTCTCCATAATGTTCTCAAAGATTTGTGAAAGTCTGCCAATCCGCACTTGGCCAGCAACTAAACCCTAAGAGGAAACCCATGCTTAGTAGTGAACCGGCGGCGATGAGTTGAAATGATAATGCTGTTCGCCGGAATTATCAGAAAATGGCTGTCAGAAAAAATCTGATACGTCGGACCAAAATTTTTGATAATTTCGTCAAGCGTGTGTCGCGAAAAGATTTCTTACAGACATTTTTTTTAATTATATAGACTAGTGTTTGGCTGCAATTAGACCTGCTGGCTTCTTAGGCTAGATAGTATCTATAGCCTAAGATGGAGCGCGCTTGCCTAGAAGACGCCTATCTAAGTAGGTACCTACCTAGATTAATATTGAAGAGGAAAACTGATACCATAATATGCGGCAGGCATGTATTTAATAGGTATGATAGAATAGTAATTAGATTATCACTGGTGCCAAACCACAAAACGCATTTTTATTATACCTATCCACTTAGATTAATTCTTATCATAATTATATTATTGAAACCGTAATAACGCACAAAATGCATTTTACGAGTAGGTTTGATGTCCTATTTTTCTATGATTTTTAACCCCCGCCCAAAAATAGGGGTGTTATAAGTTTGACGTGTGTATCTGTGTATCATCTGTCTGTGGCATCGTAGCTCCTAAACTAATGAACCGATTTCAATTTAGTTTTTTTGTTTGAAAGGTGGTTTGATCGAGAGTGTTCTTAGCTTTAATCCGAGAAAATCGGTTCAGCCGTTTGAAAGTTATCAGCTCTTTTCTAGTTACGGTAACCTTCACTTGTCGGGGGTGTTATAAATTTTTAATTTACACTTGTATGTCACCACATATCGCTACGTCTTTGCATATCGTCGATTCAGACGACACTCTAGTTCACTCTGACACTGTATATAATAGAAATGAAAAAAAATCCAATTGGTTTTACATAAAATCAAAGTTAATGTTTTTAATATTTGCACAAGCTCAACGCTTTCCTGTTGCACCGGATGTGAGTTATTAAATCGACAACTTCCTGAATTACATACCCACCCGGAACATGACTTTTTGATGTTGTCGGACATAGGATTTTATTCTGTGTTTCCTTATTTTTGTAATTTTTTTTAAAGCTGTGTTATTTTATTTACTCACAATATTCACAAATACTATAAAAACTTACTTAAATATAAAAATTACAAAACAAAAATTTCATCCAAACCACTGTAACGAGGCACGGTGCGCAGAACGCTGGCTGCGTTACCTCGTTGAATGGCCAGACTAATATGCTGCCCAAGGTCACTGCCAGACCTCCGGTCACCCGTGGACTCCACAAGATGGGATGATAGGTCCTTAATAAAGGATTTGGCATTCTCGCTCCACGAACTCATCTCCCATTTTTTTAATTGTATAAAAGTGAGCTCGAGTTTAAATAAAAAAATGATCAATCCATTGCCGGCTCGGACTTAGGACGGATCTCCTTTCAGAAGGGAAGGGGTTGTAGGGTCAAGGTCTACCACGCCGGCTAAGTGCGGATTGGCAGACTTCACACACCTTTGAGAACATTATGGAGAACTCTCAGACATGTAGTTTCCTCAAGATGTTCTCCTTCACCGCTAAGACAAGCGGAGAGTTAGATGTGCCCGGGATCGAACGCCCAACCTCCTGAACAAGAGGCGCACGTCTTAACCACTAGGCTATCAAGGGTTCCTGCATTAGAGTTAAAAAAAAAGAATATTAGCCAAGTTTATCATGATGACTAATATTCCCCTTTTCCCTTCCAACTAAGCGTAAAGCTTGTGCTAGGAGTAGGTAAGACAATAGCACAACAGGTGGGGTTTGAACCGGCGACTTTTCGAAGTTCAATCCACTCCTCTAACCGTTGAGCTATCGAGGCTCTTAGAGGGTTACTTCTCTTACTTACTTGACAAACAAAATGATGCCAGTCTTCTCGATCTGTCTGAATATCCCTTTCCAAGAGGCCATGATGCAGTATTGCTGCTTAGGGGTCAAAGGTGAGCGTGGGTCAGCCGGTGGTGGCGGCCTGTCTAGAGGATCTTGCGAGAACTCGGATGCTGCGAGCTGAGATAACTTGCAACCCATTCTGAGTCTTCTAGAGTTTAGCTTTCTCTTGGACTTGGTAGGTATATGGAATTTTTTGTTGTGTTTAAATAACTGTTTTATTTACACTGTGGTCACTTGTTTTTTTAGGGTTGCACTATGTTCTAGATTTAAACAGTAATAAGCATAAAATATAGTTTCGAAACTTATTGTTTGATGTTGTATTTTGAACCGTGGTTTACACTTGTTTTGTTTAATTTGCACTATCAACAGTTTTTTTTTTTTTAACTAGAATTGTTTTAAAAATATTTTACGTGCTTAATTTTAGTTTTTTTTCATTAGTCAATGGTAGTTCACACAGATTTAAAAAAAATCCACAGTTGTCTTTCGAAAACACTATACAATTAATTATATTATTTAGACCTTTCTAGATTGTCTTGTTCGATAAATAAATACGATTTTTGGACTAGTGATGCGACCAGAGTACGTTTAGTTACTGTATGTAGCGGTGATTGTGATTTACATTAGTGATGTGCCTACGGATTTATAAGTATATCGATAGTTCTGAGCAAATATGTTATTTTTAACTGTAACATTTTGTAAGCAATAATGCAGTCTTCAAAGGAATCACATCTGAAATCTATACTTCTACACTGATTATAAAGAGGTATAGTTTGTGATTTTGGATTTAAGAGATCATTTCTGAAACAACTCATCCGATTTCAAAAATTCTTCTACCGTTTGAAAGGTATAGACAGAGAGCTAGCGTGGACCAGACCTTCGTTATTTTATAAAAGCTGAAAGTTTGCATACTGCCCCCAATATAGGGAAGAACGATCAGTGACTTTGAAGTTTAGACCATGGTGGCTTTGGAAGATAACATGTAGGTAGCAAAGGTGTAATAAAAATTACGTTTGTCCTTTTTATATTCTGCCGTATTTTGACTATACAGATAGATATGGCATCTAGATTTTAGACACGTGGCTGTAATCAAGAAGAACTTTTTGTTTCATTGAGAGAATAAAACAAAAAAAAGTTACTGCACCTAAAATCGAATCTGCATCAGTAGAAAAAAAGAAAAAAATTCTTTCTGAGAATTTATAATATTGTCAGAATAAGTACTCATACGGAATCAATATGGCTGTAATCAAGCTCAATTTTGGTAGGCCTATCCCCGACGGAAATCGACATACACCGACCAAAATCGGGTGTGAAACAGTGTAAGTATATTAATTTTCCTTGTGTACGTTACTTAGTTTACTTAGTACGTAAAGTTCACTGAAACATACGAAGCACGCCTTAATTAAATAATAATTTAAGCTTCACTTTGTCTTAGCAGTAGTTTATTGCTATAATAAACAAGAACGCAGTAAAACGTTTATATTTTCTTAGAAATGAAAATTATTGTAGGCATAATTATATTGTAGGAAGGTAAGGCTATATTTTGTAATATTAATCGCACTGGGGCATAGAGGTGTCATTTACTAGAGGTGTTGATGTCTAGGTGACCAGGTGAAATTGCGGTCATAATCAACCCATCGCCGGCTCACTACTGAGAACTGGTCTCCTCTAAGAATGAGAAGAGTTTGACTATTTTCTACCACGTCTGTGGTCCCTAGTGCGGATTGGTAGACTTCACACAACTTTGAGAAAATATGGAGAACTCTCAGGCAAACAGGTAAGAATATTTAATTTCTTAAAAGATAAAATGCACTTAACTCTTTGGAGTTTTAAGTCGGAATCGAACCTCCGACCTACCGAATAAGAGAAACCGTTTTAACCTCTAGGCTATCACGGATTTTTCAAGGCCTAACTTGTATGAGAAGGTTATACTTACTTCATCATTATCAATCTATTGCCGGCTTAAACTCTTAATATTAGGCTTAAACTCTTAATATTATTTTTGAGAGTACCTAGTACTCTCAAAATAATATATGAAGAGTTTAGGGATTATTGGTTCTAATTCTTCTTGTTAATAAATTAGGTGGAGGCGGTATTTTCGACGCCTGATGTATCAAATCTGCTCCTCTATGGTCATAACTCAATGCAGCGGAGGTCGTTTGAGGATAAAATAAGAAATTTAACGCGTAGCTAAAAACAAACGATAGTAATTAAAGGAGATTTGAGCGGAGATTAGCTTTTTTCGTGGATTGAAATAATAAATCCGAAAGTAATGACGTTAAGATTGGTATTGAAATTTATGAAATTAGATTCTGCTGATCAAAGAATCTGAGGCTTTAGTGAAACCTTTTGAGTTGAAGATAACGTCGGGTGCAGATAATGGGTTTTAGGTATGGTCAAAATATGAGAGAAAGGAAGAAAAATGTTATTTTTTAAAGTTGTACCACACATTACCAGTAGGTACTGTTATCCTATGGGTTTGGTTATCTCGATCTCGACTTAAAAATCGCATGTGAACTATTTGCTTTTCCGGCTTTTTTTCGCTATCGACATACCACGTACCGTTGTGTGTCCATCACTATTACCCAACTAATGTCATACAATTTTATGACGCGCGCCAATTGTATGATAATATTCGTGTCCTTTTTCGAAATTATGGCAATCTACGTCATAAAATGATACATTTGTCCTGGCCTCAAGGGATTATGAGTCTTATGGCCTGGCAATAAGGCGTCTGTATGTGAGGAGGCTCTGTGGAACTCCTTAGAACAACCCCGCTGATCTTTATCGCCACTCCAATGCGTTTTGTATTCCTAATGACATTACATTACCTGGTTGTAAAGAAAGTGGTCTCCAAATATGACTTGAGGCCTTACTCATCAGGCCTCGATCACACTGCCAGCGGTCTAAAGTTCTGAGTTCAGACATCTGCGTTCTGTTGTCAAAGCTGCTTTCCTACATCTAAAAAGCCGTTAGCCGCAAAAATAGTTTTAAAGAATTATCACCAAAAAGCATGGGAATTCAGATAAACTAATATTTCTTAAAAAGTTTGTTACGTGGAAACAAACTAAAAACCTACTGCTACAACAGTTTTTAAGAAATTTTTGACAATTTTCACGTTATTTGGCAAAACCAGAGTACCAGACATTCGAAATAATTAAGCATAATATGTATTCATAGCCCTTAATAGTTCTAACAGTAACAACGATCCACGTGCGATCATATATTTCCGGAATCATTTATTCCGGAAATGATATAGCAATAAAATTAAACGCAGGCGCCTTATATACATAGATGCGCCTTATAGAATAAATATATTGTGTGCTTACTAGACGACTGCAATTTCTAATCAGCAAAAATCATTCTAATCTTTTTATAATCGTGAGTTTTAAATCACTGTGATTTGTGTGGCTTATAAAAGAGGAAATAAATAATATCATAATAATTAATAGCAATAATTTGAACGACACTTTTAAATAATATTTATTTAAGTAAAGTAACACTTAAGTACACCAATCTTACTTTTATGATACAAATTACAAACATCCATCACTTTAGTACATAAATTATCCATTAAAAGGGGTCTCTCCGTCACTCGCTTCATACAAACGTAGTTCCAATTTCATTTGAATATTAAGCAACCAAAGTCCATGAAATTTTGCAGACATATTCTAGAAACTAATATTTATGTCTGTGGTTTTCCAGATTTCTGTTAAAATATTCGGTTTCAAAGTTACGCGAGTCCCTGTAATTTTAAAACTACATATTTTTAGAAAAATCTAAAACACCACAGACACAGACATTAGTTTCTAGAATATGTCTGCAAAATTTCATGGACTTTGGTTGCTTAATATTCAAATGAAATTAGAACTACGATTGTATGAAGCGAGTGACGGATAGAGCCCTGTTAAGTACACGATCAGTACATTATTATTAATTCCTAGACTATTTGGTTTATTTAGTATCCAAAAACAGACGTGTGTTATAAAAAAGATTTTCTAAAATTTACAATAAAATAATACAACATTTTATACAACTTTGGTTTTAGTTTAGTAAAATGAAAATATGGTCAATTTATTAATAGAATAATTAATGTGAAATATATATTTCTACGACCAGAGTAAAACTAGACGGTTTATTATGGCTTACGCACCATGATTTCATCATAAGTCATAACCATTAATAATTATAATCATAATTTAATCAATGACATATTTTTTATTAATTTCATAAAGTTATTTATATTTTACGATAATTAATAATACAATAACTCACCATGATATAAACCGTCTAGTTACGCAATACTAAGTATTGGTTATTAATACCGAATAGGACAGACTATTATTTTGCTCAATACTTTCGTAATAATCACAATTTTGGTACAATAATTGAAGAAGTTACTAGCAAAAATTTCTGCCGATAAAGACTGCATCACAAACAGCATAATTAACTAAAGTTTCACTTAATCTTTAAGTTAAATTTTAAAAAATTCGCTGAAGTATATAAACTGGGTTTGATTCTTATCGAAATATGTCAGAGGCCTACGAATTCACTTAAGCAGGCCAAAGTAAAAACGGCTATCGGAAAAAAGAGCAAATTGTTAAGTAATCCATAAAGTAATGTGGGATTATTCTGATCACGCAAAAAAAAAAGATTTTTCGTGAATCGTATGAGAATATTCAATCATGTCGATTAATAAAATATGCACGTATACGTCAGTTTTTTTGTTAAGCATCACTTATTACGATGTACTCTATTAGCTATCTTGAAACGAAAGTTTTTCTTTAAGTGGTTCAAGGAATTTTTTACGAAGTTGGCTTTTGTTTGTTTAATTTCTCTGGACGAAGATATTACGTTTTACAAGAATTTTGTTTAATACATTATTACAATGGTAACTTTTTCAACAATTCCTCTGATAGCTTTATTATAAAATTAATTTCCTTCTTAGTATTTAGTTCTTAGTATTTATCATCTTTTATTCAATGACTACGAAAACTACGTCGTAGCAAAGTTATATTGAAACAGAATCTTTTCATCATCTTATATATTATGTAAATATATAATTGTATCAAAAGAGGCGTAAAATCGAGCTTGAAGCGAAGAAATGTAATATAATGTTCACGAATGAACGGATACAAGAAAATTGATGTCATTTTCCAAGTATGACAATCACAGGCGGTGGTGGTTTGTAATTTTTTTTAAATTGCAAAGATACGAATACTTTTTAGATATAATTGTTTATTTACACTAATACATCCTTTTACAGGAGAATATTTTTGAAAATTGACTTTAAAGAACTCTACAAAGGAAAATCGTAATGTTGTTATTTGTCCCACAGAAAGTAAAAAAGGTTTTTGAATCGGATAAGCAGTGGCTGCAATAGAACACTTTGTATAGCCGTTCCAAAAATAGTTACGTAAAATATGGCGATATTTTATTTATTTTCGTTTACCTTGCGCTCTCAAAGACATTGGCAATTTGAATTAATTTTGGCAGAATAGCCGACGAATTGACTCAGTTTTAAAATAATATTAATAGTAGGTATGCTTTAATTCATTTTTTTAATCCTATCATGTTCCAGGTATTTCACCAAATTTCGCTAATTATTATTATTCTTACAGAATTCGACAAGTGGTCATTAATTCTAAAAATATAGTTACAAATCTTTATAAATAACGCATTAAAACTACTGGTACTTTTTGGTTGTTTTATTTCTTTTGTGACTTTTTATTAATATAAAGTTTTTTTATATAATAAGATCTATGAAATATAATATTGTACAATCTATGAAATATGTTTTTTATTCAATTTTAAATGAAAAAATTACTTAACCTTAATAACATAAATATTAATTACTTTGTAATAAAAGAAAATAGAAGCATACATCGATTTCAAAATGCAGGCAGTTTCAAAATAATTATCTATATTTTTTACAGAACAACAGTCAGACTTCGGTGTAGTGTAATTCTAATATTATATCAAGTAATTATTTTTTTATATATTTTCACATTTACATATTAATTAATTTACTCGCATAGCATTCTCAATACATTCATATCAATATATTTTTTTATACTTACTTAAATATAATAAATAAAATAAACTTTTAGTGCTTTTTACATTTGTCAAAGCTGGTATAAGTACTATTAATAGCTTTCTTACAAAAGAATCGTATGGTCGCGCGCCGCACGAATTTAATTTGCGCGATTGTGTTCCGTAGTGCGTGGTTACACCATTCTGCCATTCTATCTAAATAGCGGCTTACTGCGAAAAATTGTTGAAGAGTTATCACCAAAAACATGCGGATTAAGAAAAACTGATGTATCTAAAAAACTTTGAATTATAGCTACCACGCTATACCAAGCTAATAACTAAGTTAAAACCTTTGTTTGTAGGTTTGAATATTAACACGTTTTTTGGTGATAACTCAAAAACTAGTTTGCATAATTAACCGCTTTTTAGATATATGACAGCAGCATTAAATGAATAAGTATAGGTATATATTTCACGTCATAATGGGAAAATAAGCATTTAAATAGCACATTATGTCCAATTTGCATAAAATTACAGTAGTATTTACAGTTTAGATTGCACTTATTTGCATGACTAGGTATAACAATTGCAGTTACAGCTAAAATTTATGGTCACAAAATTATTTTGCCATTAGCTCGTTCAATATATATTTTATCCGTTTTGGAAATGAACATAATTCTTGTATTCAATACAACACAACTTAATTACATAGAAGTATATACGTATAGAAAATATATATAGCTATAGATAATATCCATGTAAAATATGTATGTCATCTATAGTTATTACTTACCAGCCTTGACCCATAAATTCTATATGTATATGTAATATGTATCCTTTTTAACAACTAAACAATATACTAGAAATAAGAAAACAATGCCTACTATTTTATTAATACTTCTTTAGCCCAACTCTAATACAGATCAGATTCATTTAACTAAAATATGTACAAATAACGTACCTAACTATACAAAATAAGAATTCAACACATAGGTACTCGTAGTTTAATTAAAATAGTACAGTTTTAATAGTTTTGGTGCATTATAAACTGCCGCAGTTTTATGAATTACTAACTGATCCACCCGGCTTTTCTCGGGTGAAATATAGGTACTTATTAATATGATATAATGTTACTTCTACATAAAGTAGCTTTCAAATGGTGACAGAATTATTGAAATAGGTTTCAGAGTTTATCGATTTGGTACAAGCAAACAAACAAAGGAACAAATAATGTTAGTTTTATAATATTATTATAGTAAAGACTAGTTTAAATAATAATTTAGACATTAAATAATAATTTAAATAATAATTACAAATCCAAGATGGTTAAACCATTAGGCTTAAAACTGATTAATTAACCACAAGATAAAATGAGCCCCTAATAGATATCTTTACAGCTGGTCGGAGCTTGAATAAAGCAGAGATAATTGTCCCAGATTCCGACCAAGGTCTGTATTGGATTAGAAACGAGGGTTGAACGCAATCAAATCACAATAAGTAACCCTGAATTACCTATTTTGTTATAATAAAAGACGTCGACCGAACCGCGGGGACTGGGGTTCGATCCCGGGCACGCACCTCTCACTTTTCGGAGCTGTGTGAATTTTAAGCAATTAAGGTAATAGTTACTTGCTTTAACAATGAAGGAAAACATCGTGAGGAAACCTACAAGCCTGAGAGATCTCCATAGTGTTCTCAAAGGTGTGTGAAGAATGCCAATTCGAACTGGGCCAGCGTGGCGGAGTGTGGCCTATATTACCCTTTTCATTATAAAAGGAGACTCGTGCTCGTCATGTAATGAAAAAGGTGATGATAGTGATCTCTTAAAAAGTGTCTCTTAGGGCGAATTGAGGTTATTTATTATTTTCTTTTTACAAAATTTACATTAAGTACCTATAAATCAAGATGGCTGGACTACTAGGCTAATACTGATTTAACCGCAGGATAAGTTGAGCCCTAAAAGATTAATTCCCTAAACGATATCTCTACAGCTGGTCGGACCTTGTGTAATAAAGCAGAGATAATTATCCCAGATTCCGACCAAGGTCTGTACCAGATTAGAAACGAGGGTAGAAGAAGCTAATAAAATCACGATAAGTAACCCTGAATTACCTATTTTCTTATAATAAAAGCGTACTAAATGTTTATTGCGACTCGCAATTCGCAAAGGTGTATAGGCACACCGAACGCGCGTATGGTTGGAAAAATAAAGCTGCAAGGGTTTTTATTTTTTCTAGATCTAGAAAAAATCATCATTATTGCTTTTCATATGGTAATAAAAAAAGAAGAAAAAAATACCTAAGAAAATAAATTAATTACTAAGCACAGCTGTTAATGTTGATAACGGGGTAAATACCACGATTTATTTGATTGTTTTATTTGTCAATATTTTTACACTTAATTGTACGGATCGTGGTAACGACGGGACGGGGCAGTCCTACATCTACAATCTATACTAATATTATAAAGAGGAAACCTTTGTATTTTTGTATGTTTGTATTGAATAGGCTCAAAAACTACTGGACCGATTTCAAAATTTCTTTTACCATTACTTAGAGGGATTCTTCCGAATCCGTATGGGCTATATTTTATCCCGGAAAATAAATAGGATTTTTCGTGGTAGTGTCCACCCGTGCGAAGCCGGGGCGGGTCGCTAGAATAATATGTCGTTAAACCATGACATAGCTCACAGCTGTTAATCCAAAAATACTTTTAAAAATCTTTAAATTTTTTTTGGATAAGCTTTTTGATTTTAGGTTTTCTTACCATTTAAAAGGTACATCCCGCATTCGGTGTGCGAAAGCTTAAAACTAAAGTAATGTTTAAGCTGCGGTTACATGGCGAGCAAACTTCAGGGATTCGACATGTTTATCTTGTCCTAAGCAAACGGCCATTTTTACCAACACCTAACCCTTTGGGCTTTAGGTTATTGAGTTACTCGTGATCTATGCCGTTAAAGCCATTCACTGCACAGTTGACTGACATTAGAAAGATTAAATATTAATTAAAACGGTTTACTGAACGGCTTAGGAAATGCATCCTAATTTAGATATCTATAAGTACTTAAACAATGTTACTATAATAGGAACATAACAACAATATAATACGAAAATTTAAAAATAGGTAATAAAATTTAAAAATAATACACAAAAACTTAAAAAAAAAATTCTTTTTACCCCAATAAAGAAATTGAACATTACATTTAATATTAACATTTATTTATTCACATTAAGTATAGATACAATTAATCTATCTATCTAAGCCCTATTTTTAGAAATTATAATAAACCCAGTAAGAAGAGACAACCCTAACTTTTGTCTCTTTTCATTAAAACTAAACTGATTAATTAACTTAAAAAGAGACCAATATATTATTTTACTGTTTATATTTACATCAATAGAGGTTTCAACAGTAGGTACAAATTGACATTTTTTTTGTAGAAATCGTAGTCCAAAAATATTATTACTTAAAAGGGAATTATTTCCACGGTTAGCGCTGTTTTAAACCAATGTTTATGTTTTAAAAAAGGAAAAAAAAACAGTTTTTTCAACTTTTTCCTACCCTGGTATTTCGAACAAAATATCCATTGTTTGGAATTTCGGTGATTTAAAATTACCTCAGATTTATATTGCATTCCATTCATACTAGTAAACATAAAGGCCTGGACAAAAACACAGCGTTACTGCAGCGGTTTGGCAGAACGCCACAACAACGCGAGCATGTTTTGAGTGCCCATGTCTTTATAGTTTGGCTCCACTATCAGAATGCGGAAAATGATTCATGATATCGGGAATTGCATGGCCGGCGGCAATTGTATCTTTGGCGAAAATATAGGTTTTTTTAAAAATCCCGCTGGAATTCTTTATTTTTCCAGGATATATCTAATACACCAACCAACCAATTACAATCTGGGTATCTTTAAAACAAGAGTGAATAGGCACCTTCTAGGTAAACACGTCCCATCTTAGACCACATCATCACTTTCCATTAGATTTGATTGTGGTCAAGCGCTTGCCTTTACTGAATAAAAAAAATACACCACAGGAAGGAATATTCGCTGTCACAGAATGTCACGTCTGCCGGCCGTCTGATTTGCTAACTTTATTTTAAAAATTCATCAAAATTCCGAATAGCGCGACTTGTTGATTTTGAGTTGAGTTGAAAGTTGATTTGGCGAATGCCGAATTATTGTAAAGTTTTCCGAAACTCGAATCATTTGCCAAATCCCGAAAGTCGAACCACGAGCTAATCATTTTAGTGCAACGCATACGTATAGAGTGCATTGGAGCCGAAACGCAGCTTCACTTTTTACTACACCTTAAACTCAACTCTGTTTACTTTGAAATACGGTTGCAATTGGTATTATGAAAAAAATGGCGCAAATTTTCCACCACCAGTAGTGGTCTCCATCACCATGTCAAAGTAAATAAAGCCTAGTTTGACGCGCCACTAAAAAGAAGGTACGCTGTGAATTAGTTCCACTCCGCCCTACAGGTATGCGTTGAGCCTTAGATACGAACGAATATTCCAAAAATATGTTTCAACATATTTTTGTAAAGGTTTTGCACAAAATATTTAAAAAATTCACTCGCACGAAACGTTTAATGTTTCTGATATAAGACGTGGAATGCCCTAATTGGAATTACAAAAATATGTTCCAACATTTTTGTAACACAAATTAGATAAGAACAAACATTCCGAAAATATGCAATGTCTCAACATATTCCTGTGATACGGAAATGGTAACCGGCAATCGAGATTCCGTCAGATTCAAATCGCAAATCGAATACACATTTCTGTGTAAAAAGCCGCTCACGGAGAGTTTTGTAAATCGTGTTTCTGTAAAATCCCGCTCACGTAGTGTTTGCGTTCGCGCCAGCTTTCGCGGATTTCTCGTAGCCCTCTACGAGAGTCTGCAGGATGAATTTTATGGTGATTTTGTAAATATTCTCCACGTTCGGCGTGTACCTGTCGCCGAGCGTCGCTTCCACCGCCGCCAGGAACGGCGTCTCTATTTTCTGGAACAAATATTACAAATATTAGAGATACGTTAGTGATATTTATTTTTTTGTATCTATAAAAGCTTTAAAAGCTTCGGTCTTCATTTATAATGTTTTACGGAATGGAATCGTAAAACGTCGTACGTAAATTGAGGCAAAGCTTCTTAACGAATATTTGGATCTAGCCGATGCCCGTGATTTCGTTCGCGTGGGTTTAGGCATTTAAAAATTACGTGGGAACTCTTTGATTGTCACTCTCCAGCTCTTTAACTATCCCTCTGTATTTTCTTTAATGCGGTTTGCATCAGTAAATAAAGTGATTCATGAGGAAGGTTTATTCGTATAATTTAATATTGTTTTTTGTTAATTTGTTGAGATATGACGATAATTGTTTAAGTTGTCGGAAGAAATCAAGCCGACTGAGAGCTTTCATCAAAACTACTATTTTAATCTTTTGAAATTAACAAAATGCTCACACCGACACTACATTAGTATCTACATTACACGGTACACCTATGCTAAGCTGAGGGGGGGTCGCTAGAACATTGTATTCATTGAATTCAATACTTGTTTTGCATGAAAGCCCCGCTGTTACGCTACAGAGGTCGACAAAATTAAATATTCTACCAAACAATATTTGAATATTCCACCCAACAATATTTCGAGCGACATAATATTATTACAAATCGAGGCAAATCCGTCAAGAGGCCATCATTTGCAAGGAAATTGATATCGGAACTATGTGGAACTTTTTCTCAATAAAGGTGATCGCATACATCGAGATCTGCAAATTTCGCAGAATTGGTTCCATCCACGTTACTACCACTATTTTTTAGTAACCAGCTATGTAGAAAGATTTCAATACTTCGTCTTTTTGTAACTGGTTATTAAACAATAATATTTTGTGCGGGCTTATAACGAACGAGATAAGATTAATGTATGCAAGTCTTTTTGTAATTGGTTACTAATCAAGGGTAATCGGGCTCGCAGCGGACTACATAATGAACACTAGTTTTAATTAATCAAATAACCGATTATTAATATTAATTAATGATTAATAACAAGTTACAAAAAGACTTTACTTTTATTCCATTACGAACCCGGTCAAAATATTCTTGACTGACCAATGACAGAAAGACAAAGGTATTAAATCTTAAATTTCTACTAATTAAAGTTCGTAGATGGTTACGAAAAAATAGTAACCATCATGGATGGAAGGATGGTGATCCCAAGAGCCGGTAGAGCCGCAAGAGTTGCAACAGACAGATTTTACGTCATTAAAAACTAGATAATGCCCATCCGTGTTTCATCCGGTTCTTCTACGGATCTAAATAGTTCTGATTTGATCACGTAGAGAAACTCCGTGTATAACTCTCTCCATCGTCCGCTGTGTGACTCTGAGAATTCTTATGAGGCCAATCCAAATAATTTTGCAACAAACTCAACTTTTATGCCGAAAAGTAGTAATTAGTGTTCATGACTATAAACGCATTTTCAGTTAGTATAAGTAGTGTGGTAATGTGTTGCGTGCGCTTCTTGCGGCTCTTGCAAGTTTCGTGGTACGAGATCACCTTAAGGGTCAATCTTTTCTTAAACCCAAAGGGACTCAATCATGTAATATTATCTCTGAAGTTTATGGGAACCCTTTGAAGTTACGATGTAGCTACTCGTATTTCGGTTTTTTTGGAATAACATATTCACTCTATTAGATATTAAAAAATGCGTCACATCGGTCGGTTAATTAACTTTTTACGACTACAAATTATTGCCTTTTAAACTATGTATTTTAAATTGGACTATTTAAATCCATACTATAATACTATAAATGCGAAAGTGTGTCTGTCTGTCTGTCTGCTACCTTTTCACGGCCCAACAGTTTAACCGATTCTGGCGAAAGGTACAGGGTTAGCTTATATCCCGGGGATGGATATAGGCTACTTTTTATCCCAAAAATCAAAGAGTTCCCACGGGATTCCTAAAGACCCATCTGCTCAACCGATTTGTATGAAAAGTACCGAGGCTGCTTGCGTCCATGTTATTGACATAGACAACTTTTATAACGGGAAACCAAACATTTTCCACGGGATCTTCAAAACCTACATCCACGGGGACGAAGTCCCGGGAATTCTCTAGTGGCTTAATATGCACAATTTTTATGACCTTAAGGAATTCTTTGACTTAAAATTGAGTAATTATAGACTTTAAGTTAAAACTTTATATTCTACATTAAAACAATATGATTACTATTAGTTGTAGTATCGTCAACAATGTAATGAACTTGATATTTACCATTTTGTATTATTAGGTATAATACATTCGCAACGCCATTGCATGGCAAATGTGGTAATAAATAAATGATTGATTGATCTAACTGCCCTGTGTTTCAAATAAATCAATATACTTATATGTATTGATTTATTTGAATAAATCAATATACTTATATATTGATTTATTTGAAACACAGGGCTAGATTGTATTCTTGAGACTAGTTAAATTATAACAAGGAACAGCAAGCTGATTTTTCTATAATCTAACAACTTCAGTCCCTAAAGGTATTTTAGTGTGAACCTTGAATATATGGCTCCAACTATTGGGCTTTAACCAAAATGTCAAATGTCTCTATCGACCCGAGTTCAGCTTACAACATTATTGGGGGTCAAAGGTCACCCTGAACCGTATTCCGCGAATATCTCAATAAAACATTAGCTTTTTACAGGCAAGCTTTTGATAAGCTCCGGCAAATTCTCGGAAAGTATTAAAAATTTTACTCCCTATCTAAAAATTCCTTAGTTAATTATTATTTACAGAGAGACGAGACGAGCTGGAACCTTTTTAAGGACCCCATACCCGAAGGGTGTCACGGAACCCTGTTACTAAGCCTCCGCTGTCCGTTTGTCTATCAGTCAGCGAGGTGTATCTTATGAACCATAATAATAGGTAGAGAGTTGAAACGCTAAGTGTGTATTTCTATTGCCGCTATAAAACAAACAATAAAAACTTCAAATGGATGCCATGAAAATTCAAAAACATTAAAAAAAATATTTGTTGTACGGAACCCTTCGTCAACGGGTCCGATTCGCACTTCGGCACTTGACCGGTCTTTTAGGTATGCTATGTAAAGCTGCATCTACCTCGTATTGGGGCGCTCAATCGCTTGGTGGCATGGCTTTGCCGGTAGGGTGGTAACTAACCACGGCCATGGCCTCTAACCAGAGCAGACGAAAGAAAATGTAGAAATTATAAAATTCCAAATTTCTGGTGCCGGGAATCGAATCCCTGGACCTTCCAATAATAAGAACACAGCGCTCACCACTGCGGTAGGAAGGTCGTCGAATTATTATTGATCAATAATGATTTTGGGCTGTATATCACTAAAACAAACAAAAAATATGTTTAAACTTACCCAAAAATACTCTACTTTAAACCCCGGTATCCGTCTATGGCTGGCTCCAACTTGGTGTATGTACTCAAAGAAGTTGTCCAAATCATCCAGCCCCTTGATCCCTTCGTCCAGGGTATTCATCACGTTGTTCGCGTGCTCCGCCAGTTCCATCGAATTGATCTGTTCCTCTTTTGTTCGATAGTGGCGGAACTTTTCGAACATGTTCAGCAGATCTTGGTTCTCTTCAAATAATCTGGAAATAATACATGATGTTACTTTTTTAGGAACTTTTAGGATACGTGTGGGACGGGTTAATTCTAAAACAGACTTCTAATTTGTTATTATGTACAGTCAGCAACAAAGCTAGGTTTGCACACGCCAGTATAAGCGACTATGGACTAGCTGACTGTACTATCTTCAGATTTAAGCTGATATCACATTATAGTAGACGGGCCGAGATTATTTTCATACTGAATTCGATATTGAAATTTGCAAAATAGATCCAAATTATGTTATTAGTAGGTACTAACAACCGGTAGGTATTTCTGTTAGCAATAAGTCTTTCCAACTTAAAGTTATAAATAGATATTGCTTACAATTCATACTATTTTGTGAGCTTTTCTTGACACCCACATATTTTCAAAGTGGGCGGCATCATCGCCCACATAAAAAACATATTAGCAATTCCGCGAAACTATCGCATCAAAAGCCTGTCACACACGTGTTTAACCGTGCCACGCGAATATGATCACTAAGGTGCTAAACAATTTACGGCTTGTGGCTGTACCTATTTATTATATTAATTTATAATTTGCTCATAAAATAAATAAGTTCAACGTGAAAAAAAGCTTTTTAATGTAACTATGAGTTAAATAGTGTGTATGTTTGTTACTCTTTCACGCAAAAACTGCCAGATTTGGCTGAAATTTGGAATGGAGATAGATTATACCCTGGATTAACATATAGGCTACTTTTTATCCCAGAATATTAAAAGATTTTTAAAAACCCTATATCCACGCAAACGAAATCGCGGGCATCAGCTAGTCATGGTATAAACAATATTAACAATGGCAGGCCATAGCATTTATAAATCAATAGTGTGACGATGAATAATGTTTCAATACCTTCAGGAAGGTATTGAAACGTTGCGTTTGTAGACAAGTAATATTTCAACGTTACAACACAATGACTCGGATATTTTAGTATACAATATATTTTCTGACTATGATATAAAGATATCTTTAAAAGCCTCGGTAGTTTAAAGGTCTTTCTCTTTTTCATGTATTCACTTTTCCATAAGATTTTCTATTTTTATTCATATTATTCCAAAATCTGATTCAGAGAATAAAACTCATGTTGCTTGTCTTGCGATTTGCAATAGACTGAACAAGAGCTCGCGCGAGTCATGCTAGTTTCATATACGTAGCAAACGATAGTGGGCTTTTCTCCATACAAACGTATTCTGCTGTTTCCTTCGTGGATAATGTCTCTAGAGCAATGATTTTTTAAATAAAAATCTAGG
This sequence comes from Maniola jurtina, assembly GCF_905333055.1. Lineage (NCBI taxonomy): Eukaryota > Metazoa > Arthropoda > Insecta > Lepidoptera > Nymphalidae > Maniola > Maniola jurtina. Next base: position 12,994,712 of record NC_060044.1, read on the forward strand.
TTTCATTAATGCGTGCCGGTATGTTTCCTTTTTTCCAAAACATAATCACGAAAATAAATATGACAATCCGAAAACCCGAAAAAATCGCCAGTTTTCACCGCCATGTTCAGACGACTATTATACAAATTTGATAAGATTTTAACAAAAAAGCAAAAAATAGGAGCAAAGATTCCTCTAAATTTTGGTATAAGAACCATCGAGATCTGTCCAGTTTGATGAACACGCAGTTTGATCTATGCTGCCCTGCCCTGTGCTGTGCTGCGCGGCCTGCTTCTCTGTATACACTTAGGCTAGAGTTGTTTTCATTTGTGGCATGCCTCATTGTCGCATTTTGTTGCTTCGGCGTAAAACACTTCAAAGCATCGTGGTAGCTCACAAACATAGAAGAAAAAAATTTATTACCTATGTTTAGTACAGGTTTTCTTGTGGTTTATAGAGTTAAGTGGCTAATTAATAAAATTTATCAAGCAAAGTGCCATCTCTTGTAAGGTTAAGTACCAATTTATATTATTTATTACCATTATTAACTTAATGCGATCTTTTAAATTGCAAAATTATTAACCTTTATATTTTGCCATTATAATGATAATTATCTTAAGTGCTAAACCATTTCTAAAGGTTAGTACTAAAGGACAGTTATTGCGAAAATTATGGAGCTATCAAACGTATTTAGGCTTATTGCGGTCGAGAAACTCATTAGCTGGGCCAATTGAATAGTGAAGTAGCTATTTTGTTGTCAATACAGACCTAATTATAAAAAAAAGAGTCAAGTACGAGTCGGATTCGCATACGTAGGGCTCCGTACCATCGTAAGAAATACCACTTTTTTGTGGTGTAACCACAAATTCACGGTTTTTGGATTTTTCTGTAAGATCTACATAAGTATCTGCCTCATGGTTCTAGGTCAACGGGAAGTACCCTATAGGCTTTCTTGACGGAGACAACAGACGGACAAACGGACAAACATACAGACAGACAACGAAGTGATCCTATAAGAGTTCATTTTTTTCTTTTGAGGTAAGGAACCCTAATGAGCCTCATAGCGTGATACGAGGCTCATTTTCTTGGTATATCTAGACATCGGTCCTAACCTCAACTTGCTAGGGTGTTCTGTACATTATCTAACACTTTGTATAAAAGTTTATCAAATGCACCCGAATGAAGCCAGGCTGATCAGCTAGTCTAGTATCAAAGAATAAATAAATTAAACCTACCTACAGAATACAAAACCGACTTGAATTACCTTTGTAAAACCAGATAAGGCTGTTTTATTTTGAATTTAAACAGTTTAAGCCCCATTATTTGTTCAGAGCAAAACAAAAGATCTGATTTAGTGTTTTTCGAGAAAACTTGGATTCTATTTTCTTTTGTTTTCCAACAACTGTGATTTATTAAAATAAACATTATTCAATTTTGTTAGAGTAAATATTATACAAGTCAGTTTAATTTTATATACTTAGGTTCCCAGTAAAATGTTTTCCAATAAATTGAGTAAGTATCTATTTTAAAACTTATTTTTATAACATTTTACTTGAAGAAAAAATAATTTATTAGTAAGAGAAAAAAGATTTTAAAATTTGGAAGCTAAGTTTTCTATAATATTATTTTCTAAAAATTTATTAGTAAGTAACAAAAAGTTACATCTAGAAAACTATGTTAATTCTCACCATTTCAAAGCTAATTGTAACTATCTTACAATTTTTAATAATTTTGCAAACTGTGTGTTGTAAATTCGATTTTCTTACCACATAAGAAATTGCAGATTCGTATCGATGCCAGTAGCTGGTCAAAACACTGCTTTTTAAATAAAACGGAAGAAACATACAAATTATTGAGTAACTATATCTAACAATACTAAAACTTTAACTAAAAAATAAATACTAGATAAATCTCTGAAACAAATTTTAATAAGTAAACCATGTTATCTTATACCTAATAATCTCGTTCTTTATATTTAGTAGTTTAAAAAAACAAAGTAAAAAATATCTTTATTGTAGAAAAAACATTGTACAAAACTGATAAATATGAAGTTTGTAACATTGTCTAACAATAGCCAATTATTATAATGTAACTAAATTATAAATGGAAAAAAGCAATGGCCGATTTTCGTCCCACAAAAAGTTGGTAACTTTTTGTAGATCGATTTTCGTCGACTTTTATTGAATAAACTATCAGAAAGATTCTTTCTGTGAATTTCGTAAACCAAAATTCCACGACATTTTAATAGAGCCCGTAAATTTATAATGTGTCTATTATTTGCTATTTAAAGGTTTGTATTTAGAATATGTTTTAACTTTTAGTTAACACATTTACGTAGCACCAAAATCCACTCTCTCGACTGTTTCAATTCCAATATCAGCGCTGTTGATCGTAATTCCAAGTTAAATTAATGTAGCAAACCATTATAAGTGTGACACATGCGCTGAGCACGGAAAAAACATTCACCAAAATGAAAACGTTTTAAAAGTAGCCTTTGCCCTTCTCTAGTCTCTAGAGTTTAGCTTCGACGACGCGGTTGACGACATGTTGATACATGAGTAGCGAATGTTGATACCTACTAGTTTACTGATGATATTTTGTGAGAAGTGGAGAGTGTTCCAAATTCAAAAATTCATGAGACAGAATCATCACAATATTAGCTGAGTAAGATGAGTGCTCAAAAACTCGAACACTCGCAATCGTGAGCGTGAATAATAAAACTAGAAAAAGATATACGCAGCGATATTGAATCGCATAAAATTGGAGTGTGATGTGCACACGAATTGTAGCTCTACATGGCGGTGGTAGAGTCTGTTTTGCATTGAAATTGATTATTTTCAGGGCTGCCTCTTGAAATGATATTTCAAAACCGTCGAAGATGGAATACTTAATTCATGTTCAAAACAATTTTTGAATAGAAGTGGGGTGGGAAAATATATAACAATTTCCAATAAACCAAAAAAATATGCTACGCTTGTGTAATTAGTGCATTAATTATTTATTAATAAGCAGTTTTTAAAATCAACTGAAAAATTGGGTTTCTGTAACATGTGGGGATTTGAAAAATCACTCATTAGAAATGGAAGATTCTTGTATTCATATAAACTTTTACTTGTGTGCTTTTGAATTTACCGCTTCTATTCAATAATAAATCACTTAAATAACATGTAATATCCCTCAATCGAGGCTTAATTTTCGCGTCCATTTTTTGACGTCCATTGTGATCTTTATTTTTTTAACAATTTTTTTCAGTGAAATCGATAGATAAATTTATTCATAAGCATTTATTTGGAGAGTAAGCGGCAACCCTAGGTCTCCCACCGTGTACAATAGGGTCAAGGGCACTCAGGTAGCGGTCGGGGATATTATTGCTTTTGTAACGATCTGAAGAAAGGTTTTCAGGATGGCCAGATCTTTTAAATTGCCAGCAACGTTTAAGTTATTACTGCAAATTGAATTGCTAAGGACTTTTTGTGAGATAGCTTCCTATTGTAAAATATTGCTGAAAGGAATTAAGGGAATTAGTGAAATGATTTTAGGTCATCATCATTCATCCTACTTGCTTTAACGGTGAAGACAACATCGTGAGGAAACTTTCATGCCTGACATTTTCCATAATGTTTTCAAAGGTGTCTGAAGTTTTGGTAGTAAGTAAGTTATTTTCGGCTTATATCTACATATTTACGTAATATCTACGTTATAGTATTTTTTAAATTATGTCTGTTCTGTTTATAATTTGAACTCGAAGCTGGAAAAAACTAGCGAAGTGCGAGTCAGACTCGCGCACCGAGTGTTCCGTACTCGGGTATTTTTTCTGACATTTTGTCATTCTACATAAAAATAATTAAAATCTGTTTTTGAATGTACATGTAAAGTCCTTTCATATGATACCCCATTCGGTATCTTACATTGTAAATTGAAAATACTAATTTATTCGTTCATGAACACATTTCAATTTTTTTCGTGAGTAACCACAAATTCACAGTTTTCGGATTTTTCCTTTACTTGTGCTATAAGACCTACCTACCTGCCCAATTTCATGATTCAACTAGGTCTACCTGGTTTCTAGGTCAACGGTCAACTAGGGAACTAAGTATAGGTTTTCTTGATAGACACGACAGACGGACAACAAAGTGATCAAATAAGGGTGCCAATTTTTCTTTTGAGGTACGGAACCCTAAAAATCATCATGTTTGTTAACATAAACATGAATATTATAGTACAAACAAGTTGCCCTACTTAAAAGGGCTCGAATCGCCGCAGGGCCGGCTTTATGCGGCTTTAGGAAAACGGAAACTACATAAGCCTACTTTCTGTTTACGTTTTTCAAGGAGGAAGCAAGACTGAGAAAACTTTTCCATAATTTTTGTAAACATTTGTAATTTATGAAAAGAGAATTTCTTCATTATATAATAGGTATTACGGTAGAAAAATTGTTGAGAACTAAGTTCGTTCATTTAAGTTAACGTAAATACATACCTTTACAAGTACGGTTAAAAAGGGCTAACAACAATAATTTTTAACTCCCGACCCAAAAAGAAGGGTGTTATAAAATTGGCGTGTGTATCTGTGTATCTGTCTGTGGCATCGTAGCTCCTAAACTAATGAACCGATTTTAATTTCGTTTTTTTTTTGTTTGAAAGGTGGCTTGATCGAGAGTGTTCAACATACGACAACGCAACAGGCTATTTAATGGGAACTATATTGTATAACAACTATATAAAAATATATTTTTAGCCTTAAATACGGTATGCGGTCTATTTTATGTTGAGACAACATCCCGTCGCTCGTGCCGTAGAATTTGAATATTGTGGTACGACGGTTTGCCGACGATTCTTGTACATTTTATTTAAAAATTATTGTTGTAGCATGCAACCTGGTGGCATGCTCCAATGCCGCACTGTCGTTCTGGGGTAAAACTGATTTAACCTGTAGTAGTTACAAGGGTAACGAATAAATACATATATGTATGTATGTATAAACTACTACGCACTTTCCTGTAATCGGGTAAAAAGTCAAAGTTTAAAACATCGAGTAGATAGTTGATTTAACAAGTGTAAATTAAAAATTTATAACACCCCCGACAAGTGAAGGTTACAGTAACTAGAAGAAGAGCTGATAACTTTCAAACGGCTGAACCGATTTTCTTGGATAATGGCTAAGAACACTCTCAATCAAGCCACCTTTCAAACTAAAAAAACTAAATTAAAATCGGTTCATCAGTTTAGGAGTTACGATGCCACAGACAGATACACACGTCAAACTTATAACACCCCTCTTTTTGGGTCGGGTGATAAAAATAAACTACTAAACCAACACTTTACTGTAATTGGGTAAAAAGTCAAAGTTTAAAACATCCTGTAGATAGTTGATTTAAAAACAAAACTTAGTGACTGGAGTTCCGTTATTCTGTCTTTATTTTTATTTGCCATAGTACATTAACATTTTATTTTTAACCCCCGACCCAAAAAGGGGGGTGTTATAAGTTTGACGTGTGTATCTGTGTGTCTGTGTATCTGTCTGTGGCACCGTAGCGCCTAAACTAATGAACCGATTTTAATTTAGTTTTTTTTGTTTGTAAGGTGGCTTGATCGAGAGTGTTTTTAGCTATTAATCCGAGAAAATCGGTTCAGCCGTTTGAAAGTTATCAGCTCTTTTCTAGTTACTGTAACCTTCACTTGTCGGGGGTGTTATAAATTTTTAATTTACACTTGTTACAGTTGGATTTCACTTCAACGTGAAAATACGAAAAACATTGATTCAATAACTGTATCGATGAATTATTGTTTGCTCTTTTTCCCGAAATGTAATACGTTTCATTCGCTCAAGCGTTCCATTTTATTATTATTTATTTTCCTAATCAAATAACTTCGGGAAGAGTCTGGAACGAGTCTGCCCATTCGTGGGAGATTGCTTTATAACTATAACCAACGATATTGCTAGCGCTTTTATTGCAAAAGAGAATTTAGCAATCTATCTTGAGCTATCTGTTTTCTTTGTATTACTCGAGTTGAAAAAGGAGGTCCCAAATTCGGCCCATGTTTGAACTATTGTTTTAGCAAGCTTTGACATCATTTAAGGTCTAAGAGAACTCGTACCAAAATGTAATATTTGGACCTCTGTCTGAACTCTATTTGTCTGAATTGCGTAAAAATGCGTGTCAATATTTTTGTAAGAACAAATTGATTTTTATGGCACTAAACTGCTTTGTGTGTATCAATAATGATTTATTAATCAGTCACACACTTACACGTAGTTTGATACAAGGAAGGAGATTTTGAACTATTGATACCTAGGTTTTAAACCATAATAAAACTATAAGTATACTATAGTATACACCTGCTCACAACGGCGGATCCAGGGGGGGGGGGGGTCATGGGGGTCATGACCCCCCCCTGAGCCGGTTCCAGGGCTTAGATGGACCACTAATTGAACATAATGATTTTATTTATATATTTTGTCACCATACAGATTTTATGTAACTACATACCTTCAATATTTAATTAATTTTTATATAATATAATAACTTTGTATGATGGCAAACGTTTGGGAACGAACGCATCGAAAATTTGAATTTTACCGCGCCACACTTGCGCGCGCTTGTCGACTACTTAGTACGTAACGTCTAGCTAGACCTAACCTCAATCGGAACGACTAAACTTCAACACAATATCATAACATAGTTAGTTCTAAGTTAAAAAACTAAAATTTCTTTCTACCTATACCTAATGTGTTTATGAGTGTACCATGTAACTATACCGTACCTAATAAATAAAATAAAAATAAAAATAAAATAAGTATTCTTAAAAATTGTTGCTGCAAATTCATTAATTACAAGAAATGGTAGCAATCAGTTTCTCATTATTCCAGTGCGTGCGTTTTAACTTAAATGTTATTATTGTTAACATGGCCGTAGCCAAAAGAAATTGTTTTCAAAATGCATAATATACTAGTTAGTTCTCGAATTTACAAGTTTTTTGTAAATCTATCAATAAATTTGCGCTCGCTTCGTTCGCGCTTTTATATTGTGTTAGTTGATTACCGGAACTTCGTTCAAACCCCGTGGAAACTCAGTTTTTTTGGGATAAAATACCTAGGTATACAATGCAAGGTACCACTGAATAGTACCAAATTTTACCTAAAAAGATAAGCCCTGAAAAGTACTTTCGCTAATATTATTTCGTAAATACAATTAATAAAAATTTCGCGCTCGCTTCGCTCGCGCTTTAATTCTATTAGTTGTTTTTGTAGTAGTTACCCGGAACTTCATGCCCATGAGATTACATTTTTGAATATCCCTAGAAAATCTTTATTTTTCATGAGAAAAGTAGAGTGAGGTGCTTTAAAACATAACATTTTTTATGGCTGAGCTCGTTCATCTCTCGCTTTTTTATCTGTAACAGAAAAATTACGCTCGCTGCGCTCGCGCACATGTTTCTTGTTGCATTCTATCTTGTTCAAATCTTCAATCAATCTTGGTCAAATTGAAAGGTAAAATTCCACTAAGCAACTAGGTATTCACCCCGTCAAGTCGAGTAGAAGATTTTTTCTCCGGATAACCCCCCCCCCCCTAAACAAATCCCATAGGTAGATATGTAGGTACCTACTCACTGAAAGAGTGCTGCGTGACTTATGTACCTTCTTTTTACTTGTATCTATTGTTATCAAAATTAAATTATAAGTTCTTGACTTGACCACTACTATGTGACCCCCTCCTGGCGCCAAAGCTGGATCCGCCCTTGCCTGCTCACGTATTTAGTCGACGAAGTCTCAATCGCGACGCGCAGCGAGCTGAGTCCCTATAAAGTAGGACCCCTGAGGGGTTCGAAACTTGTCGAGCTTACGTCGACTAAATATATGAGTATAACCGTAATTATTTATTTATTTTATTTTAAAAACACACAACATATATACAGAAAAAAACATAGAGAAACATAATTACACAGAAGAAACTATACTAGATGGTGCAAAGGCGGCCTTATTGCTATAGCAATCTCTTACAGGCAACCTTAAGTGTACGGATTTGGTGACCAGAGCGCGGGATGGTTGCACAAAATTAAATTAATCTATTCTATATGTACCTAGCATATTATGTAGACTAAAGACTTATAATGGAAATCACTCACGAAAGTTTAAACGTCATAATAAAATTGTTTAACAACTATTCACTTGTTTCACTATTTTGTGCTTGTATCATGATTTCATTGTTAGTTCGCGATAAGAAAGTCGTATGCGCCGCGCATAATGCATATCGTTGCTTATGCGTTTTTGTGATAAGTGACTAGTTTATCGGTTTATGGAAATAGATTGTACATATCCTTGAAACATCAGCATAATTTGATGTATAAAGTAAAGAGCGAGGTATAATCTAAACAATACATAGATCGATGGGCCCCATGGGGCTACATGAGGCGATCTGTATTACTGCCCGCATTACTTTTAGTAGTTTTTATAAATATTTGAACATAAAGCTTGTCGGAATCTATAAAGGTTCTAGGAAACAATTACATGACTATTTTTAAAACGCCAGCGCAATTTGCTGTATAAAGTAAAGAGCGACGCTTAATCTGTACAATATGTAGGTCGATGGGCCCCATGGGGCTACATGGGACGATGCATTACCGTAATTATTGTCCCACTGCCCGCCGTCGCCACAAAGGTCGGGGCTGGTAATTGAAATTACTGTTCAGACTCTCCTTTTATTTATTAAAGTAAAAAGTTACTTAGAGCACCCATACGTGGATATGGACTTATTATTAACTAGAAGATGCCCGCGGCTTCGCCCGCGTGGATTTCGATTTTTTAAAATCCCGTAGGAATCCTTTGATTTTCCGGGATAAAAAGTAGCCTATGTGCTAATCCAGGATATTATCTATCTCAACTCCAAATTTCAGCCAAATCTATTCAGTAGTTATTTCGTAAAAGAGTAACAAACATACACACACACACACACACACACACACACACACACACACACACACACACACACACACACATACAAACTTTCGCCTTTATAATATTAGTGTGATGGTTACATCGCCAGTGGCCCCAGTGGGTGATCCCGGCCGCCACACCGCCACTAAATTGGTTGCGCAACCAAGCGGACACCACCGAGCTCATATTTTGACATTGATTGGTTCTACTTATTACTTCACTGGAGTGACAATAAAAATAAATGTCAAATGAGCTTGGTTGCTATCATTCAGTATTGAACACAGCGAATCACCCCGCTGCTGGTGAGCTACCCTCCGTTCATTTTGTTGGTAGCGCGACCGGTTGCACCGCCACTGGTGTCCTAGTAATGCACTTAGTACATGATTACATCACGATTGTCATGGAAGATGAATATGCATCAACGACAAATAGAACTTTTTCAATGCCAGTTATACACTGTGCAACTCGCATAGTTTTTGTCTCGGTGTTGGCAGCATTGTGCGAGTTTCACAATGTTTCCCGATGTAACCTATTATGTTGGTACCACTGGAGATGAGTACAATGTCATTGTCGTGTTTTCTAAGCACGCTAAGTATTTCATATCGTTGTGCAGCTCACGGTATTTGAGAACAAGATAGAGAAGTGTGAATATTGGCATCTAATTTTTTTATGCGATGACCAGCAATAATTTCTATGCCTATCATACAGAACGTTTCTGTAAAAATAACTGATTTTAAAATTACACTGCCAGGATTCGAAGGTCGACCTTATAATAAACGTTTTTCTTTCTTCTTTTCTTACTTACATTAAGTAGGTAGGTACGGTACATCACAAAGAAGGTTTATCAACTGAGGTTTCAGTTACTCCAAACGATTTTCCGAGGCACAAAGCAATTTATCATTTTTCGACCCGATTCGACTTTGATGGATCGCTTATTTGGAAATACTCAAACTAACATCTGAATACCACGAGTATTTATTCATCCAAGGATACCACACGCTTAATATTTTGTCCCAATGTTTACTCCTGTATGTGTATAAGCTACCTTGATTTTTACTGTTATAGACTCCGTAGTCCTGTTAGATGATGGTGTAAGGGGGTTTTCTCTTGTAGGTACCTATGGGGGGGGGGGGGGGGGGGTATTTATCTTCGAAATCACCCCTTGAGAATGAGGCCATGAGAGTATTAGGTAACTTGGTTTTCACCAGACCAGATCTGAGCCGGTTAACAAATTATAAATTACTTGATAAGATGTACGTAGTCGAGAATCGAATTCGGGACTTTCCTATTATTTATATGTCCACGCCACACACCATTGTACCGGGTTGATCATAAAGGATTTGAATTGTGTACGACATCTGGCGTCAGGGAAAAAGTACTGTAGACCTTAAACCTGTGCAGTGGGTAAATTCTAATGTTCAATTCAGTCTAATGTTTTGTGGTATAAAAGAGGCACGACGGCTGGTCAATCCACCCCGTCGCACGATTGTTAAATTAAAACCGAAAGCCCGAACAAGTAAGTTGATTTCGTCAGCGCTCGATTACCCATCGATCATCTTCGGCAACAGCGACGTTGAATGATTACACTGTGAAATAATCCAATCCTTGTTACCGCTGTCGTGATACATTGATTTACTCTTGTACCTACGCTAGGGGCGTTTCAATCCATGAAACTATTCCTTGACCCCTGTTGCCGTGAAAATGGTTTTCACCAGACCAGATCTGAGACAGTTAAGTTATTATAAATTATTTAACTGACCCAGTCGGGAATAGAATGCAGAACTTTTTATATGACCATACCGTACACCATTGTACCTGGTAGATCATAAACGATTCGAAGAAACCACAACCTAGTTAAATATTAGGTAGTAGGTACATAATATAACTGGCATCAGCGGAAAAGAACTGTAGAGTGTTATAGACCTATAACACATAGGTACAGTGGGCGAATCATCAATTTAATATTTCGTGGTATGAAAGCATCACATCCATCCCGTCCCACGATCGTTTCACGAACAAGCAAGTTGATTCCCTCAGCGCTCGGTAATCATCGATCATCTTCGGCCAAACCGACGTTGAATGATTACACTGTGAAATAATTCCGAACCGGTTCCACTTGTTCCACTGTCGTGTTACAGTGATTTAGCACGCGGGTATTTCCGTTCATGTCAGGAATTTCTGGGGGTTTTAATTCCCGAAACCGTGCCGTCAAGCGATTAAGCGTTGCTGTACGATGCCGTGTAGACATTAGATACCAATTAGGTGTGTGGGTTTAATCAAAATTGCCATATCCCCTCCAAGTTAGACCATTTCCATCTTAAGACTGCATTATCACTTACCACCAGGTGAGATCGCAGTCAAGGGTAAGCACTTGACACTTGACTTTGTAATGGAATTAAAAAATATATACACTGAAATAAATCCAAGCAGTTATAAACTGATTCCAACTTTGTCCCGTAAACGCAAATAAAACCGCTTGGTTGGCTATTTGCTTAACAGAACAAACTTTCTCAACCAACACTGAGCTAAACTGAGGCAGTTGTAATTAAGTTGACTTTAGTGTCCTAGAATAATAGCTTAAACATTTTAAAGCTACAATCCTAGAGCTCGTCGACTACAGAGCACGGGTCTCCACTCAACAAGGTATAACCAGAACGCTAGCAAAAACGAAAACAGGTGATAGTACTGATTATTACTAATACGGTGCCACAAAAAAAACGCGAAATAAAAATTTAAAAATCCCGTATTTTTTAAAAGTTTACAATATATTGCAAATTAAACATCTGACTGACGCTAGAGGTCAACGATCGTTACGTAAATAGGCCACTCGAGGTCAATGTCGCGTAGTAGGTGTGAAAAAACGCGAAATAAAAATTTAAAAATGCCGTAATTTTTAAAAGTTCACAATATATTGTAAATAAAACATTAATTGACTGACGCTAGAGGTTAACGAACCCGCGTGGCCTATTTACGTAAAAATAGGCCACGCGGGGTCAATGCTGCGTCGTAGGTGGGGCATTGGCCCTGTTTTGCACGTTTTACATTGCGGGTTTGAAAAAAACTAAATCATTAAAACTACAAAATAAGACAAATGGTTATTGTCATTGGATTGTATTTAGGTATTTTACCTATATCTTAAAACGCTAGCAAAAAAATAAAACCTAGAATCATGAAATTTAGCAGGTAGGTAGGTCTTATAAGTTATAGCACAAGTACCTAAAGGAAAAAATTCTAAAACCGTGAATTTGTGGTTATATTATACAAAAACAATTAAAATGTGTTCACAAAAAATTTAATTCACTAAATCACATATAGATGGCGCATACCGTTATTAAATTGCAGAGTTCTACATAAAGGTGTGGGGAATATCTTGTGCGATGGTACGGAACCCTTCGAATGCGAGTCTAACTCGCACTTGACCTGTTTTTTTTTTCACAAATTTGACCCGTCTACGTAGGTCAGACTAATCTTAAACTCTTGAGTCTTGACATGAAATTGTCTTCTTAAAAGTTATACCAATTAAGTTTAGAGTTGGCTTGGAATCCTGCACCGGTGATACATACGAGTAACTTGTGCCTCGTAGCAAATGTTTCCAATCCCATTACAAGCTCTGGCTAAATTGACTTTCGGTAGGGATGTGCACCTGTTTGATGAACTGTTATCGATAACAAGATAAAGTTTTTTTTAATTCGGATATTTTCAAGGGGTTTTATAGGTGAGCCTAAATGCCAGCCCCATAGGTACAAACTAAAATAAAATCAAACTAGTTAAACCTAAAACTATAACAATTTGAGAAAAACACTAACAAATTCATACACTTTGCTAAAGTCAAAAGAAGCATTAAAATCAGTCACCTAAGCTCCTAAAAACACAAAACAGGCAGGTCAATCAGAACTTTGATAGATGGCGCTAATAGTATTTATATACGCGGAAATATAGTAAAATAGTTTTTCTGTCGCTTGATATGTTTTAATATTATACTTTATACATATTTTGAACTCAGAATTTCCTCCTTTTCATTCCGAATAATTTTGAGCTAGCTTGGAATCCTTCACCGGTGATACATTTAAGTAACCTCTGCCCCGTAGCTAATGTTTCCAATTCCATTACAAGCTCTCGCTAAATTGACTTTCTTGAACTCTATCGATAAACACGTTTTTAGTCAAAGTGAAAGTCACTTACAATTTTAAAGTAACTATAGTAAAAATAATAAATGAATTATTAAACTATTATTCATTAATTTTAGTAAGAACTAGCTGACGCCCGCGACTTCGTCCGCGTGGATATAGGTTTTTCAAAATCTCGTGGGAACTCTTTAATATTCCGGGATAAAAAGTAACCTATGTGCTAGTCCAGGATATTATCTATCTCCATTCTAAATTTCAGCCAAATCCGTCCAGTGGTTTTTGTGTGAAGGAGTAACAAAGATACACACACACATACACACAAACTTTCGCCTTTATAATATTAGTTTGATACTATTGACGAAAAACAACTTCTCATTTTTGATATTATAAAGGCGAAAGTTTGTATGTGTGTGTGTGTGTAGTGTGTGTGTGTGTGTGTGTGTATGTTTGTTACTCTTTTACGCAATAACTACTGAATGGATTTGGCTGAAATTTGGAATGGAGATAGATAATATCCTGGATAAGCATATAGGCTACTTTTTATCCCGGAAAATCAAAAAGTTCCTACGGGATTTTAAAAAACCGAAATCCACGCGGGCGAAGCCGCGGGCATCTTCTAGTTTTTGATAACAATGTTAGATAAGTACTTTATTGTATTAGAGGAGCTGTGGTTTCTGACCACGCATAAAATAGAGCAGCATTTTATTATCATGACTTTAAATAACTATAAAATGGGCAACCCTATGGTTCTACGCTATGGGGAAGTGACGTCATGTGCCATTATAACGCATAAAGGCGTGCGCAAAATGTACCGTTACAAGCTTTACGATCATTTTACGACACATGCTAAGTCTAAGAACGATAATGGCGAAGCAATGTATTCGCGCATTTTATTTTTAGGGTCCCGTACCCGACTGGTGCAAACGGAACCCTATTCATGGAAAAAAGGCCTTTGAAGGTCTTGTTTATGTTACTCTATGAGTCTATCCTTTTTTCATAGCCCATGAAATATTATGTAAATGAATACCACTTTAGCTAATTATGACGGTTTATAGGTGCTAATAGTGTTTCCATGTAAACGTGACGGCTGTGTCACGCGTAGCAATTTACGACTTCAATTACTAAAAGGTAAATATTATCTTAGATTTTGTATTAAAATTATATGGAACTAGATGATGTCGCCCGCGACTTCGTCGGCAAGGATAGAGTATTGTCAAAAATCTTTAATTTTCCAGGATAAAAACCGGCCAAGTGCGAATCAGACTCGCGCACCGAGGGTTTCGTACCATCAACGTACCCATGATTCTAGGTCAACGGGAAGTACCCTATAGGTTTTCTTGACAGACACGACAGACGGACAGACGGAAAGACAACAAAGTGATCCTAGGCTCCAAACTCTGCATGCAATCTTTGCACCAAATAGATGGTGCTTGTGACTTCATCTATATGGATGTAAGTTTTTTTAAGAATCTTGTAAGAACTCTGATTTTCCAGGACAAAAATATATACATAGGCATATATTTTTACTTTCGGATTTACAATATTAGTATGGATTTTCACGTTTTTATTTTGTGGACTATTCCGGTTCTGTTCGCCATGATAAATTTATTCGTTTACTAGCTGTGCCCGCGACTTCGTTCGCGTGGAATAGTGACTTTTCGGGCAGCATGTACGTTAAAAATGTTCGCCGTGATTCCTTAAATTGACATAACTTTTTTATTTATGAACCGATTGACATGAAATAAACACTAAATGTTAAGTGAAGCTTACTACAATATATTAGTGAAAACCGTTTCTAAATCGAATAAGCCGTTTCTGATATTAGCGTGCACAAACACACAGACAAACAGACAAACAGACAAAAAAAATTAATTACAATTTCGGGTTCAGCATCGATATAATAACAACCCCTGCTACTTTTTTTTTATATATTTCCATTGTACAGACACCGCTTTTCTACAATTTTATTATATGTATAGATGGTTACAATATTAACATATACATAGAAACTTCGCAATTTTAATGACTTCTGTATGTGAATGACAATAATTAATTCTCGTCGTCATTAAATTGCGCCGGCTGAAATGCGGTAGGTTCCGGGTTTCTGAAATATTAATATTGAAATGAAATCCAACAAAACGTACATCCGACCTTGCAAGTAATAATTTGTTCCTTACAGGAAAATTAGAGGCTGACTTGAACGCTACGGAAATTGACGACCTCCCTGGCACAGTGTAAGTGCTGTGGTCTTTTAAGTAGAAGGTCCCGGGTTCGATTTTTGGCATGGGAAATTCGGGAATTTATAGTTTTAAAATTGTCTCAGATCGGGCCTAAGCGATTCTTTAATTTAAGACTCTCTCCAGATCCGGCCAGAGACAAATAAGATAGAGAAATTGTAAATTCAAAAATTGTCTCTTTCGGGAATTGTACCCGGTGCCACTTATAAGAGCATGACAGTGTTCACCACTGCACCACAAAGATTGTCGCAGTCGCGGGGGGGAAAAGCCAGTATCTATATATAGTATATATACATATAAAAAAGGAAAACTGACTGACTGACTGCTCTATCAACGCACATCTCAAACTACTGGACGGATCGGGCTGAAATTTGCCATGCAGATAGCTACTAGTAAGACGTAGACATCCACTAAAAGAAAATGAAAATTTAGCCCCTAAGGGAGTCAAATTGGCGTTTGAAAGTGTAGTCCACGCGGACGAAGTAAGTATAAAATTCAACGAAACGTACACCCACAGACGTACACCCAACCTTGCAAGTAATAATATAATTGTCAGTGTCAGGAAAATTACAGAGTGGCGGGAACTCTGCGGAAGTAATTAGACCTCGAAATTACTATTGTGTTATTTGGAAGCGCTACCTTAAGTAAAATCACCCTGGCGCTTTGGTCTTATAGAGGTTCTGAGTTCGATTACCGGCTGGATTAATTTGGAATTTTGCTGTAAATTCCAAATTAATCACATCTCGTCAATTAACATCTCGTCTGGTGGGAGACTTCGGCCGTGACTAGTTACCATCCTAACAGCATAGACAAGCAGCCAAGCAATCTAACGTTCCAGTTCGATGTCGATTCGAAAGCGATGTGTTTAAAGAAATTCAAATCGGTTCAGAAATCCTGGAGAATTCGGTATACATATCAAAGATATTGGTGATATTAGTTTACCTACATTTGTGTGTATTACTGGTATTACTTTGTACATAATAGAATAGATTTTTATTCAAATAAACTTTTACGAGTGCTTTTGAATCGTCAAATAATTTACCACTAACTAACTAATAAGAATGAATAAATAATTATGATTATAATGAAGGCTTTTTCCTGCCAAGAACTTGAATACCTTTAGGCTTTAAGGCAAGAGTAAATAGACATCTTCTAGGCAAGCGCGCTTCAACCTGGACCACACCATTGTTCTGTTTCTCAGGCATGCTTGTCATCAAGCGCAAGCCTAACTCACATTTAACAAGTGTACCTAAATTAAAAATTTATAACACCCCCGACAAGTGAAGATTACAGTAACTAGAAAAGAGCTGATAACTTTCAAACGGCAGAACCGATTTTCTTGGATTATAGCTGAGAACACTCTGGATCAAGCCACCTTTCAAACAAAGAAAACTAAATTAAAATCGGTTTATTAGTTTATGAGCTACGATGCCACAAAAAAATACACAGATTCACACGTCAAACTTATAACACCCCTCCTTTGGGTCAGGGGTTAAAAAAAGGCCTTGCATAAGCCGAATCTACATACAAAATCTACAGTCTACAGTCAAAGGCCATGAAGGAAACCCATGCCTGTGCCATGTTTCCATGTTTGTTCATGGTTTGTATATTTAAAAAATTGCTTGTGAATTAATTTTACCACGTATTCTATAACTAGCTGTGCCCGCGACGTCGTTCGCGTGGAATAGTGACTTTTCGCGCTTTATATAGCCACGGACGCTCAGGCGCGAGGCGCCGTGATTCTTTAAATTGACATAACTTTTTTATTTATGAACCGATTGACATGAAATAAACACTAAATCCTAAGTGAAGCTTAGTACAATATATTAGTGAAAACCGTATCTAAATCGAATAAGCCGTTTCTGAGATTAGCGTGCACAAACACACAGACAAACAGACAAACAGACAAACAGACAAAAAAAAAATTAATTACAATTTCGGGTTCGGCATCGATATAATAACAACCCCTGCTACTTTTTTTTATATATTTCCATTGTACAGACACCACTTGTCTACAATTTTATTATATGTATAGATAGCACAATTAAAATCCGGACCGTTTTGTTTTCCTAAGAGACTAGTTTAGGCCTGAGACTTCGTCGTGGACTACAATTTGAGACCCCTATTTGACCCCCATGGGGTTGAATTTTCAAAAATTCTTTCTTAGCGGATGTCTACATCATAATAGCTATCTTCATGCCAAACAGACCGATCCGCCCAGTAGTTCGAGCTGTGTGTTGATAGATCAGTCAGTCAGTTTCCTTTTACACATTTAGATTTCAAGCTGCCTGGTCACCCGCTAGTAAACAGGCAGTTCTAATATCGTCTCCGGCCGGCTCCCGGGAACTGTACCGTTAGTACAACATTGAACACCGCATACATGGTTAATAGTATCGACTACTCCTGACTGCCAAGGTTAACGTATTCATCGATAGTACGAGCTAGTCCTAACTGTCAGTTTTGGACAGAACGTAGATACCATGACGATACCAACATGTGGAAACGTAGGTCCAACTTTTGTCTCACTTACACATTCACAAAAAAGTGGGACAGATATACGCTGCCATTTTGTCTAATTTGGCATATATTATTTCGTTTTTTGACGCTATTGACAGATGATTAACAGCGTGACAGTGACAGTCAAGCGACACCCACCGCATACTCTATGGTATGTTTGTCTATGGTAATTCATCTATATTCACTCTGAAATCACTAAAACACTGGTATCCAAAGCCAAATTTTCGTCAGATTAAAAAAAGTTACCGTTCTGTTGTCTGTTAAAGTGAAAATAAATAAAAGCAAACTGAATGAAAGGATTTTAATATACAGAAGTTCATTTAAATAGTTATTCAAGAACTAGTGATTATAATATATATTGTATTTAGGTGTGTAGGTACTATTTAAATAAAATGCAATGAGTACCTAATAATATCGTATGTCAGCTTTATATGTACGTTTACTGTCTCTTGATATCACGTCTACATAGGTTTTTTTAGAATAATAGCACTTAATAACTAGATTGGTATGTACTTAATAGGTACATATAACTATCTACATACCAATCTCTTGATTTGATTAAGGGAAGTGACCTAACCTATAGTGAAATCACAAGTGTAAATTAAAAATTTATAACACCCCCGACAAGTGAAGGTTACAGTAACTAGAAAAGACTAGAGATATAACTATCTACATACCAATCTCTTGATTTGAATAAGGCAAGCAAGTGATCAGGTTTCAAGAGTATCTAGTCGCTTATAGTGAAATCATAACTTCATTATTATTTTGTACCTACTTAAATAACTAGTCTATTAGGTACCTAGCATAAAATGGGTTCAAAAACTATTGAGCCATAGCCCATCACTGATTATTTAGTATATTTGTTAGACAGCTTTGGCTATTAAAATTCCAACATTTTTTTAGGCAGCTTTGGTGTTAAGATTACAACATTACATAGACTTAATCTTGTAATATACCATACAGTTTGGTTCTACAAAATTAAAAGCTAGGACTTGTGTTTAAAGTGGCAATAAAACATTTAATCTATGTATAATAGTTCAATAGAAAGGCAACCTTATATAACACTTTAATAAATAATTAAGTGATAAAGTTAACATAATCTCTTAATTTTTTTAACCCCGAACCAAAAAGAGGGGTGTTATAAGTTTGAGGTATCTATCTGTGGCATCGTAGCTCTTAAACTAATGAACCGATTTTAATTTAGTTTTTTTTTTTTTGTTTGAAAGGTGGGCTTGATTGAGTGTTCTTAGCTATACTTAATCCAAGAAAATCGGTTCAGCCAATTGAAACTTATCAGCTCTTTTCTAGTTACTTGTAACCTTCACTTGTCAGGGGTGTTATAAATTTTTAAATGTTTATGCTTAGTAACTTACAAATATGCAGAATCAGGACATTGAGTTTAAGCTGTATGTCAGAATAAAGTGTATCTGTTTGTCTGTCCGCTAGCTTTTTACAGCCTACCTGTTCAACCAATTTTGAGGAAAGGTACAAGGTTCTTGTATCCCGGAGATGGACATTGCTGATGTTTTATTACAGAAAAACAGTTCCTATGGGATAAATCCGTGCAAATTAAGTTGTCATTATTATCATTTATTTGGTATGGAGTATTTGGTGTCATACTGGACTACATAGACTAGGTATCCTGGAAATCAAAGAGTTAGCACTGGATTTTTAAAACTTAAAAGGGCATCATGTAGTTATTAAATATTATAAATAACACAAGACTACTATCTATCTTAACAGATATATAGTAAAATAAGAAGAATATTACCTAATTGTCTAATTAGCAATTTAGAAAATTAAAGATCAATAATTCCTTTTTCAGTGAAACCCGAGCTTGAAAGCCTGTGGATTAGTGCCTAATCCACTTTGCTAGAAGACTGCATTGTGGTGTTCCTGCATCAAGACTACACTACAGAATAAGCTCCCATAAGCTGTCAGTGCAGTAACACTCCTGTACAATTTTGTAATAATATAAATATTTAAAATTAAATAAAATGTTTTTTTTTTCTCTTCTGTTTTATTAAGTATTAAAAAATGTTTTTATAGCTAGAACCAGCAAGAAACTCAACGGTTGCTCATTTCAAAGATTTTGATATATTGAATGAGTTATTGGTTAGGTTAGAGAGCTGTGGCAGGCATGCCAGTCTTCGTTGTTATTTTTTTATAACCACTTCTTGAATGACTTACTGTCTGTTATTAAGTCTGTATGTTACTGTAGTAATTGTTAAGCTATAAGTAATCAATTTGGTGTGCTAATCTTTGAATTGACAGAACCAATTTTGATGAGACTTTCACAAGCAGTTGGGACTTGGGGTGAGACGCAATCTTTAAACTAGAATGACAGGTTCTAAATCTAGTGCTGTCCTTTTCCGTAGTGCAGGGAGCATTACAAAAGGAATAGCATTTAAACCTGTCGCTTTAATTTAGTTTTGAACATAGATTTCAGGCAATATCCAGGCAGGCAAATTCCAGGATTGGTTACTTATGTAAACCCTAAGAACTTTTATTTTTAAAATGAAATAAAACAAATTAAAACAATAAAGATTTAATGACTATTACTTAAAGATCTATACCTTACACCTGTAATAGTATTAATACCTAGGTACTTTTAGATACCTAGGTATTAGGTACCAATAGGTGCATAAATAAGTAGGTACCATACAACTGTATAATTAAATTACATAAGATGTATTTAAGCACCTACATCATAAACAGTTCTTAATATATGTATAGGTATTCTACAAGATTGATGACCTCGGGTTAGTCTTGAATTGAGTTAGGTAGGTACTTGGGATCAGGGAGGCAGGCATCATAATCTGGTAATAATACTGGTGATCTGCAACCTGAAAAAAAAAATTGATTCAGAAAATCACACTAATATTATAAAGGAGAAAGTTTGTGTGTGTGTGTGTGTGTGTGTGTGTTTGTTACTCCTTCACGCAAAAACTACTGGACGGATTGGGCTAAAATTTAGAATGGAGATAGATTATACCCTGGATTAGCACATAGGCTACTTTTTATCCCGAAAGATCAAAGAGTTCCCACGGGAATTTTAAGAAACCTACATCCACGCGAACGAAGTCGCGGGTATCAGCTAGTATTTAATATAAGCTACATAAAATTAGGCAGATAGGGAGGTTCATTTAACACAACATTTCATTAACTTATGCCATGTTAGGTAGGTAGGTAGGTACTTGCTTGTCTGAGTGGATGCAAGCTGGCGTGGCTCCATCATCAATGAATGCAAGGAGTGATAGGTGTTATAGGTACTGTTTGCAATTGTATAAGTATACCTACCTACTTCACCTCTGTGAGGTAATAAGTTTGAAGAACATGTACTGAGTGTTTAGGTACCTACCTAGGTGAATACTTCTAAACAACTACCCAGCTGTGCAACAAGCCAACTCACTATGGCTTTGCACAAGTACCTACCTAGGTAACTATACTGGTGGAATTTTAATAGATTAATTTTATTTATCAGATATTATGATAGGTAGTAGCTACTTTCTATAAGTGAATCCAATCATGGCAAAATGTTCCAGGTAAGTAAATGATGGTGAAAACAGCTGCAATGAAGAAATTTAAATAGAATAGAACTAAATATTCAGATACAGAGATAAGTAGGTACTAATGAATTTATCACTAAGGAATTGAAATTTAAACAGAGTAACACATAAGTACCTACCTGCTTGTACTTGGAGCCACACGTATTATGTACCTACTATAAGGCTTAGAATAATATTATGTAGATATAGGTAGGTAGCGTACCTACCTATTGTGCATAGACTTTCTTAACTTAGCCTCAATGCCCAATGGTGAGGGTGATATGGTAGGTACTCTTTGTGGTCGATCTTCTAACATTACAATTATTCTACCTTAACATTTAGCATTATTAAATGCATTCTGCGAGCCGATGGCTATCGCTGCACAAAATGGATCGTTCGAGATGCACTTTTATCATTTCAGTCTACGGACGTCTGTCGTCTAGGTAGGTACTTCTAAATGTAGGGTTTTTCAAAGAGGTTCACCACACCCAGCCTTGAGGCTTCCTGTGCCCTCATCCAGTCACTTAACGTTACTCTGTAATATCGCCAGTCAATGACACGGTATCCCACACTACACTTAGGTAGGTTCCTGAGGTACGCTGTGCTTGTACCCAATCTCCGCCCAATACGACAGGCATGGATTGTTCATTGCCACTTCAACTTGCTGGTGGCTTGGGCTATGTTAGAACCTTTCTTTGACGGATGCACTATGTACATCACAAATAACGCCGCTGAGTCAAATTTAGTTACACAACCACGACGGTTAGCTTTCACAGTCTGCTTGATCATTCTCCTCGCCTCCCGTGGGCAAATTAAGGCCCAGGGACTTATAAAATTTCATCATTTTGTTTATTTATCACTGCTCTCAAGCTTCTCTCACTGAGTATTTTTTGGTGAGTTACAATTCGACCACCGACTCGTAAACTTACGCGAAAATGACGTCATTTACTAGTTTTAGCGTGTCAAATTGGTGTCAAACGATGAACTCGTGGTTCGGATTTGCTGGTATTGGTATTGGTTTCGACGAAAACGGCTGCCATTCTCGATGGTGACGTATTAATCTGGTATTTGGTATGGTAAAGTAAAAGATATACTCGCATTTGCTCGATCAACTTTAGTTCGTAATGTTTCCGCCTGTGTCGCTGGCTGTAGATGTATGAAAAAACTCGTTTTCGAGTTTAGTATTTTAAAAACTGTGAAATCTTATACTAGCCATACAGCATACGGCAAGCACGACAAAAAAGCTCTGTGAAAAATCATCGAGTTATTAAAATATATCAAACCATTTAAGTTAATGGCAAACAACAATCCCACTTTGTGTAATATGTAGCGTCAGCGATAATAATTATACATCGAATGTTAATTAATTTGTTATTTTAAGTAGTCTTACAATAATTTACAAAAACCATAGTTATAATTCTATTATCAATAAAGTTTTATATTTAGGAAATATTGTATCGAACCGTCAAAATTGGGATGATGCCACATGTCAAAAATAAATTATTTCTGAGGAATTATTAAATAGATAAAATAATTAATAAAATAAAAATAAAAAAGCCTTTTATTTCTTCTCTAATTTTACATAACATGAATATAACTTAGGTATTTTATGAAGAACCCTTTTCAGGTCAAGGCCTCCTCCAGAGAAATCCATTTTGCTCTATATCTTTGGCTTTGAGCATCCGGTTTCCTAAAATTTCCTAGAATTCCTAAAATTTTGAATTCTTGTAATGTTGAATTTGCAAAATTAATAGTCATAGTCCCACAATAAATTACCTAAACCATTGTTGTTCTAGTCCACTAACTAGATCGCAATAAAGCTTTGTACAGAATACCAGGTATTGTGCGCTCTCCACTTTTAATTGAGCTCTTTTTAAAATGAACCGATGTTGTCTGCACTTAGCATTACTTTGAGTACCTAGGTACTTTTGTCATGTTTTTTAAATCCAATTAAACTTCTTTATTAACCCCCGACCCAAAAAGAGGGGTGTTATAAGTTTGACGTGTGTATCTGTGTATCTGTCTGTGGCATCGTAGCTCCTAAACTAATGAACCGATTTTAATTTAGTTTTTTTTTTGTTTGAAAGGTGGCTTGGCTTGATAGAGAGTGTTCTTAGCTATAATCCAAGGAAATCGGTTCAGCCTTTTGAAAGTTATCAGCTATTTTCTAGTTACTGTAACCTTCACTTGTCGGGGGTGTTATAAATTTTTAATTTACACTTGTATTCATGTACTTTTAAGTACCAGCAAGCGCAGTGTGGGACGACTTCCAACCCGCTGGGATGATGGCCTGAAGAAGAGGGAAGTGGATGGATGAGGAAGGCGGAGGACCGTGTGTAGGTACGCTTATGTGAAGGTCTATGACCAGCAGTTGACGCAAATAGGCTGACTGATTGATTGAAATCTGCATGCCTGAGAGTTCTTAAAAAAAAGTGTAACTCGATGATTTTTGTACATCCATACTCCATACTAATATTATTAATGCGAAAGTGTGTCTGTCTGTCTGTCTGCTACCCCCACGACTCAACAGTTTTACCGATTTGGATGAAATTTGGTACAGAGTTAGCTGATATCCCTGGGACGAACATTGGCTATGAATTTTGGTACGGTACCTCCGTACCAAAATTCTTGCGTTCTGGAAATTGACATAGGACACTTTTTATCCCAGAAAGCAGAGTTGCCACGGGATTTTAAAAAACCTAAATCCAGGCACACGATGTCGCGGGCATCATCTAGTGTCTGAATCTGATAAATCACAGCAATATGACCATGTTGAATGCCGATCGAATTGAGGGTGGTTACGAGTACGTCGTTGCTTCATTCACTTGGAAATATCGCTCCGTTCGCCCGTTATTTTGCAATCCGGTCATTTGCAAAGTGGTTGCCCAAATGTTTGGTTTGGATTCATTGTTTGTATTAATTATACACATAATATGATAAGTATGAATAACGCTTTTCATCTACATTTTCAGTAAAATGATTGGTCAATTGGTTCTATATTTCCGGCCTATGAATGCCTGGCAGATTTTACTTAATAATTTGATGATAAAATAAGAGAAAGCACATTATCTGTTTCGAAAGTGTGTCTGTCTGTCTGTTAGCTTTTCACCGCCCGTCCAGACAGAATAAGCAGTTTGTTCCTGTTGAAAATCGAATCCAAGATTTTCCACAATATTCATGTTTGGGAGTCAGGTCGTCAACAAACTTACTTTAAAATCTTATTTTAACACAAACCGTAAAAAGTGTTGAATGCTCAATGCTTATCTCAGTACGGTGACCTAGATCTGGTTCCCGATGACCTACAAACCTATATACCCAGCATATTGGTACCTTCCACTCGACTGAGTGGTTTGCAGCGGTGAAATTGCTGGTAGAATGTAACATAGGTAGATGACTCATTTTATTGCTCCATGAAATGCATAAAAAAACCGGCCAAGTACGAGTCAGACTCGCGCACTGAGGGTTCCGTACTCGGGTATTTTTTCCAACATTTTGCAGGATAAATCTAAAACTGTTATACTTACATAAAAATAAATAAAAATCTGTTTTAGGATGTACACGTAAAGCCCTTTCATATTATGATATATAGTATAGTTTTTGTATAGTTATCTCATTTTGAAAATTGAAACACATTTTAATTTTTTTTTAAATGATGTAACCACAAATTCGCGGTTTTCAGATTTATTCCTGTACTTGACAGACAGACAGACAAACAGACAGACGCACAGACAGACAGACGGACAACAAAGTGATCCTATAAGGGTTCCGTTTTTCCTTTTGAAGTACGGAACCCTAAAAAGAAGTAGGTATTATTTGATTATAATATTAGATAACTATTTATAATTTTTATTTATTAAAGACCTCTCTATGCGTTTAGGCTCCCATTTTTTCCACAGCTTTCTGTCTACAGCTTTATTGACCCAATTCTCTCCTACAATGTTAACCATTTCATCTGACCAACGTTCTAGCGGTTTACCTCTCTTTCTTTTACCTTGGGGGCCAGACAGGGCAGACTAATTATCTGATAAATACCTATAAAGTAAGGAATGAAAATAATTATCTATTAAGCTATGTCGGTTACTTTAGATCCCGTAGAAAAACTCTAAGCATAGAGCTCTCTCCATCGCCCTCTGAGTGACTCTGAATTTTATTATGAGACCTATAAAATCAGCGACCATAATATATCGCCATACTAGAATGCAATTTTTTTTTTCATTTTCTGCTTATTATTCCAAGGTCACCAAGTATTCGACCTTAGAATAAATAATAAGTAGAAAATGAAAAAAAAATCAATATACTTGGAAATCCTAAACTTTTTAAAAGATAAAATACTCGCGAAAGTGAACTCATGCAAGATAATTGGCAATAACAGACTTTCCTAACTTAGATGATATTATCTTTCTTTTTCTGTTTCCTAGGTAATGGCGAAAAAGTTTTGTGTTCGGGGAAAAGTTACGCAGCGTACATTGCCTGCATATTTAACCGACTTCAAAAAAGGAGGAGGTTCTCAATTCGTCGGAATCTTTTTACTTTTTACGGTACATTTTAATATATTCAATTGTACGCTCTTGGAAAGGCCTATGTCCAGCAGTGGACGCATACAGGCTGATGGAATGGAATCAATGGAAAAAATTGTATGCTAATAGTTTAAACGCGAAAATGAAAAAGAAACGGCTAAGTGCGAGTCAGACTCGCATACGAAGGATTCCGTAAATACCTACCATCGTAAAAGAAGTAACACTTTTCATTTTTTTTTAATTTTCATGGCGGCCATTTTGAAACTTTAATTATTTGTTGTTGTAGCGAGAAATATTCACGGATAGAAGGACAGCGGAGGCCTAGTAATAGAGTCCCGTAGGCACCCTCCCATAAGGAACCTTAAAATGAGGAACACGTTGCTCAATTATTCGTTTACGTATATGTGCAAAATCAAGAATAGGTATTAGGTAGGTAATTAGCCCTAATGGCAGTTGTACCTAAAGCTATTATTTTCAATTACAGACTTGACAATACAAATAGCTGTGTAAAAGTGAATCTTGAGTTATGATAAATGCCCATAAAAATAGTTTTCAATGAGCCATTTTATTACATAAACTACCTAACTACGTAGCAAATAACAATACTAATGTACATAACGTATTTTTCTTAAGTATCTATTGTTATCTTTCAAATAAATATTAATACAGAAATAATTCATATAAACAGTTATGTATTTTGAAAAAAAAACGTACTTACGAAGTATTTCATCATTATTTTCAAACCATTACCGGCTCACTACTGAGAACGGGTCTCCTTTCATAATGAGAAGGGGTTAGGCCATAGTCCACCACGCTGGCCAAGAGTAGATCGGCATCCTTCACGCACCTTTGAGAACATTATGAAAAATTCTAAGGTAAGCAGGTTTCCTTACGATGTTTTCCTTAGCAAGTGTTATTATTTAGTTCCTTAAAAGCCACATAGCTCCGTAAAGTTAGAGATGGGTGCCCGTAATCAAATGCTGACCCCCGAATACGAGGCCGATGCTGTTAGGCTGCCTATCACGAAGTATAGTATAATATACTTATCTAAAATTTTCAGGGTTCCGTACCCGAAGGGTACCAACGGGACTCTATTACTAAGCCTCCGCTGTTCATCTAACCGTCCATCCGTCCGTCCGTCCGTCCGTCCGTCTGTCAGCGACCTGTATTTCGTGAACCTAATTGGTAGAGAGTTGAAATTTTCACAGAATTATAAAAAACTAGCTGATGCCCGCGACTTCGTTCGCGTGGATGTAGTTTTTTAAAAATCCCGTGGGAACTCTTTAATTTTTCGGGATAAAAAGTAGCCTATGTGCTAATCCAGAGTATAATCTATCTCCATTCTAAATTTCAGCCCAATCCGTCCAGTAGTTTTAGCGTGAAGGAGTAACAAACATACACACACACACACACACACACACACACACACACACACATACAAACTTTCGCCTTTATAATATTAGTGTGATTCAAAATATCCGCTATGAAAATTAAAAAAAGTTTAAATTACATAGGCTTATAAGATGGTACGGAACCCTACATGTGCGTGTGCGACTCGCACTTGACCGATTTTAGTAGGCGTTTAATTTCAGTGCATTTAGTTAGCTAACTTCCAAAGTAGGTACCTCTACCTACGTAGGTGGTAGAGTTCGCAATATTATCAAGTATCGATTTTGTATCTCTGGAGGTGAACTCAATTACTATTTAGTACTTACTATCTATCTAGAATTTTATGCAAGTAGGTCACTTGATACGTGTTTCAACTTTTAATTTTTTAAATATGCAGGTATATTTCACTAGGTATAATAGAATAGGTACTAGTAGACTGGCGTGTGCTACTACTACCAGAGACTATCTTTTCCATTCCATTCCATCAGCCTGTATGCGTCCACAGCTGGACAAAGCGTTCCAACAAACACAGGTCTCCGTTCGTCCTCGGATACTATTTACTACGCTAAAAAATTTGCCTAGTGTGTTTTAATAGTCTAAAGTCTAAACTCATCTTCGCATTATTCGACATGGTCATTTACTTAGGGTACTCATAAGAAAGTCACTCAGCGGGCGATGGAGAGAGCTATGGTTGGAGTTTCTCTATCTGAATCAGAAATGAGGAGATCCGTAGGAGAACCAGAGTAACCGACATAGCTTAATAGATAATTATTTTTATTACCTACTTACTTTATTGGTATTTATCAGATAACTAGCTGAGGCCCGCAACTTCGTCCGCGTGGATTTAGGTTTTTAAAAATACCGTGGGAACTCTTTGATTTTCCGGGATAAGAATAGCCCATGTTACTCTCCGTCCTTTCACCTATATCGCTGCCAAAAATCAAGTCGATCGGTTGCTTAGTTTCTCTACGTGACTGAATCAGAAATGAGGAGATCCGTAGGAGAACCAGAATAACTGACACAGCTCAGCTGGCTGCAAAGCTGAAGTGGCAATAGGCACATAGTTCTAAAAACCCGATAGACATCCCACCTTCACCTCCAGCACCTTGGAGTCCCAAGTCACTGGAATAGTGACTGCGCACCGGAAGCGCAGCGAAGACCGCCCCTCTGTTGTACGCGACAGGCCGAGATGGCAATCGGGGTAGGGACGCCCCTCACACCCGCACAGGGCAGAGACGTGCGGGTGTGCGGGGTGTCCCCCCGCCTCATACCCCGATTGCCATCTCGACCTGTCGTGTACTATATAACTATAGGTGGACGGACGACATCACACGTGTCGCAGGGAGCCGCTAAATTCAGGCGGCGCGGCGGGACCTATTATCCAGATGTGGACGTCTATCGTTTTTTTTTTGGTTTAAGAAATCCTCTGATTTCTGTCAGTCCTTTCTCGATTTTTTTTTAATTTGCAAGTAACTTTTATTATTTGTTTATTTTTACTATGTACTTATAAGTTTTATATATTTATTCTTATAATAAATATAGGTAGGTACGTAATTTATCGATCTATACATATTATTAAGTATAATATATTAAAAGTTATTGCAATTTTGTTTTGTTTTTTAATTAATATAAATT
Organism: Maniola jurtina; assembly: GCF_905333055.1. Taxonomy (NCBI): domain Eukaryota; kingdom Metazoa; phylum Arthropoda; class Insecta; order Lepidoptera; family Nymphalidae; genus Maniola; species Maniola jurtina. The sequence goes on from NC_060044.1 coordinate 13,023,595, forward strand.
TATTTAATTAATATAAATAATTTGAGTTTTTAGCAACTTTTGTGCAGATGTCAAGAAATGCTGTCTATCGGTTGATGATGCTGATAAAGAATAAAAATATAGTATGTTTCAACAAGCGATCTATGTATATCGGCACCGGAACACATATTGTGCTGAACATGGCCCAATTCCCTGAACCGCAAACTGAATTATTCATAACTGAATATTTGCAATAGAACAAATAATCTTTTGGCAGGTGTTGTAAATGTAAACCAATTTCGCCTAATGGATTAAAGCCATTAATAATTTTGTAATACTGGAAAATCCTGTTGGTTTGATCTAATATAAAATAACGAAAAGCACCTCCTCTTTAGGGTTCCGTACGTATTCGCAGGGAGCCAACAAGACCATATTACTAAACCTCCGCTATCCGTTTGGCTGTCAACGAGCTGTAATCTCGTGAACCGTGCTTAATGGGTAGAGAGATGAAATTTTATATACGCTATAACAACAAAATATAATAAAAGTTTCAAAATAGCTGCCATGAAGATATAAAAAAATTAAAAAGTGTTATTCCTTATACAATGATACGGAACCCTTCGTGTGCGAGTCCGACTCGCACTTGGCCCATTTTTTGAAGTTCGTTAAGAAGAACTAATACTTATTTAACTTGACGTAGAAGTTCAAATACCTAAGTTGTCAGGAACTTTGGTAAATATGCTAAACAAGCTTGTCAGTTGTAGAACACAAGCACCAAGGTCTCGGCTCTGTGGAACATCTATTTACTATTCATAACCGAGAATCTGGCAGACTGCAGAAAATCGATGACAAGCGTAGATAAAATTATATGCAATATTTTGTTAGAGGTACACAATAAAAGTTTCAAAATGGCTGCCATGAAGATATAAAAAAATTTAAAAGTGCTATTCCTTATACAATGATACGGAACTCTTAGTGGACGAGTCCAACTCGCACTTGGCCGATTTTTCAAAGTTCATCGAAAAGAGCTAATATTTAAGTTGTAATATTTCGTAACATTTCAAAGAAGTCGCCAAGAACATTATAATTTGGTATTCCGCAATCTCAAAATATGCTAAACTACGTTGTCAGTTGTAGAACACAAGGACCTGTCTCGGCTCTGTGAAACACCTATTTACTATTCATAACCGAGAATCTGGCAGACTGCAGAAAATCGATGACAAGCGTAGATAAAATTATATGCAATATTTTGTTAGAGGTACACAATAAAAGTTTCAAAATGGCTGCCATGAAGATATAAAAAAAATTAAAAGTGCTATTCCTTATACAATGATACGGAACTCTTAGTGGACGAGTCCAACTCGCACTTGGCCGATTTTTCAAAGTTCATCGAAAAGAGCTAATATTTAAGTTGTAATATTTCGTAACATTTCAAAGAAGTCGCCAAGAACATTATAATTTGGTATTCCGCAATCTCAAAATATGCTAAACTACGTTGTCAGTTGTAGAACACAAGGACCTGTCTCGGCTCTGTGAAACACCTATTTACTATTCATAACCGAGACTCCGTAGCCGGCAGCCTGCAGAAAATCAATGACAAGCGTGGCTGTATAATATTTTTTTAGAGGTGGAATTTTTCCTTTGTTGTACTTTTGTGTCCTTTCGCACAAAAAATTCCTGAGGCAATGGTACTGATTTTGAGACTGAATTTCAGAATATTTGCATCTTTTTCTTAACAATGTTTTATGAAAAGGACAACAAACTTTATTTAATTTAGAACTGAAACCTTGGTGACTTTAGGTGCCAGTCGTGAGCCTATTGATTAATTTGTAGAGTACACTGAAATTTAAAGATTCATTTTTCGTCCTTTTTTAGCAATATTAAAAAGAAAAGGATTTTTAAACATAGAATTACGAGACTCACTCACACAAAATCCTGTGAAAATTTATATTAACAAAAAAAAGTGCAAGTCGGGCTTGCACACGAAATCTTTTTTTTTCGTGAAGCCTATTCTGAAATTTTTATTATGGGAGTGAATGACGCCAGAAAAAGAACGAATGTACTAATTTAAGCTTAAAACTTACTTTATAAACATACAGATGCCAGTCTTCTCCATCGCCCGTGAGATGCCCTTCCATGAGGCAAGCATGGAGTACTTCTGCTTGGCTGTCAGCGGCAGCCTCGGGTCCGTGGCTGGTGGAGGCCCATCTCCAAGGCTGGCCTGGTTGGCGGGCCTGCGCTCGGAAGCGGCCAGCTTCCCCAACTGACACCCCATAGCTACTCCACACACTCACTTAATTGACATCTTTCACACCACTGCCTGTTCCTACCACTGAAACTTTAATTTAATAAAATGATACAGTAATTTCTACTGTTATAATTTCACTGACATTATTATTATTTTCTTCATTCACTACTGCGTTTGAATTTTTAGCAGTCACTTTTAATTTTTTTGTTATTTTTCTTTTCACATTCACTTAAACTTTTAGGAGTGTCACTGTTTACTTTTTCACTAACTTTAATTATTTATTTCAACTGTTTTTAATTTTCCTTCATTAAAAATTTTAGTTAGCTTACTTTGTTACGCTTTGTTTTATTAAATTAGCCCTCCATCTTTTGCCAAAAGTTTTGATTGGGTTACTTTTATTTGTTTTTGTATGAGGACACTTTTTGCATTCGCCTTTTCCCGAATCACTTATTGATCTTTAAAAAACTCGATTATTATTTTTAATTTTATTCATAACTTCCGACCGCACTGTTTGAACACTTAAGTATATTTTTACTTTCAATACTTCCGAGGAGTTTTTAAAAAGATCTCGAACCAATATTTACACAGTCTTCCTCAATTTCATTTCCCTTAAAAGAATTTCCGTTTCGAGTAAATTTATTTAGACATTCATGATTTCAGTTCGTGCCTCCACAAAGACTGTCTCGGCGGTCCTACTGAGTACATCTTCGGTTATCTTATCTAATCTGGCGACGTCTGCGTTACCTGTGAAAAGAGAAAATTGTATAGTAATGAGATTTGGGAGGGACGAGGCTAGCTGATCACGATGTCGCAACGTTACACGAACAAAGCGGTCAGATGCGAATCAGACTCGCACACGATGGGTTCCGCACCAACATCGTACCATCGTACAAGAAATCTCAAACCAGTATGTTATAGCATAATATGACAATACCATCTTTATGTGATTTAGTAAACTTATTATTTCAGGAACAGAAATCTTTAATTTTTTGCTTGATGAAACCACAAATTCACAGTTTTCAGATTTTTTCCTTTACTCTATAAGACATTGCTACCTGTCAAATCTCATGATTCTAAGTCAACGGAAATTATCCTATATCGGTTTTGATTCCTTTGAACTGACAGTTACGATTCACGACAGACGGCCAACGAAGACTCTTTCAGGGTTCCTTTTTGCTTTTGAGGTACGGAACCCAAAAAAGTAACAAGGGGGCGTGCAGACCTTGTTACTTTTTGCGCTTATAAACTACGTCCCCATTTGCCAAAGTGCCGGCCCATTAGAACGAAAATGTAGGAAGGTTTGTAACCTTTTCTCCGTTGAGCCGGAACGTCGGCAAATGATTACAGTAAGGTTTAAATAAAGGTTTACACAAAATTTATAAAACACACATAATATTCACAAACGCTCTTCGTGTTTGTGAATTTTATCCAATACTTATATCCACACAAATTATATTATAAAATCTGTTTGTTCGTTACTTGCTTGGTAACTGAAATGAATTTGAAAGAAGTTTATGATCTACAGGTATCCTATAGATTGACCATGCGGTAAAGTTAATATTTAGTTTATGTAGACAATAAGTAATTCCACTCCAGCCACGACTAGATTTATATTATGAATATTAGCAGTTGTCTGTGACTTTTCACTGATTTTTTTTTCATTATTTGAAGTATAAAATATTCTAAATAATGGTGAAAATCATAATATACACCGTCCACTAAATATTTAATATGATAGTTTGTAAGCAAATAGAGCTAGCTATTAGAGTAGAAAAGAGACGTTAATTCGTCGCCGTTTACGTAACCGTAGTCACAGATTACGTTTTGTCATCTATGTGCATTGAACTGCAATTTCCTACGGAATAAAATCCTAGAACTTATAGTATTGGACGAGAGTCGTATATCCTCTCTTAGACGTGTTGCTGAATGATTCTTATTATACCTATTGTGATCGAGTAATATTAACTTTTGTTGGATAGATTTGTATGGAAGGGAACATTTCCCAACAGAACGGAATTGTCATTTTATTTGCATGTTTTCCAAAGAGTTGCGAATTTAATTTCGGTATGTTTGATTTTGTAACATAACAATGATTTATTTCCCTGTGTTTATTTTTCAGTCGTTGGTCATTTCGCATTGTTTGGATGAACAATTATTTCAATTTGGTTTTTAAAACATAGTTCTGGATGGAGTTAATAAATTCATGTTTGTTGCATTGCAGGAGGGCTCTCTCCGTCATTCGTTTTCACTCGTTTCATACAATCGTAGTTCCGATTTCATTTGAATACTAAGCAACCAAAGTCCATGAAAGGACTATGGGCGGAATCGTCCCCACCTATCAACAAGAATGAAATGTAGCGCAATTGATAGATCTAGGCAAGATGATATTTTTTTACTATGGCGACGATGCCCAAATGCATGGGGTTCTCATGGTATCTTACGTTGAAAAAAATATTTCGTTGACGTATTATTGATGACTAATTCCAAAATACTCACTCATTTATCTATTTATTGCACAGCGGCAAGCAGAGCATGCACATAAAGATAACCAGCTACAAAATAACCCCCTCCCCCCGCTCACCAACCCACGCTCTTGCGCAGGCAGGTAGTCGCGCGAACCTTCGTCACAGTCAGTTCGCTGCAGTGTACGTTCACGTGTTATACATTATTGTCATCAGTGTTTGCTTTAAATAACTACAACCCCTGCTTGTTTACTGGACTGATTGATACCTTTTCTATTGACCCTGTCACTGCATTGTTGCACGATAAAGGACTTTGTGATAACTGGATTGGATACTGTGCATTATTGAAACAGGACAAGACGGCCGTGTATAATATGTCCGCGATCTGTCTTACGACAAAGGCGGCACATTCTACAAGAGGCGTTAGCTGAAACTGACCTGAATTTGTTAGCTACCAATATTTCACAAAATACGCCGATACAACTAACATCTTTTTTATATAATATTCTCACTTTTTATGACGTGTATTAACAGTAGTTAATACATAACACGTCACATTTATTACACAAATACTTGTACCCTACGAGATTTGACTCCGCGACCCTTGCTTCAGAAGGCAGATTCTAATACTCCCCGAGTTTTCTTCTTTTTCCAGGTTGTATTCAATAACACGATGGCAGTGTGCCATAGATGCTGGCAAAGAGCTAGGCAATGTTACGCGACAAGGTCGCATCGGAAACGCAGACTATGACGTCCTAGGTCCAGAAATTCAAAGAAACGCGGATGATATCAATGTACAAATTGGTGTTGATGATCAAGATCAAGTGATTTTTTTCTGTTATATGATTTTTGTACGATAAAATATACAAAAAATTACAAAAATAAATCAATTTCATTAAATTCATTATAAATTCATTAAATTTTAATTAATTAATTTAATTTAATTTAATTTATTAATATAAAATAATAACTAAGCGTGCCTAAAAAACCATAGTCATGTTGTGCGACCATATAGGATTACAATAAGGTCAAGATGTTGCAATTTAAGAATTAAGTTAAAGTAATTATTGTAATCTGTTTTGGTTGACAATAAATAAATAAATAAATAAATAAATTTCAAACAAAAAGTTTTATTTATTTATTTTAAGAACCCCATCGATTTTGAAGCTGAAACCAACTGTTTACGTCTATTTGAATCCAAATAAACATATTAACATAAATCCGGTGACTGTTGGAGGGTGGGGACGGGGTCCATACAAAATTGCCCATGGTCCTTTTGCAGACATATTCTAGAAACTAATATCTATGTCTGTGGTTTTCCAGATTTCTGTTAAAATATTCGGTTTCAAAGTTACGCGGTCTTAAAAACAGACAGAGCGGACCGACGTTTTCTGGAGTGAGACTGCGTACCGGTACGTACAGTGTATAGGACGACCCGCTGGACCCTATGATCTGAAAAAGGTGGCGGGAAGCGGGTGAGCGAAGAAGACAGAAGACCTTATTTGGTGGCGCGCTCTTGAAAAGGCATATGTCCAGCATATATATACATATATATAGTGGATACATATAGGCTGAATATTATTTGTATAGTATACTTGTAGAAGCTGTATCTGGGCAAGGACAGGGAGAAGTGGAAGAGGTTGGGGGAGGCCTTTACCCGCGAAGGAGCTCATGTTCCTTAGCAAAAATTGTTCACTTACTAACCATACTAACTTAGGAAATAAAGGGAAATGTAATAACTAACAAAACTAATCTACTATGTAACTAATTAAGGAATATGAGAAATAAAAGGCTTTTTATTTATTATTATTTATTTACTAGTAGAAGCATTTTATCAAAATCCTTCCTTTTCCTACAAAACCTGAAAGTAAATTGAGTTAACCACGAAAACTACTACAGTTTAATCTATGCAAATAAAACTTGATTGGGGACAAGTCGCTGGGGACTTGATTAGCAAGATTAATTTGTCTGTCCGTCGCTTCAACAACTGGTAAGGGCCAAAGTTTCGGGAAGTTTTCCTGTTATACCCTCGAACAAAGATAACTTTTTTACTGTTTAATTTCAAAGACTAGGTACTTACCTACTAAAAGAGCAAAGGTCACGCCATTGTCTAAAGACTGTTTTACGCCGGAGGAGACTATATGCGACAATGTGGCATACTTCAAATTATAATTTTTATTAGTGGGTGGTCCCGGGTTCGATTTCCGACAGGGATTTGGAATTTTATGATTTCTAAATTTCTGATCTGGTCTGGTGGGAGGTTTCGTCCGTGGCTAGTTGCCACTCTACTGGCAAAACTGTGCCGCTAAGCAATTTAGCGTACCGGTATAATGCCGTGTAGAAACCAAAAGAGTATGGGTTTAATGCAAACAGCCATACCCCTTTCAAGTTAAGCCCCTTCCATCTTAGACTGGATCATCACTTATCACCAGGTGAGATTGTAGTCAAGGTCCAACTTGTATCTGAATAAAAAAAGACACTCTTCCGAACCCTACGTGCGCGAGTTGGACTCGCACTTGATCGGATTTTTGAAGTCGTTATTCTGATTGCTAACAATTTGTTCCCTTACGAATTTTCATATTTCTTGTTGGAGCAAGCATGTAATGTCAAACGAGCTCTGGCAAAAGCGATTAAAAGATTATTGGCAGTGAATAAAGTAAAAAAATAGGGCGTTTCACCCGATAAATAAGCGTGTGAGGGTGTAAAGCGTTGTCGCGAGCTATTTCTGCACCCTTGTCAACGAGACACCAATTAAATTTGCGCTCGTTTCGAACGGTGAAATAAAAATTTCGCTCAAACGACCGGCCGGCCGCCGTAATCATATTTCACGGCAATATTTTATGTTTTCGAAGGGTCTGAATAGGGACGGGGCAGAAGTGTCCTGGAGTGAAGACCGCGTACCGGTAAGTATAGTGTAGGATGACCTCCAGCCCACTGGACCGCAGAAAAAGATGGCAGGGAGCGAGTGGATGAGGAAGGAGAAGGTGTTTGGCGCGCTCTTGGAAACTCCTATGTCCAGCAGTGGACGCGTTCAGGATGATGGAATGGGATGGAATAGGGATGAAGTTTTTCGGATTAAGCTCTATGTACATTTCACTACCCAGCACTCCATATTACAAATGCAAAAGTGTGTTCGTTTGTTGGATGGAGGCGATGGCCGTTGGAGCCGTAAAGTCCTTAAGTGAAGACTGCGTACTAGCAAGCGTAGTGTGGGATGCCCTCCAGCACGATGGACCGACGGCGATATAAAGCGGCTGGCGAGAAGTGGCTGGATGAGGAAGGCTGAGGACCGAGTGTGGTGGCGCTATTTAGGGAAGACCTATGTTCAACAGTGGACGTCCATGGATGATGATGGATAGTGCCTCAGTTTTACGATCTAGTAGTACTTACTACTTACATACCTCAGTATTTATCCTACTACTTCGGACTAAACCTCTGTTGCCTTGTTTTGTTTTGAAAGTTCAACTAGCCGTTATTATTCATCACTGATTTCCTCTGTAATGTCCGGTTGCTCCACCCTGGGCGGAGGGGGTAGGAGTTACGGAAATAAATCGCACCTATTCGCACCTAACCGTTTTCCCTTAGCCGTCCATTTCACTGAGCACCCCTCGACGAGCCGCGATCAAAATAACCTAACCTTTTTTTATTGTGTGGAAATCCATCACACATTATTAACGACCTACCTGGCGCAATGGTAACGCTGTGGTCATATAGGTTCCGGATTCGATTCCTGGCACGAGAAATTTCAGAATTTATAACTTCTAAATTGTCCCTGGTCTGATCTGGTGGGAGACTTTGGCCGTGGTTAACTGTCCTACTAGCATGCAAGGCCATGCCCGCCCCGCTTACGCCCGCCCGTTACGCTTAGCCCGCTTCATCTTAGACTGCATCATCACTTAGCACCAGGTGAGATCGCAGTCAAGGGTTAACTACTACTACTAAGGGGATAATGTTCTTATAATTTTAAGGTATTCTAATCGAGTAAAACCCCACAGTGTTCCAACCGTCACCTGGTTGCTGGGTACAGGCACAGAATACTTTCAGGTACAGGAAATTTGGTTCAACGGGTTGTGAAGCTGAAGTGGCAATGGACAGGGTACATTGTTAGAAAAAGCAATAGACGTTGGGTCCAAAAGTGGTAGAATGGCGACCTCGTATTGAAAAATGCTGTGTGTGTATCTATACCATTAGATGGATAGACGACGTGTAAGGCCGTGATGCGTAGAAATCCCTACATAAGACATTCCTGCAGTGGACCATCTATCACCCGATTTCTAAAAGGGCTTGAGACATTGATCGTGTTCAACGCTTGCGTCTTATGGACTATTAAAACTTCTTGAAATGAAATATATATCATTTGTACACGAAAACTTGAATTGGCAGAACTACTGAAAACAGTTTTTACTAAAAAGAGCAAGCAAAAAACTTCGATTTCAAACTCTCTTGCCTTGTTTTTATTTTGAAAGTTCAACTAGCCATACCTATGTAGTATTCAGCACTAATTTCTCGTGTAATATCTGGGACGTATCGCGTAGGCGTTACAGAAATAAATTGCACCTATTCACACTTAACCGTTTCCTCTCAGACGTCCATTTCACTGGGCACCCCTCGAAGTGCCGTGATCAAAATAACTGTAGTTTGAATGTTGTTACCTACTTTGGGGCTGTAGATAGTTACATAAAAGGAAGTTAGCGGCTTTTTGCAGCAATTCAGTAGCGATACAGTCGTAACAAGTGTAAATTAAAAATTTATAACACCCCCAACAAGTGAAGGTTACAGTTACTAGAAAAAAGCTGATAACTTTCAAATGGCTGAACAGATTTTCTTGGATGATAGCTAAAAACACTCTCGATCAAGCCACCTTTCAAACAAAAAAAATTAAATTAAAATCGGTTCATTCGTTTAGGCGCTACGATGCCACAGACAGATACACAGATTCACAGATACACACGTCAAACTTATAACACCCCTCTTTTTGGGTCGGGGGTTAAAAAGACAACGATACAGCCTAGACAGCATCAATACAAACGCGACGCAGAATCGATACAGTGTTGCGATGTAGTGACTGCCTCTTAACGTCTGTGGATGCTACAGTGGCTCAACCACCGGTTCAGAAAGCAGGTTCTATTGAGAAGAGCCAGCTGTAATCTCCACGAATCTCAAGAATTAATTCTTTATTCCACGACAATTGCTTATAAAAGCAGAAATTCTTACCTATCTCAACAATGAATTAATTATTATTTTTTCCGCGACAATTCTTTACTTTATCGGAAATTCTTAAAAGCAGTTCTTACCTAAATAAATTGAAACAATAGATCTCGAGAGCAGTGGTGTGTAGCGGAGATCTTGCTTTCGTAATAGGTTCGTATAATTAATCCACTTCCGAGCATTAACAAAACAAAGGAAACAATTCTCCCAAATGGAATAGTAGGTATATTTCTGAACAAAATCTTTCCTAAAATATTTATTAATTAATTATTAGCTTACGCCCGCGGCTTCATCGACATGGACTACACAAATTTCGAAATTCCTATTTTACCGCCTTAGGGGTTGAATTTTCATAAAACCTTTCTTAGCGGATGTCTACATCATACCTAATGGTTATATGCACCTAAAGCCATTCTGCCCAATCCGTCCAGTAGTTTGAGCTGTGCGTTCTCACAATAAGCAAATACCATTAATCTAGGAGTGGCTCTTTCAAAATCATGTATGCGTTGAAAGAACAGTCGGTCGGTCAGTCAGTTTTTCCTTTTATATATTTAGACTAGCCGATTCCCGCGACTTCACCCGCGGGGGTTTTGGTTATTCAAAATCCCGAGGGAACCTTTGATTTTCCGAGATAAAAAGTAGCCTATGTGCTAATCCAGGATATTATCTATCTCTATTCCAAATTTCAACCAAATCCGTCTAGTACTTTTTGCGTGAAGGAGTAACAAACATACACACACACATACATACGTACACAAACTTTCGCCTTTATAATATTAGTGTGATTTACTTTAAAGCCCATATACGACTGTGGATTTTTTCCGTAAAATTAATAAGATAAAGTTAAATAGCACTGAAACCCGACGACCTGAACACCTAGTCCTAGTCCTTGGTACTCCTAAATACATTAAATAGGACGTGGGGTGGTAAAAACTGTCGATAACTCCATTCTTTGAAGCCAATGAGTAGTAAATTTAACAAACTTACCATAATATAAACCATTTGTATCAAGAAACATGTGAAATATAGCGTTTTATAAAAGCCATAACTTTCTTGTGACGTGTTTATATTGGGCAATCAATTATATCAATAAACAAGGGCGTAGCTTACGGTTTTACTGAGAGCGAAGTGTTTTTAACCCCCGACCCAAAAAGAGGGGTGTTATAAGTTTGACGTGTGTATCTGTGTATCTGTGTGTCTGTGTATCTGTGTATCTGTGTATCGGTGTATCTGTGTATCTGTGTATCTGTGTATCTGTGTATCTGTCTGTGGCATCGTAGCGCCTAAACGAATGAACCGATTTTAATTTAGTTTTTTTTGTTTGAAAGGTGGCTTGATCGAGAGTGTTCTTAGCTATAATATAAAAAAATTGGTTCAGCCGTTTAAGAGTTATCAGCTCTTTTCTAGTTTTCGTGTAGAAAAGAAGGTTAGATAACCGTTAGGTTCATAATATTATGTCAATTGACAAATGTCAAGCTGTCAAGATGGACGTTGCCTAAATACATAATTATTTATTTGAAAATGATGTTTTGGAAAACTCAAATACTTTGGATCGTCGGGGGTGTTATAAATTTTTAATTTACACTTGTTATAATGTTATCTAATATAGTTGCTTTTGTATTGCTATTGTAGGGCCCTATTACTAAGCCACCGTTGTTCGTCCGTCGGTCTGTCAGCGAGTTGTAACTCATGAACCGTAGATAATAGGAAGAAAGTTGAAATTTTCAGAGCGTGTATTTCTATGACCACCATAACTATGCATAAATTATTAAAAATTCAAAATGGCCACCATGTAAATTAAAAAAATCTTGTACCTACATCACCTACATAGTCCACCACTGCACCTAGGTCCTAGAAGGTCATTTTATTTATATCCGAGCACTTTTCAGGTTACTCAACCAAATTCTAGGATTTGTATAAAAGTAAGCTTTGCAGTATAAATAGGTTATTTATTTCAACGTCTGCGTAGTGTTATCTTACGTAGGCGTTGAAATAAATACAATCTAAATTGTTCTCCAAAATATCATGGCTGATTGACTGTGAAATTTTTCCTTCCTGTGACGCACAAATAAATGTAGGCTTGTTGGTTACGTATTCCAGTCAATTACCTAATGAAAATTAGGTAAAATAAAGATAAAGATAAAAGATAAATTGGGGCAAGAAAGAGTGATATAGCATTTTCAAGATTTTCTTCGAGATTAAGAGCTTTATTTTCAAAAATAAATAAATCTATAATAATCATTTAAATAGGTACTTGTTCTAGAGGAAATTTAAATATATAAAAGGAAAAGCTGACTCTATCAAGGCACTGCTCAAACTACTGGACGGATCGTCCTCTGAAAAGCATGAAGATAATGACGTAGACATCCGCTAAGCAAGTATCTTTGAAAATTCAAGCACTAAAGGGGTAAAATAGTGGTTTGCACGCGAATAAAGCTAGTAATAAGTACTTATAAGGTACCAGCTGCGAAGTAGCACGGTATAGAGCCATTTGTACCCACATTAGGATATTATGGCGCTCCAAGCACCCCCTTTACGACACAGGCGATAAAATCACGGCAAATCCGAGCCCCAAGGGACAAGACGGGGCCGAAGATTGCTCTCTAGAATCATTTCCATATGCTCGTCTTTCGAATCAAAATAATGTTTCACTATATGATGCCTCTGCCAATACGCACTTGACCAGCGTGGTAGACTTTGGCTACCCCTTCTCATCCTGAGAGGAGGCCTTGCTTCCTCGTTTCTAATTCGAACCGCTTAAATATGGAACGCCCTTCCGGCATCAGTTTTCCCTTCCACTTTTAATATCACCTTAAAGTCAAGAGTGAATAGGCAACTTCTAGGGAAGCGCGCTCCATCTTAGGCTGCATTTACTTGCCAGCAGGTCTGATTGCAGCCAAGCGCTAGTCTGTAAATTAAAAAAAAAAGACCCGTGCTCAATAGTGAGCCCGCGAGGAGTTGATCATGATGATAACGTTGTATGACGAATACATATCTATATCCATAATGCGAAAGTGTATCTGTCTGACTGCTATAGCTTTTCACGGCTTAACAGTTTAACTGATTTCGATGTAAAGAATTAGCTTACATCCCGAGGAAGGGCATAGACTACTTTTTATCGCGGAAAATCAAAGAGTTCCCACGGGATTCTTAAAGGCCTATCCGTTTAACCGATTTATATGAAATTTGCTATAGTGATAGCTTCAATCCCGGAAATTGATACAGGCAAATTATTCTCCCAGAAAATCAGAGTTCCTACGGGATTTTCAAAAACCCTAAATCCACGCGGATGAAGTCGCGGGCATCATCTATGTATTGATATAAATAAATATAAGTAATTCTAAATACTTATATCAAATATAAATAATTAGAATTACATTAATACAGTACATCGTGCACTAACCACACAATTGAATGGAGTGGTTTCAATCGCCCTAATGAGCCATCACCGACACTCCTCCCCACATATTGGCACAATAAATTCACTCGAATAGCCCTATTTTACTCGATTCCATTACCTTGCTAAATTTGGATTCCGTATTGGAATTAATTCCAAAAATAGAATGGTTCAAATGATGACTTTTCAGGTAAAAATCTAAGTGATTTTCCAGTTTTTCTTTATCTACACTAATATTATAAAAAGTGTGTTTGTCTGTCTGCTAGGTTTTCCATGTCCTGACCGTTGATCAGTTTTGACTACACTTCTTCTGGGACAAACTGACAGACATAAGCTACTTTTTGTTTCGGAAGATGAAAGAGTTCCCACGCAATTGTTAAAAAACCTTAATCCACTAAAACGAAACCGCAGGCATCATCTAGTCACTACCCATATTATAAATACAAAAGTGTGATTGTTAGATGGTTTGTCCTTTAATCACGTCGCAACAAAGCAATGGATCGAAGTGATTTTTTACACGGCTATTTTTGACGATAATGAAATGAGAACAAGTGCGCTTCGTCGATATCTATCGTCACACTGTTCGTAGATTGAGCAACTCAGCTACCAAAGTTGCTCACAGATTGCCATAAAATTGCGGCAACCGGAAACCGGGCTATTTGGCTGTAGCAGCTGGAAACTTTTAAAGGAAACTTTCAAAAAGTTCACTTATAGTTTCTTAGTTTCTTCAACTGAAGTTGCTCCATCTGCAAAGTACCGTGTAAGGCGCAAGATACACTGGCAGTTCCAGCTCTGAATCTAATAAACTAAACAGCGAGAAATTACTTATAGGTAACAAGTGTAAATTAAAAAATTATAACACCCCCGAGTTAAGGTTACAGTATCTAGAAAAGAGCTGATAACTTTCAAACGGCTGAACCGATTTTTTTGGATTATAGCTAAGAACACTCGATCAAGCCACCTTTCAAACAAAAAAACTAAATTAAAGGTTCATTAATTTAGGAGCTACGATGCCATAGATAGATACACAGATATACACGTCAAACTTATAACACCCCTCTTTTTGGGTCGGGATAGTAATATAAATGGGCAAAAGGAAACTTTTTATTAATGTAATACAAAGTCATACATCTGCGATAAGCCTACCCAACTTTTTGCTTCCGCTCGCATTGTTCCTTTGACTTCGGAACTAGACTCATCAATCACTCGGAAGTGAGGAAGTTATTCCATACGTGCTCCTCACAACGCTGTTGCTTTGATACAAGTTATCTCTTCTTTGCACATTCATCTTATAGATTAACTAGTATATGCCCGCGACTTCGTCCACGAGGGTTACACAAATTTCAAAAACCTGTTTTATCCCCTTTGGGGATATAATTTTCAAAAATTCCTTCTTATCGGACGTCTACGTCTAGCTATCTACCTGTCGAATTTCAGCCCGATCCGTCCAGTAGTTTGAGTTGTGCGTTGATAGATCAGTCAGTCAGTCAGTTAGTCACCTTTTCCTTTTATATATGTATTTAGATACAAAGTCATACATCTGTGATAGCCTGACAGGCCTACCAAACTTTTTGCTTCCGCTCGCATTGCTCCGATAATGCAAGTTATCTCTTCTTCGCACATTCACTTATAGATTAACTAGTATATGGCCGCGACTTCGTCCGCGTGGATTACACAAATTTCAAAAACCTGTTTTATCCCCTTTGGGGATATAATTTACAAAAATCCTTTCTTACCGGATATCTACGTCATATCCACGTCTTTCAGCCCGATCCGTTCAGTTCAGGCATTTTTGCGCCGATGTTCCGAACTTTGAAGTTTAGAATTGATCGGTGCTTCGTCACCAATGAGTCTTCTATCACGATGATCCACCAAATCCAATGCATCAAGTAGGTTCTTGGCAGAGCCATCCCTTAAATGGCTGCAGTACTCTGCACGTTTGAACTTAAACTTGGTACAGGGGTAAGAAGCTGTTCCAGCGTAATGTAAGTACCTAGTAGCTACCGCTTGTCTTTGATACAAAGCTACTTTACTGTGCGGTAGTCGGGTAAATAGACTCACTCCTACTTTCCGCCATCTGCATTATTTTTATTCAATCAATCGGAAACTACCGTAACAAATTGCATTTCGCTTTGATGTTATGAAAGTTAGGGAGGAAAAAGGAATGATGGATTGTTTGGAAACAAAGTTGATGCTTCGGATTCAAATCAACTTTGCACTTTCAAGTATTAAACGAACTATGAACTACTCTACATTCCAAAGTTTTCCAATCTGCATAAATAGAATGTCAAAAAAGACCAAGACTAATGGCAGCTTTAATATTTTTGTTTCTTTAATAAAATTATAATGTTTTTATGAAACAGTGGTTTGAAGCTTTTAAGCACCGTTTTTTTTAATCTTGAGAAATCTGTATTTGTATAGGTTTATTGTTAGTATAGAAAAACTGTGCTAGTTAATGCATTGGTTTTATTTTCCTGTAAAATATAGGTACATAAACCTGCATTAACTAGGTATAATTATTTCAGATTTTTTGACATTTTCAGCACGAAACAGCATATACACTGGTTTTCAGCCTAATCCATGAACACTGAACAGCTTCTTTTTAACCTGAAAATTCAAATAACTCCCACGAAATTTTTAAAAACCTAAATCCGAATCAGAATGTATAATATAAAGGTTTACCAAACTAAAACTGTATACGCGTGATGCTGAAAGAATTTCCACTTCGTTACGGTGGAAGAATGAAAGATGGGAAATTCTCCGGCGAGGTGCGTTTTCAATCAAGGTGTGATTCACAAGCACAACAAACGAAAAATGCCGGAATTTTCGCTCTGAAACCGCAGGAATCTGTGTGGGATTTATCCGTATGACGTATCTACATTTATTTATTGTTTGCCTCTCAGGTAATATAAAAATAGGTCTAAAATACTGTTACAAATCTTGCTACCTTTTCATGGTCCATGCGTTTCTCTGTGTTCTTTGATTTTCGGGTTAAAAGATTTATATAGGATGCAAGCTATCTTGGAATAGCTAATAAGCTAAAAAGAAATTTTGGCTAAGAAAATAGGTCCTGAAAAGAACTTTCGCTAATATATAGATTACTTGTAAATATATTTAAAAAAATTAATTTGCGCTCGCTTCGCTCACGTTTTTGTTGCATATTGCTTGATACCCAGAACTGCATCCACATGGATTTACGTTCATTTTTGAAAATCCCCCGGGAACTGTTTTTGTTTTGTTTTTCCGGAATAAAAACATTAGAAAAGTAGAGTGATACATATACATATTAAAACATAAAGTTTTGTTGCTGCCAACTGCCACTTCAGCTTGCTAATAGTTTATATAGTAACAGATATAGTGAAAGAGATAAATTAATAAATTAAGAGCGAGTTAAGAATACTCCAAGCGTGAGATATTCTAAACGATGCTTCAAGAAACTTGTATAACTTTACATATTAAGTAAGTCCCTGAACTAAGTTATTACTTTATACGGAAAATTACCATTTTCAGTTCCATACTAAAATTCAAACCGAGCAGAAACGTACCTATTGTACTAAACAGCGATAGAGACAAATAAAGTAAATAGTGCCAGGAATTATCTATCTTTTTCTTCTAAATATACTATAATAATTTATCCTGGCTCATCAAATCTCAGCCCAAACGTAGGACCAAAAAAGTTGAAGTTTTATACAGAATTTTCCTTCATAAAGTAGACCAGCATTAAGGACGGTTTTTTTTGGAATTCCCACGGGATAGGTCACTTACGACTCAAGTCCCGCGGGAAATTATTTTCTTTGGGTTGTGCTAAGGCTGCAGTTACATCTTACATTCGTTTCAAGAGACCTGAAGTACGTTATACGACTTCACATATCTTTAAGAACATTATGGACAATACAAAATGTTTATTAATTAATTTTTAGGGTTCCGTATCTTAAAAGGAAAAACGGAACCCTTACAGGATCACGTTGTCGTCTGTCTGTCCGTCTGTCCGTCTGTCAATAAAACCTATAGGGTACTTACCGTTGACCTAGAATAACGAAATTTCAAATTGTCGGAAAAATACCCGAGTACGGAACCCTCGGTGCGACAGTCTGACTCGCATTTGGCCGATTTTTACTATAATGGTCACTCTACAAATGGATTAAAATACTTGCACCTCTATTTATCGTCGTGTTAGTAAAAGCCAGGCTGGCTTAACGTAAGTCGCAACTGACATGTTTTAGATAATACCGAGTAGTTACATTTTACCTTGTATTAAGTATGTACATACTGAAATAATTAATGTATGCATTTGTGATAACTACTATCAGTACCTATTCTATACCTTTCTTTTATTGTATCAGTAACAATAAAGAGAAGAATTAAAAAAAATATAGATTTTTCGTGATTTTTAATATAAATAATCATTAACGTCACGCTCTACGGGAGGCGATTAACAGGGCTCTCTCCGTCACTCGTTTCATACAATCGTAGTTCCAATTTCATTTGAATATTAAGCAACCAAAGTCCATGAAATTTTGCAGACATATTCTAGAAACTAATATCTGTGTCTGTGGTGTTTTAGGTTTTTCTAAAAATATGTAGTTTTAAAATTACAGGGGCTCAAAGATTTGTATGAAATTTTTTAAGACCGCGTAACTTTGAAACCGAATATTTTAACAGAAATCTGGAAAACCACAGACATAGATATTAGTTTCTAGAATATGTCTGCAAAATTTCATGGACTTTGGTTGCTTAATATTCAAATGAAATTGGAACTACGATTGTATGAAACGAGTGACGGAGAGAGCCCTCTTAATGAGGTCATATAACATATTTTATCGTTTACTGTAAACGACAAAATATTATATTTTTCACCTGTAATAGTAACGCCTGCTTTGTATTGTATGCAAAGGTGGCCTTATTGCTCAGAGCAATCTCCACCAGGCAACCTTTGGTGAAAGTTAAAGTTCAGCGGTATTTAGTAAAAGCTCCAAAATATTAAAAAGCAGGCTGTAGCCTGTAAGCACTAAGTGACGACGTACCTATATAATTTTAATGTTGTGATAGTGTTATCAGCGATATGAGGACTTATCTTTCAATGATAAAATGCAGATAGGCTACTAATGGTAGACTCGAGAATTTTCGCATAATAGGGTGACCATTTTTAGGGTTCCGTATCTAAAAAGGAAAAACGGATCACTTATAGGATCACTTTGTTGTCTGTCTGTCTGCCTGTCTGTCTGTCTGTCCGTCGTGTCTGTCAAGAAACCTATAGGGTACTTCCGGTTGACCTAGAATCATGAAATTTGGCAGGTAGGTAGATCTTATAGTACAAATACAGCAATAAATCTGAAAAGCGCGAATTTGTGGTTATATCATGTAAAAAAAAATTGAAATGTGTTTCAATTTTCAAAGTAAGATAACTATACCAAGTGGGGTATCATAAATGGGGTAAATTCTAAAACAGATAGTAGGTACTCGTAATTAGATAAGTCTAATTACGAGTAATATACAAATCATGCCCGCGTGGAATGGTGCCAAGAATACTGGCTACATTTCCGCGCTGGACAGCCAGGCTGATCCGTTGCGCAGTCTTGCAACATTTAGATTTATTCTGCGAAAGTTAACAGCAGAAAGTTATTAGTAGAAAGTTATAGCAGAATATAAGTCAATAATATATGGCAGAATGTACTTATTTTACTAATGAAATGTGAAAATTTAATCAAAGTAATGTACGAGTAAGTACGTTGGTTTAAGCTCAATTTCAATTTACGGATGGAGTAATAAATTAATACGATACTCCACAAAATGAAGTACTTTAGCTACCTCCAGTAAATTCGCTGAGCTTTATCTAATTTCAAAGTCAAAGTCAAAGTCAAAATCATTTATTCGAAGTAGGTACAATTGTACTCCTTTTGATGGTCGAAATTGTTAAACTTGTACGATATAGTGGTGATAATTAATTACGTTACTTAAAACTAAAGCTACGAGGGTTCAAACGCGCCCAAGTCTGAGAAGAGCCCACAACAAACTCAGCCGGGTATCCTTTCAAATAGGTAAGATATAAGTATAGACTATAATAATGTGTGAAAATATTACAATAAAACTTAAAGCTAGCCTTATCTAATTACTGTACAAATCATGCCCGCGTGGAATGGTGCCAAGAATACTGGCTGCATTTCCGCGTTGGACAGCCAGGCTGATCCGTTGCGCAAAAAATGAGCTAGCCCTTCTGTCACCCGATGAGGCTATTAAACGCGGTGAAATGTCTCGTAAAAATTTCTTTGCACTAAGACTCCATGGCCCCAGGGTCTCCACGGCAAACGGAACAAAAATGTAACTCTCAATAAGAGAGGCATATTTGCGCCGCTTGCCGTTTTCAGCCATTTCTGCTGCGGCTCCCGGTCTTGATACTGTCTCCCTGATATGACACGGGGCCAATGTGTCAACGCACGTTGCGTCCCACATTAGCGCCCGTCCCCGTTCCCAGGGAACCAGCGTCAATCCATCAGGTCTCTTGCCATCATCCCGACTAATCCCTGCCGGCTCAATGATATAGACTATAGATATAGTAGGTAAGTACCCACCTAGGTATATGTCTCTACGTCACGCTCTCCGTGAGGAATGAGGAAACGAAAAGGCGAACTCGGTCCTCATGAACAATATCCATAGTCAATACACATCCTGTTACAGACATGGATAACTGAATGAGTGTTACGTTGTCACAACCAGGCCACATTAGCTAAACATATACCTGGCACGAAACGTCCTAATCTCCACTAAAAACCGACCAAGCGAATCAGACTCGCGCACTGAGGGTTTCGTACTCGGGTATTTTTTTCAACATTTTACATGATAAATCAAAAACTATTATACATAAAAATAAATAAAAATCTGTTTTAGAATGTACAGGTAAAGCCCTTTCATATGATATCCCACTTGGTATAGTTATCTTACTTTGAAAATTGAAACACATTTTAATTTTTTTTAATGATGTAACCACAAATTCGCGATTTTCAGATTTATTCCTGTATTTGTGCTATAAGACCTACCTACACGACGGACGGACGGACAAACAGACAGATAGACAGGCAGACAGACAACAAAGTGATCCTATAAGGTTTCCGTTTTTCCTTTTGAGGTTCGGAACTCTAAAAATAAGACTAAAATAAGCAAAACCCTGTATAAAACAGACTCCGAGCATTGACACTTAAATAAACACAGATATAAACAATTGCATTGCCAGATTCGGCGATCCCATAAATTATGTACTCGTATACGGTACACACTCGCAGCGAACGACATGAAACACACGGGCTTGCGTAAACAACCTCGATTTGGTGTCCATTAGTGCTGAAGAGGTGTGAAAGTTCTACGGATTGTATTCTAACTACTCGTGTCTATTTCCAACATTTCTTGTACGTTTGAATATCATTTACCCGACTGCGGCAAAGCCAAAAGGAAGGGTTATGATTTTAGCAGTCTACGTATGTATGTATGTATGTATGTATGTTTGTATCCAGATTCTGTGTGTTCCACCGTAGCGCCTTTACTACTGGGCCGATTTTGATGAATGAGGTGTCGATTGATTCGTTGTAAAGGTCCGGGTGACATATGCTAAATATCTATATGAAAAAATTGACCTAACGGATGTTACATCAAAAAAAGTGGGGGTGTCCAAAAATTTATTTTTGCTATTGTATCGAGTGGGATGTCAAATTAAAGAGGAAATAATTCTGAGTTCATGAATATAAATGTACTACAACATTAAATTCACCAAGTGACAAAAACAATTTTACTATAATATTTCAGCGTTTATTAAGACGATCGCAGTCGGGTTTTCAACTTTATCTTGTAACTCTTCACTTCACCACTAATACATATAATAACTAGCTGAAATTGTGTGCCAAATATAACGATTTATTTTTTCCAAAACCATTCGTTTTATTAAAATGCAAAGTAAAAGCAAACATCTCTTTATTTTCACTGGTGAAATTCTTTCAGCTTGAGAGCTTTTCCAGATATTTCATGGAAATTGGTTATTGTTATGATACTGTTTTGACTTTTGATCTGGAAGTTAGTGCAGTTATGGTTGGCTATAAAATCTGAGTTATCGCCTTTTTCTTTTAGGTTGTTGAATTAATGATTTTGGTCATAACATACTTTATGATTAATATGATGTATAAAAGAAAACAGATACATACACAACAATTAATTATGATTAAACAATTGTATTTATCATGGTTAAATATCAAATGGATCAAAGAGTAGAAAATTAAATACTTGATCAAAATAATATACAGTTTATCATATTTAATTGAACCTTTACCTTTACCTTTTTCAGAGGATTTCAGGATTCGAATTGCCAAAAAAAAAACTGATTACAAAAAACATGGCCTTTGACGTCTGCCCTAAAGCGATACGCGGTTTTTCCGCGAAATAATGGTATATACTATATCGACACCTCCCACGTAAGTTGTTGTATCCCCAAAACTACAACTTTTCAGTAGAGCGTTTTAAAGATATAAATTGAAATTAAAGCTCCATTTTTCAATATATTTTTGTGAATTTCGGTATTTAGTTATAGTTTACAGTACTTTAACATATTCTGAAAGATAATTCATAGAAATACTTCACATTTCTGAGATTTTGTTCATACAACATTTTACGGCGTGTTTCATCTTTGTAAAATGTTGTATAAGATACTTACAACAAATTACGCTGGAAAAAACGGGTTGAGTGTCATCGTATGTGTTAAATACAACAGTGTACGTCGTTTAAAATTTAAAAAAAATGTAGTATGTGTAGTCCGATTCATCATTTCCAACCAATGGAAGTCCACTACTGGACATAGGTCTCTTGTAGGGACTTCTATATGCCACGGTCTTGCACCACCTGAATGCAGTGGCTCCTTGTGACTCGTTTGATGTCGTCTGTGCACCTAGTGGGAGTCTGTCAACGCTGCGCCTTACAGTGCGAGGTTCCAGCACCTTGGGACCTCAACGTCTATGGGTCCTTCGAATTATGTGCCCCGGCCATTTACACTTCAGCTTCGCAACCCATTTATGCCGGTTACTCTGATTTTCCTACCGATATCCACATTCCAGATTTGATCACGTAGAGAAACTTCAAATATAGCTCTCTAATTGCCCGCTTAGTGACTCTGAACTTTCTTATGAATTCCATTATATAATGTGACCATATTATCTCGGATCCATAATATGTCATCACTGGTAAAACGCACTGTTCGAAGACTAATTTAGTTTCCGTACACTGCCGCCGAGTCGGATTCGTTGGCTGACCTGTTTCTTGAAATTGCACTTACCTACCTGGTCCAGGTACCTGTTCCAGGCTCACACTTTTCTGTAATTTCGAGTGCAGAGCCCTCAACGATTACTGGGTGGGCCGAGACATAAGAATTAGACACAATTTTCGTCTTACTCATGTTCATTTTCAGGCCCATCTGTTGTGAAACTTTGCAAAGGTCATTGAGCTGTAAATGTAGAAACTGGGAAACCTAATGAGGTTTCCCAGAGTTTCTGCCATAGTGACTATGTCATCGACAAATCGAAGGTGAATTTCTTTTGATGTTAATGTCAAGTTCATTCCAATCCAAGCTTAAACATAAGGACGTCTTCCAAAGCAGTGGTAAAGAGTTTCAGAGAATTACGTCTCAATGTGCACCCTGTCACTGCAATTGGACTGGCCTAGTCTGGTCCTATATGTCGACTGACATGGTGTTTTCGTACAGGATTCTATTTCAGCATTTGTATGAACAGGCAGTTGTTTCAGTATCTCAATAGCGACCTTAATACAGCCCAAGTTTCCACCAAATCAAAAACTTTCTCATAGTTTACAAACGCTTAGCAAAGTGGCAGATTATGATAATAGCCTTCAGTTATATTATGCATAACATGTCGCAGCTTATGAATGTGACCTATAAGTGCTTAAGCTTTTTCAGAATCAAGCTTGTTAGGGATGCTGAAAGTCATCGAACTTATTATTGTGACGATTCATAATGACTTACGATAACAACAGCTTATAGACATGGCTTAGCAGCGAAATGAGTCTATGACTCTTCTTGAGTAATGTTTGTAACTTTGTAATTTCGTTATGCAATGAACTAGATTAATTTGAATATAAGATTCACTAACCTTTTGTGCCCACATTGCAACAAATAAACCATTACTTATTATTTTTTATTACGGCATTATCGCTATGACGGGATTGAAAATCCCTTGGAAAAAGATTGGAAAATCGCTGAAAGACCTTAAGTACTGGTTTGCCACCCGCTTTCAGGAATTCTACTGTGATTCTGATATCACCGAGCGAATTTTTATCCTTGAGTTGTTTGAGAGCCATACTTATCTCCTATAAACTGGCATCTGGGATATCGTGGGTATAGTGTCCCGTCAATTTAGCTCTGGGATCTTTAGCCAAATTTTCAACAAGTCTTTGTATTGTATTGTGTATAACTGTCCATAGAACTTCTCCACTTATTTCAAGAGCTCAAGTTTAGCTGAAATGAGGTGTTGTCAGTTTTTTGTCGTATCAGCATGCCCTGTTTAGCAGACAGATCTTTCGTGAATACTTTTGAGTTCCTTTTCCGCTCTATGGTATCTTTAAAACGAAATTAAAGATCCATAAGTCACGTGTTTGTACAATAGAGATCTGCCAGTAGGAAGGTGCATCTGCTGAAGACTACAGTATCATTTCTGGCCTTTTTCTGGCCATGAGCTTTAAAATCATAAAAAATATTTGTTATTTTTGGACGATAGGCCGTAAAAAAATTGGACTCCACCACTTGGCAGGTTCTACCAACCTATTTATTGGAAAGGTAGGCTCTGAAATTATATATTGTAGTAGTGATTTTTTTGTTAATTATATAGTAATCTAGTGGTATGATGAGCCGATTAGTTATTTTATTGACTATCATGAGTTTACGTCGCCATCAAACTAAATTTTAACATAGTTTTACTGTATACAATGTCGTATGTAAGAAAAAAAACAATGTCATAGCAACGTAAAATATAGCATGTAATCATACAACAAAATTTTGAGAAATAAATGCCGAAGTAAAATGTTGTATGTATCACTTAACACAAAATTTATTATAATTCTGCAACGTAAACGGTTGTATGTCATCATACAATACTGTTTTTGGGTGTCCTCAACGACTTAAATTGTTGTATGTAATCTATACAATAGTTTAGCTTGGCATCACTATTAAGTTACTAAAATACGATAATGAAATAAAAAAATGTAAACACAACCGTGACATATCAGTGTCTTGAGTTACAAACATTTCATCTGAAGTCCGGCGTGATCTGTTGTATCTGTTACATACGAGGCGCAAACGTGCGACTTCACCCCACATAAAACGTTGTAAAAGTCAATATGCTATTTTACGTCGTCCTCGTTTGAAACATACAACATTATACGCCTCATAAGTACTTTAAAAAACAACATTTTTAGGATTTTTTTTAATTGAACATATAAAATACATAAAAATAGACATTGTTATGTAAAAAACGCAAAATGGCAATTTTGTGGCTTACAACAACTTACGTGGGAGGTGTCGATATAGTACCCCCAATTTCTTTGTTTGATTCAGGGTTTGGGGCCATTGAACGATTCCCAATGCTTTGTTCTTTTCTAGTGGCCTTAGGACAGCGCAATGTCAAGCCTTAAGGGGCCTTTTATACCCTTCTTTTTCATTTTTAATGGGTGTTTTTAGGGTATTTTTGACCTGTCGCGTCGTCGCTCGTCTTAATTTTCACTTTTCACCAACGCAAGTGGATGGGATTAGAGATATTTTTACTCTGTTTTTACAAGTGACTATTATTTATTGTGATAGTTTTTTACATCAAGACTGGCATTGATCAATTGATCAACTGTAAAAAATTGGACTTGCCTTTACACTAGTTTAAAAAATCTTTGCATGAGTATTGAAGAATTTTGAACGAGAATTTATTTCGAAGCTTCTTGAACTCTGACGTAAAATACCATAAAAAATATGTAGGTATATTAAGAGGGTTCTCTCCGTCACTCGCTCCATACAAACGTAGTTCCAATTTCATTTGAATATTAAGCAACCAAAGTTCATGAAATTTTGCAGACATATTCTAGAAACTAATATCTATGCCTGTGGTTTTTCAGATTTCTGTTAAAATATTCGGTTTCAAAGTTACGCGGGCTTAAAAATTCACATACAAATCTTTGAGCTCCAGTAATTTTCAAAGTACATATTTTTAGAAAAATCTAAAACAGTACAGGCACAGATATTAGTTTCTAGAATATGTCTGCAAAATTTCATGGAATTTGGTTGCTTAATATTCAAATTAAATTGGAACTACGATTGTATGGAGTAAGTGACGGAGAGAGCCCTGTTAAATACTGCACACTCAAAATGTAGATTGATAAGACGTCATAAACAAGCTACTGAAATGTTCAATGGGGAATCTGAAAACTACTGTTCCGTATAAAACCTACTTTTCCACAAACAATGCTCGCAGCCAATCACATCAAATAATGGAAAAATGGAACACATAAAAACTGGAATAGATTCCGTTGAAAAAATGGAAAACTTTTCCATCGAGTGGCATAATGTATTCTTGTTTGGAATTTCATTTGCATGCAATTGTACGAGGTGCTTAGCGCCGGTTTACATTGTGCTAGCTAGCGAGTTGGTAGGGTTGGGAAGGGCTACTGAAGTAATTTTTATACTCTTTTTTCAGTTAAAATAGACTTGACGAGAGTCAATTTATTGATTATTATTGATTTGATACCTTTATTATCGTTTTAAATAGTAGGTTCCATAAAGCAAGTAGTAGGCAAGGCAAGGTAGTTGATCCATTGTGTGACCACTCTAAGCTGCTACCAAGTTACTGTCATGCGAGATAATAACGGCAATAACTATCTCAGTCACTCGCAGTGAGTAAATCAGCCTTTAACTAGGGTTGACAACTCTTTTGGAAACGGAAAACTTCTTGTTTCCCTCATTTTGTAAATCTTCCGGAAAATCCTTTACGCGAACACAACATGGAGAGTAAAGACTTGAAAATGTCTACATGAGAATTCTTTTCCTTTTGCAACATTATGAGCTTGTGTAAGTATACACTTTTCGGGAAAAAGCTTAATATAAGAGTAGGTAAGTTCACAATCGACATAAAATTGCGGGATAAAAGTTACTTAGGTAGACCTTATTTTTTTTTACTTTTATAAATGCTTCCCGTTGACAAGTAAAGAAAAAATCTGAAAATCGTGAATTTGTGGTTAGGTACATCACAAAAAAAAATTAAAATGTGTTAATGAACAGATAATCAGTACCTATTTTTTTAGTACTAATTTTCAAAGTAAGATAACTATACCAAGTGGGGAGTCATAATATGAAAGGGCTTGACCTGTTAGTTCTAAAACAGATTTTTATTTATTTTGGCCGGTTTTTTTTTCAGTCTCACACTTGTAGACTCTCCTTATTACTGAAGTAAACATTGTACTCTAGGTTAGCACTTTTAGCACTCTAGATATTAAGGGCGATGGAGAACCCTATTTCTAGCTAATGCAATTTATGTGTAGTTTATGTGTGTTTAGGTATTTGCAATTGTTTTTACGAGAATTTGATGCGGGCCACGTCGAGTATAGTTTTTTATGATAAACGCAATTCTTAGTTGGGTCGCGAGTTATTATGCATATTACAATGTTTGTCTGTTTGTCATAATACATAATTCGATAGATAGATCGCACTTGGCCGGTTTTTTTGTGATGTAACCACAAATTCACGGTTTTCGGATTTTTTCCTTTACCTACTTGTGCTATAACACCTACCTATCTGCCTTTCATGATTCTGGGTTAACGGGAGTCGGGAAGTACCCTATAGGTTTTCTTGACAGACACGACAGATGAACAGACAGACAGACGACAAAGTGATCCTATAAGGGTTCCGTTTTTCCTTTTAAGTTACGGAACCCTAAAAATTATTTTGACGCAATTTCTTCGCCTCACAAAACATTCAGGACTCAATTATTTAGATGCCTCGCATACCGGAAGCCAAGTTAACCGGGAATTTAATTTTCGTTATAACAATATTATCTACTCCAATTTGCACAAAATTTCGGCACGATCAAACCGAATCGGTGATTCGATTAAAATTTTGGATGCATGAAAATATTGAATGAGTTCGAGTATATCTAATTTGTTCCGGTTTTGGACACAAAATATCATCAAGTTGATGAGTTGAGTTGAAAGTTAACCTACTTTTCAGAGCTATGCCCGTTTTAAGCAATTAAATATCAGTCAGTGAAACTGTGAAAGAAAACATCGTGATAATACATATCAAAAATTGCGAAACTACAGGATTCGGAAACTGTGTCCTCCCTGAGTATCTTGCCCGCAGCGCCTTGGACCTCTAGGCCGCCAGGGTTCACGCCCAGTGCCGATATTTCGGGTAGGTTCCACAGTCATCATCATAAGCCTGTGGACGTCCACTGTTGAATAGGCCTTATCTAAAGAACGCCACCACACCCAGCCGCTTTATATCGTTGGTCCATCGTGCTGGAGGGCGTCCCACACTACGCTTTCTTATAATATGCTTGCTTATACCACTAAGCAAGTATTTAAAATTATTTTGAAATTTCCCTAAATTCCCCATTATAGTGTAGATAAAAATACTATAATTTTTTTTATAAATTATACGTAGGTATTTTGGTTAGACGCATCTACGTTCATTTTCGTTCTAGGTAAGTTTTATTACAAAATTATATCAAATTGTATCCTAGGAAAATTCCATCGACAGTCTCAAAGCACAATAAGCATCGCGAGCGAGTGTGGGGAACGATAAAATTAAATGTAAGTATTGTTATATTCCCCGCAATAAACACTAATGCGCCATTGTCATGAAATCGAGGCACGTACACGGAACCTTACCTATACCGTAATATCCGTGCCATCTGTAGCTCTTCAGGGCCTTATAATTATTACTAGCTTATGCCCACGACTTCCTCCGCGTGGCCTACAACAATTTCAACCCCCTATTTTACCCCTTTAGGGTTGAATTTTCAAAAATCCTTTATAAGTAAAATAGCTATCTGCTTGCCTTTTAGCCCGATTCGTCTAGTCGTTTGAGCTGTGCGTTGATAAATCAGTCAGTCAGCCAGTCAGTCATCTTTTACTTAAATTATAAATATCAGAAATTTAAATAAAAAATATCAGAAAGCTCTCGGTAAGTAATTATTGTAAAATAAGGCATACAAGAGACTTACAGAGACCGTACCGGTCGAGTCGTTTTAGGGAGTATTTTCATTTTTTTTTAATCTGATATTTTTAAGGGTTGTAGATAATATTATGTCAGCCCCATCGTAACACACTAAATTAACATCAAGTTATGTTAAGAATTAAAATATTGATGTCTTTTTACCCTAATCTTTGAGCTCATAATATCAATGTATCGCCAGACAAAGAGCAAAGGGCTAGTAAAGGCCCTCCATTGAAACACCACTTTTCCTCGTCTAAGATTTTCCGATAACGATAAGATTCTACGATAGCTTCAATAACGAGTTTCGAAAAGCATTTTGTGATTTTATCGTGCTTACATTATGTTCATATTATATATGTACAACACTAACTATAATATGTATTATAAATACGAAAGTGGATTGATTTGTTAGTTTTTTAGTCTATTGGTTTGTTGGTTTGTCCTTCACGTCGCAACCGAGTATAATTAAAGATCTGGAAAGTAACATAGACTACTTCTTATCCCGCAAAATGAAAGAGTTCCCACAAGATTTCTATATCCACGCGGACAAAAGCATCTCCTAGTAGAAATATAAAATTTGTGCTCGTTGAGTAAGACAAGATGCAAAACGCACAAGAGTTGGAAAAAATACCTGAGTACGGAACCCTCAGTGCGCGAGTCTGACTCGCACTTAGCCGGTTTTTTTTATCCTCCATATTAGATACTAGCTGATACCCGCGACTTCGTTCGCGTGGATATAGGTTTTTTAAAATTCCCGTGGGAACTCTTTAATTTTCCGGGATAAAAGTAGCCTATGTGCTAATCCAGGGTATAATCTATCTCCATTCTAAATTTCAGCCCAATCCGTCCAGTAGTTTTTGCGTGAAGAAGTAACAAACATACACACACACACACACACATACAAACTTTCTCCTAAGTAATATTAGTGTGACGAATGTAATGTATCTACCTATATTTTACATTTATACAATATCATTGATAGTCAAATAAAAACACAGTTTTATTTTTAACCTCCAATATGCCCACTTGGCACACTTCAAACTCATAAACCAAGAATTCAAATAAATCATCAAGGTTGCGCTATAAGAACATATTCAACAGTTTTCTAGTATTTGTAATAAAAATTTTATAAAAAAAGCTCGCGGACATTTCTACATTCGATATGAACATTAATATTGTCCTACCTCTTCTATAAGCCATGACCTCGCACTGGAAAGTGCAATGTTGGCAGACCTCCTACTAGGTGAACTGATACCATCAAATCTATATTGTATAAACGTGTAAATGAGTGAAGGGTCCAGACCCTTCCTACCCTAGAACCTAATGCATTACGTCCAAACTTTCCAAAAAAACACAAAAAAAAAAAAATACTAGCCAAGTGCGGATTGGTAAACTTTACACATCTTTGTCAGCTTAGCTCTGGTCTTTTAATTCTTTCGCCAAAGGTTGCCTATAAGAGCATATAATTTAAAAGATTGCTTTAGGAATAAGGCCGCCTTTGCATCATCATGTATAGTTTCTTCTGAGTTTTCTGCATGTGTATAAGTTTGTGTGTTCAATAAAGAATTCTAAAAAAAAAAAATCTTCAAGCCTACATTATGGTGAACTCTCAGGCATGCAGGTTTCCTCATGATTCCTTCACTGTTGAAGCAAGTGCATATATTACTGTGAAAAGAGGTACCTCTTTAAGTTTAAGTGTACACTTAACGTACGTAAGGTTACGTGTATACTTAACGTAGGTACCCCGATCGAATCCCGGCCCCACCGAAATGGAGGCTGGAACCTATCACTTCTAGTGCAGTGCACTAGCAATCAATCAGCCAGTTTGCGTCCACTGCTGGGCCACCACACACGATCCTCCGCCTTCCTCATCCACCCACTTCCCGCTATCTTCTTAAGAGTGGAGCGGAGAGTGGAGTGGAGACCGCGTATCAGCAAGCGCAGTGTGAGACGACCTCCAACCCGCTGGACTAACGACCTTAAGAAGCTTGTATTAGTTGTAGCGAAATAATACCTAATTATTGTCGTCGAAAGAAAATGATCAAAAGAAAAACTGTTGTAGAAAAACATACAAAGAAAAAATATAGTAAGAAGCTCTTTAAGCTAAAAGCATGAGTAGATTCGATCGGCGAAAACCTTAATACCTTTTTTCCTAGAAGCACGTGTAATTTTCCTAAACTATGTCACTATTAAGGTTATCTCGTCTACCAAGCCTCCTCCACGACATTCAACTCTACAAAGGAAAATCAACTCTATCCCAAGACAGTAAAGTTCATATTTCAACGGTTGGATGGAGAAGTAATCTAAAATAGTGGACAGGTAAGCCATTCGATATTAGACTGTAACATATGAGGAATAAGGTAGCAAATTAATGATGATAGATTCTTACGGCGACGAACCCTAATTTCAGCAACCTTGATATGACACTCGGGAGATTAATGATAGTTGTTGCTAATGATACAGGGTGAGAGGGGCAAATTGACGGTTCCATTGATAGTTGCACGTTATAAGTTTCCATTACCTGGAAAGGGTGGTTATTTGAAATGGGTCACAACTCAGCAGCATCTAAGGTAATATATTTATGTCACAGAAAAATGGCGATATCAGGATGCTGCGAAATCCTGGAAAAATTCGAATACTCCGTTTGAGGACCTATTTCATTTCACTAAAAAATTCTAGTAAAATGGCAATAGCAAGGAAATAGGTAATTTTAGGTCTCTCAATATATTTACAACTAGAATCTAGATGATGCCCGCAACTTAGTGGAATTAGGTTTATTAAATATCCCGTTTGGAACATTTTGATTTTCCGGGATAAATAGTTTCCTGTGTCAATTTCCGGGACGCAAGCTACCTCTGTACCAAATTTCATATAAATCGGTCAAACGGGCGGGCCTCTAAGAGTCCCGTTGCAACTCTTTGGTTTTCCGGAATGAAATGTAGCGAGTGATGAGTGTAATATTTTTAATTATTATTAGTATTTATTCCAATATTAGACTTCCCTTAACATAAGTTTAACAAGTGTAAATTATTACTCAAAATTTAAAAACCCCCGACACAAAAAACTCTATAAGAAAACTAGAAAAGAGCTGACTAACTTTAAAACGGCTGAACCGATTTTCTTCGATTATAGCTAAGAACACTCTCGATCAAGCCACCTTCCAAACAAAACAACTAAATTAAAATCAGTTCATTTGTTTAGGAGCTACGATGCCACAGATAGATACACAGATACACACGTCAAACTTATAATAATACTATACTACGTTTTTGGGTCGGGGGTTAAAAATGCCTGTAAAGTATGTCAAAAAATGTAATTAGGGTGTCGGTCTCCTATTCGGGGATGCGGTATACGATCCCGGGCACCCAGTTCTAACTTTTCGGTAAGTAAACATCATTAGAAAACCTGCATACCCGAGAGTTCCCTATAATAATAATAATAATAATAATAATAATAATTCTTTATTTCAGGTAAAAATGTACCCATATTATTACAAAGTCATAAAAGTCGAATATAAAATATATAAAAGCTTAGATCTAAATAAAATAAAGACAAAAATAAATAGGTACAATAATGTATTACCGTCTTATATTTATATCTTTATTTTCGATTCGCACTGCGATGCTGCGTCAACCAATATCGGAAAATGGCGACATCCAAGTGCTCATACATCGTCCGTAGAATCTCATTATTTGAGTGACTTAATCGCTCCAAAAAGGAAGCTATTCGGGAACGTATAATCGCGAAGAAGTCTGGCATTCTTGCCGATGCGAACATGTTCGATGCACTACAAAATCGCGGTAGTTTCATCAGGATGCGGTAGGCATCATTGTACTGCACCCTGATGGCACTATACGAGCGTCTTGTGTAGTTAAACCATAGCTGGCAAGTGTAAAGGTTTTGACAAAATGCTCTGAAAAGAGTGTTCTTTACTTGTTCATTGCAGCGGAAAAATCTACGCGCGATCATGTTGCATCTTACGGCAAGCGCCCTCCTCTCACGCTCGATATCTTTATTGTCACTGAGGTTCTCCGTCAGGATGTGACCGAGATACTTGAATGTCGCCACCCTCCGAATTTCCACACCATTCATATACACTGGAGGGACAGTGTCCGGACCCTTTCCACACCTAAATACCATCATCTCCGTTTTGGAAACGTTATATTTAAGTCCATGACTTAAAGCGTATTTTTCACAAATATCTAACAGCTTCCGTAGCCCCTTGATAGAGGGACTGAGTAGCACCATATCATCAGCGTAACTTAAATTGTTAATACAAACTCCGCCGACATGACAACCGATTTTGGTGCTTCTCAGCTCCTCTATCAGGTCGTTCACATAAATGTTGAAAAGGTCCGGCGATGTCAATCCACCCTGGCGTACGCCGCATTCTAACCTATAATCGTTAGAAAGTGTATCGCCCCATTTTACCTTGTTGCTTTGATTTTCGTACCAATATCTCAAAAGATTTATAACATTAGATGGTACTTTATGCTTATTGAGTTTCGACCATAGCAAATTATAGTTTACTAGGTCAAAAGCTCGGCTTAGGTCCAAAAAACAGGCATATACACTAGTGTCTCTGTTAGTATAGTATTTGATAGTGTTTTTCAGACTGAAAATAGCAGAATCAGTTGAGACACCGGCACGAAAACCAAATTGCGCATCGTTGATACTAACATTTTTAAGAAACGGATGTAAAAGTCTTTCAAATATTTTACCAATTATAGTACCCAGTGATATGGGCCTATAATTGTTCAATTTCGACAAATCTCCAGTTTTGTTTTTGGGGATTGGAACCACCACGGTCTTCATAAGATTCTTGGGTAAGTAATTAAACTTGATACATAAATTGAACAGCGTACACAGAACTCGACTAATATCCTCACTAGCATAGAGCATATGTTCAATACTTAATCCATCGTGACCTGGAGACTTCCCACGTGTCATTTTTCTTATCACGTCGACAATATCCTTAGGTGAGAATTGTAGGGTCTCAGTCAGCGGGTCCGACGGGGAAATGTCATCCGTGCTATGCTCCACTCCTTCGACATAAAGTGGTTGGACCTTAAAATGACTAGCAAATAATTCGGAAATTCCCCTCTGTTCGACTATATTTTCAACACTATGTGGCAACCGGGGTTTACTTTGTAGTCTCTTTGTTGCTTGCCAGAACTTTGGAAAGTTTTTATCATTCCTATGTGCAGCTAAAATGTTCATTCTAATCTGGTCTTCATTGTTCTGACACCATTTAAGTTTACTCTTGAATTTCCTACGACTAGTTACCATATCATTGTAGACTGGACCGGTTGTCGGCCTGCCATTTTCCAACCAACATGAGTAATATAGTCGAGCTATTTTGTGACTTTGACTAACGTGGTAGTTCCAACCCACCACATGTTTCCGTTTCCTATTAGCATCGGAGTGCGAATCAAAACTTAAGATAGCAGCTCTTCTTAAAATATTTACAATTTTATCATAATAACTGTCTATTAAAAATAAGTGATCAGTGCAAGTAAAATTATCACAGTTTAAACATTGACTAGAAAAAACAACATTTTTTAAATTATCACAGCAATATTTATTGTATATATTAATCTGATGAGGGTTACGTTGACCCCATCTAACTTTGTTTACTGAGCTTCTATTTTCACTAATAATTTTACTTACAACTATGTCAAAGTTGCATGTAACTATCAGTGGAAGGTGGTCCGACCACCCCACGTCACAGTCTACGGTCACTGCTGTGACCGTTTTTCGCGCGGCACTTGTCCCTATGCAATGGTCGAGCCACCGCGTCACACCACACGCATCACTAACATATGTATACGTGGACGAGTTCTTACTTAAAAACTCATAATCCACACACTCTAAGGAATGCTCCGCACAAAACAAAGTAAGCTCGTCACCAAACCTGGAGATGCAATGGGCATTGAAATCTCCTAAAGCGAATGCAACTTCCGTTTCGTTGTCATCAATAATAGCCATTATATTTGCAAGGTTGGTAGTAAACTCGGTCAAATTTTCTTCCGCGTCCGTCGGCATATAAACGTTAATAAGGAGTAACTGCCGGTGATTGCCCAGCTCTAGTCGTACCGCTGATAACCTGTCCGTAGGGCATTCCACTATAGAAGCGCGCGGAAAAACAGATTTACGCCATAACAGAGCTAGGCCTCCGTACGGTCGTCCCCGCAATACGCCAGCCGCAGTGTCGACTGATGATTTCGCGTAGCAATCGAAGTTGTCATCAATTTGGTGTATATAGCCAAGATCGTGTGGGAGGAGCCACGTTTCCTGAAGGGCTATGATGTCCGCCTCTTGACATAAGGAACGAACACGTTCTAAAGAGCGCTTAATTGAGCGACAATTAAATGAGACCATTTTAATATTAGTTAAGGTTGATTTTATATTGTCATTATTCATATTTATTTATTTGTAGAAACGTTCTTAGCATTATTTCGCTCTCGAAAAACTCGATATTTGACACCTTCTGGCCAAAACTCATTTTTTAAAAACTTTTCTAATTTATTTCGTGATACTTTTATTTTAAATGAGTTAAAAGACGTTTCATATTTTTGATTCAAAATTTGAACGTCACCGTCGTTGCAGTCCTGTCCCATCTCACGTATATGAGTCAGCATATCTTGCGCCGTTGTGGATTTCGCCAACCTTGAAACATAAACGAATGCAGGTATATCTGCCACTAAAATTGTGCATGCGCGTTGGGCAGTACCACACAAATTGTTTCTAGTCGTACGTTTTTTTCTCTGTACGAGCGTAAACTCGGATTCGTCATGTTCAGTATTATGAACCTTCTGACTAAACGACGTACGGGTCACTTTGGTTTGCGACTTACTTGCATTCTGCACTATGTCACGGTAAGTCGGAGTATGAATCGCGATCGTAGGTACAGAATGATTGTCGGGTGGTCCAAGTGTAGACATGGGGCGGGGAACATCTTGTGTACATCTCTTCGGAGTCATTACTGGCTTCACTGAAGACTGTTCGCCTTTCGACTTTTTTCGATCTTTAGTAGCTTCAGTCAAGGTCGTGCTGATAGCGGCACGTAAGTCGTTTATTTCGGAAGTTACATTAATCTGAAGCGTACTTAGTTCACCTTTGGATGCTACTTCACTGCGTAGTGTTGCGAGCTCTGATCTCATGGCCACAATGTCTTTCAGTAGACGAGTAACATCCAAATGGTCAAAGGAAACTGGTGGGAGACGACTCAAGTCCTTTGCCACAAACGTTGGTTGTGCATCTGGGTCAATTTCCTTCAGTAGTTTAATAACATCTTTAATGTTCTTCTTCCTCTTGTCTTCCCCTTTTCTTACTATAATTCTAGTCGCACCATCACCACATGCGTTATACAATGTGCTCTTGCCTTCTTCCACTTCGGAATCGGTAAAGTTGGTCACACAGATCTGGATAATGCTATTCTCGTCTAAATAATCTATTTTGTTTTGCACGAACGCCAAAAATTCACTAATAATAATATTGGCCATCATCGTTAAACTATACTTAATGTTCTCAAAGGTGTGTGAAGTCTGCCAATCCGCATTGGGCCAGCGTGGCGGACTTATGGCCAAACCCTTCGCATTCTGAGAGGAGATCCGTGCTCAGTAGGGGCTGGCGATGGGATGATGATGATGATTTATAAGTCTAGAGTGTTCATAACAAGTCCATAAAGCACAGTACATATTATATGCTGACAATATTCACAAATCAAACCGACTGTATACAAGTTGTAATTGCCAAAGTTCATGAGACTTTACATTTCATATGTGACAATAGAGTCCTATTGAGAACTTTAGTTATTTGCTGTAGTACTTACTTCATGTTATGCAGTATACCTATTGTTTACTACTTCTAATTGCTTTTTAACCCCCGACCCAAAAAGAGGGGTGTTATAAGTTTGACGTGTGTATCTGTGTGTCTGTGTATCTGTGTATCTGTGTATCTGTGTATCTGTCTGTGGCATCGTAGCGCCTAAACGAATGAACCGATTTTAATTTAGTTTTGTTTGTTTGAAAAGTGCCTTGATCGAGAGTGTTCTTAGCTATAATCTAAAAAAATTGGTTCAGCCGTTTAAGAGTTATCAGCTCTTTTCTAGTTTTCTTGTAGAAAAGAAGGTTAGATAATCGTTAGGTTCATAATATTATGTCAATAGACAAATGTCAAGCTGTCAAGATGGACGTTGGCTAAATACATAATTATTTATTTGAAAATGATGTTTTGGAAAACTCAAATACTTTGGATCGTCGGGGGTGTTATAAATTTTTAATTTACACTTGTGACATAGTGCAATGGGTTGATGATGGGAAGAGCACATAGTTCGACGGCGCAGTGGTAAGCGCTTTGGTCTTGTTAGTGAGAGGTCCCGGGTTCGATTCCCGGCAGGGGTTAGGAATTTTATAATTTCTCTGATCTGGTCTGTGGGCTTCGGCCGTGGCTAGTTACCACCCTACTGGCAAAGCCGTATCGCCAAATGCTATATGGGTACCGTGTACGGTACCGTGTAGAAACCAAAGGAGTATAGGTTTAATGAAAACTGCCATACCCCTTTCAGGTTAGCCCGCTTCCATCTTAGACTGCATCATCACTTACTACCAGGTGGGATTGCAGTCAAGGGCTAATTTGTATCTGAATAGAAACCCTACTAGAGAGTTTCTTCCCTTTTCTTTTTAAAATTAAATTTCTAAATAACTTGAAATGCAAGGTAAGAGAAATCTCGTAGAGGATTCAATATACCAAATGACTTTCTTTTCCATCGTAAGATTGGTACGGCCAAATAAAACTTGCAAAAAAGGTGTTTTCAAAAGAAATAGAATTGAATAGAAAGCAGTAACAATGGCATTACTCGGTCGCGGTGGTTATGTTAATGTATTCCTTTTGGTAGCTAGTCGTCACCTAATTCCGTTCGTATTGCATAATGCTTGCATTAAGTAAATTACAAGATGGAGGCAAGGAATTATGGTGAAAATTATAAACTGAGATACTGACGTGCCGTGAAACTCTGTCTCTCTCTCTCTCTCTCTCTCTCTTTCTGCGTAGTATTCCTCATTACTGAGGGTTGTTGCCCCTTTCTATTAATCACATCAGAATTTACCCCAAAAGAGTCGTGGCGGCGTTTGTATTCAAAAAGTAATTAGCAAAGTAATCAAAGGCGCGGTGTCTTAATAATTAATTACTCCTAATTATTCTGTAAGACAACACTCGCGTAAAAGGAAACTGAATACACGAATAGAATCACTTACCGCTTTTTTTTTTTTTTCGGTGACAAGTTCGCGCTCGACTGCGATTTCATCTAGTGGTAAGTGACGATAGAGCCTAGATAGAAACGGAATAACTTGCTTAGCCCACTTCCATCCAGATGTCGCCAGACGTTACTTATTTTTTGAGAAACAAAATGTATGGGATAGCAGTGTTGTGTCGACGGGCTATGTCTAAAATGTCTGTAATTTTTTGTCAGGGGTTTATTAGTAGCCATATTTGTCATAAAATAATTTAAAAATTCAAAACTTTAAAATGTTAAAGAGGACAATCAGGGTGCTACAGGCTCTCCCACAATTAGGCATAAAATTTTAGAAGGATATAGATTTCTTTAAGTTAACTTCCAACAAGATCAAAAAATCCAAATCTACGCGGACAAAGTCAATGGTAAATGCTGGTAACACCTTTAATATTATGTAAAAAACAATGAATCACCACCCACGGATACGCTAACAGAATTTCAGGATATAAAAACTATAAAATTAAAAAACTTTCACGGTACACTGAATTTATTACGAACTAAAAAGCAACTAAATATTTTACGCCATAACTTTTTAATTACTCAGCGCTGGTAAGCAATTTACGCGGTCCTTTGTAAAGGGAGGGTGGGTAGTTGTCCTCTAATGACATTTATATAGGCCGCGGGGGTTTGGATAGTTTTGCTTTGAACCCATGGACATGTCAGGGTGACGTGTATATTAACCAAGTTAGTGACAGCGGAGACTCTCTCTATCTGAAAGCATTCTGAATCAGTCAGTGGTAAATGCATTTGAAAATTCAAAAGCACTTGTAAAAGTTTAATTGAATAAAAATATTTTGATTTTGATTTCTGGATCGTTTCTCTAATTTTGGAGTAGCGATCTCTTAAAAAAAAAAAAAAAAATTTTGCACGATAAATCAAAAACTATTATACATAAAAATCAATAAAAATCTGTTTTAGGATGTACAGGTAAAGCCCTTTCATATGATACCCCACTTGGTATAGTTATCTTCTTTTGAAAATTGAAACACATTTTAATTTTTTTTCAAATGATGTAACCACAAATTCGCGGTTTTCAGATTTATTCCTGTGCTTGTGCCATAACATAAGACCGACCTACCTACCTACCTTTCATGATTCTAGGTCAACGGGAAGTACCCGATAGGTTTCTTGACGGACGGACGGACGGACGGACGGACGGACGGACGGACGCACGGACGGACAGACGGACAGACGGACAGACGGACAGACGGACAGACGGACAGACGGACAGACGGACAGACGGACAGACAGACAGACAGACAGACAGACAGACAGACAGACAGACAGACAGACAGACAGACAGACAGACAGACAGACAGACAGACAGACAGACAGACAGACAGACAGACAGACAGACAGACAGACAGACAGACAGACAGACAGACAGACAGACAGACAGACAGACAGACAGACAGACAGACAGACAGACAGACAGACAGACAGACAGACAGACAGACAGACAGACAGACAGACAGACAGACAGACAGACAGACAGACAGACAGACAGACAGACAGACAGACAGACAGACAGACAGACAGACAGACAGACAGACAGACAGACAGACAGACAGACAGACAGACAGACAGACAGACAGACAGACAGACAGACAGACAGACAGACAGACAGACAGACAGACAGACAGACAGACAGACAGACAGACAGACAGACAGACAGACAGACAGACAGACAGACAGACAGACAGACAGACAGACAGACAGACAGACAGACAGACAGACAGACAGACAGACAGACAGACAGACAGACAGACAGACAGACAGACAGACAGACAGACAGACAGACAGACAGACAGACAGACAGACAGACAGACAGACAGACAGACAGACAGACAGACAGACAGACAGACAGACAGACAGACAGACAGACAGACAGACAGACAGACAGACAGACAGACAGACAGACAGACAGACAGACAGACAAACAGACAGGCAACAAAAGGATCCTATAAGGGTTCCGTTTTCCTTTTGAGGTACAGAACCCTAAAAAGAAGAAGGAAAAGAAGTCTGTATCTACAGCATAAATACCTACATACAGTGGGATTGTTGAAAATTATTTCATTAGGCTATGCTACATCTGTCTTCGAATGAGGAGAAGAAAGCAAGAGATAGATCCTTAGAAGCATCAGAGGAACGGATTGGGAAGATGATGTGGCAAGAACAGGGCATCTAGTTCACAGAACCGAAAGACGTAGGGGTCCTGAAATGCTGGAATAGTATCTTCGCCCTGAAAAGCCTACTTAGTGACACCTACTTATTACTTACGTATGGCAGTTTTTACTAAGGGCATAACCCCATAGTTTCTACACGCTAACATTAAACCGCTCGGCAGCACGGCTTTGCCGATAGGATGGTAACTAGCAACGGCCGAAGCCGTCAGGGAAACTAGAAACCAGTCCAGGGATAATTTAGAAATTGTAGAATTCCAAATTTCCATTCCCTGGAATCGAACTCGGGACCTCCTACTAATAAGACACAGCGCTCGCCACTGCTTCAACAACCAAGTAGTTTGTTTTACAGTAATGACATTTGTTTAGGCCGCGGGGGTTTGGACAGTCTTGTTTGAACGCCTGCTGAGCCTGTCACGGTGACAGATGAGAAGTATATTAACAGAGGACTCTCCGTCACTCACTCCATACAAACGTAGTTTTTTGTATTTTAAGCATTTGTATATTTTACAAAGTTAATAACATATTTTATAGATACGTTATAAAACTAATATCTGTGACTGTGGTTTACCGTAATTAAAATTTCCGTAAAATGTCTAGTTTTAGAGTTACGCGGTTTTAAAGATTTATAAGTAAATACTAGAGCCCGTGTAACTTTAAATCAAAATATTTAACAGAAATCTGGAAAACAACAGACATTTATATGAATTCCTAATACGTATCTACATCATGATTGGTTATATACGTATGTTTGGAGCGTAGTACGAATAAACTCCTCTTAACCTAGTAGCTGACCTATAGGCTTCACTCGGGTCAAATTTCTGTGCATATTATGCCAATAGAAAACCCTTTCTCAGTGAGGGTCTACGTTGTTGAGAACACCTGTGTGCAAAAGCTCAAGTTTCTAGATCGGTTTTACATTAACAGGGCTCTCTCCGTCACATACTCCATACAATCGTAGTTCCAATTCCATTTGAATATTAAGCTACCACAGTCCATGAAATTTTGCAGACATATTCTAGAAACTAATACTTGTCTGTGCCTGTGGTGTTTTAGATTTTTCTAAAAATATGTAGTTTTAAAATTACAGGGGCTCAAAGATTTGTATGTGAATTTTTAAGACCGCGTAACTTTGAAACCGAATATTTTAACAGAAATCTGGAAACCACAGGCATAGATATTATTTTCTAGAATATGTCTGCAAAATTTCATGGACTTTGGTTGCTTAATATTCAAATGAAATTGGTACTACGTTTGTATGAAGCGAGTGACGGAGAGACCCCTCTTAAATAGTAGGAGTATTCTATACACAGATAACTTTTTCCTTATCTGTGATTCTATACAATCTAAGTATGGTTTTAGTAATAGTACAAGTCATTCAGTTTTTTAGCCTTTTTGTATGGACATAGAAGATTTAGCTGATACATGAGACTTTTACTTCATGGCTTCAACGGCTAGGCGTCTACTGCTGTCGACATAGGTGTCAAGCCATGGGTTTCAAAAGTTGGGAAACCTTTTACCTAATCTCAATCATATAAATATGAATACCGACTTGTGCAACCCATTTTGCTTGTTATTGGTTCCGGAAATTCGCTAGTAAATACATAAAATTATAGAGCCGGTGAAACCGTGGATATAAATAGGTACACAATTATAGTCTGTCTACAATAGACTTTTAAATACCTACTTGTAATAATTAACCGCGAATTTCGCGATGGTCATGCTGATAAGTCTATGCAAATGAGGTTTAAAATTCAAATCTCCTAAGACATGACTTAACAAGAGTTCAAGACATAATTTTGTCTTCGTAACGGGGATGAGATTTCTAGAGTACGAAATTTTATTAAATAAATAGTAACAATATAAAAATGAACTACCATTTTCGTATTTATTTAGATTGACCATAGGTACTATTTATATCTACTTATCATCATCCCAATTTACCGACGGCTCACTACTGAGAACGGGACTCCTCCGTCTAAATAAGCAGGGTTTTGACCATATTCCACAATGGCCAATTGGCAGATTTCACTTCTTTAATAAGATTATTGATAACATTATAGAGAATTTCTCA
Organism: Maniola jurtina; assembly: GCF_905333055.1. Taxonomy (NCBI): domain Eukaryota; kingdom Metazoa; phylum Arthropoda; class Insecta; order Lepidoptera; family Nymphalidae; genus Maniola; species Maniola jurtina. The sequence goes on from NC_060044.1 coordinate 13,065,655, forward strand.
GACATGCAGGTTTCCTTACGATGTTTTTCTTCATAGTTAAAGCAAGTGAGTATATTCATGCACATAGCTCCGAAAAATTAGTGCCAAATACGTTTATCTATACTTTATATTATAAATGTGAAAGTGTGTCTGGTTGTCTGTAACATTTCAAGCCGCCTAACTAATCTTCATGAAAAGCAAGCCCAAGATGCTTGGAATTTGGACTTGCACATAACTTTGCTTGTCTTGAGAAAACGAACAATTCCTGCAGGATTTATATGATTGCGAGATACTGACGAAGTTGCTGAAAATCTAGATTTGTATGAACTACGTTTTAAACTAGATTTTCCAATGTAAAGTAAAAAAAATTGTCTTTACATATTCTAAACTGTAACTTTAATAATTTGACGCTCATTAATATTTACTATCGCATACATAAACATGGTCAAAAAGTACGCACATTTTAAACATAAGGTACGTAAAAATAAACATGGAAAAATGAAGCATATTTCACAGGTCATTGCTTCATAAACTCTCCTCAAAATAATCGCAGAAAAATAATCAAATATTATAAAATTACGCTTCAATGCACATTTTAAACATAAAGTACAACAAAACCAAAGAAAAATATCGGAAAAATACATTATAAGATTAACCGTTTCATACTCTACCAATAAAATATTAAAATCGCAAGAAAAATTGTCAAAGATGATAAAAAGACAGTCCATCAAATTAGGTATACAACTACCTACTCAGTACTCACCATATTAGCACATAACACAACACTGTACAACCCACGTTTTATATCTTTTCAGTAATTTCAGCTCGCACTGAAGCGGCGGCGGGGACGCGCGCGGTGCAACTGCCTTGGCTGTGATGATAACGTCAAAGAATATAAAATCTGAAAATAATTCGCAGATGCTACACTACACTTTTCATGTTATTGTTTCATTGATATCTAGAATAGGAATGATTGAGGTAGGTTTTAGCATAATATTATGTAGAGGTTTGATAATAAATTAGGTATTTTATGACAGCTGAGAGAGATAATACAATATTAGAGGTCTAAAAAGAAGCTAAACTAGGAGATGAAAGATTTAATTTAAAAAAATGGAGTTAACTATCATAAGATTTTATGAATAATTTCAGTATTATTTCATTTTCATGAGAATTATCAAAGCCAACTTTTGTCTTTCAATTAGTTGGATTAGATACAAATGTAAGCGTAAATTTATCGCATACATTTTATTTTCTTTAAAATTAGATTAGATACAACAGGTATTAAATGGTATCCTTAGAAGGATACCATTTAATATCTGTTGTATCTAATCTAATTAGAAGGTACCTTAGTCGTACCTCAGAATAGATAATAATTAATTTTAATACACCTGATAATGTGGAAGGATCTGGGTACTCACCGCATTATTACCATAAGGAAACCTTTACCATTAGGTATGTGATTAATAATGAAGAGATCACATTCTTCAAACATGACGAATAGGTACGATGCCTCTATTACATTTATTGCATTACGTTTTATTAAATTAAATTATATGTATATTCTTATAATTTAGAACACTTTTATTTTTAAAATTTAATAACATAACCGGAAACAAGTTCGTTTCAGAATAAGAACACGCCTAAGCTGGGGTTCCGTATCCATATGCTACTTTCTAATAACTTTGGCGTGTAGTTTTTCCAAATTATCTTTAAGAAAGTTTATAATGATTTTATTTTAAAAACTATTTACCAAAGTGTCGCTCCAAAGAGTGCACCAAAAGTTTTTCGACTCAAGCTTTTCATATTTAGGAGGTAGCCTGAAAAATATTTTTTTTCAAAATTTAAATATATGGCTGTGTAGCGGTAATAGGTTTCTATATCTATACGTTTCAACCTTGCAGCTCTTATATAGTCTAACTACCTAATAGCCGCAATTTAGATTTTTTCAAATTCAGTAGGAACTCCTTGATTTTCCGGGATAAAAAGTAGCCTATATCGCTCTACAGGTCTTAAATCATGAAAAAATCACGTTTATCCTGTGCTCCATTGCAACGTGATTGAAGAACAAGCCAACAATCAAACGATTTCGCATTTATAATAATATGAAGAAGTAATTTCTAAATGATAGCTAAAATAGCCGTAAATAGACGAAACCTTATTAGTTTCGTCCATTTCGTCTATCCGACCGTTACGGTTCCTTGTTTGAAATTGATTACGGAACTCTAAAAAACTAATTCTACCTTCCCATACAGTTCATTATGTAAACAATGGCCATACCTCGGTTCTTTAACGAGCAATTAACTACACCATTGTTATATTTGAACTTGAATAGATAATGAAGAAGCTGTGAATTGGCTGGAATTAACTTTTGGCTGTCATTAAAACGCTGTAACTTGATTTACGACGGATGTTTGAGCTGATAAAAAATTAATGACCGATAAATTAAGTCCGGTGTGAAGAAACACTTGAACATCTTTCTTTAATTTTAATGTTTAAACTACTTATCGTGAGTGATTTCCCATACTTATAAGTATAGAATGTAAAGGCCACACTCAGTATTTAGTCGATGTAAGCCCGACTAGTTTCGAACCAGGCTATATGAACACCTCCCTGGCGTAATGGTAAGCGATGTGGTCTTATTAGTGGGAAGTCCCAGTTTCGATTCCCGGCAGGGGTTTATAATTTTACTAGCCGATGCCCGCGACTTCGCCCGCGTGGATTTAGGTTTTTCGAAATCCCGTGGGAACTCTTTGATTTTCCGGGATAAAAAGTAGCCTATGTGCTAATCCAGGATCTTATCTATCTCCATTCCAAATTTCAGCCAAATCCGTCCAGTAGTTTTTGCGTGAAGGAGTAACAAACATACACACACACACACACACACACACACACACACACACACACACACACACACACACACACACACACATACAAACTTTCGCCTTTATAATATTAGTGTGATAATTTCTAAATCTCTGGTTTGGTCTGGAGACGTCGGCCGTGACTATTGTCCACCCTAACATAATAGTGATAATATAATAGTATAAATAAACGTTTAATGTGATTTACCATAGACATGTAACGTTCATAATAAGGTACTTGGCGTACATAATTCGTGCTCGCTGATGAGAATGCCAGCAGATATAAAACTGTCGTAGGTAACTGTCGTAGTTTTAAGTCTTCACTTTAGATACGTATTTAACGTATAGTTTTTAGATATTATAAATACTTGTCTTCTGATAATAGTTAATGAATTACGTCCTACAACTGAATTTTCCAAAATTCAACTCATGATGTAACAGAAAATATTGCAGAGTAAAGAAACACTATTTAAAAAAAATATCAGTAACAAAATAATATTTTCCTCTCAGGGACAAAATTTTCCGATCCATAACATAAACAACGAATCTGTATTATTCTTTGGCAGGCTGTATCCTTCCATCCCTCTTTAACTTACAGCCTGGCTATATGGGTCTCTGTCGCACGTTTGAGAACGTGTTGGAGGCGCGGGAAATTCGTTCGAATTCAAGGCTCTACAAGTTTTTCTGCCTTATTAGCGGATAGGTGAAAAACAATAATCATACGTAGTATGAGTTTCAGGTAAACATTTTTAACCCCCGACCCAAAAAGAGGGGTATTATAATTTTGACGTGTGTATCTGCGTATCTGTGTATCTGTCTGTGGCATCGTAGCTCCTAAGCTAATGAACCGATTTTAATTAAGGTTTTTTTGTTTGAAAGATGGCTTGATCGAATGTGTTCTTAGCTATAATCCAAGAAAATCGGTTCAGCCGTTTGAAAGTTATTAGCTCTTTTCTAGTTACTGTAACCTTCACTTGTCGGGGGTGTTATAATTTTTTTAATTTACTCTTGTATTTGAATATACTTCAGTATAACATGTAACGCTTTTTGGAAAACTAGAATATTAAAAAATTTTTGGTAACCCACCAACCCAATATGAAAGCATGATGGATTTCAACTCCACAACGCTTTCATTATATTGTTTTTAATGTTTACTAGCTGATGCCCGCAGCTTCGCCCGCGTGGATTGGTCAGATCCCCTGCAGCATCAGGATTGAGGAGTTGGACTCCAAATTTTTTATGAAACAATGTCGCAAAGTTCCTCTATCGATTAAAAAAGAAATGACGCAAATCGGTTCAGAAATCTCGGAGATTTCGGTGTACATAGGTAGAAAAACACAACTCCCTTTTTGAAAGTCGGTTAAAAAAGTAGCCTATTTTACGCCCTGGTCAATCCTCTACTTGCCTGTGAAAGTCCCGTCAAAATCGGTTCAGCCGTTCCAAAGATTAGCCTTTTCAAACAGACAGACAGACAGACAGACAGACAAAAATTCAGTTATGGTATCGTTCAAATAACCATATGAGCTTAATATGAGGTAGTTATTTCGAAATCACAGACAGACACTCCAATTTTATTTATTAGTATAGATTTCCTCTAATTCTTGACTTATCAACAATTTTATTGTGTCTAACAAAAAAGCAAAGGAAAGTTTAAATGGGTTTTGGACTAGGTGTTCCGAAGTTGAGCTGTTTAGTCGAGTTTAAACTAAGTTAAAACTGCTTTATAGCGTTCTGGTGTTAGCTTTAATGTAAAATATTTATTACAAAAATAGACATTTAAGATTTTATTAAAACGGACTAAGTACTCTATACTATCTAGATTTATTTATGAGTTTTATAATATAAAAAAATTGTTATCTGTCTGTCCGTCTGTCTGCCCATCCGTCTCTCCATCAGTCTCCGTCTTTCGTGTCTGTCAAGAAAACCTATAGTATATACCAATATTGACCTAGAATCATAAAATTTAGCAGATAAGTAAGTTTTCTGGCAGAAATAAAGGAAAAAATTCGAAAAATGGGAATTTGTGGTTACATGACAAAAAAAAATTAAATGTGTTCATAAACAAATAATTAGTATTTTCAATTTTCAAAGTAAGATAACTATACCAAATGTGGTATCATATGAAAGAGTTTTACCTATAAATTGTAAAACAATTTTTTGTTTACTTTAATGCATAATAGTTTTTGATTTATCATCGGTGATGGAATCCTCGGTGCGCCAGTCTGACTCGCACTTGGCCGGTTTTTATATAGTAGGTATATAAATATAGTCTCGCCCTTTGTATTTGTATAAGTGTATCTTTTATTATTGTCTTTGCATTTTTGTACAATAAAGTTGTTTTAATAAATATATAAATAAAATAGTCTCTGAGAGATAGAGTGGTTTCAAAATTATTGGTCACTTTACAAAGGTCTTTTAGAAAACCACTTCAATATTGTGAGTCTAATACAGAAGGAGCAAAGAAAAGTTTAAATGGGTTTTGGACTGTCCCGAAGTTTAGCTGTACAGTCGAGTTTAAACTAAGTTAAAACAGCTTTTAGCGTTCTGGTGAACAGTGAGGTGTGATTTAATAGGGTTTTGGACTGTAGTCATAAAATGATGTGATGTTTTTAACCCCCGACCCAAAAAGAGGGGTGTTATAAGTTTGACGTGTGTATCTGTGTATCTGTCTATGGCATCGTAGCTCCTAAACTAATGAACCGATTTGAATTTAGTTTGTTTTTGTTTGTTTAAAAAGTGGCTTGATGGAGAGTGTTCTTAGCTACAATCCAAGAAAATTGGTTCAGCTATTTGAAAGTTATCAGCTCTTTTCTAGTTACTGTAACCTTCACTTGTCGGGGGTGTTATAAATTTTTAATTTATACTTTTGTGACGTAACCATGAATTTACGGTTTTCAGATTTTTTCCATTACTTACTTGTGCTATAAGATCTACCTTCCTGCCAAATTTCATGTTTCTAGGTCAACGGGATATATAGTTTTCTTGACAGACTCGACAGACAGACAGAACGAAGTAATCCTATAAGGATTCCTTTTTTCCTATTGAGGTACGGAACCCTAAAAACATACCTACATTCAGGTAGAAACTGTGCCCACTTCCTGAATATAAATATCACCAGATGATTAAAACTAAACGCAACTATAATAACACTTAAATTAAACGGTTATAGGTAAATAAAGTTTTCCACGAGAATGTAATAAGGTATTATCCCAATCCGTTTGTTTTGGCTCCTTTGACAGACGGACAGACAACGTAAATATACATACACACAGATCAAGATGAACTATTTTCAGCATCGGGATGAAAGACGGTAACCAATTACCGAAACTAACTCACTTTTGTACGTAACCCATGCGTTTAAAGTTATATTTAGGAACCTAGAAAACCAGATGGTGCCAAAGCCCTCGCTATCTTTACTTCCTTTATCAATTACCTTTAATAATATTATAAATACGAAAGTATGTTTGTGTGTTATTTTTTTGTTTTATCCGTAATGTTACGAGTATATCACACAGAGCAATGGATCTACATAATTCATTTATTCATTGCCTCGAACATAATTCCTTGAATAGGTAAATAGCTTTAATTTATTTATTAGGTTAGGTTTAGATTTAGGTTTTTTAGAAATCCCGTGGGGACTCTTTGCTTTTCCGGGATAAAAAGTTTCCAGAACGCACTGTACCTTTCATATAAATCGGTTAAACGGATGGGTTTTTGAGAATCCCGTGAGAACTCTTTAATTTTCCGGGATAAAAAGTAGCCTATGTTCTTCCCCGGGATGTACGCTAACTCTGTACCCATCGGTTGAAATCGGTTAAGCTGTTGGGCCGTGAAAAGCTAGCAGACAGATAGACAGACACACTGTCGCATTTATAATATTATATTTTAGTATGGATTTATTTATTTATGCTTTGGAGAGCGTGCTAGACTTAATTGTTCTATTTTTCCTTCACCTTATGAAGGTGAGAACATGAGTACCTACCTACCTAACCGTAAGTAAGCGTTGGCATCCTTATATGGTCGACATTGATTCGTACAAAACTTTTCGTTCAACGTTTCCGATACTAACCGCTAATATTTGGAACGCCCTTCTTATGTTCGTGTTTCCTGTCACGTATACGTGAAGGAAGGTATAACTTACGTACTTTTAAGGCAAGAATGAATAGGCACCTTTATCTTTTCGGGGTTCTGTGCGTATTAAAACTTGCTTTAAAGGTAAAGAAACATCATGAGGAAACTTGCATGCCTGAGAGTTCCCCATAATATTCTCAAAGGTGTGTAAAGTCTGACAATCTAGAGAACTCGGGAGGGCCAAATCTTCGTCATTTTACAAAACCTTAATGTTCCTCTGCGCATTGTCCCCAACACAGGGAAGAACGATCAGCGATTATGAAGTTTGGATCATGGTGGCTTTGGCAGATGACAGGTAACAAAGAAGTATAAAATCTTTCGTCAAAGTCTAATTTTAACCCCCGACCCAAAAAGAGGGGTGTTATAAGTTGGACGTGTGTATCTGTGTATCTGTCTGTGGCACCGTAGCGCCTAAACTAATGAACCGATTTTAATTTAGTTTTTTTTTTTGTTTGAAAGGTGGCTTGATCGAGAGTGTTCTTAGCTATAATCCAAGAAAATCGGTTCAGCCATTTGAAAGTTATCAGCTCTTTTCTAGTTACTGTAACCTTCACTTGTCGGGGGTGTTATAAATTTTTAATTTACACTTGTTCATATTTTATTCGGAATAGTGTTTGGAATCACGTCCTGCATTGTTAGACGCTTAGTATCGTGGCAACCCCCTGCCAGACACCTTTAAAGTAACAATCTTTTCGTTTGATGAATGAACCATCAAAACGGTCGTTATATTTTTTCGTCACAAAATTCCAGCCTGATCCGTCCAGCAGTTTGGGCTGTGCGTTGATAGATCAGTCAGTCAGTCAGCTTTTCTTTTTTTATATTTTACTAGCTGATACCCGCGACTTCGTTCGCGTGGATGTAGGTTTTTTAAAATACCCGTGGGAACTCTTTGATTTTCCGGGATAAAAAGTAGCCTATGTGCTAATCCAGGGTATAATCTATTGCCATTCTAAATTTCAGCTCAATCCGTCCAGTAGTTTTTGCGTGAAGGAGTAACAAACATACACACACACACATACAAACTTTCTCCTTTATAATATTATAGTGTGATATATTCAATTCAATACTCGTTCAGAGATTCTTACCTACTAAAAATATTAAACATTGTAGATTTTTTTCTTTCTCCTTTTCTTTCTTTCTTTGAAATGTACAAACTCATACTAAGCTAACAATAAAGATGTGCTCTACTTATATCGCTATCTCTTCGTTTGATGGAATGGCGTAGAGCAGCTTTAACAATGAACCATCAAAACGGTCGTTACGTTTTTTCGCTTTGTCCAAAAGCTGTAGAGAAATAAAAAGTCTCCATTCCCTTGAAAATCTTAAAAGGCTATAAGAAACTTTTATGGGGAGTAAAAAAATTAATTTTATACCACTGACTTTCAAGCGGAACTTCTAGTTTACTTTATGGTCTATATTTAAATTACTTTTTTTAATAAGTTTACTTTTATAGTTAAAAAGCCGCACCACAAAGTAATTTAGCAATTTGGCATTGTAAGATCTACATCTCCTGAGGATACTCCGGTGTTGTCGGGGCGAAACGTGCGTCGAGTGGTGTTGGGATTTGTGTGGTGCTGCGTGGTGGTGGTGCGTGTGGCTTGCTTGGTGGCTAGCTTTTCCTGCATGTTTAGCAGTGGGAGGGCGGGCGGTGCATGTCGCATGCTGCATGTTGCACCATTCAGATTTCTTTGGTTTGTGCGGATTATAGCAAATTAAGCTTTTGGTTCCTTGTGTCAAAAAAATGTATAAATAAAAAAGCGGTAATGTGAATCTTAGCTTTTTTATTAGGGCCGATAGTTAGTGACCATGTCTCGGAATAGTCTAAGAATATTGATCTATTTTATTATTCAAAGAAAAGAAATGGATAGAGACTTATACCTACTATTTAGAAAAGTTTATAAGCTGCCCTATTTTTTTACCTAACACATTTTACACAATATTAATAATAGACCACCCACATCGGTACATGATTTATTACATTCCTACTTCTCCCCATCAAATGTCCTATTTCGCGTTGAAATATTACTCCAAGGTCTATTTTTATACCAAAACATAATAAATAACTAGACGGGCGATAAATATTAGTAAAGTCATAAATTCGTTCACTAAAATACGCTCGCCCAAAGCGGTAACAATATTTCGAGTGTCTATTGCTCTATTATACGTCAAAATCTATGAGAACTTTGAATTACGGAGTTTCCGTCCATTCCGAATATCCGATTTTATCCAAAATCCGATTTTCACGAAGTATAGAAATCCTTTGTGGGGTCAATTTTACGTTTTTGTAACATGACTGCTGATGCCCACGACTACGTCCGCGTGGACTTAGGTTTTTAGGGTTCGGAAAGGAAAAACGGAACCCTCATTGGATCACTTCGTTGTCTGTCTGTCCGTCTATCGTGTCTGTCAAGAAACCTATAGGATACTTCTCGTTGACCTAGAATCATAAAATTTGGCAGGTAGGTAGATCGTTAGGTAGATCTTACAGCACACATAAGGGGAAAAATCCACATCACATTGACATATCAAAAAAAAAGTGGTCTTGAACAAATAATTAGTATTTTCAACTTTCAAACTAAGATTATACCAAGTGGGGTATCATATGATTTTACCTGTACCTGCTTACCATAGCTTTACCTGTACATTCTAAAACAGATTTTTATCTATATTTAAGCATAAAAGTTTTTTACTTATCGTGCAAAATGTCGAAAAAATACGACTGTACTTAGTAGTACCTACGTAACCCTCGTTGCGCGAGTCTGACTATATGCATATCTATTATCTACTTAATATCATTTAAAATCATTTTTTTAATTTCGAAACGGAAGGCTAAATCGCTTGGCGGCTCGGCTTTACCGGTAGAGCGGTAGTTACACAATGCCGTAGCCACCCACCAGACCAGACCAGAGAGAATAATTTAGAAATTATTAATTTCCAAACTATCCCTGCCGGGAATCGAAGCTGGGACCTCTCACTTGTAAGACACAGCGCTCACCACTAAGCCATAGAGAGGTCGTCAAAAATCGTCACTGGTATTAGTACCTACGTAACCCTCGTTGCGCGAGTCTGACTATATGCATATCTATTATCTACTTAATATCATTTAAAATCATTTTTTTAATTTCGAAACGGAAGGCTAAATCGCTTGGCGGCTCGGCTTTACCGGTAGAGCGGTAGTTACACAATGCCGTAGCCACCCACCAGACCAGACCAGAGAGAATAATTTAGAAATTATTAATTTCCAAACTATCCCTGCCGGGAATCGAAGCTGGGACCTCTCACTTGTAAGACACAGCGCTCACCACTAAGCCATAGAGAGGTCGTCAAAAATCGTCACTGGTATTAAAAGTAGTTTTTGATGTCGTCCTACATTCCTTCATAAAACTTGTAGATAGTAAAACTTGATATGCTAAAATAATTACTAGGTGATGCCAGCGACTTCGCCCGCCTAATTTTCAGTTTTTAAAAATCCCGTTGGAACTCTTTGTTTTTCCGGGATAAAAAGTAGCCTATGTCCTTCCCAGGGACTTATGCAATCTCTGTACTAAATTTCATCAAAATCGTTTAAATGGATAGGCCGTGAAAAAGCTAACAGACAGACAGACAGACACACTCTCGCATTTATAATATTAAAGTATATATTTGGCGTGGATTGTGGAAGTATGGATAAGATTATTCCTATAGATTAATACGTCATTAGTGCTTAGAGCAAGCACTTACCAGCTTATACGCAAATCCTTATAGCACAAACACTTAAGCCCCGTTCACATTAACATAAACATAAAGGCACGGACACACGTGCGGCGCGGCGTCGCGCGGCTCACTCACTGAAAGTGTGGGTTTCAGTGGGGCGAAAGTGGGCTAAGGTGGGGTCACACGTGGTTCAACTATAAATATAATTTTATCGTGGTCAGCTGAGTATCCAAACAAAATTTTTGGAATGTGACATTATTGGCACATTTTTCTTTGTATGTAATGTTTTGTGCTTTTTACACCATTACAAGTTAGCCCTTGACTGCACTCAATTGATTCGAGAGGTCTCTCAACAAGATCAAAGTTTTATTGAAAAATCTTTGTTTGGGAGCTCTTCTCAAAATTAAAGGTACGAGGGGTCCAAACGCACCCAGCGTTTGGACCCCTCGTACCTTTAATTTTAAGTTTACGTAATTAATTATCACAATCACATCATTATCTTACAAATCCAACAAGTGACTCTAAAAGTGTGCAATATTACCTATTTTGAATAAAAAAATTGACTTTGATACTAAGTGAAGATGCAGTCGCAGTCTAATATGAAAGTTTTATGTAGGGTTATGACACTTTAGCTATCGTACCGGAAAGCTTTGCCGGTATGGTGGTAATTAGCCACGGCCGTAGCCTCCCACCAGACCGAACCAGAGATAATTTAGAAATTACAAATTTCCATATTGTGTCTGTATGTGGAAATAATCTATCTATATCTCTATCTATCTATGTGTATATGTCTCAGTGTACCCCTCGCCTTATATAAAACTAGTATTTTGCTCGGTGCGCGAGCTGCTAAAGCAGCTCGCGTGACGTGGTTAGGTTTATGAGTTATATTAAACCGATTTTTTTTATTAAGATACACAAATTACCCCGAAAACCCCATAAAACGACACTTATATCAATTTTTTTCTTAAAAAGTGCACGCCCGCCATCTTGGATTTAAAAATAAATGTCGTTATCAAAATCAGCACCCTGGAAAACTCTGAAAACAACATCCATATCATTTTTTGTAAAAACGGGGTAGTTGAGGTTAATAAAGTAGGGTGCGTGGGTGCGCGGACCACTAAAGTGGTCCGCGAGCATGCAGAGTTTGTTTCACCGAGTAGACCTTCGGACCCTGATCATCTTTTTCCAAGAAACCACTCTTCCATCTTTTATAGCCTCCGAGATAGACACCGACGAAATTTTTACGGCGGCCATCTTGTTTTTCCAAAATTTTCCACTTTTTCTATTAATCGTTTACTACATTCTTCAAAGATTGCGAGTTTCAACGAAATCGGTTGGAAAACAAAAGAGTCGCAAAAATCATACAGGCCGCCATCTTGTTTTTCTGAAATGTCATAATTTTTGCCCTACTCGCCTCCCCCACCCAAACACATCTCCCCTACATTATTGTATCGTTTTCCGTCTCTTTCTAGGAGAATGAGACATTCAATATTCGCCATACAAAATGTATGTAAAAATAAATTCCGCCATTTTGAATTTTTTTTCTATTAATCGAGTAGACCTTCGGACCCTGATCATCTCTTGCCAAGAAACCACACTTCCATCTTTTATACCCTCCGAGCTGGACGCCGGCAAAATTTGTATGGCGGCCATCTTTTTTTCGCCATTTTGAATTTTTTTTCAGCTTTTTGGCAATTGGATGACGTCATAAATGACATTTGGTCGAGCACCCCCCACCTATCTTCAATACCTTGAGCGGACCCATCACCCGTCTCCGACATCCTCGATCATCAGCTATTTCCAAATTTTTCCTCGATTTTTTTTTTGTTTTCTATACGAAACCATCAGTGGGAAAAAAAATTTCATACAAAATTTTACAGGAGGAGTTTTTGGGGAGAATCTCGAAAATCTCCCCAAATGTGGCAACACTGTTTACATATTTCGATACTGCTGGTTGAGTCACATAATCGATTGATACATGTCGACTTTCCAAAATGTTGCCAACTGCCTCAAAAACGTGATCAAAATTTCGAAAAATTAAAAAAAATACAAAATGGCCGCCAACTCGTTTCACAGAAAGATTTTACACGGTTTCATAATTTTCCTATTAACTACAGGATATACCGCGCCCGATGACGTTTCAATCTTTCCTCTCGCTCGCACCCACGCGAAAGGGGATACCGTGAAAAAGACCGTGTCGAAAATCACTTTTACTTTGATAAATTCCAGTGTTGCCAGTCTTCGGTGACAAAAATACCCAAATGTCATTTGTACGAGCAAAACACGTAATCGCTCATACTTGAGTTTTGCTAAAAGTGCGTATTTCGATTTTTTACAATTTCCCGAAAATCTTGAAATTTCCCTAAAAATGGGGTAATTTTTCCCACCGATCTATACCTCGAATCTATACGTACAACCGCTTCATAGAAGTCGAATCGCTCCGATGTTGCCAACTTTGAGATATATAACTTTTAAAATTGCATTTTTTCGTACCTCGAACAAAACGGCCGCCATGACAGCCGCCATCTTGAATTTTTTAAAACCACTCCCGTTCTGTCAAAATACAGGATAAACGTGGGCGAAACACGAAAAAATAGTTATCCTCGACTACCCCGTCTTGGATCTGTGGCGCCGCGGTTCGGGGTCGAAAATTCAAAATTTTCAAAACGCTACGGTTCGGCCGCCATCTTGTTTTTCCAATTTTTTTCACATTTTCTATTAACCGTTTACTACTTTCTTCAAAGATTGCAAAATTCAACGAAATCGGTTGGAAAACAACGGAGCTGCAAAAATCACGTCGGCCGCCATCTTGTTTTTCCGAAATGTCATAATTTTTCCCCAGAGGGTTGCCGAAACCGAACACAACTCCCCTACATCATTATATCATTTTCCGTCTCTTTCTAGGAGAACAATTATGTCAATGAGTCAGTCAGTGAGTGGTAATCGAGCTATATATAGTATAACTAGTGTTTTGCTCGGTGCGCGAGCTGCTAAAGCAGCTCGCGTGACGTGGTTGGGTTGACAAGTATTAAAACGATAGTATTTATTAAGATACAAAATTAACCGCGAAAACACAATAAAACGACACCCATATCGATTTTTTTCTTAAAAAATGCATGTCCGCCATCTTGGATTTCAAAATAAATGTCGTTATCAAAATGAGCAACCTGGAAAACTCTGAAAACGACATCCATATCATTTTTTGTAAAAACGGGGTAGTTGAGGTTAATAAAGTAGGGTGCGTGGGTGCGCGGACCACTAAAGTGGTCCGCGAGCATGCAGGATTTGTTCCACCGAGTAGACCTTCGGACCCTAATCATCTTTTGCCAAGAAACCAGTCTTCCATCTTTTATATTCTCCGAGATAGACACCGACGAAATTTGTACGGCGGCCATCTTGTTTTTCCAAAATTTTCCATTTTTTCTATTAATCGTTTACTACATTCTTTAAAGATTGCGAGTTTCAACGAAATCGGTTGGAAAACAAAAGAGTTGCAAAAATCATATAGGCCGCCATCTTGTTTTTCTGAAATGTCATAATTTTTCCCTACTCATATCGCGCACCAAAACATATCTCCCTTACATTATCGTATCGTTATCCGTCTCTTTCTAGGAGAATGAGACATTCAATATTCGCCATACAAAATGTATGTAAAAATAAATTCCGCCATTTTGAATTTTTTTTCTATTCATCGAGTAGACCGTCGGACCCTGATCATCTCTTGCCAAGAAACCACACTTCCATCTTTTATACCCTCCGAGCTGGACACCGGCGAAATTTGTATGGCGGCCATCTTTTCTTCGCCATTTTGAATTTTTTTCCAGCTATTTGGCAATTGGATGACGTCATGAATGACATTTGCTCGAGCACCCCCAACCTATCTTCAATACCTTAAGCGGGCCTTCCACCCGTCTCCGAAACCCTCAATCATCAGCTCTCTCCATAATTTTGGCTTACTAACTTTTTGTTTTCTATACGACACCATCAGTGAAAAAAAAATTTTTCATACAAAATTTTACAGGAGTTTCTTAGTTGAAAATCTCGAAAATCTCCCCAATAGTGGCAACACCGGTTGCATATCTCGATACTGCCAGCCGAGATACACAATCGATTCATACATATTGACTTTCCAAAATGTTGCCAACTGCCTCAAAAACGTGATCAAAATTTCGAAAAATTCAAAAAAATACAAAATGGCCGCCAACTCGTTTTACAGAAATAAATTACAACGTTGTACAACTTTTCCAATAACAACAGGATATACCGCTTCCGATGACGTTGCAATCTCTCCTCTCGCTCGCACCCACGTGAAACGATCGCCCCTGAAAAAACACCACGTCGAAAATCACTTTTTCTTGATAAATTCCAGTGTTGCCAGTCTTCGGTGACAAAAGAACGCAAATGTCATTTGTACGAGCAAAACACGTAATCGCTCATACTCAGATTTTTCAAAAAGCCCGTATTTCGATTTTGTACAATTTCCCGAAAATCTTGAAATTTCCCCAAAAATGGGGTAATTTTTTTCCTCCAATCTATACCTCGAGCCTATACGTACAATCGCTTCAAAGAAGCCGAATCGCTCCGATGTTGCCAACTTTGGGATATTTAACTTTTAAAATTGCGTTTTTTCGTACCTCTAACCTAACGGCCGCCATGACAGCCGCCATCTTGAATTTTTAAAAACCACTCCCTTTCTGTCAAAATACAGGATAATCGTGGGCGAAATAGGAAAAAATAATTATCCTCAACTACCCCGTCTTGGATCTGTGGCGCCGCGGTTCGGGGTCGAAAAATCAAAATTTTGAAAACGCTACGATTCGGCCGCCATCTTGTTTTTTCAATTTTTTCGACATTTCCCATTAATCGTTTACTACTTTCTTCAAAGTTTGCAAAATTCGACGAAATCGGTTGGAAAACAACGGAGCTGCAAAAATCACGTCGGCCGCCATCTTGTTTTTCCGAAATGTCATAATTTTTCCCCAGTCGAATTCCCCACCCGAACACATTTCCCCTACATCATTATATCATTTTCCATCTCTTTCTAGGAGAACAATTATGTCAATGAGTCAGTGAGTGAGTGAGTGGTAATCGAGCTATATATAGTATAACTAGTTTTTGCTCGGTGCGCGAGCTGCTAAAGCAGCTCACGTGACGTGGTAAGGTTAACTTTATTATATAAAACCAAATTGATTTATTAAGATACATAATTCACCCCGAAAAACCCCATAAAATGACAGGCATTTCTATTTTTTGTAGAAAATGTAAGTCCGCCATCTTGGATTTGAAAATAAATGTCATTATCAAAGTCAGCACCCTGGGAACCCTGAAAACGATATCCATATTATTTTTTGTAAATTAGGATAATAATTTAGTAGGGTGCGTGGGTGCGCGGACCACTAAAGTGGTCCGCGAGCATGCAGTGTTTGTTTCACCGAGTAGACTTTCGGACCCTGATCATCTTTTGCCAAGAAACCACTCTTCCATCTTTTATATCCTCCGAGATAGACACCGACGAAATTTGTACGGCGGCCATCTTGTTTTTTCAAAATTTTCCACTTTTTCTATTAATGGTTTTCTACATACTTCAAAGATTGCGAGTTTTAACGAAATCGGTTGGAAAACAAAAGAGTTGCAAAAATCACGTCGGTCGCCATCTTGTTTTTCTGAAATTTCATAATTTTCCCCTACTCATATCGCGCATCCGAACATATCTCCCATACATCAATGTATCGTTTTCCGTCTCTTTCTAGGAGAATGAGACATTCATAATCGCCATACAAAATGTATGGAAAAATAAATTCCGCCATTTTGAATTTTTTTTCTAATCATCGAGTAGACCTTTGGATCCTGATCCTCTTTTGCCAAGAAACCGCACCTCCATCTTTTATACCCTCCGAGCTGGACGCCGGCGAAATTTGTATGGCGGCCATCTTTTCTTCGCCATTTTGAATTTTTTTTCAGCTTTTTGGCAATTGGATGATGTCATGAATGACATTTGGTCGAGCACCCCCCACCTATCTTCAATACCTTGAGCGGACCCTTCACCCGTCTCCGACATCCTCGATCATCAGCTATTTCCAAATTTTTCCTCGATTTTTTTTTTGTTTTCTATACGAAACCATCAGTGAAAAAAAAAAAATTCATACAAAATTTTACAGGAGGAGTTTTTGGGGAAAATCTCGAAAATCTCCCCAAATGTGGCAACACTGTGTACATATTTCGATACTGCTGGTTGAGTCACACAATCGATTGATACATGTCGACTTTCCAAAATGTTGCCAACTGCCTCAAAAACGTGATCAAAATTTCGGAAAATTTGAAGAAAATACAAAATGGCCACCAACTCTTTTTGCAGAAGCAAATTAGATAATTTTACAACTTTCCTATTAACTACAGGATATACCGCTCCCGATGACGTTTCAATCTCTCATCTCGCTCGCACCCAGGCGAACCGATCGCCCCTAAAAAAGACCATGTCGAAAATCACTTTTGCTTTGATAAATTTTAGTGTTGCCAGTCGCCGGCGACAAAAGTACCTAAATGTCATTTGCACGAGCAAAACACGTAATCGCTCATACTCGGATTTTGCTAAAAGTGCGTATTTCGATTTTTTACAATTTCCCGAAAATCTTGAAATTTCCCTAAAAATGGGGTAATTTTTTTCCTCCAATCTATACCTCGAGCCTATACGTACAATCGCTTCATAAAAACCGAATCGCTCCGATGTTGCCAACTTTGAGATATTTAACATTTAAAATTGCGTTTTTTCGTACCTCGAACAAAACGGCCGCCATGACAGCCGCCATCTTGAATTTTTAAAAACCACTCCCGTTTTGTCAAAATACAGGATAATCGTGGGCGAAACCAAAAAAAATAATTATCCTCGATTACCCCGTCTCGGATCTGTGGCGCCGCGGTTCGGGGTCGAAAAATCAAAAATTTTAAAACGCTACGGCTCGGCCGCCATTTTGTTTTTCCAATTTTTTCCACATTTTCTGTTAACCATTTACTCCTTTCTTCAAAGTTTGCAAAATTCAACAAAATCGGTTGGAAAACAACGGAGCTGCAAAAATCACGTCGGCCGCCATCTTGTTTTTCCGAAATGTCATAATTTTTCCCCAGAGGGTTCCCGAAACCGAACACAACTCCCCCACATCATTATATCATTTTCCGTCTCCTTCTAGGAGAACAATTATGTCAATGAGTCAGTGAGTCAGTCAGTGGTAATTGAGCTATATATAGTATAAATAATTAATACATGGTCCCATAGGTAGGGCGCGAAAGCTCATTCAGTTGTGATCGCAAAACATTTATCATCACCCAGCATTTTATAATAGCATCGCGTTATTAAATCCGATTGTATAGTTTTCAGTAAGAATGGGCATTATTGCTACTTTTAAAGCATTTTTATTTGATGAAATTATTATTATTTTGCACAGTGATTTCACAGAATGTGATTTTTCCATTTTCGCACTTCAAACGGTTGCTACCGGCTAGTTATGATCAAGATCAATAGCGCTGATATATCACAAGTGGTTTTTCACTGAAAGTGAATTTTCACATCTATGATTAAAGTACGTTTCCCGTGAAACGTAGCAAACAATGTTTTCCACTTCTAACTCGCAGCGTTACGAGTTTTCTCGCTCGCGCGCTCTTTAATATGATTAAACAATAAAACGGAATTAAATGTAATAATTTTCAAACTTTGTGAGATTTTCTTTTGTGATTTTTCACAGGTTATTTCCAGTAAAATAACAATTGCTCCAAATGGGAAGGCTTTTCACGTGATTTTTCACATGCTACCTGTCAAATGATCATCTTAATGAAAACAATTCAGTAATTCCATATTAATGAAAACAATTCATTAATATGGAATTACTTACTAATCCATCCCAGCTTCGCTATTGTAGTATTTCTGAAATTCTTTTTTTTTAAGGTCTGCGGTACAAGGAAAACTTACATGCAAATCAAGTCAATTAGCTTCTCCCTTTATAGGTACATACCTAAATCACTACACTATGCGAAAATGTTTAGTAGTTAGTTAGTTTGTCCTTTCATCGCGCCAATACGGAGCAACGAATCAGCGTGATTGTTAGCGTGATATAGTTAAAAACATGGAGAGTGATTTAAGCTACACTTTTTCCGGAAAATCAAAAAGTTCCCACGGGATTTTTAGAAGCAATAGAAAGTTTCAACTCTCTTCATTATGGTTCATGAGATACAGGTCGCTAACAGACAAGCAGACGGATAGCGAATACGGAACCCTTAAAAACTTTATATGTACCTACTTACTCTTACCAAAACTAGACATAATAAATAGTTCTCTCTACAGACATTACTCAGCGGGTTTGATGGAGTGTAGGTACTTCGCTACAATCTACATGCACTCATTTGTAATCTTCATGACACATAAGCATAGTAATATGTTACTCATGAAATATTCCTTGAAATGTGCGAGAAATTGTGTTTGCGAATGCCTGAAACACCCTAAGGCACAACGTATACCTACATGGTGGAGTGGAGCTGAGGGTTAGCGTCTTTTTACACAGCTGCCCATAAAAAGGAGTGTTATGCATTCAGGGTTCATGCATGTACTATGTATGTTTTCAAATGTGATAAGTGTGAATTAAAAATTTGTAACACCCCGACAAGTCAAGGTTAGAGTATCTAGAAAAGAGTTGATAACTTTCAAACGGCTGAACCGATTTTCTTGGATTTTAGCTAAGAACACTCTCGATCAAGCCACCTTTCAAACAAAAAAAAACTAAATTAAAGTCGGTTTATTATTATAGTTTAGGAGCTACGATGCCACAGACTGCAGATAGATAGATACACACGTCAAACTTATAACACCCCTCTTCTTGGATCGGGGGTTGATAAAAAGATGGGTAGTGATTTTATTGAAATCTTATTTTTATTAATAAGAACTTTTACTATGTTAGCATTATAAAGATGTAGGACAGAGTTAACTAAATAATTACAGTCTATATAAAATCTAGATAAACGTGAGAATGAGAATATAATGCTATCTTAGGATATGGAAAACAATTGTGGCCCGAGATGTAATTAACTTTCTTAATTACTTCGAAATTACAAGTGTACCCAGTACCACCGTGTGAAGAACCATTTTCGAGAAGACTTGTATTTACATTGTTAGATGAATATCAGATTAATCAAGAGGTTGTTGATTTAAAAGGTTTTTGTTAACAAAAAATATAATGTAGAGTAGGTAAGTAGGTACTAAATGCGTCAACGACTTCGTCTAAGTAGATTTAGGTTTTCAGAAATCCCGTGGGAACTATTGATTTCCCGGGATAAAAGTAGCCTTTGTCACTCTCGAAGACTTTATCTATAAATTCAAAATTCAAAATATTTTTATTCAATTAGACTTTTACAAGTTCTTTTGAATCGTCAAAAGCATCTGCCATACATATATATCGATACAAAAACACGCCAATCCGTTGTTACTAGCTTAGTTGCAACGTGATTGAAGGACTAACCAACAAACCAACAAACAAACACATTTTCGCATTTATGATAATTATGTAGTGAAGTGATTAGATGATGGATCCAAGAATTTTAAGGTCATGGTCGCTAACTATGGGCCTCATAAGAAAAAGCTCAGTATCACTCAGCGGGTGATGGAGAGAGTTTAGAGTTTCTTTACGTGATCAAATCAGATATAAGGAGATCCGTAGGAGAACCAGAGTAACCGACATAGCTCAGTGAGTGACTAAGCTTAAGTTGCAATGGACAGGCAGGACAGGCCGAGTTTCTTGCTGGTTCTTTTCGGTAGGAACGGCATTCCGAACCAGTGGTAGATTTTTTTGACGATTCAAAAGCACTTGTAAAAGTTTAATTCAATAAAAACATTTTGATTTTTTTTTTGAATAGTTCGAAAAACGTTGGTACGTTGGGGTCCAAAGGTGCTGGAATGGCGACCTCGCAGCGGAAAGCGCAGCGTTGGAAGACCTCCCACTAGGTGGACACACTACATCAAACGAGGAGCCACAGGTTTCAGCTAAAGATCGTGGCGATTGGAAGTCTCTTCAAAAGACCTATATTCAGTAGTGGACGGCTATCAGTTAATCATGATGATAATGATGATGGTCCTTTACCACTTCTATCTGAATTCTGTTGTCCAATGTCTCTACACATCAGTCAGTCATCCGAGTTATCGATCTCTTGGCAAATTGTCCCGGATAGCTTTTACCGGCCCAGGGCGGTCGTCAGGAGGGTTTTATGTCTACTATACTCATCTGATGCCTTGACTTATATCTATTTTCTTGAGTGTACCAATTTATGTGAAAAAAGACGCTCATTTGCATCAACGTTGTTTATATTTTATTTATTTTCTATATTCTGCCTGCAATTTCGTCCGCGTGGATTTAGGTTTTTGAAATATCAAGGGAACACTTCGATTTTTTGGAATAAAAAGTAGCCTATATCCGTATACGGAATGCATGCTACCTCTGTATCTATTAAATTAATTTTAACGGATGAGTTATGAAAAGCTAGCAGACAAACAGACCGACACACCTTCGCATGTCTAATATTATGTATAAATATAATTCCGGCAACTAGGCCCATAAAATGGAAACATGTAAAATACATAACATATTATATAATAAGTGTAAATTAAAAATTTATAACACACCCGACAAGTAAAGGTTACAGTAACTAGAAAAGAGCCGATAACTTTCAAACGGCTGAACCGATTTTCTTGGATTATAGCTAAGAACCCTCTCGATCAAGCCACCTTTCAAACAAAAAACACCAAATTAAAATCGGTTCATTAGTTTAGGAGCTACGATGTCACAGACAGATACACAGATACACACGTCAAACTTATTACACCCCTCTTTTTGGGTCGGGGATTAAAAATAACACAAGTGTAAATTAAAAATTTATAACACCCCCGACAAGTGAAGGTTACAGTAACTAGAAAAGAGCTGATAACTTTCAAACGGCTGAACTGATTTTCTTGGATTATAGCTAAGAACACTCTCGATCAAGCCACCTTTCAAACAAAAAAACTAAATTAAAATCGGTTCATTAGTTTAGGCGCTACGGTGCCACAGACAGATACACAGATACACAGACACACAGATACACAGATACACACGTCAAACTTATAACACCCCTCTTTTTGGGTCGGGGGTTAAAAATAACATAAATCATGTAAGTTTCCTCGCGATGTTTTCCTTCGCCGTTGAAGCAAGTATACAACTACGACAAAGAGCTGCCTATCTGAGATCGAACCACAGTCCCCGATTTCCCTCAAAGAATGTTGCAACGAAACTAAACTCCAATAGAATAGGCGCAGTATGTGGCCCTCGATTTGGCGCAGCTGAATAGAGACTCGTCCTAAGCTAACAAACGCTTGTTAGCTTATTGAGTGGAAAATTGGTGTTATTCTGCCACTTGTATGAGGAAAATCTTTTCTTTCTAACATCCAGAAGAATAATTTATATTATGAAGGAAACAGATTACATGAGGGACGAGTACCTACTTATATTTTTCATTCTGTCTGAAATGAAATACATACTATTAGTCTGTTACTAAGTAACCCATCATTGCCCCAAGTGTAATTTGTGAAATTGGAAACTCTTTATTTGCATAAGTGTGTTACAAGAGATGATAATTGTTATTATTAAAGTCCAACACAGTAGCGGCACTGAGTACAATTTTTTTTAAAGAATATTAGCCATGCTAGTCATGACGAATACTCCCCTTTCCCCTCCAATTAAGCGTAAAGCTTGTGCTAGGAGTGGGTACGACAATAGTGCAACGGGTGGGGTTTGAACCGCCGACCTATCGAAATATCGAGGCTCAAATAGTTGTAATTATGTACACAATTCTTGAAATGATTTTTTTTTTCATGCGGTTCATAAAATAACATAATTGGGATAAACTAACTTAGCCAGAAATCGAACGCATTTCAGCAAAGATTTGTAAAAAAAAAAACAAAATAGATGATGCTGAGTCACCGGGGTAATCCTACATTGAACCTACCTACATTGAACTCGCTTTGTTTCACAAAAAGTAGGTCAAGCGATACTCGGACGTAACAAAGATATGCATTTCAAGTGTTGGCAATTGGCATAGGGGATGAAGTTGGCGTGCGCACTGGATATACTAGCCCTTCTTTTTGGTACTTGACTTGCTACAATTGCTTGGAAATACTTTGATCTATAAATAAAAATCTGTAAAGTGCAAGTCAAACTCTTT
The DNA here is from genome assembly GCF_905333055.1 of Maniola jurtina. Lineage (NCBI taxonomy): Eukaryota > Metazoa > Arthropoda > Insecta > Lepidoptera > Nymphalidae > Maniola > Maniola jurtina. The sequence goes on from NC_060044.1 coordinate 13,088,550, forward strand.
GACAAAGGCATCATCCCCATTAATACAGTCCAACCGTGATCACGTGATCACGACTCATGCAACAAAATTTTCAAAATTCAAAATGTTTTTATTCAATTAAACTTTTACAAGTGCTTTTGAATCGTCAAAAAAAATCTACCACTGGTTTGGATAGCCGTTCCTACCGAGAATGGGTCGAAATTTCAAATTCAAGAGACCAAACCCCCCTCTTTTAAGCTACGGCCATCCATGCCTATTCGATTACAACCTTTCAAGTTTTGTAACCCTCATCTCACTTAGGTATATATGAAAACTTAGGACACATCGTTTAAACTTGTATAAAACTGTAACCTTAGAACAAACAACGGGTACCTCTAGTATTACTCGCAGGATCTTATAACACAAAAGAGCTTGGTTATTCTCTAATGCCCTGGCCACATTAACGGCCAACAACGCGATGTTCAACGGCGTTCCCCGTTAAACGTAGTCTTAGCCACGACCAACGTACAACGGCATTCACAATGACGTTTGGCGTTAGACGATTTTAATCCCAATTCAATTGGCATTAGACGTTTACCGTTCAAGTGTGGCCACTCAATTTAACGCGCTGATTATGGCGTTGTTGGGCATTGAAGTTAACCTTAATGTAGCCGTAACTTAGACGTCTTGATAGGAGCTTCCTAAGAGTGTTGTCTAAATCTAAAAGTATTATAGCACCTACAGAGCTTTTAAAGGCTAGACATAGATCCAGTTATCTTGTATAAAATACTAGAATCTAGATGATGTCTGAGTAGTTTTAGGTTTTTAAAATATCCCGTTGGTACTCTTTGTTTTTCCGGGATAAAAAGTAGTATAAACCGTCCCTGGGATGCAAGCTACGTCCGTACCAAATAAAATATGACGGCCCAGACTTCGGCTAGGTGGATTTACGTTTTTTTTTAAATCCCATGGAAACTTTTTGGTTTTATGAGACAAAAAGTAGCCTTTGTTCGTCCCTGGGATGCAAGTTAACTCTGTACCAAAGAGCATTAAAATTCATGGATGGGCCGTGAAAAGCTTGCAGATAAGGATACATGCAGACGGACACCTTCACTCTTGTAATATCTAATAGTATGGATGTTTGATTTACAATACTAGGTAGGTATATTGGTTAAACCTGGTTGAACCATTTTATTTCTATATTTTTTTCGTGAGGAAAACCCCGTTATGGATAATACCGGCCACGGGGGAGCACAGTGGTTATGTCGGACTCCTACCGACTCATAACCTCATGAAATTCCATTCCACTGCTGACGATGGAGCACAAGGGACCGACAACCTCGTTACTCCGCCAGCGGATGCAAACCCACCACTGGGACACTAAGTGCTTCCAAACACACAGACTTACCAACAAGATCATTCCAACCAAGTTGGACCATCTATTTCAGCATAACTCTACATTTCATTTACAAAGCCGCCGACATGTCTGGCTCCTCCGTCACAAAGTAATTACTCTTTTGTCTGTTGTGTCATATTGTTACGAATGACATGATATTTTCTGCTCACTTGTCCCACCGCTGACAATAGCAAAAACTAATTTACCTAATTGAATTTTTATCCAATATTCGGTTTTGGGCCAACGTTATATCTACATCATCATCATCATCAGCCTGTGGACGTACACTGTTGGGCATAGACCTTCCTGGAGTGCCACCACACCCGGTCCTCAGCCTTCCTCATCCAGCCACTTCCCGCCAGCCGCTTTATATCGTCGGTCCATCGTGCTGGAGGGCGTCCCACACTACGCTTGCTTAAACGCGGTCTCCACTCAAGGACTTGCCGGCTCCAACGGCCATCGCCTCTACGCCAGCTACATCAAACCACAAAAATTTCAGTTCTGTTAACTCATTTCGTCTATGAATTAGATTTGTGACGCGCGGATAGACAGACAATCAGATGGACAGGCAAGCAGTCGGACAGACAGACAGCGGAGTGACATTAATAAGGCTCCGTTTTTAACCTTTGGTTACGGAACCTTAAAAACTCTTCATTCTGGGAGACCTGTGCTCAATAGTGAGCCAGCGATGGATTGATGATGATGACATGAAAGTACATACCTATCACATTAATTTTATTATTATTATGATGATGTTAGTCGCCATAAAACCAATTATAAAACGTGTTTTGAATCAATATTAGCTCTACCTCGTTAAAATAAGGGTCAAATCAGAACACAATCATTATTGAGTAGTAAAACTCGTTAGACCAAACAAAAGTAAAGTATTGATTTTATTGGTACAGAGTAGATTGTGATAGAGTCTATATTATATTACTTGAGATTGAGTTTTTCTACAAAAAGAGTCAATATTACCTACCTACTTTGAACTTTCGACTTTGACTACAATTTTATTCTTGCCAATAAACTCAGACTTTAAATTAAAAACCCCCGACACAAAAACCCTCTTAAAAGTAAAACACTAATATGCATATTAAGTTGTAATATTTTAATCCAAGTATCGTCTATTTGGGGACCCCTAAAGTTATTAGCTATCACTATGTTCTAGCTATTCTTTGGAGTCTCCCGACACGACTGACGGCTTGGATTATAAAATATTTCTACCGAACTCTTCGGAGTGATCTTATTTTTTGGATGGTGCGAAAATATATCAGCCAATAATATACTTATAGCGTCCATCCACTATTGGTTGACTACACATCATGTTTTGAACGCGCGAATTATGAGAGAGATAGTACGAGCTTTGTCTGTATTTCATTTGTACATTCGGTTTTAGTAGGCGCCGCGGCATCAGGTTTTTACCCGACTGCAGCTAAATCAAGAGGAAGAGTTATGATTTTAGCAGTCTATGTATGTACTATGTGTGTGTGTATGTATGTATGTATGTATGTATGTATGTATGTGTGTATGTATGTTTGTATCCAAATTCTGTATGTTCCACCGTAGTGCCTAAACTACTGGGCCGATTTTGATGAATGAGGTGTCAATTGATTCGTCGTAAAGGTCCGGGTGACATAGGCTATGTTTTATACGAAAAAAAAATTACCTAACGGATGTTACATTAAAAAAAGCGTCGTCGTGTTGGGGGACCGACAGTGATAGCTAGGGGTCTGAAGCTCTGTTTTATACGAAGTATTGATTACTCTGTGATAAACAGGGACTTACTAGCACCGAACCCTTTCTATTGAAGGCTGTGTACCCTCTAACCATAATAAAACAGCAATCCGGACATTTTATTGTGGACAAATAAAGGCTTTAATTAATAACCTTTTCCTTTTAATGTTTAGAAAATTCATTCAGTTACTTTGTAGAATTCACAATAGATAGGTATCTTTAAATTTGAAAGTTAAAACCCTGTTAAAACTTATTAATTTGTTAATTCATTTTTAACCCCCGACCCAAAAAGAGGGGTGTTATAAGTTTGACGTGTGTATCTGTGTATCTGTGTGTCTGTGTATCTGTGTATCTGTGTATCTGTCTGTGGCATCGTAGCGCCTAAACGAATGAACCGATTTTAATTTACTTTTTTTTGTTTGAAAGGTGGCTTGATCGAGAGTGTTCTTAGCTATAATCCAAAAAAATTGGTTCAGCCGTTTAAAAGTTATCAGCTATTTTCTAGTTTTCTTGTAGAAAAGAAGGTTAGATAACCCTTAGGTTCATAATATTCAAGTGTCAATTGACAAATGTCAAGCTGTCAAGATGGACGTTGCCTAGATATACATAATTATTTATTTGAAAATGATTTGTCGGGGGTGTTGAAAATTTTTAATTTACACTTGTTATGCATACAATGAAATCCATTATTATAATATAAATTTATAATCCATTATTTTAAATTTTGGGACGTATTTTTTTCTATGTAGATCGATTCTCTTAAACTCAATCGATTTTCGAAAAAATAGACTTCATCACTATCTATCACTGCAAATTATTAACCTCCTCCTTTTAGAAGTCGGTTAACAAAGAAATCAGTAGTCAATAAAAACCTAGTTAAAGCTTCGTGAAACCTCTGGATTCGTTTGATAACCGGATTATCCGTGTTCAAACGTTTACTAGTGGACCGTACCTACTCTTTGTTTGGGAAAAGTAGGCCAACAGAACATTCAGCGAGTTAACTCCCTTTTATACATCGAGAAACACGCCTAGACCAGAGAGTTGGCCTATTTTTATTACTAGACCAGACTGCCTCGTTGGTTTAGTGGTTAGCATGTTCGACTGTAGATAAGATCCTGGGTTCGATTCCCGGATCAGGCCAAAAAATTTGCTAAGTGTTAAATTTTCCTGTTAAGAAATTCTCAATACCTACTAAACCGGAGTTAGGAAGGGTTCGATAATGCATTTTGATCAACTGGTCCGGTAGTATGACAAAAGAAACGTGTATAGGTATTATGTATGGCATCTTCTCAAACCGTGACCCCCTTCAGTAATCACGGGTCGCTCGTAGCTCTTCGCTTTTTCTGGCTGAATCTGGTATCGAGCGCAAACAATTCTAACGTCTCATTTTAAGAGTTTCCTTTAAATCTTGCTTAATAGTTACTGAAGTAGTTTCTGTAAGTACCTATTTACTTATTTGAGGAAATATATTCATTTAGTGATTATTTAACTGCATACCTTTCAAGTCGTTTGCAAGAGCGGTGACATAATATATGTTAAATACAAGAAGAAGACAAAGAAGAAAAATACTAAGGAAAATACAGTAACTAATCATGGATAGATTTTTATTTATTTTTATTCAGATACAAGTTAGACCTGGACTGCAATCTCAACTGGTGGTAAGGGATGATGCAGTCTAAGATATAAGCGGGCTATCCAGGAAGAAGATGGCAGATTTCTTTAATCAAACCCATACTCCTTTGGTTTCTACATGGCATTGTACCGGAACGCCAAATCGTTTGGAGACACGGCTTTGTCGGTAGAGTGTGTGAAGTCTGCCAATCTGCATTCGACCAGCGTAGTGCCTCTAGGTGCCATTAGGTCTAGAAGTTTAGGGAAGAGTATAAGGGCACCATTCCACTTTTATTTCCACGGAAATCTGGCAAACCAAGACATAATTTAAATAAAAGATATAGGTATTAGATTCTAGAACGTGCCTACCAAATGACTTTGAATTTGATTTATTAATATTCAAATGAGAACTAAACTAAGTTTGTGTGGAGCGAGTGACGGACCAGCCGCCGCTAATCCTTGTTTAAAACCCATAAAAACAACGTTTGTCTTCATTAATCACGGACCAAGTTGTTAGGATAGTAAAAACGCCATCAAAATTCGTTTTCTCCACCCACTTCTAAACCACTTTATCAATGTCAAGATCGGATCGTTATCGTATCGGGAAAAATCTGCCATATATTTTGTAAAACAGCTGCCCGTATCCTGTACGAAGTAAAAGAATTACTAACATTTATTTTGCGTAAAAACAGGGTCCAATCGAATTAATTGGCAAATTTTTTTTAATCACGTTTTACCTTTTCATCCACGAGTTTTATTTTTTCTGAATAGGTATAATTAATTTTTTAATTACAACCAAAAGCTCCGATCAACGAAAAGTTGAGCCTTTGCATTATTCTACCGCTGGATTCCTCATATTTGCTGGATTGAAATTCTGATGATAAACCGCTTCACGCACTAATCTAGGTACATACACATTACAGTCATAAATTGAAATAGGTCGGATTTCACAACACCATCATTACTATTAAACAAAAGTAAATTAAAAATTTATAACACCCCCGACAAGTGAAGGTACAGTAACTAGAAAAGATCTGATAACTTTTAAACGGCTGAACCGATTTTCTTGGATTATAGCTAAGAACACTCTTGATCAAGCCACCTTTCAAACAAAAAAAAACTAAATTAAAGGTTTAGGAGCTACGATGCCAGAGACAGATACACACGTCAAACTTATAACATCCCTCTTTTTGGGTCGAGGTTTAAAAACAAAGGAAAATCGAAACGAAGTAAACTTTAAAAATAAACAAAGACTGGAGAGTTGCTTATCGAGAAAGCTCCATCAAGTTACAAAAGTTACAATTAAAAAAGTTCATATTTATAAGGATTGAGCTAGGTTTTGCTGATGAATTCAAGGATTAAATATTTAGTTCTCTAAACATAAACCATGGGTTTGAGATATTGTTTCATACGAGCTTATGCCCACGACCTCGTCCGCGTGCACTAAACAAACTTCAAACCCCTGTTTTACACTCTTAGGGGTAGAATTTTTAAAAATCCTTTCTTACGTACTTTATAAAAATAATCTGTTAAAATTTCACATTTCTAACCCCAGAGGCTTAGGCTGTGCGTTGATAGATCAGTCAGTCAGTCAGTCAGGACAAATAGATTCATTCATACGTAAAGATTTGTAACAAATAGTCTAGTAGCTATTCTATTAAAGTTCGCGTTAGAGTAAAATCGGCGAAACTCATATAAGTACCTACACTATAAATTTTCCCCATATTTCATGGAAATTTAGGTTCAGTTGTATTTTTATGTAGCCGTTCCATTTTTCATAACAAAAGCCAAAAGCTTTCATTGTAAAGATCACCACACGCTAAGTTAAGCCCCAGCAAAATTAGGTTACATCCAAAATCCGCAAGTTGTGCGGAGTTAATATTGCCCGGACGGAATCCGCTCGCTATCACAAAAAAGTCGGCCAAGTGCAGGTAGAATTCGCGCACCGAGGGTTCTTTACTCATTATTTTGAACAACAAAATAATAATAATAATTTATATAATGATTAAATTAAGAAAATTAAATATTAAATAACGATTAAATTATTAAGATAATTATTATCTCATAAATGTATATTTTCTGGTATATTTGAGTGTTTGTATATTTGTATGGTTATGGTTATGATTAAATGGTATGGTATAGTTATGGTTGTACATTTTGTGTGGTTGTATAATTTTCTGTGTCACGTGACCAAGTGAACCCATTCTGGTATTACACATACATAGATTGTTAACCTATCTATATCTATTCTATCATCATAGTTATTCAATTCAAGCGCGTTGCATCCGGGCAATATCAAATTTTCACACGCTTCGGATTTTAGACGTAACAGCAACACAAATAAATATTATCATATCCCTGAACAATATTTCAACAATACACCGTATTTTCTGTTTTTCCTGTTCCGTATAAGAGAATTTATGAGATTAAGTATTTTATTTTCGTAGTAGGTACGTAGGTAGGTTCATACAGTATATTTTCTTTTGACGTGGCCTTTTTAATGAAAAAATCATTGTTTCTTAAAACAGTAACATCTAACCTGATATGATTTTATCCCTCTTTCTTTACAGATAGGCCTATGGTCAAGGAGGACTTACATTTTATTTGCAAGATACACTCTTGGTAACAGAGTGACAAAATAAATCTGAGGGAGTCAATCATAAACAAAGACCAATAATATTATTCTATATTTACTTATTTATTTACAACTTTTAAATTAGACATCTTTATTACTAACTATTATGATATTACTAACAATAAAAATACACGATAGTCGATACACTTTAAAACAAAGAGCGAACTTATCTTATACTTATACTTAAGAGGGGTCTCTCCGTCACTCGCTCCACACAAACGTAGCTCGTCTCTCATTTGAATACTAACCAATCATACTCAATGGAATTTTGTAGAAACGTTTTGGGAACTAATATCTATGACTGTGGTTTTTCAGATTTCTGTTAAAATATTCGGTTTCAAATATACGCGGTCTTAAAAATTCACATACAAATCTTTGAGGCCCTGTAATTTTAAAACTACATATTTTTAGAAAATCTAAAACTGCCTGTGGTAGGCACAGATATTAGTTTCTAGAATATGTCTGCAAAATTTCATGGACTTTGGTTGCTTAATATTCAAATGAAATTGGGACTACGATTGTATGGAGTAAGTGACGCAGAGAGCGCTGTTAACTTATAGAAAGAACTATGACGTATATATATTAGCTTAAACAAATAAATAATTACCATGAATATACTCACTTATAAACTTTGCCACTCTATTCAAGTAATTGCACTGTGCTGTGTATTTTTAAACCACCTGGTATAAAACAACAATAGAGTTAAGAAACAGTAAAACATGAGTAAAATAAAATTAATGTTGTCTCGCAAGCGTTTTCCCAAACATTGCCCTTAAAGGTGATCGCATATGGGAAGATCCGCTGGGTAAAGCCGCAAGGGGCGCAAATGTTTTTGTCACTGAAAATGCAATTTTTTTTCTTGTTTGTTGTTGTTGTTATTTCGGTTTAAAACAGGATTTATAAATAAAATAATAATAAAATCTATCTATTTCAGGCCATTGTGGAGACTGGAGACACATTAGTGAGAGACGACCTTAAAGAAGTGGCAGGTTGTGGGTGGATAAGGAAAACAGAGGACCGTGCGTAGTAGCGCGCTCTCCAAAAGGCCAACTTTTTGCAGAGGACGCATTCAGGATGGATGATTGAATTTCAGACTTTAATAAAGAAACATTTAACTGCGGAAACCTGCCCAGATAGAAAAAAGAAGTGTCCTTTATGATTTTTATTACATGCCGCTAGTATTTTATAATTGGGATAATATAATAGGGATTTTAATTCTTTATTTAAAATGCAGGCGTGTGCATGCAGATGTTACAAAATTTGGTCTTACAAACATTGTTCTTAAATTGTATTAATAGTTTACACACCTACATGATGGGGCTAATTTGGATGACAATTCTCTGAATAAAACTTCTCTAATATTAGTGTTTCAATTTTAGAGTTAGCGAGATATGCAACTCTGAGTTCTGACAAAACTAACATAAAATTAAAATTGACAGCACTAAACCAAAACTACTCAAGCTATACTTACTTACGTATTAAGTGTATAAAGTCTATGCTATCAATCACTAAATTGAGACTTCTAAATCTGCAGCTATCCCTTTCCCCAGGGAATTTCGTGAAAGGGGTAAATATTAGCAGCTGCCCCTTATTTTACGGGCTACCCCGTATTTCAGGGTATGGTAGTATGCGATCATCTTTACAGATGTAAGTGTCTTTGCCAAACATCGCCAGTAAATTATCATTTATGTTGCCTATACCTTGTCTAGTCTAGACATTTACCGAAACTGCCATCATTTTTAACCCCCGACCCAAAAAGAGGGGTGTTATAAGTTTGACGTGTGTATCTGTGTATCTGTGTATCTGTGTATCTGTGTATCTGTGTATCTGTGTATCTGTGTATCTGTGTATCTGTCTGTGGCATCGTAGCGCCTAAACGAATGAACCGATTTTAATTTAGTTTTTTTTGTTGGAAAGGTGGCTTGATCGAGAGTGTTCTTAGCTATAATCTAAAAAAATTGGTTCAGCCGTTTAAGAGTTATCAGCTCTTTTCTAGTTTTCTTGTAGAAAAGAAGGTTAGATAACCGTTAGTTTCATAATATTATGTCAATAGACAAATGTCAAGCTGTCAAGATGGACGTTGCCTAAATACATAATTATTTATTTTGAAAATGATGTTTTGGAAAACTCAAATACTTTGGATCGTCGGGGGTGTTATAAATTTTTAATTTACACTTGTTAACAAATAAGTAGCTACTTTATTTTACCGACTCTACTAATTTTTCACTTTGAATGTATATAAGGCTAGATTTAGACCAGAGAAATCCTTGTTCTTTCAAGAAAACTATTTCTTGTTAAGTAGGTATGCTATGAAAATTTATTACTTATTTACTTAATTTAAATAATCTAATATTATAATTGCATAAATGTGTCTATCTGCAATCTACATAGGTATTTGTGTGTTAATTAAAATTTTGTACAAAAATACCTTGTGGGGTGCAAACTAAAGTGGGAACATGTCCAAATCGTCTGATCTGTACATAGGCTACTTTTTATACCGAAGAAAAGAGTTCCTACGGGATTTTTAAAAGACCTAAATCCACGCGAATCAAGTCACGGGTATTACCTAGTATGTAAATAATAAACCATATGTCAAGAACTTTATATTCAATCTAAAGTATGAAACTAGCTTAATGGCCGTAATTTCACAAATTTATGATAATGGCAAAGTTTTACAGCATTTTCCCCGAGATGATGCATCGGGTAAAAGTTTTCCACGATCCCATAACATTTTTTAGGGTTCCGTACCTCAAAAGGAAAAACGGAACCCTTATAGGATCACATTGTTGTCTGTCTGTCTGTCTGTCAAGAAACCTATAGGGTACTTCCCGTTGTCCTAGAATCATGTTTGGCAGCTAGGTAGGTTTTATAGCACAAGTACAGGAATAAGTCTGAAAAACTATACCAAGTGGGGTATCATATGAAAGGGCTTTACGTATACATTCTAAAACAGATTTTTATTTATTTTTATGTATAATAGTTTTTGATTTATCGTGCAAAATGTTGGAAAAAATACCCGAGTACGGAACCCTCAGTGCGCGAGTCTGACTCGCACTTGGCCGGTTTTTTTGTACATTATTTTCAACTAATTTACTTTTTGATTTACTCAGCAGTTATAGCTCGGTCTCCTATTCGGGGGGTCGGGGGTTCGATTCCGGGCACGTACCACTAACTTTTCGGAGTTACGTGAGGTTTTTAAGTAATTGGATATCATTTGCTTTACAGTGAGGAATAACATCCTGAGTGAGGAATCCCCCATGCCTGAGAATTCTCCATATTTTTTTATCCGAGCAGAAAAATAGACAAAGTCCGTCTCGTTAACTCTATAGCTTTCGTCAAAAGTAGCTTTTTCCGTTTTCCTATGGAAAAATGTTATTTTTCCGTAATAAAATATAGCCTATGTCCGTCTCCTGAATGTAATCTAACTCTGTACCTTTTTCCTACATACTTACTTACTAATATTATAAATGCGAAAGTGTGTCTGCCTGTCTGTCTGTCTGCTACCTTTTCACGGCCCAACAGTTCAACCAATTTAGTACAGAGTTAGCTTCAATTTTTTAATTTTTATATACGTGACATTTTATTTATATGTAATCACTTTGCAGCGCCCTGACGGGGCTTCATGTTGTAATATTATAATTATTTTCTATTATGATGTAAAACATGAATGCAAATAAATAAAGAATAAAGAATAAAGCTTATATCCCGGGGACGGACATTAGCTTCTTTTTATCCCGAAAAATCAAACAGTTCCCGCGGGATTCCTAAAGACCCATCCGCTTTACCGATTTGTATGATATTTGGTACCGGGGTAGCTTGCGTTCCTGTAATTGACATTGACAACTTTTTATCCCGGAAAATCAAACAGTTCCCACGGGATCTTTAAAAACCTAAATCCACGCGGATGAAGTCGCGGGCATCTTCTAGTATTATATAAATTGTAAATGTAAATTTGTAAAGGTTGCTGGTCAATAAAATTTTGAAATGAATAATATAAACGACCGACTAAACGCCGGGAAAACAGCCGCACTAAGTTAATCACGAAATTATTCAAATAGTTTACAGTATGCGCACAAAAAAGACACTTCAACATGTTATTTTAAGGGTTATAATACCACAGGGTCCTCTCAGAGGGTGCTTCTGACTTCTGACTAGGGCTGCCATCTGTAAAATCTGTAAATTAGGACAAGGAACTCGAAATCCCCGGGTTTAAGAACGTAAAACCCGGACATAATATCTGTTTATTCATTTTCGAAATTCAAAATTCAAAATATTTTTATTCAATTTTTGCAAGAACTTTTGAATCATTTCGGTGCATTGAGGTTTCGGGCATTCACACCCTCCGCGTCGGTCGATCCTAGCGCTTCTGCCCTTAGGTAGACAAAATCAGGACATTCAAAGATTGCGTATCTCGGGGTGTCTTCCTCTCCGCAGAAGTAGCAGTCTTTCTAACCACTAGGCTATCACAGTTTGAATAACTAGGACAAATCCGGGAAAACCTGCTCGGATTGTAGCCCTACTTCCGACAAAGGCCCTGCATACTGTAGGGTTTTAATTAAGTTTTGATCCAGGCTCCGTACCGACTTCTCTTGCCGTCAGGTACGTGATGTTATTAAAATAATTATGTGATGAAATTCTTGTATGCACTGAAAATTGTTGTTGTTACTTTTATCTTGTAATAATTTAATAGTGATCTCTTCTAAAGCAAACTTTGCTATAATTAAAATGATAGGATTCATTTTTTAATAACATTGATTTTTCTAGTACCTAATCCTGAACAGTACTAAGACTTATGATTCATAGAAAGTATTAAGCACTACTTTCTATGAATCATAAGCGAAGCTAGTGTAGTCTGCCAATTCACACTTTACCAGCATGGTGGACTATGGCTTTAACGCATTCTGAAAGAAAACCCCTACTCAGTAGTGTAGGTAATGGTTAGTTAGCTGATGACAACGATGATACAATTGATGATAACATGATCATCATATGATAGATTTTTATTCAGATACAAGTTAGCCCTTGAACGCAATCTCACCTGGTCGTAAGTAATGATGCAGTCTAAGATGGAAGCGGGCTAACCTGGAAAGGACGTGGCAGTTTTTATTAAACCTATTACCCCTTTGGTTTCTACGTGGCACCGTACCAGAACGCTAAATCACTTGACGGCAAGGCTTTGTCGGCGGTAGGGTGGAAACTAGCCACGGCCGAAGCCTCCCACCAGACCAGACCAGAATAGATTATTATTATAACATTCCAAACCCTGCCGGGAATCGAACCCGGGACCTCCCACTAATAAGACCACAGTGCTTACCAGTACATAACATAATATACTTAGCAGGTAGGTAACATGTTTTTGTATTGTTTTTGATTACGAAGTAACTGCCTTTTCAGCGCGTAACTTATGGTAATTATTTAGTATATCATAAACCAAACTTGAAACTGGAAGATTACCTAAACTTCTGTTTGTGATCGGGCATTGGGGATTAAAGTTAGAACCCTTATATACCCAATTATAGTTAAAGTTCTAACTTGTTGACACTATATTGGGTAAATTTTATTAAAGAGGGATACAAATGTTCAACTAAAGTCTAAATTACTCATTATTACAGGTTTGCCACTCACTGACTGAGTTTCTTTTTTCCACTATCTGCTTCTAAATGCTTGACCAAAGGATGTATGGGGGATCCTTGGAATTTTAAAAATATTGTATGGGTTCCTATTAACCCATTATAGCCTAGCGGTGCCATATGGCACCCAATTTCGTATGTTTAAATTGTCGGGCCCTGTCCTTGTAATAAGAGGTGAAGTCAAGTGGTTTGTAGTCAATGCCATGCTAGAGGGACATAGCCATTACTCCATTTACTTTGTTTTGTCCCATAAGCTTTTTGTGACCTGCACGAGCACCTGTAAATCAGTGATGTGAAATTGCTGCCAATAATGGATGCAACATTCCAGTAAGGGGATCATAATTTTTTTATTTTGAGTAATGTAATACTTTTATGCATTTACACTTGATGCCAAACCTTGCATTGACTTGTTCATATCATAAAACTGTCGTATTTTGTTTTATTGTTTGGATTATAGCATGTTAAAAGATATGGATGCCATACGGCACCGCTAGGTCATTATGTTGTCTTTTTATTATGTATACTAAAAATCTAATTTATGTCTTTTCTTTGGTTATTCCTTATGTAATGGCTTTTTTGTTTCATTGGAGGTTGTACATTACATGAGGCACTTGCTATACTAGAAGAAAACCATGAACTCAAGCCTCAATTGCTATAAATTGAAGCTCCAGACCCTATAATCCCATCTGACAAAGATGAGAGTGGTTTCATAAATGATCCCACTGGTCGGCAACTCAATGCTAGATGTGAAGTGGTGCTAGGCTCTACACCTATTTCAGTTAAAAAATACGCCACGACGTGGTGGCCGTCTATCAGCTTCAAACACCAAGCAAAAACATCTAAAAAATACTGGCAATCTGGTCTGACAGCATATGTTATGACAGCAAAAATCATTTAGTGGTAACCAGCGAGTCATGTCGCAAGTGTGGGTTACAGTATTGTCAGTCAGACTAGACTACAGTGCAATAAATGCATCGTGGGGCTCTGTGCACCCTGCAACCTACAAGCTTCCTACAAATAATATGTAATTTTATGGAAATATATGTAAATGTTCATGTAATATATTGAATCTTTTAATCAATTTTGAACCTTGAACTATACTAGAGTTAATACCTTAATAATTCTTATCAAATTGTGGTAGAACATTTTGGTAACAATCAGTTATAAGAAATTTATGAGACATTTGAAAAGACACGGTAGGAGCCTAGCGGTGCCATGCAGCATCCATGGTTATTTCCAGAAGTAAGACTTGCACCAAAATTCTGATGATCAGATCTGACTAATAGGGTCCATAATAACAACATATCAATGAAAAACTCAATTCTGAGACCTTAAAATAATTCAGGCTATAATGGGTTAAATTCAATGCAAATCCCGTTCAGTAAGAACTTTTTCAAAGGTTGTTTGCTTCCATAGATTAGTATAGGTATGTATACATGTTGCCTCATTAAAACTTTCAGCGGCTTTTCAAGGATGCTATTTACTCTATACTTTGCAATGTAACGGAAATATTCTACTTTAAAGCGATGCCTTTCATAAAAGGAAATGCTGTTGCGTTATAATTTGCTTGCTCACGGTTCTGCATTTGAGGCTTCCTAAGCTATTTATGTTACAAAATATTTTCTGAAATTGATTTTTTTGAATATAAATCGTGAGCATACAACATAGGTCACCTGATATATCAAGGCACAGCTTTAATTGTAGCATCACAGCTTTAAGTACAGCAACACTACTTTAAATATAGCCATATTAATTAATAAGACCTACTTATTACGCACGGTTTGGTGGTCAGGTTCCCTGCAGCATCAGATTTGAGGAGTTGGAATCCAATTTTTTTATGGAACAATTTCGCAAAGTATCTCTATCGATTAAAAAAAATACGCAAATCTCGGAGATTTCGGTGTACATAGGTAGAAAAACACAACTCCTCCATTTTTGAAAATCGATTAAAAGTGGGCTATGTTACTCCTTGGTTAATCATCTACTTGTCTGTGAAAGTTGCGTCAAAATAAGTTCAGCCGTACCGAAGATGAGCCCGTTCAAACATACAGACACTAAGATAGACAGACAGATGGACAAAAATATTAAAAACGTGTGATT
Source organism: Maniola jurtina (assembly GCF_905333055.1). Taxonomy (NCBI): domain Eukaryota; kingdom Metazoa; phylum Arthropoda; class Insecta; order Lepidoptera; family Nymphalidae; genus Maniola; species Maniola jurtina. The sequence goes on from NC_060044.1 coordinate 13,103,614, forward strand.
CAGTCATGGTACAGTTCAACCATGAGATTATATGAGGTAGTTATTTCGAAATTATAGACAGACACTTCAATTTTATTTATTAGTATAGTATAGTAAGATTATAAGTATAGTAAGATTAAATATAATGTCTACGGCAACTGAAAGTTAAAGGACATGAACAAATGAAATCCGTACGTGACAGTCTTACTTTTATTTCAGACCATACACAAACAATAGACAAGACTAAGACAAGACAGTCTATGGGCATAATTAAATTGCATGGAGCGATAATATTTATAGTTTCCTACCTATTTTAACTTGTGTCTTCTCTCTAAAGTAAAATTATAAGACTTTTAATTAAGTATTTATTTATTTTCATTCTATCAATTTTTTGTTATGTATTTGATTTCTCATTCTGAGAGGAGACCCGTTATGTTTGAAACGTTTTAATTTTTTCGAATTCCAAATTCAAAGTTCTTCCGAACCCTTGCAAATATACATAATTTAAATGTTAGTGCAATAAAATATCCATACCACTAACTAACTAACTAGCCACTTCCTCGACCTTTTACTCCTACTTACTTTGTTTCTTGTCCAGCCATAGATACATTAATTAAACTTATTATCTGCTTTTGATCAAAGAATTCCACAATAAGAATTTTAAAATCGCTTCTGCCTACTAATTCGCTAACTCAGTATCTAACACTGAATGATAGCCACCGAGCTCATTTGATATTTATTTTTAATCCATTGAAGGTTTTCTACGAAAAATTATTTTAATGTCACTCAGTGAAGCAGTAATGTAGAACCAACGAATATCATTTATTTATTTATTTCACATCTAATTGAACGGCAATGCCACTTACACGAACTAGATGATTAATTATTATACAAATACAAAAAGAAGAAAAAAAAAGGTAAAGATAGAACAAAATATGATACAGTAAAAAATTTTAAATTTTGAATGTATGTACGCTGTATGTATGTATCATATGAGTTCAGTGGCTATCATTTAGTGTGAACTCACTGAGTTACCGAATCACCCCCCTGGTGGTGACTACCAGAAGCTAAGCGTCCAGTTGCCAATAAGATGTCTTGCCTCACGTCTGCATTGGCTTGAGTGTCTCTAGATGAGTCGCGCACAAAGTTTTTGTCATTAGACACTGGGAAATGTTTTATGGCATCACTTAATTTGATCCCTCGTAATGAAAGAATTTGTTGGCGCTCCAAGTTATCACATCAGACCCATGTGGTGCGGAGTTGGGACTTTAGCTGGCTTTAAAACTCTGTTTTACGTTATAATATGAACGTTCGTACAATCACACTAATATTATAAAGGCGAAAGTTTGTGTGTGTGTGTGTGCGCATATGTGTGTGTGTGTTTGTTACTCTTTCACGCAAAACTACTGGATGGATTTGGCAAAAATTTGGAAATGGAGATGGATTATACCTTGGATTAACATATAGCCTACCTTTATCTATACTAATATTATAAAGAGGAAACCTTTGTATTTTTGTATGTTTGTATTGAATAGGCTCAAAAACTACTGGACCGATTTCAAAATTTCTTTTACCATTACTTAGAGGGATTCTTCCGAATCCGTATAGGCTATATTTTATCCCGGAAAATAGATAGGATTTTTCGTGGTAGTGTCCACCCGTGCGAAGCCGGGGCGGGTCGCTAGTCCCGTAATCCATTGTTCGTTTTTTAAACGTAGGTAAGTATATCCACGCGGACGAAGCCGCGGGCATCATCTAGTAAACTGATGCTGGCCTTAGCGATCCAATGTAGATTAGATGTATTATATACCTACAATCCACACCAATATTATTAATGCGAAAGTGTGTCTATTGGGTACTTTTCTTGTCTCAGTGATTCTACATTCCTACAAAAAAAAAAAAATAGCTAGGTACATAATATTATATAAAAGATTACGAATATAACTGATCCTGAAATCACTTGCCTGCTTAAGGTACCTACTGTATCAAGCTGTAAAACACGATACCTATCCATGTAACAAATGTGCTTGTAAGTAAGTAGATTTCTAATATTCTTGGCAAAGGCCCAGAAATGGACAAATTGCCGGCACATGTATTCCAATATTAAAACCGATAAAGAACGAAAAGCACATAAAAAACGTGTCAGTTGGAAACATTAAATCCTGGCCATGGCTTAAATGGTTTAAACTGAGTTAGAGATTTTTTTAATATTCTTTTATGCGATACGACACCCCTCCAGCTATCATCTGACTTTTTTTTTTATTAGACTAGTGCTTGGCTGCAATCAAACTTGCTGGAGAAAAAAGATGGAGCGCGCTTGCCTAGAAGACGCTTTTATTAAAATTAGAGAGAAAAACTGATGCCGGAAGGGCGTTCCATATCCCAGTGATTCGAATTAGAAACGAGGAGGCAAATGGCTTCCTACATGTACGAGTGTACTTGCCATTAAATTATCCCCATTGAACTGATAAAATACCTAGATCAATTAGACTTTGTACTTCAAGCTATGCCCATTCATACGTGGTCGCAAGGTGATTTGGAGGGAAGTTTGAACAATGGCGCCGGCCCGGCATCCGGCACAACCGGTCCGCTTCCGGCGGCAGGTTAATGGGGGATCTTTCTCTATGGCCCGAAAATCTTTAGTATTACGAAGGGAAGGATATGAGGAATGGCATATTGTCTCAAGTAAATAACTTTCTTGATCTAAATTTCGGTCGTCAGGTGACCGAAATTCGGTCACGGCGGCTCATCTCAACGGAGATTAGCTGTATCATCAACCGATACACGCGCACCTGGACATTGGTAGGGAATTCCATACGCCATGTCTTGCGCCACCTGAATCCAGCGACTCGTGCGAAGTACATAATAATACTGTTTCACCTGGAAATAGAACTCTAATATTTACCAAAAACTATCTTTATATAGCCAAAATTGCCCGTATTAATAAAATATCCCAACACGTAGCTCATATTTTGTTAGTATAGTGTTTATTGCCACATTATTTACCGTCGATGTTAGGTAATTCCTGATTTAATTAGGATCAGCGGCTTATATTCCCTGTACCTACAAAAGCCGTAAAGGGAACGCTCATTAATACTTTAGTGGGATAGCCAGGCCCGTCTTAGCCATTAGGGCTTAGATAGGCTGAGAGACCCTTGGGTTTGGGGTTCTTTTCATTATAATGAGCAACCCATAGCCAGCTTACTATTGAGCACGGGCAAGTGAACTTGACTGAAAAAAATCTCGGTTTTGATCCTGAATCGAAGAAAATAATCTCAGAATAATCAAGGGTGGCTCTTCCAAGATCAATTAAAATATAATTTCTTTAGGTACTTAGTACTGGTATTTTTGTGTGTGACATGAAAGATACCAAAATAGCCGAGTACGGAACCCTCGCTGTGCGCGTTCTACTCGCACTTGGCCGGTTTTTTTGCTGTTAAAAGTAGCTTTGACTGTAACAATACAGGTTGTTTGGTAATTAGTATATAATGACGACACGTACCCATGCTACTTTGATCTGATAAACACAATGCTGAAGTATAATTACGAAAAAAAAATATAAAAATTTCCATACATATTATAAAAAAAAATTATGTCAAAGTTTTCATGACTCTAACGTGCCCTAACTCACTGAGATCGTTGGCCATCTTTAGATAGGCCAAGACCAACGATCTCAATGAGTTAGGGCACTTTAGGGCCATGAAAACTTGGTCATAAAAAAAATTAAAATTTTGTATGCAAATTTTTATAATTTAATTTCGTTATTTTACTTCAGCATTGTATACGTATTGATCAGATCAAAGTAGCATGGGTACGTGTCGTCATTATATACTGATTACCAAACACCCGGTATATATACATAGGTCAATGTTGTTTTTGTTGGAATCCGTGTTAAAATGTTCAAGAACCATACCAGTAGAATGTGGAGGATATAAAAATGGAATCAAATAGATTGCGGCCCGTGATATTATGATTACTAATTCTTTACCATTCACTATAGTTTTATTGTTCTCCTAAAGAAGAGGGCACACTGAGGGACGAAATAAAAATAAAATCTTATTTTCTTACTGATATTTTACATACTGCTAGAAATAGATTTCTTGTAGGGACTTCCACACGCCTTTCACCGTCTGAATCCAGCTGCTTCTTGAAATTCGTTTGATGCCGTCTATTGGCCTAGTTGGAGGTCTTTCTACGCTACACTTTCCGATGCGAGGTCGTCATTCCAGCACCTTGGGACCCCAAAATCTATCTACTGTATATATTTTTCGAACTATGTGCCTTGCCCATTGCCACTTCAGCTTCGCAACCCGCTGAGCTTTGTCGGTCACTTTGGTTCTCTTACAGTACGGATCTCCTGGTTTCGGATTTGATCACGTAGAGAAACTCCATAAACACAGTTCACACTATCGTCCGCTGAATGGCTCTGAGCTTTCTTATGAGGCCCATAGTTAACGGCCATGTTTCGGTCTAAATAAACCGCTATAATATTATTTGTACTTAAGTTAAGAAAAAATGAGTGAATTGGCACAGTCTAGATAGGCTAGGTACAAGTAAACTGCATCACCACCTTCTTTTGTGAATGATTGCAGTCAAGCGTAAGTATAAAAAAGCTTTAATTTTGGAGCTTTCAGGATGTTTACGACTCTGTGTAAACCGTTCCTAACAACGTAGTATGCAAGCAGCGTGCCTCGAACTACATGTTTGATAGGCGTGATTTAACGCCCGCACATTGCAATGGCGTCATCACACGTGTTTAAGCGTTTTTACTCAACAAAAGAAAAATAATAGTTTAATAATTCATTTATTTATTCGGACATTACATGACTAATATTCCCCTTTCCTCTCCAACTAAGCGTCAGGCTTGTGCTAGGAGTAGGCATGACAATAGTGCAACGGGCGGGGTTTGAACCGTCGACCTTTCGGTTTTCAGTCCTCTCCTTTGCCGGTTGAGCTATTGAGGCTCTTGTACATAGTTTTATATTTTATACGATGGTATGGAACCCTCCGTGAGCGAGTCCGACTCACACTTGATCGGGGGTTTTTCCAACTCCGCTTTGGAAATAATATGATGATGATGATGATGATGACATTTATCTGCTGTAGCTCTATTAACCTATAGTAAAACCTGCATCAATCATTATAACAATCGCAATTGTTGTTATTGGCTAAAATGGTTGTTGCAACAATGCATTGTAGCCAATAGGTGCCAATAGTGACCAATCAGAGGTGATTAAGATCGTGGCAATACATTCCTTCCTTCCTTTTCTAATCCGAACCGCTAGGATATGGAACGCCCTTCCGGCATCAGTTTTCCCTTCCACCTATAATATGGATACGTTCAAGTCAAGAGTGAATAGGCATCTTCTAGGCAAGCGCGCTCCATCTTAGGCTGCATCAGCACTTGCTAGCAGGTCTGATTGCTGCCAAGCGCTAGTCTATATAATTTTAAAAAAACATTGTAACTGTCATTGTACCGTAATCGAGCCACTGTTTAAAGTATGCGAGCGGTTAAATTTTTATTTTCGATGCTTTTAACCCTTGTTCATACATTTTATGGCCCATATATAAAGTTTTAGATATATTACTTTTGTAATACTTTAAGAATTCGAAATGAACAAATTAAATTGACAAGTAGATAGGTTTTAAGATTTATAACCAAAGTGCATTGGATTTTTTGAATGAGGTTACCCACCTAATTAATTGATGCAATAGGATATGCTCTATAAAGGTAGAGGTAGATAAATCACTGTTTTGACTTTAGAATACTAATTTACATAGAATAATTTTATGTTTAACTGACTTCCAGTAAAGGGTGCTGTACCCGTATGTAACCCGTACCCGTAGACCCGTAGGTATTTATGTAGTTATGTTATGATCTCGATTAACCACTATAATTAATGCTATTAATTATAGTGGTTAATCTACTAATATTAATTAATACTATAACTAATGAACCAATTTTGATGATTTCTTTGCTAACGTATAAAGGAATGAATGAATGAATGAATATACTTTTATGTGTACACCACAAAATTAGTACAGAAAAACACATAAAAAGCTCAACAAAATATAGGTACAATTTGGCGGCCTTATCGCTACCTAGCGATCTCTTCCAGGCAATCAAAATGGTCCAAAGGATATAGCTATAGATATTAGAGGTAGGTGGTGCAATTAGTAGGTAATTTTAGGAAGATTTTAGTAGGAAGTTAATTAGTATTATTGTAGGCATGCCTGCTTTTCAATATTTTTGAAGTCAATTCATAATTTTTTAAAGATATTGAAGCTTTTGAAGTTCAAATCGGGCAACATTCGACAATAGGTATAAAAATTAGTCGGACTAAAAAAACACTCTGAATACCTATAAAATATTATTAGGTACTTAGTACTTACCTACTTATGTTTTTAAAGTAAACATGCTCCATGTAAATTATGTAAACAAAGAAATATAGGAAAATTATTTTTATATGTACTCACGTACTTACCTACTTTTCTATTTACATATTTTTATGATTATGAATTATGTATAAGTACCCACTTAATATTTATTAATCGTAGGTTGCTTATCACAAGGTAGAAGTTTGAATACAAAATTGCATTAAAAGAAAAGTGTAGGCTTCGCATACATTTAAATAAATCTTTTTTCCTAACCAAGTGTTTTTGTCAAGCAATAAAAAAAAAGTTACGACATCAAGATAATAAAACTGTCTACGTAAATGGAAAAGTGTTACCAAACCTTACATTAAAAGTAACACAAATCCTATTAAGTATGCTCGTTAAATACTATTCAAAAATGAACCACATTTCATACAGATTAAAGTTCAAATTGTCTTAAGCAAGTGTTAAGCTAAAAAACAAAGTTTGTCTTAACTAACCCTCGATCCCAAACATTAATTAGTTCAAATGTTTATTCGTAGTAGTAATTTACCCGTTAGGAGTCATGTTTAACGTTCAAATAGTTGACGGAACTATTCGCAAAACTCAAACATTTAAGTCGAAACTTCCTTCAATTAAGTCAAGTGAGCGTTTGCTCTTATAATATTAATTTAGTTTGTACAAGTAATGTAAATTCTCGGCGACTCATCAACTCGGTACGCAGGAGATGCCGATTTGAAAAGAGCAACCACCGAGTTTCTTGCTGGTTCTTCTCAAAAGCACTAGTAAAAGTTTGAATTAAAAAACCAGCCAAGTGCGAGTCGGACTCGCGCAGTGAGGGTTCCGTACTCACTTACTCAGGTATTTTTTTCGACATTTTGCACGATAAATCAAAATCAAAATGATACCAAATTGATTACCTTTCATGATTCTAGGTCAACGGGAAGTATCCTATAGGTTTTACAGACACGACAGACGGACAGTTTTCCTTTTGAGATACGGAATTCTAAAATTATATTTCTATTATAGTGCACCAATTGTGTATAGTACGCGACAGGATGAGATGGCAATCGTGGTATGACGCCCTGCATACCTACACAGTGTGCGTAGCGTCCCCCCGCCTTATACCCCGATTGCCATCTCGACTTGTCGCGTACTATAGGTAGGTACACAGTTCATTACAAGGAAACTGAATTAAACAACACAAAAAACAATCAAACAACGGAAGCCCTAAGCCCTTAGAGCGTGAATCCCTTTCCGACGTCTTGCTACCTGCCAGACGATTATGAACCTTGTCCATTTATTTTAAGAACCATTTAAGTAAGTTCACAGATCAGTGCTCTAATTTTGCAGATGTTTCCTGAAAACATTACCACGACGAAAGTGCCTTGCTTCGTAAACAAAATGATGAATACTTCACTAGCAAAGCAAGAATAATATGGGAGGATTTTTTTTGGACTTACAGTTCTTGCGTAGTGCAGCCAGCCTTCATATCCAGTCCAGAGCTACATAAGTCATGTACTAAGTATTCTCCACATTGCAATAATTGTAGTAGGGAATTGCTTCGCAAAAAAGTCCAAAAAAAAAGTAATAATAATCACACTAATATTATAAAGGCGAAAGTTTGTATGTGTGTGTGTGTGTGTGTGTGTGTGTGTATGTTTGTTACTCCTTCACGCAAAAACAACTGGACGGATTTGGCTGAAATTTAGAATGGAGATAGATAATATCCTGGATTAGCACATAGGCTACTTTTTATCCCGGAAAATTAAAGAGTTCCTACGGGATTTCAAAAAATCTAAATCCACGCGGGCGAAGTCGCGGGCATCGGCTAGTAATATATATATGGCATCTCTCCCACACTTTGTGCCTGCTGTGTACCTACTTACAATTTTTATTTTTCGTTCCTTTTTATGTTAATTCTAAAATCAATTGAGAACAATTGTAATACTTAATACTAATGTACCTTTCGAATAATAAACAAATGGTTGTTGTAAAATGTTTTTTTTCCATAATTTCAACAAAAAGTATATTGTCTCTCCCACTTTTACTATACAATATTATGCCATGTATAAAAGTAATTGAAGTCTATTACCTCTCTATTTCATATGTATGGATTATTAATATCAAAAAGCTCACACAATTTGAATCGAACCCCCGACCTCCTAAATAGAAGGCAAACTGTACCACTAGGCTATTACCTCTCTATTATATGTATGGATTATTAATATCAAAAAGCTCACAGTTTCCTAGAAAGCTCGCACCACGCACAATCAACAACACAACACAATCACAGTGTTCAACGCGCAGTAGCGAGCCCCGCACGCTTTCCGTGAAGCGCACGCGCCGCGCAAGAAAACTTATGTGTTGTGTGTGTGTGTTGCACTGGGATTTGATCATTGGCTTGTGTGTTTGTGTGGGTAACAATATTGATACGTACTTTTAGTAACACTATAAAATAATAAAGAGCATATAATATTATTATGCAAATTAGGAAAATTCCTTTATGTCAAAACAATTCTAATGAAAACACCGAATTTCGTAAATCATTGTTCTGTGTCTGTGTCCGTAAGAATATTAACATGTACATACTTTTATGGTATAAAGTTATGAAAAGTTGTTATTATGGGCATAAATATAACTAAGCTGTTGGAAAATTCCTTAATTTCAATGAAAACTTATTACTTTTTGCGCCGAATTTTAGCTGCTTTCTTATTGGGTTTTTCAGCATTGTGATGGATGGTGTTGTGTGTGTGTGTTGCACTAGGATTTGAGATCATTGGCTTGTGTGCTTGTGTGGTTAAGAATATTGATGCATTCTTGTTATTATAGGCATAAAATATATAATCAAGCAGTTGGGAAGTTCTTTATTTTCAATGAAAAATTATTACTTCAACGCGGAACTTTAGCGCTGAAGGCTTTTTCAGCGTTTAGATGGGTTGTGTTGTGTGAGTGGATGGGTTTGAATTACTACCCATATTATAAATGCAAAAGTGTGTTTGCTTGTTGGTTTGTCCTACAATCATATAGCAACGCAGCAATCGACGTAATTTTTTGGATGGATTTTTTCGCAGTTAAAGACTTGGAGAGTGATAAATAGCCTATTTTTTATCCCGGAAAATTAAAGAATTTCCACAGGATATTTAAATACCTAAATCCTCGCGGAAGAGGTCGCGGTCATCAGGTAGTTTACTACCTAATCTGAATTTAGTGATGAAAAATTTATATTTTGGATCCAAATATTTAAGTAAGTTGTCGGATCTTAATTAGCACATATCGTACCTACCGAATTTCAGCTGGTTATTTATGAGAGCTTTTTCAGCGTTGAGACATTTTCTATTATATAATAATTATCGCTATTAAGTACATCAATTATCTAACAAATTGAACAATTTACAATAAAAAGTGTTTGAGCTATTTTGAATAAATGGATTTGACTATAACTAGAGAATTTCGGGTCCAACTTAATGGTGGCCGATATCATTTTAAAGGCAACGGCCAAGAATAATCCGTTCAGATCTTAGAATATTCCCACCACGCCCTAATTGCTGAGTACACATTAAACATGGCTTCCTCACTTATCTCTACTTATCTCTCGAGTAAGTACATCATTTCACGCTTTTTGTTAACTGCGACACGATAAAGACAGAGATAATCACATGCTTTAATCTTATTATGTAAAATAGGAGCATGTTAATACTTAAAGCCCCATACCTACTATGCGACCTATGATATGCTATGTATTATATGATGATGTAAATCGTAGTCTATTTTATTTTAATTATAGACTAGCGCTTTGCTGCAGTCAGACCTACTAGCAAGTGATGGTGCACCTAAGATGGACGCTTGCCTAGAAGATGCCTATTCACTCTATTTTGAAGGTCCTTTACCTACCCGTATTAAAAATGAAAAGGAAAATGATGATGTTGGAAGGGCACATATCCTAATGGTTCAAGTAAGAAACGAGGAGGCGAATCGCTTTGTTCATGTCCGTGAAAACCGCGTTTGATCGACCGAATTGTATGTAATCTTTCGTAATCTTATCCGGTAGGTAGGATCTTGAATTACGAATGTAACCATTACCTTAGAATCATCTAAAAGCTAGATTTTCAATTACGTTTCGAGACGCTTGATAATTCAACCGTGAATATCGATTTGGTCTATTGATCCGAAGGTCACAGCGTCATTATCTTTTGGCATAGACGTGGCCTAGACTAAAACTTTTGGTAAAACTGAAAAAAAAAATATTTAGTAACTTATTCGAAGTTTAACATTAGAGGTATATTTATTAATCTAGTTTAAAGGGCAGGAGCTGCCTTAATAATTACCTCTTAGGTACCTACTCGTACTTATATTTAATTAAAGTTTTTACTAAAAGGGCTCTCTCCGTCACTCGTTTCATACAAACGTAGTTCCAATTTCATTTGAATATTAAGCAACCAAAGTCAATGAAATTTTGCAGACATAGTCTAGAAACTACTATCTATGTCTGTGGTTTTCCAGATTTCTGTTAGAATATTCGGTTTCAAAGTTACGCGGTCTTAAAAATTTACATACAAATCTTTGAGCTCCTGTAATTTTAAAACTACATATTTTTAGAAAAATCTAAAACACCACAGGCAAGGATATTAGTTTCTAGAATATGTCTGCAAAATTTCATGGACTTTGGTTGATTAATATTCAAATGAAATAGGAACTACGATTGTATGAAACGAGTGACGGAGAGAGCCCTGTTAAAGGCATTAATAAAGTCAGGCGACATCAACAACATCAAACGAGTTGCAGGGAGCCGCTGGATTCAGGCGGTCCAAAACCATGGTGTGGAAGTTTCTACAAGAGACCTATGTCCAGCTATGGATGTCTGTTGGTTGATGATGATGATGATTAAAATATCATTATTACATTGATACATCACACTAATATTATAAAGGAGAAAGTTTGTATGTGTGTGTGTGTGTGTGTGTGTGTGTGTGTGTGTGTGTGTGTGTGTGTGTGTGTGTGTGTGTGTGTGTGTTTGTTACTCCTTCACGCAAAAACTATTGGACGGATTAAGCTGAAATTTAAAATAGAGTTAGATCATACCCTGGATTAGCACATAGGCTACTTTTTATCTCGGAAAATCAAAGAGTTCCCACGGGAATTTTAAAAAACGTACATCCACGCGAACGAAATCGCGGGCATCAGCTAGTAATAATATATACAAAAATAAAAATAAGCAATGCAGACTTAATAAAATTATACTTAACAAAAATAATAATGAAAATATATTAAACCTAAATACTAACTGGAAAGGACAAAGATCTCTATCCAGGCGTCAACCCCAAGAACAGTTTTATAAATTATCTAAACAGTCTAAAATCTATCTAGGAATCTAGACTCAAAAGTTTTAAATAATGGAACAACGTTAAAAACGAGTACGAATTTGAAGCAAGCATTAGGTAGGTATTTTCAAGCCAGAACCTAATTGGTATTCAAATCAGGGCGACATGTATGAGAGTCCTCGGAACAATGACGTGTTTTGACTAGTCCGCGAACCCAGCGCCTCTTGTCTAATGCACTGATATTACATACCAAAGATACAAAGTAATTCGCTAGTAGTTCACCCTGAACTAACACCTCATGTATAATATTAAGAAATAACTTTTGCTTTTTTTAGTACGTACGTCGTACATATTTACAACAAAGATATTATGAAACTTCAGCAAAGTTATGCAAATTTATTTTAAAAAGTGAAGACAAGCTTGTAATAATATGTGACACATACGCCTAGCTCGATATAGATAGATAGATAGATAGAAACACTTTATTGCATACAAAAACACATGTAAAGGATCACAACACAGAAAGAAGAAAACAATTGTGTGCAAAGGCGGCCTTATTGCTTGGAGCAATCTCTACCAGGCAACCTTTGCTGAAAGGAGAAGTCGATATAGATTAGATAAGTACCTAGATATTAGCACGTAATTTACCTGCGTGGTATCTACCTAATGGCAGCCTGTTACCAGACTTGTACAAAAGTTCTATGTACAACTGAAACAAAACAGGTCTGAATACAGCGACAGCTGAAAATGCCCTCTAAATCATATTTTACATTCAGTCTAAACTCTAAATCTATGATATCATTCCAAATAGAATGTCTTAAAAATGTGTAAAAATAGGATTAATTATGTAAGGTATTATTTCGGTGCATTATGAAGTTCACAATGGAATTTAGTTTTTTCTACTTAGCGACTAGTGAAACTATATTTAACTAGGTATCTTTGGTTTCATACATCAATGGTCTAATGTTGTTTTTCTTCGTCCTTGAATGCGAGGGAGGGTCTGGGGTCGATGACTCCATAAGAGATTCTATTTCGAAGTATGTAATATGAACTATGAAGGACAAAATACTTTAAAGTTATTTAGACGGCTGCATCTAATACTTTGATGAGTTCAAATCGCTTAAAATCGTACCTATTCAAAGTCTTTTGAATACTACCCGTAGTATCCTTTAGTAATTTTATTGAAAAAGCTTATGTGTAAGACGTTGTCAGCATAAAAGGGAGTTTAACCCTAAGTATGTATATGTACTTAAATAGTAAATACCTACTTAGGTCCAAAAGTTGGCTGTTTACTTTATTATGGTCATTTTTATGCTACTTCACCATCATCATGATCAATTCATCGCTGGCCCACTACTGAGTATGGTCTCCTTTTAGAATGACAAGTGTAAATTAAAAATTTATAACACCCCCGACAAGTGAAGGTTACAGTAACTAGAAAAGAGCTGATAACTTTCAAACGGCTGAACCGATTTTCTTGGATTATAGCTGAGAACACTCTCGATCAAACAAAAGAAACTAAATTAAAATCGGTTCATTAGTTTAGGAGCTACGATGCCACAGACAGATACACAGATACACGCATCAAACTTATAAAACCCCTCTTTTTGGGTCGAGGGTTAAAAAGGGTTTAGGCAATAGTCCACCACGCTGGCCAATGCAAATTGGAAGATTACACACACCTTTGAGAACATTATGGAGAACTCTCAGGCATGCAGGTTTCCTCACGATGTTTTCCTTCACGATTGAAACAAGTGATGTACCTACCTAATTACTTAAGACTTAAGACGCACATAACTCTGTAAAATTAAAGGTGCATTGCCCAAATTCGAACCCTGGCCTCTCGATAAGGAAGTAGATAGATGTCACCGCTTCATTTGAGGATATAGGTCTCGTAATTGAAATGCAAGGAATACTAACTACTGGTAGGTATATTCTATGCACAATACCTCAAAAGCCACTCATTTAGTATCCCCGAGTCTCCTCTCTCCAGGGAGGGCTCCCTCGCTGCATACACAATTACAAAAGTTGGACAGTTAACTGACATTATTACGGTACGATAACTTTATTTGAGCTATTTTATGCCCAGCAAGTTAGAGTTTATTTAAACACTAGCCGATTTAGTTTTTAAAATCCCGTGGGAACTCTTTGTTTGATTTTTCGGGATAAAAGGTAGTCAGGTCTTTAAGTATATCGATGCAAAAATCAATACAAAGTTCACGTCAGTAGTACATTATTATATTAATAAGTAAGTATGGATTTTTAAAGGTTTTTTTCAAGATACAAAACATGGAAACATAACTTTTGGAGAAGTCTGGAGGTAGCAATACAGAACGTATTTACTGACAAGATTATTACGGGCGTAGCGAAAGATTCGGCCAAATTACAAGTATTATCGTCACGCAATGTAATGAAACGCAAGGATGCCGTGATAACAAACATTTATTGTATTGTTATTTTGCGTGGCTTTACATGTAGTATGTACGTACAAAGTAAGAACCTTGACGGCTGAGTGGTTAGAACTTTACCAACGAGGAGTGGGTTCAATGCGACAACCTGAAGGGTGCCAATGAAAGCCGTCTGTATACATTTGAAATTTTCAAGAATATGTATTCCATTGCTTATAACAACAAATAATACTTAAAAATTTAAAAATGGCCGCCATATACACAACATATATACATTAATGAAAATTAAAAAGTGTTACGAGTATTTCTTGTACTATGCTACGGAAACTTTCGTGTCCGAGTCTGGCTAGCACTTGGCCGGTTTTTGTTTCTCTTTGTAATAATTATACACTTTATAACTTTCTTTGAGTTTTTATACACTTCAAAGCCCAAAACAGCCCAAAGGAATGTCTACACAAGGTCGAAACGTTCAGGGCCGGGGTTAAACCGCTCTAGTTCGGCTTAACGTAAAAAACGTAAAAACACTGCAATTATCTCGCGTCCATTAAATTAAGATTGAATCTCAGCCGAAACCGGCTCTCATGTTAAATGCTCATACCAATTTTATTTGTAAGGGAGCATGTACACTACAGTAAAATCGGTAGTTATCACCAATGAACTCAATGTAACTCATAGTCTGCTATTTTTAACCGACTTCCAAAAAAGGAGGAGGTTCTCAATTCGTCGGGATTTTTTTTTTTTATGTATGTTCCCCGATTACTCAAAGACCCCTGGACCGATTTGGATTTTTTTTTTTGTTTGAAAGGGTATACTGTGCAGGTGGTCCCATATAAATTTGGTGAAGATCTGATGAATATCTTCGGAGATGGAGAACAGAACTCCTCAATGGATAAGAGCAAATTGCTCGCGATCACTGTAATAGCTTAGTAAACAGTAGGGTTTTAACTGGGCATAGCATATTATAGTACAGTGGGGCCACTAAAAATTGTGAAATAAAAAATTTTCAAAAGAAAAATAAAACCGACTTCAAAAACCAAAAACACTAAAAAGTAGAAAATAATTTTATTTATATAAAAAATATTTTTTAAATTTTGAAGTCGGTTTTATTTTTCTTTTAGTATGAGTTGACTAAGACGCAAAACCACTCTCACAAAAATAAACACTATTTTTGTAATTTATGATATGTTAAGACTAGAGACTCTACCACCGTTCGGTAAAGAGTTTTTACAGAAAAATCCGGCGTACTAACTGAAGTCACCAGTAGGTACAACAGTCTCCACTTGTCTAGCCACCAAAATATTGATAGCTTATATTTCGGAAACTTGGCAATTTGGAAGATTCGTCTCATACAAAACTTGTTTGTATTGATGCCAGCTATTGATTAATACTACTACTACTACTACGGACTACTAGACTACTACTACTACTACTACTAGTACTACTACTACTACTACTACTACTACTACTACTACTACTACTAGTAGGCGGACTACTAGTTAGGCCAAAATCTTCAAAGCCCGTTATGCAATGCATGGAGTCCTAGCAAGGCATTCCGAACCAGTGGTAGATATTCTTGACGATTCATAAGTACTTGTAAAAGTCTAATTGAATAAAATAATTTGAATAGCGAGCGCAAAAGTTTTTGAATAAAACTGTCAAATGTACAGTGGTCTTTACTGCATAGAATCTGTAGAGTAGTGGCGTGAGGGGCGCAGTTTTGTGAATGAAATGGGCCATAATTGGGCCTCGGCGGGCAGCGGCTAGCGACGGCTAATGCCTTTAGTTACGGGCTTACGGCTAAGCTGAATCACTTTATTATACACGCTGGATTGAAACTTAGGTGTTCAACAAAAACTCTAGGTATGACATCTAAGGTAAATCCTTCAGCATCTAAGGATAAAAGTCGCCGAACGCAAACGAGAACTTTGTCATCGTCATTATACGGTAGGCTTCTTTTCAGGGTTCCGTAGCCAAATGGTAAAAAACGGAACCCTTATGGATTCGTCATGTCTGCCTGTCTGTCCGTCCGTATGTCACAGCTTTTTTTACATATATTTTGTGCCGGGATTAATTAGAATTAATTTTTTCGGTACTCCAAATCCATGTGAATGATTATTACCACACATTCCAGTGCCCACTAAAAATAGGATATGCCTAGTTACTTAGTTACTTAGTTTATGTACAAGAACCTTGGCCAGAATGAAAATAAATTATTACTTAATTCGGTTGAACGTCCTTAAATTAATTTATAGCTATATTTGCTCTCCATTAAAAACGTCTAAAATCCTGTCAAGTGCGATTTGGACTCGCACATGAAGGGTTCCGTACCATCGTACAAGAAACAATACTTTTTTTGGGTTCCGTACCTCAAAAGGAAAAACGGAACCCTTATAGGATCACTTTGTTGTCTGTCTGTCTGTCCGTCGTGTCTGTCAAGAAACTTATAGGGTACTTCCCGTTGACCTAGAATCATGAAATTTTGTAGGTAGATCTTATAGCACAAGTACAGGAATAAATCGGAAAACCACGAATTTGTGGTTACATCATTAAAAAAAAAATCAAAATATGTTTCAATTTTCAAAGTAAGATAACTATACCAAACGGGGTATCAAATGAAAGAACTTTACCTGTACAATCTAAAACAGATTTTTAATTATTTTTATGCATGATAATTTTTGATTTATCATGCAAAATGTTGGAAAAAATAGCCAAGTACTCGAGTCTGACTCGCACTTGGCCGGTTTTTAGTTATAGCGGCAATAAAAATACAGTGTACACAATCTGTGAAGCCGAAATAAAGCCCGCTGACTCGCTGACAGACAGACGGACGGACGGACAGCGGATGTTTAGTCGGTCCCATTGGCACCGTTCGGGTACGCAACCCTAAAAAGAACTGTGTAAACTGACCACGGTGCCTTGAAATAAATATGTATTGATTTAAATTACCTTCGCCGTCTGTAAAATCAGTTAAAAAGTGGAATAAAACAACGGTATTCAATAACGGTACATAATAATCAATTAAATTAAATACTTCCCATCAGAAAAAGTTAATAGCCGCCTAGTACTTATTAGATAGGCACCTAACGTTTTACCTATTATATGGAGAAATACGTTACAACTTACAGTAACTGACTTGTTATGGTGACGTTTTCACACTTTTTTCATTTTATTTTCTCATTCGCACCATTGTTTTGTTTACAGTGCGTAAGTGTTTTTATAAAGAGTTATCATTTAATAAACTGATGTATAAAGGTGTGTTTACATCCAACTATTTACAACGTCTTTAAAGGGGTTTTAGTTAAAATCAGAGTTGTCATTTTCTTTAGAGCACCATATATAATAATTATTGTAACTGACATTTTAACAAAATCGAGCCCTCGGGAACACAAATCTTTACTTTTTTTGTGATGTAATTACAAATCCACGGCGTTTTTCCTTTCCTACTGCTATAAGACAGCTACCTGCCTCAGTTGATTCAAGCTAGGTCAACGGGAAGTATCTACCCTATAGGTTTGATTCCTTTTTCTTGACAGACGCGACAGACAGACAGACAACGAAGTGTTCCCACCTGGGTTCCTTTTTCTTTTGAACCCTAAAAAGCTATTCCTGGGCAAGTTTTATTACGACTAATTCAATGGTAACCAACAGACAGATACTTTCGCATTTTTAAATAGTGGTAAGTAGCCAAGTAGGTATGTAAGAAAGTAAATCTGGAGAACTGCCTTAATAAACCTTTCTAAATCCCTAAGAGCCCTCTGATACTCACTCGAAGGGATTTTCTTTCGGCCTAATCTCTGACAACCTAAAAATAGACGGAAACGTGGCAAAGATGTACTTAGCCGTCACGGATAATAACCCCTCGACCCATAAAGGAAATATACCTACTTCAATTTGAAAGGCGCCCTATTTATTTTTACCCGACTACGCCGAAGCATAAACTTTAAACTCAGTAATATAATTTGTGTCATGTAGGCCAATTTATGATCAGCCTGGCTGTCCAGCGTGGAATGGAAATGCAGCCAGTATTCTTGGCACCATTCCAAGTGGGCATGATTTGTATATGAATTAGATAAGGCTAGCTTTAAGTTTTATTGTGATATTTTTAATAAATATCTATTAAACAGGGCTGTGAAATAGACAGATAAACAGATAGATAGACAAATAATATAAGCCCTAATAATGAACATTTTACGCAAAAAGAGCTACCGGTATGATGATTTAATTAAGTCGGAAAAAGTCTTCAGCGTCTTATGTTATATGACGTATTTGACCGTTAGTCGGGTTTTTACCCGACTAACGGTCAAATATGTCATACTCGTTACTCATACGTCGTTACTCATATCTATAAATGTAACGCTTATTAACTAGTTTCTATTAAAAGTATTCTTAAAAGTGAAGAGCGGATACAATAATGCCGCGGCGCAGGAAGTGAAACAATGTGAACGAGCCTTAAGTGTCCCGTTCCCACGTACTTTCTATATTACAGTCTTATTCTCGCTAAGCTATTTATAGGTTCCGTACAATATTGTGTGCAAAATCTATCATGACCAACCTTTTACTGGCTCACTACTGAGCACGGGCCTCCTCTCAGAATGAGACGGCTTTGGCCAAGTGTGGATTGCCAGAATTCACACACCTTTGAGGACACAAAACGCGAATAAGGCACGCTGGTTTCTATAAAGAGACCGAGTGAGGGCCAGACTGGGAGACAACAGGCAAAAAGGTGTAAAAAGTTGCACTTTATACTTTGACGTAAGATTTCTTACACCTTTTTTACCTGTTATCTTTCAAAGCCATTATGATCGAAAGTTCATAGTCGCTGATCATTCTTCCCTCCGTTAGGGACAATACGTAGAAAAACTTTCAGCTTTTATAAAATAACGAAGGTCTGGCCGTCGCGGGCTCTTGGGTAATCCATTCCTCATTTTGTATCCAATTGTTAAAAAGTTTTCCGGCAGTTGGGAAACATGGCCTTATTATAAAGAGAGATATTTGCCATATAATTTTGAACTAGGTATAGTTCGCGTCAGATCGACATGGCGATCAGGGTGGGGAGTGGGGACGCCCCGCACACACCCCGTTTGCCATCTCGACCTGGTACCTTAGGTACTATAGGTACGTATTTTTTTATATAATTTTTTCGTTATACATATTTTAGTAAAACAACTTTTTAAAATGAACAGTTTTCCTGCAAAATACCTACCGTACCTACGGATTACGGAATCCTAAAAGCTTAAGTGTCTCTTAATAATATTGAGCGGATTTGTTTTAATTAAAAAGTTCTTATTAAATTAAGACAAAGCGGAAGAAATTCAATGTTATTATAATTATTATCGTTGGCAAAAAATCTTCACAATTATGTTACGAGGTTAATGAGTAATATTATGTGCCTTCAAATAAACAAGTATTATTTTTATGTTCCAACAAAAATAACAGGTAAGTAGTAGAATAAGTAAAGTCATTATATTCAAAAATTAAATCTCAAGATATATTTTAAATTTAAAATTTATTAATTCAATAACCTTCTATATAATATTATTATACTTATTTTGACGATCTTCCTGAGTACCAGTGTTCAGTGATATGGCCTTTTAAAATACATAAATACAAAATAAACTTTTATCACCCGACTGTCGCCAAGTTCAAAAGAAGGCTTATGGTTTGCAAGTCTGTTCCTATATCCGCTTGTAACTACTCAACAGCTGAACCGATTTTGATAAGTCATACGTCATTAATTTCGTTTTGATGGCACGCCCCGCACACCCGCACGTCACCCGCGCTCACCCGCATCGGGTTAGTGCGGGGGCTGAACGGGTGTGCGGGGCATTCCCTCCCCGATTGCCATCTCAACCTGTCGCGTACTATAGATAAGTATATAAAATTCTTAAATGGCGAATTTTATGCGCTTTAAGAGGGGTCTCTCCGTCACTCGCTTCATAGTTCGTCTCTCATTGGAATACTAACCAATCATACTCAATAGAATTTTGTAGAAACGATCCGGGAACTAATATCTATGCCTGTGGTTTTCCAGATTTCCGTTAAAATATTTGGTTTCAAAGTTACGCGGTCTTAAAAATTCACATACAAATCTTTGAGCCCCTGTAATTTTAAAACTACATATTTTTAGAAAAATCTAAAACACCACAGGCACAGATATTAGTTTCTAAAATATGTCTGCAGAATTTCACGGACTTTGGTTGCTTAATATTCAAATGAAATTGCGACTACGATTGTATGGAGTAAGTGATGGAGAGAGCCATGTTAATGTACGGGTTGAAAAAGATGTACCTAGTGCAAACTGCAGTCGGAGCTTCTTGAAAACTTTTTAAATTACCTACTTGTTCCGGCTATCTTTCGTTTCGTTTCGTTCCGGCAATCAATTTCGTCGGAGTTAAAAACTATATTTTTTTTCGAGTCTCGGTATGAGAATCGACTTATTTGTATTTTTTTATTTTATTTATTCGTTTCAATAACAATTCCATTATGGGAAGACATAAAACACAGGAAGTTGTGGTCTGCGGCTTATGGGGACTGGGTTGGGCAGGGCCGGACCTCCGTATAGGCGAACTAGGCGACGGTCTTGGGTACTCGAATTTGATTTGGGAGCGACAATGGGGAAAGGGGTGATGAAACAGAATTCAAATACGCCCCTTTTGGAGAAAAATAAAAGAAATTGCGCTGACTATAATTACTAGATAGATAGATCCCCGCGATTCAAATATCTTGTGGTATTTTCTATGATAAGAAGTAGCTATACCCGTATCCAGAATGCTTTGCTAGAGTTTTAAACAGGTGATGCTCGAAACTTTGTCCAAACGGATTTAAGTTTTTTTTAAAATCCCATGGGAACTCTTTGAAGGGATTCGCGTGACGTAGACTTTTTTATTTACCCCCGACCCAAAAAGAGGGGTATTATAATAAATTTGATGTGTGTATCTGTGTATCTGTATGTGGCATTGTAGCTCCTAAACTAATGAACCGATTTTTTTTTTTTTTTGTTTGAAAGGTAGCTTGATCGAGAGTGTTCTTAGTTATAATCCAAGAAAATCAGTTCAGCCGTTTGAAAGTTATCAGCTCTTTTCTAGTTACTGAACCTTCACTTGTCGGGGGTGTTATAAATTTTTATTTTCACTTGTTCTAGTTCATCATAGTCTTATCACAATGTCGCTATTCCCTACAAATACATTGGTGTGTCCCTTGCACAACGCTCGTTGGGCTTCTCCCAGAGAACTTCTCCTGTCTGCATACACCTCGCTATGAGGTATCTTTTCCCCTATAGGGCGCCAAGTTCGCTGGGGCCGGACCTGGGCGTGAGCTCCCGACGCTAGCAATGTCTAATTGAATGACACGGCCCTTTGATAGCTTCCTTTGAGTCTGGAATGGGCATTATTCAAATAGGTTAGCTAGCTAGGTCAGTAGTAGGTAGCTAGATAAAGGTGAGTCTACCGACCACGCCCGTCTAGAGATAAGAAGCGATGACTCGCAATACTTTGCAAATAACATGTGTAAATTAAATTATAACACCCCCGACAAGTGAAGGTTACAGTAACTAGAAAAGAGCTGATAACTTTCAAACGGCTCAACCGATTTTCTTGGATTATAGCTAAGAACACTCTCGATCAAGCCAACTTTCAAACAAAAAAAAACTAAGTAAGTTAAAATCGGTTCATTAGTTTAGGAGCTACGATGCCACAGACACACAGATACACACGTAAAACTTATAACACCCCTCTTGTTGGGTCGGGGGTTAAAAAACCAGTCAAGTGTGGGTCGGACCTGTACATATTAAGGTTTCCGTACCATCCTACAAGAAATCACATATTGTTTTTTTTTTTTGTAATGTAATTGCAAATTCACGGTTTTCGTATTTCTCCATAGGTACAATACTACCTACCTGCTAAATTTCATGATTCTAGGTCAACGGGAAGTGTCCTATAGCTTTTGATAACCTTTATTTGAGACTTTTGACAGATAGCCAGACAGACAGCGAAGTGATATAAGGGTCCTTTATTCTCTGGAGATACGGAACTCTAAAAAACGGTACCCTCTGTATCAGGATTTTCTTTGTTATTTCCTTTCATAATAATATTATCTAGGCTACGGAGCGAGTGACGTCGCATCGACCCTACGATGCAAATAGAATACACCTAACGCATCCTTTGACAGCCCTCTTTGCCGTAATTCTGTTATGGGGAGCTACTGAAGTGATTATGTACTCTGAAGTTCTAAACTTGTCTTTGCATAGATAAAATTTATTTATTTTTAACCCCCGACCCAAAAAGGGGGATGTTATAAGTTTGACGTGTGTACCTGTGTATGTGTCTGTGGCATCGTAGCTCCTAAACTAATGAACCGATTTTAATTTAGTTTTTTTTTTTGTTTGAAAGGTGGCTTGATAGAGAGTGTTCTTAACTATAATCCAAGAAAATCGGTTCAGCCGTTTGAAAGTTCTCAGCTCTTTTCTAGTTATTGGTACCTTCACTTGTCGGGGGTGTTATAAATTTTTAATTTACACTTGTATAAAATTTAGTATTTACCGCTATGCTTCTGTTAGCCGTAACAGATTTGATTAATATAAAATGTTGTTATAACTAGGCCACACTCTCTTGTGGAACCCTCTAAATCTCTATGGAACCCTAAAAGTCCTGTCTTCAAGATGTAATGTTCGACATGACAGGGCACGGAAGGTAAGGCCCATGGACCGACAATGCCTTATTGAATAACTCAGCCTTTGATACTCAGTTCCTTTGACCGTAATTATATTACCCACTTTCCCCTTGAATGCATCTTAAACTTGCTATAGCCAACATTTTATTTGATTGCTAGCTGTCCCGATTTTGATTGAGCCGATTTTTTAAAAATCGCAAAGGGGGTGGCGATTCCAAAAATCCTGAAACATGTAGTACTTTTCATTTTTGCCCAAAAGCAGAAATACTAGTTTTCATTGTTATATACTTAACTGAAAAATCCGGTCAAGTGCGAGTCGGGCCTCTCTCTTTTTGGGTTTCGTACATAATTATGAGCATCATATTTTGGGTGTATTAAATATTATTTCTTTTCCGAAATAGAACATTGCAATAAACCGTGAAAGAAACCCCAAAAAATATCCGTTTATTTTTTCACAGTTTACAAACTATTTCATAATTCATTGTTTTCAGTTTATTTTGTTAATCAAATACAGTAAGTATAATATACTGTATATGGTAAATATACCGAAATTTCATATTCCTAATTGCGAGTAGGTAGGTACAATCTGAAAATCTGAACAGAAATCACCATTTGGAATTTTCCATACATTCCCATTTTCCACTGGACGTATTTTACTGACAGACGCATTGAAATACGTAATTGATGGATCATACTTCGTCCCGATTGGATTGGATGAGATTACAACGGATTGCTGAAAGCCAATGGACAGTTTTTTTTTAATCGAACTGTTTTGTGGACTATATTATTTATTAAAGTTTCAATCTGAAAGTTAATTGATTTCATATTTCAAGGTCCCTGGCTCAGTGGTGACTGTGAGCGCTGTGGCCTGGGGGAGGTCCTGAATTCGATTCCAGGAAGGGTCAATTTGAAAATTAATAATTTGGAATTTATATATGTACTTAGATAAAATATATTTTTGTAATATTTTCAAACAAAAGCATTTCGAAACGAAAGAAAACGTTTTTGTTTGAAATTGAAATAATGAGAATTTCCTTTACTTTGCAAGGAAATTTTAATTTTCATGATTATCTTACAGCGCAAAGCTGCCTTTCCAGCAAAAATCTGCTAAGCGGCGTATTGTGATATCAAAAATTGTTTTTACGAGTTCAATTCCGCGATCAGCTGTTTGTAGGGTTGTTATATTGGAATTTTACACAAACTCTTTAATTCCTCACCACAACAGCTATCTTACAGATAAATAAGTTGGATTCAGATGGTGCAAAACTGTGGCGTGTGGGAATCTCTATAAGAGACCTATCTCTAAAAGTGGACGTCTATCAATTGATAATGACGATGATGAAACCAGACAGGTGAAGGCCATTTTATGGCGCTCTAGGAAAATGACAACAGCTCCCTGCTTTTAACTAAAAAACTTTTTTCTTTTTTTCAGGTGTTAACCAAAACGACTCAGCGGAACTAAGATGCAAACTAAGAACATTAACCTGATCCAGGACCAAAGAAATAAAGATCCCTGTGATATCCAGGTAGGCACCTATTTCCTTTAATATTTTCCTACTAGATGATTGCATTTGCAAGCGACTTCGTCCGCGTGTATTTAGATTTTTAAAAACCCCATGGGAAATTTTTAATTTTCCGAGGTAAAAAGTAGCGTTTCCGGGATACATGCTATATTATGTACCTACTTATCTGGCTATAATTTTGTCAAAATCAGTTAAACCATGGGCCACGGCAAAGTAACAGGCCGACAGGTCTACTCTTTCGCATTTGATATTATGTATGGCTTATTGAAACTGTAATATTCCTCATGGTGCATAAGTAGATAAGTAATACGCACCATATATTTCAAAATATTAATTATTCTAGATATTACATATAATACACTTTATTTTTTAACATTAAGTCAAGTGCCATCTATATTTTGATTATCATATCAACACGTAAACACGTAACTACCTAGTCGGTTCGTGGAATCGTTAAAAGATGGCGCTGTTATGAATAAAATTAGACTGCATACATTTACATAACAAAATTATTGCATCTCTATTGTATTTTAATGAAATTCAATGGTTATAAATTATTAATTTATGCTTTTCACAGAAAATAGGCCGCCAAGATGGTGTTCCATTGGATGTGTCAGTGAACCAAGCGATATCGAACCAAGTCACGGTCGCCGCGGTCGGTTCTACGTATTGCGGTCAGTATGAAAATCGTATAAAATTCAAATTAACTTTGTCCGGATATTTCTCACGTCACGTGTCCTTCTTTGAACCGCTACTGTTGGAACTACAGGGTCTCGGACAGTTATAGATATCATCTGTTTGGAATAAATTAAGCAATTTTAACTCTTGTACATTATTTTAGCCTTAGTTGAGTTTGGATAGCGTATTTTTATTGTATTACAAAAGTTATTTTTAAGTTGCACTGTGTAAGACACAGTGTAGACAATGCAATGTTACACACAAGTTGCTCAGGCACCTGCGATGCGTGACCCGAAGCCAAAACAGATTCCAATCTATCCTTCAATCAGCGCCGACGCGAACAAAGGAGTATTTTTAATTTTAATCTCACAATAATAATATCCACCTTCTTACCCAGAGCCATAAAGCCAATTTAAAAAAAACACCCGTGAAAAAAAGTGAAAACATAAACGAAAGTGATTGTGTAACGATATACGATAACGTTGTGAAAATACTACAAATTGTTTAAAAACAAACTGGATCCTCGTAGAAGACCGTTCGTCGGAGTTCCAGATGTTTTACTATGCCCAGGTATACGAATTACAGTAATTAATTAAGTTTAACTGTGTTTCGAGTACTTGAAACTTGAAAGTTTTGTCTTGCAATTTTCCTAACCTTTCCTTTTCCGCCTACGAAAATGCTAGTTCACGGACTCATACATAGATGGCGTTAACACCTTTAATTGTAGGTAACTTTTTTTTCATACTGATAATCTGCCTCCCTTGAGTGGTTAGCACTGTAGTCTTATAAATGTGAGGTCCAGGGTTCGATTCACGGCTGGTCTCATTTCTAAACTGTCTTTTTGTAAGGTCTAGTGGGAAATTTCCGCCGTAGCGAGCTACCAACCTACCGTCAAAGCCGTACCCCCAAGCAATTTAGCACCCGGGAAGATGCCTTGTGGAAACCGATCAAGGATGCATGGGTTTAATTAAACTACCATACCCTTTCCAAGTTAGCCCGCTTCCATCTTTGCATCATCACTTACCACCAAGTGAAATCGCAATCAAGGTCATTTCCATGTTAGCCCGCTTTCATCTCTGCATCATCACTTACCACCAAGTGAAATCGCAGTCAAGGTCAAGTCAGTATTAGAATTGGGCAGATATTGTGCAAAAACTTTTTATTTTTCACAAAATTAAGTACTTAAGTAAATACTTAGGTACTCATCCTAAAGAAATCTTTTTCTTAGTTCCCATTCTTTTGGAATTTATCGGCAAAAGGATTTACAAAAGAAATACCTACCTAGTCGAAAATAAAGTTGCGTGTTTGCAAATGAGGCGGCTGCATGCAATCCTTCGTATCCTTGCTACATTGTTATATTGCAGATAGGGTTGCCACTCAAATCTCGACTGCTATAAAATTTATTGTACCTATGTACTTGCGCTAACTATCGTAAGAAAACTTAGGTTGAAATCTATAGAGCGCACTCTGACTATGCTCAGACTTAAGACAGAGTTACAACGAGACAGAAAGAAACTAAATTTAGAGTATCTGCATCCTCCTCCTTTTAGTATTGCTAAAAAAGGACAGAACATTAATTTTACATTTAAAGATTCTAAATTTTAGTGCACGCTACAAATTTAAACATATAGCTCGCGACTGGCAGCTAAAGTCACGAGGTTTGACAACTCTAAATTAAATTTAAAACTGTCAAACTATGTCTGTCCTTTTTATTTTACATTAGTAAGAAGAGGTAGCAGATAAGGAGAGGAGGAAAATTTAGTTGCCAAGAGAATCAGTACCAATATCTCCCACATAAATCTGTCTTGTTTTAACTCATTCTTAAAACCGAGTTAAGTCAAAGTGCACTCTATAAATCATATCCATCTCTCACTCACTCAACGGGCGATGGGGAGAGATATGCTTGGAGTTTCTCTACGTGATCAAATTAGAAGTGAGGAGATCTATATTAGAAGGGGGAGTTGCGAGGCGAGGTGGCAATGAGCAGCGCACATAGTTCGAAAAACCGATAGAGGCACCCAAGGTGCTAGAATGGTGACCTTGCGCCAGAAAGTAGAGCGTTGGAAGAAATAAAATAAAAAAAAATACAATAACTCTTCGAATTTTTTTCTGTCTGATGAGAAACTTTGGCCATGGTTAGTTACCACCGTACTGGTAAAGCTGTGCCGCTAAGCGATTTAGTGTTCCGATACAATGTCATGTATAAACCGATAAGAGGATAAAAAACTGCCATAGCCCTTCCCAATTAGCCTGCGTCCACCTTAGACTGCATCTAACTTGTAATCGATCGATTTTGAATCTTGATAAAGAAATCTTAATCAGGATTTTAAGAATAGAGTATAAAGTTAGTTTTCGTAATTGACACCCCTAAATGAATTGTACCCGCAGGGAATATTTGTTGCTGGTGTGGAAATCTAGATAAACACATGGTCGTACATTAATTAGGAGATGTGAGAAGATACACGAGTTTTTCTTTAGAAGGTAAGTAGAAGACGTTATCTTTGCCTCACAGATGTCACAGAGCTTGTTGTACTAGAATAAGTTTTAATGACCAATTTATATGAGGAAATTTCTAATCTGCTACAACCATACACAAATATTATAATGTTCCAAGTAATGTTCTTTCAAAGTTTGGATTTTGGAACATCAGCGCAGTTTGCCAATATTCTTTTTCCTTATAAAGCCTTTTCATATGTAACACTTGCAGCTGTGAAAAATCAAGTTAAATCTCAGTCTGAAAATTTTCACGTGCACGGTCATCGACCCGACCTAAGACGCTAAAGAACACGCGAGCGAGAAAACTTGGGTCACTTGCACTTGGATCAATGTGGCAGGCAAGAATTATGTTTTTTTATGCCTTCATACAAAACCTCGGTCTTCAGAAAAATGACACTTAGATCAATATGGTTCTACCGTCGTCAACTGTAGCCTACCTAGATAAAGATTTTAGATTGCTAAGCAATTTATCTCAAACGAAACCAAAGACAGTAATATGAGCACGCGTGGGCGAATATAATTGTTGAAGGCGTAGTTTCTGAGAACTCGGACCTCAGTGAGGTCGGTTGCCATATTTGGGGGTTACAAAATATATGCCAATTATACATAAAGGTTTGTGGTCTTATAGTCTATAAACCCATGTTAGAGCCATGCATAAACGTACTAAATTACTAATAATATGAAGCTGTGTTAGTTTCTATAGGTACCTACCTAATATGGCATGGTGGTCTTACTGTCTGCCATGTGTACATTTAATATTACACCCGTATTCACAAACGTTACTATGAGGTCTCATAGTGCGCCCGAACGCACAGTGTCGGTTCCACCAATCAGATGACTGTATCACGTCAATTTACAATGATCTGATTGGTGGAACCTACACTATGCGTTCGAGCTTACTGTGAAACCTCATAGTAACGTTTGTGAATACGGCCGTTAGTATCAATCACTCAGTTAGCCTATTTGCGTCCACTGCTGGACATAGGCCTTCCCGAGTCGCGCGCCACCACACATTGTCCTCTGCCTTCCTCATTGATCCACTTCCCGCTGCCTTCAGTTAAGGTCGTCAGTCCAGCGGGTTGGAAGTCATCCCATACTGCACTTACTGGTACACATTCATTAGTATGTAATGTGGTATATAAGCTTACATCAATACAATACTAACCAAATTTTTTAATGACATACTTTATACTTTCAAAACCCTTTGGAATACAATTTTCAAAAATCCTTTCAACTATAAGTATGCATTTCCTAGTACCTAAGGTCCGTCCAGTGATTTGAGCTGTGCGTTGATAAAATTAATTTTGTCATTAATCAGTCATCTCTTTCTGTTATAGCTACCATTTCATAATGATAGAGATGGTCTGTGGAAAACCAAAATTATTATGTATCTAGAAAAGGGCAAACAAGCTCTGTCTTGCCTTATAAGTCAGTCAGTCGGTCAGTCAGTAAAATATTTTATTACCTCGTTTATATTTCACATGTTTAAAGCTTAGTATAAGCATACATCGTAAAACTGTGGTATGAGACTTTACATTTCAATTACGTTGTTGATAGAATTCGTGCCTCGAAACACTTTAGCGAATGCTAAGCTCCTATATATAGTTCAAATATAGGCCATAGCCAGTGGCCCAAACGGAAAACTTGTTAAGTTAAAGTCGATGGTACTGAATTTTCAACTTTGAATGAAGAAAGTTTAGGTCAATTTTTAACTGACTTCATACTTCGACATTATTTTGTTTCGAGTTCGACGTTCGACTTCTATACATTGGTGAGGTGAAAAATCTTATACTAAGTCTTCGCAACATTTATATACACAAAGAGATTATGTCCAAAAGGTCCAAAACAACATGTCCAAAATAAATCGCGCGGGCGGACAAGTAGGCATATGTATAACAAGCTGTTGCATTATTTATTACATTATCATAATCGTAAGTGGTTCGATTAACGATCGATCCAAACTATATTACTTACTTCCTTGTCAGACTCCATCTATGACTCTATTACTGATAGTGATATCAATAAAATGATAATTGTTATGATTGCATTACGTTATTGGGAAGAAAATACGTACTTAGTCGAAACTCCACGGACTCACGGATTCATTAGCCTCCTTGTTTCTAATTCGAACCACTAGGTAGGATATGGAACGCCCTTCCGGCATCAGTTTGCAGTTTTGTACCTCCACTTCTAATATGGGTAGGTGCATTCCTTTAAGTCAAGAGTAAATAGACATCTTATAGGCAAGAGCGCTCCATCTTAGGCTGCATCATCACTTACCAGGAGGTGTGCTTGCAGCCAAGCGCTAGTCTATAAATAAATAAATAAAAGTTTTTATTGGCTGAAATTCAAAAATAAGCACATCTCATAAAAACTGCCATACCCCTTCCAGGTTAGCCCGCTTCTATCATAGACTGCATCATCACTTACCACCAGGTGATATTGCAGTCAAGGGCTTACTTGTATCAGTGCTCAGATAAGCCGTAAAGCGCTTACGAGCACGAAGAAAACAATATCTTATATCTTAATAATCTAAAATTCTTTTTTCGTTCAAAAAAAAATTTTTTTTAAGGAAGTACCAAAATTACCGACCTAGCCTAGGAAGCAACCGGTTTAGCTTTCAGGTGCCCAAAATATTATGATGATAATGTTTTGCAATAGAGCCATAGTAATCTGCCCAAATCCGACCTATGATTGACACTCAAGGTGACCTTAATCAATTCCAATCACTTCAAAAAAAAAAAAGGGGCGGCGCCGATTTCTGACACAAGTGCTTATTTATGAAGTAACAAAAACATAATGCCTACTTGTATTCGTTTTTGTAGTTCCTTTCTGATCCAAAATTACTACTTATGCAGATATAATGTTATTTGGTTCTTTACTTATTATCATAACCGTGAATAGTAACAGTAGTATTGAGTGAATAGGCTTCTTCTAGGCAAGCACGCTTTGACCTAGACATCATTATTGCTTTTTAACCCCCGACCCAAAAAGGGGTGTTATAAGTTTGACGTGTGTATCTGTGTATCTGTCTGTGACCTCGTAGCGCCTAAACGTATGAACCGATTTTAATTTAGTTTTTTTTGTTTGAAGGGTTGATCGAGAGTGTTCTTATCTATAATCCAAAAAAAATGGTTTAGTCGTTTAAAAGTTATCAGCTAGCTCTTTTCTAGTTTTCTTGTTCAAAGTTGATGTCAAAGCCTAGTATTGAAAACTTACACGCCATAGGTATTTGCTCTAAGTTTCAATAATTGTCATGTCAAAACTACACCCTTTAGATTAAGTTACCTTTAGATGACACATTACAGCAAATATGGCGAGATGCACTATACATATTTAAATTGAGTACTCCTTGTATAATGCGTTGAAAAAACCGGCCAAGTGCGAATCAGACTCCATTTTTAAATTCTTCTATGCATGTAGTTATGATTTTAAAACCTGAATATAATCTTGAGCATCAAGCAGAAGTGATTAAAAAATTAGAACGTCCGTCTCCTGATCGAATGTCGGGGGTTCGATCCCGGGCACGCACCTTTAACTTTCAGTTAAGTGCGTTTTAAGTAATTAAATATCACTTGCTTTAACGGTGAAGGAAAACATCGTGAGGAAACCTGCATGCCTGAGAGTTCGCCATGTACTCAAAGGTGTGTGAAGTCTGCCAATCCGCATTGGGCCAGCGTGGCTGACTATGGCCTATACGATCCTCACTCTGAGAAGAGACCTATGCTCAGTAGGGGCCGGCAATGGGTTAATAACGATGATTTTAAAATAGTCAAAGTCAAAATCATTTATTCAAGGTAGGTACAATTGTACTCCTTTTGATGGTCGAAATTGTTAAATTAAATATATTTATAATAATTAAATAATATATTCTTTCTCAATTTACGTAATAGGTAAGTAGGTACGTAATAGTTAATAGTGCGAAGTTATTATTTTAAACCTGAAATTATAATCTTGAGCATCAAGCAGAAGTGATTACAAAAACTGGCTGCAATATCGTGATACGAATTATTCCGGGCACTTGATTGTAATAATGCAGAGATTCCTAATAGGGTGACCATGATTTACGTTTAGAATGTATGAAAAAAATATGCTTTATTGTACACTATTATATATATTATTTATTTACTAGCTATGCTCGCGACTTCGTCCGCGCAGAATAGTGTCTTTCGGCAGCATTTTTAATTTTGTAGGCTAATTATTTTGCAAATAAAACACATACATGCATTGAAATAAGCTACTTACAGTATTTTACTTTAAAAAGCTTATTTAAGTAATTTTTTTATAAACGACGTTTCTAGTTTTTTCTATCTTTTGCCAAAATGTAAAGATTTTGCGAGTTTGATTTGATACACGTGAGTATGCCACATAACTGCCCGTGGGAAAAATGTTTTTTTTTTTCCTAAATGAACACCAGCAACTTTAAGCATCTGTCTTTGAGCTTTTTTTAAAAAAAACAATATTAGTCATGCTAATCATGAATAACACCCCCCTTTCCCCTCAAATTAAGCGTAAAGTTTGTGCCAGGAGTGGCTACGACAATAGGGCAACGGGTGGGGTTTGAACCGGCGACCTTTCGGAATTCAGTCCGCTCCTCAACCGTTGAGCTATCGAGGATCTAAATTGTTATTGTTATTGCAAGTAATGCTGCTTGTAGGGGAAACTACACTCTTTAAAACATAAATTACAAATCAGTTGGAATTTCCCAAAATTTGAAAAATCATGTTCACACTAATGAAGAAGAGGTGCGCCACGCGTCGCGAAGCATAACGTGGCGTAACTGTTGATTGTGTGAAGTAACCCTAATGGTTACATACATCTACTCATGCCATTACCACCCTTATTGATATAATCTCACATAGTTTAAAAACAAATTATCCTTTGAAAGATGCTGTGATTTATCTTCCTTGTTATCTACCTTGACCGCTCGGACATAATAAGCTGCAAGTTTAGAAACAAATTAAGTTAAGTAATTGAATTAATTTCTCGAAAATATCCACGCACTATCAGTGCAAATGCGGAGATAATAAGGAAGAAAGAAAGAAAAAAACTTTTATTTTTAACCCCCGACCCAAAAAGAGGGGTGTTATTAGTTTAAGTAAGTGTGTATTTGTGTATCTGTGTATCTGTCTGTGGCATCGCAGCTCCTAAACTAATGAACCGATTTTAGTTTAGTTTTTTTTTGTTTTAAAGGTGGCTTGGCCTGATCGAGAGTGTTCTTATAAGAAAATCGGTTCAGCCGTTTGAAAGTTATAACCTCTTTTCTTGTTATTACTGTAACCTTCACTTGTCGGGGGTGCTATAAATTTTTAATTTACACTTGTTAAATACTTGAAAGCTGTGCCACACACTTTCTTGCCTACCTGCCAGTTATACCTACGGCTTAGGTCATCCCAGCGCTTCTGATACTAAAAGTCAAAAAGACCCCAATACTACTAGTTGATAGAGTATCTACCTAGTTGGTCTCCTCGGGGAATCCGGGGTTCGATTTCGAGCACGCACCTCTAACATTTCAGAGTTCCTCGTAATGTGCGTTTTAAGTAAGAAAACAGCGTGAGAAAACCGGCATGCCTGAAGGTTCTCATAATATTCACATAAAGTCTTAGATCTATCCACACTTGTCCAGCGTGGCTTCTCATTCTGAGAGGAGACCCGTGCTCAGTAGTGGGCCGACAATGAGTTGATGATGACGATGAATAAATACAAGGCACGGGTGGCTTGGTTCGGACGGCGAATAGTACGAATTGATTGCTCTAGGTGAGGAACTTAGACCTAAGTTGATAGCTAGATGGGTGATCGATTTTGGTATTGTTGTGTTCTCCGTGATGAAGCAAAGGGAGAGAAATAGACATTTATGTAAGTAGCTGATCGTATTCGAAATTCGAATGCAAGATTCTTATTGAATTTTAGCGGTAATTTGACCTTAAAAGATCAAAGATTGGAAGGCAATGAAGATAAATAATAAAATCTGAATCAATACAAAAAGTGACTCTACCAAGAAGTGAATCCAGAACCTTTAGCTAGTAGAACGAGCACTATCCGTGCGGCTGCCAGAAAGGTCGTATTTTGAAAAAAGGTCGTGGTTATGGTGTTCAGGTATTTTTTTATTATTGGCAGATATTTTACTTTACCTTTAAAAAGTTCACATTCTTGTAGTCTAGAAGTCTAGGAATTTATTTTTCTTTGTCCAATGAACTTTAACCGTCCTTACGGTTCTTAATTCACAAGTGTGGTCACTAAAAAGGCGATAAAAATGTTACTTTAGCAGTTTTTTGGTTTTCAAAATAACAAGAGCTTATTATTTGGCGTTTGCTGCTTCAAAACTTAGTTCATCTATTTTTATCTATATCTATTCCTACCTGATCCCCCCAACTTCGTTCGCGTGGATTTAGGTTTTTTTAATACCGTAGGAACCGTAATTTTCCGGGATAAAAAGTAGCTTATGTATTAATCCAGGGTATAATCCATCTTCATTCTAAATTTCAGCCAAATCCGACCAGTAGTTTTGCGTGGAAGAGTAACAAACATATACAAAAACTATATAATATTAGTGTGTTTGAATCTATTTTCAAAAACTATTTTTGAATCATTTTAGTCGGAGACAGTAAATACTTTTACTTTTTAAGTAAGTAAGGGTTTTTTATTTAAGTATGTAATATACTTATTATTACAGTTTCCAAAACTCAAAACATTTTTATTTGTAAAACAATATAGGTAATTTTATTTTTTGCATTTTGTTCCTTTAATGAATCCGACCGTCGCGCAATATTATCGTCAACTTCATAACCCCAAGTTTGACCATGCAAACACAGGTGCTTCCCAACCGCCTTTTGGTATTTGCGACCCCCGGACAGGTGTCGCATAATAATACGTAACAACTAACAGACGGACAGATGGACATGACAAGTTCTAACCTATAAAGAAAGTTATGTATGGCATTTCGACTTAGCCTAGACATCTTCTGTAAAATTATATGGAGAAACTAACATATGAATAATAATTATTCTGAACGGACAGCTCAGATAATTGCGTCTACAAACTTGAGATTTTGCCCAAATATAGGATTATCTTTATAGCGCAGACCTCTTATAAGAAAAGGTTAATTCCACCCTACATTCAAAATATTTTGCTCATATAAAATACTAGATGATGCCTTCAAAAAAAATCCCACGGAAACCATGGATTTTCACGGAATAAAAAGTAGTCTATGTTTTTATCCAAGGTAAAAGCTATCTCTATACGAAACAGCCAAATCTGTTTAGTAGTTTTTGCGTGAAAGCGTAACAAACATACTACATACACACACACTTACACTCTGTGAATATACATGTGAAAAATAAATTGTAAACTTTGCTTTTCAGATAGCCCCATACGAAAACAACAAAATATAATAAAAATTTCAAAATAGCTGCCATGAAAATTAAAAAGAAAGTTTTTTTCTTGTGCCTTCGTGCACGAGTCTGACTGGCACTTATCGATTTTTATCATTTATGCTGAACACAAGTAATCATTATAATGGGAGCAATAAAAATTAAAGACATAATTTGTTTGATAACATACAATGTGTTTAAATGTCACACCCATTGCGCAAGCCAATCTCACAGCTAAACTTACGTCGTTAGGATAATTATCATCAATAACGATCCAGCCCGCTGTAGCGTTTGACGCTTATTAAACTCACTTATTATGCGTGATCCTGACCGCTGTGAACTGGGTTCTGTATAAGTTTTATTTATTAGCTGGGTTCCCATCCCACTAGGCATGACTGCCTCGCGAAGCTTTGCTTTGCATGGTCATGCAGTAAGAATAGTGTTAGTAAATAATGTTGCTTGTGAGTTGAGATTTTCTTTATTTTAGTGTATTTTATGTGTTACCGTAGGATTATCAATTAAAGTTCAGCCATTTCGAAGATTAGCACGGATAAATAAACATTATCTAGAATTCTAGACATTCAGACAAAAATTTAAAGTTTTAGGTTTTAATAACGTGACGATGGCAGCTGTGAAATCAAATTATATTCCGTAGGCATTGCTTAAAAAGCACCTGGTATCGGTAATTTTTTTTTTTAAATCATTTTATTTTATAGCTGTCCACAAGGTTTTGTGTTAGCTACACTTTTAAAATATCCACTTTAGTAGTATTGCTAAGTAGTAAAATTCAACAACAGTTTCATAGCAAATACAGCTCTACATGTTATACTTGCGTGTGGTTTTTGTACAGTCAATGAGGATCCCTAAAATTATAAATTCTTATTTCAGCGCGTGTTGCAACGGATAATAGCAAATTATACAGTACAGTGTTTATGATTCAAAGATGATAGTGTTTCGGCCATTTTGACATTTAAGGTCACCTGTGGCTGGAGGGGAACGTGTACCAGTTTTGAGTAGGTACTAGGTATGTACTTAATGACTATTACCAGTATGTAAAGTTATTAGTTGTACCCAAAGATCTCTGTATACAGTAATGGTCACGTTATAGGTAAGTACCTATATCTAGCAGATAACAAATTTTTAAACTTTGTAAAGTTTACAAGTTTACTCACATCTGACTCTTAATTCTTTACTGATAATAACTCACAATTATTAAAAACTAGCTGAAGCCCGCGACTTCGTTGGATCCGCGTGGATTAGGGCTTTTCAAAATCCCGTGGGAACGCTTTGGTTTTCCGGGATAAAAAGTAGCCTATGTGCTAATCCAGGATATTATTTATCTCCATTCCGAGTTTCAGCCAAACCTGTCCAGTGGTTTTTGCGTGAAGGAGTAACAAACATACACAGACACACAGACATACACAACAAACACTCGCCTTTATAATACTGATACGACTGCTCTGGCCATTTTTTTTCACAAACTGGCCGCCAATTTTTGAAGCTCGCTCGTACTTCGTAGGTTATGAGGTTACACAGTACACACACACAAGTCTACGAATTTTGTCTTCACTTTTCAAAATACAATTGATCTGGAGCTTAAGACCTCATTCGCACGAGCGTTAAAAAAGCGTTGCGTTAAAACCCGGGCGTTACGCTGACAATACAAAGTGCGCGTTAAAAAAGCGTTGACGTGTGAACAGATACTTGGGAATGCATTTGTTATATTTGAACGCTTGTTTAACGGACGTTAAAAAAGTTCTCGTGCGAATGAGGCCTTATTACCTTTGGCTATTAGGTCCTTACATTTCTTTATTCCCACAGTCACCAGTAAAGTTCCAAGTGCTCTGTAATAAGTTCTTCGACTCTATCACTCCCTGGTCAGCGAAGCTCGAACCACTTACCATCGGCAGCCGTGTGTGACAGACGGACGGATGGTACCGCACACGTTTACAGAACTACTTATTGTTTAGAACCGACTACGATGCTTAACCTACTTAAAATAGTGAGGTTTTGTGTTTAACAGATTTTTGAAATATTAACTACTAGCAACCCGCCTCGGCTTCGCACGGGTACAATATAGACACCTACTAATGTAGTGTGAGTGTGGTTATTTTCTAGTATATATTTTAAAAATTTATAACACCCCCGACAAGTGAAAACCAGAAAAGAGCTGATAACTTTCAAACGGCTGAACTGATTTTCTTGGATTATAGCTAAGAACACTCTCGATCAAGGCACCTTTCAAACAAAAAAAACTAAATTAAAATTAAAATCGGTTCATTAATTTAGGAGCTACGATGCCACAAACAGATACATAGATACACACGTCAAACTTATAACACCCCTCTTTTTGGGTCGGGGGTTAAAAAATTACGTCGATCTGTTGCCTGTTGTGGCGTTATTAAAGAACAATCCAACAAACAAACACACTTCCGCATTCATATTAAGCAGTGATTATGGGTAGCGATAAACTGATTAGTAGGATATCTAGTAAAAAGTAGAATTTAATGTGTTTATGGACAAAGCAAGTGAAATATCCGCTATAGCTTTAATGTAAATCTTATATATAACGAGTTTTGACAGATATAGGTACCTACTTATCTAATTAATTGAATAGGTAATGTGATTAGGAAGTCTAATAAATAAATTATTTACTATGAATTTACTTTCACTAGTTATAAAACGATAGAAATAATTTTGAAAGTAAAACACTGCTTTTGAATGGACTGAATCAGTAAAAATTGTAATTCATTGACTTTTTGATATCTAATGCTCGTTTGGACTAATCGATTAGACTAGAAATTACTCAAAAGTATTTTTAAAGGTCTTTTTAAGTGGATTGAATCACTTGACATTATATTTGATTGATAGTTCTTTTGAAAACGGTACATGTTGTACTAATAATATAGACCTAATTAGTAATACTACTAATTCCAGTTTTTTTACGTTGGATACAAACTATTATAATAGTTTGGATACAAATAGTTGCATGGACACTACTGTAAACAGTAATAAGATTTTAAACTAAGTAGTGCGACAACAG
Source organism: Maniola jurtina (assembly GCF_905333055.1). NCBI lineage: Eukaryota > Metazoa > Arthropoda > Insecta > Lepidoptera > Nymphalidae > Maniola > Maniola jurtina. The sequence goes on from NC_060044.1 coordinate 13,141,474, forward strand.
ATAAGCTATGTAAAATCAATCTTGTACACCAAAATATTCAGGGCTTATCTGGCAAGGAACATGAGATAGAACTATTTATTAAAAAATTTGATATTGACATCTTATGCCTCACTGAGCATTGGCTCAATAGTTATCAATTAATAGTAAATTTAAAACATTATCAATTGTCAAGTGCGTTCTCTAGAAAGAAAGCTATACGCGGAGGGTCTTTAATATTAACCCGCAACAATATCAATTATAAAGAACGGAAAGACATTGTTAATCTTTCATTGGAACGCACTATTGAGCTGTCCTGTGTTGAGCTGGAGCGCTATATTGTCGTGTGCGTGTACCGACCCCCCTCAGGTGACTTTGTTCTGTTTGAGGACGTTATGGAAGAGGCCTTGAGGCGGATATGTAGGTCATCAAAAAAGATATTAGTTTGTGGAGACTTCAATATTGATATTTTGCTTCACACTTCTTTTACTGACAGATTACTCAATTTATTTAAAAGCTTTAATTTACAGAAAATTTTCAATGAACCAACACGGATAACTGCAAATTCAGCCACTTGTATAGATAACATTTTCTGTGACTGTAAGATTGTCGCAAAATCGATCATGACGAATCTAAGATCCGATCACTGTGGACAAATGATATCTGTTCCCAGTGATAATCAAGACATAACAAAGTTAATAAAGTATAGGCCAGTAACCACTAAAAAGGTAAAGCAGTTCAAACTAAAGGTTTTAACTGCTTTACCTAAACTTGACTTTACTCAGGGTGGTCCGGATGAACACTATAATGCTTTTTTTGATCTCATAAACTCTCAATTTAATTCTACCTTTAAAATTGTAGAAAAAAAACTGTTTAAAAATCTTAAATTTAGTGACTGGGCTACTGTTGGCATCTATAAAAGTAGAAATAAGTTGTTCGACTTGTATGCAGAAAAACAATATAACTACACTCCCACATTTGTTGAATATGTAAAAAATTATTCAAAATTATTCAAAAAGGTTTGCATACAAGCAAAGTCACTCTGCATAAAGCAAAAAATTATTAATTCTGATAATAAAATTAAAGCAGCTTGGGATATCATCACGGATGAAACTGGGAAACAAAAAGTGCATAACAATAAATTGGAGCTAAAAATTAATAACCGTATTATTGACTCCAATATTGAAATTGCAAATACATTTGAGAATTTTTTCCAGAACATTCCAGTCATCACTACTAGTTCCCTTAGCTCTTCACCAACAGAAGCCTATGATCTTCTCAGGGCCAATGTCACTGAATGCGGTGTGTTGTTTAGGTTTGAATACGTTACTCCATATGACATTGTTAAAGTGTTCAAATCTTTACAAAGCAAAAAAACCGGAGATCTGTGGGGAATATCAGTAAAAATAATTAACAATATTATTGATATTATTGCGCCATATCTAGCCTTAATTTTTAATGAGTCTGTGGATACAGGCGCTTTTCCAGATCTCATGAAATGTAGTAAATTGATACCTCTTTTTAAATCGGGTAGCAAAAGTGACCCAAACAATTACAGGCCAATTTCAATTTTGCCAACACTGAGCAAGATATTTGAGAAAATCATGCTCAACCAACTGCTTCAGCATTTCAATTTAAATAAGCTACTCCATTCTGAACAGTATGGCTTCACTAAAGGTCGATCAACAACCGACGCGGCCGCAATGCTGTTAAAGCATATATTCAATGCGTGGGAGGGGTCACAGAATGCCATTGGTATTTTCTGTGATTTATCCAAGGCATTTGATTGCGTTGAGCACGAGACTCTTTTAGTTAAATTGAGCCACTATGGAATCAAAGACACTGCGCTTGGTCTCATTGCGTCCTATCTTAGTGATCGTATTCAAACAGTATGTGTGAATGATGTGAAGTCATCCGGATCAGCCTCACTAATGGGTGTTCCTCAAGGCTCTATTCTAGGTCCTTTCATGTTCTTAGTATACATAAACGATTTACCATATGTAGTCCAAAATATTTGCGATATCGTACTATTTGCTGACGATACGTCTTTGATTTTTAAAGTCGATAGAAATAAGGACAATTTTGACGATATAAATGGTGCCATATCTCAGGTAACTCACTGGTTTACTGTAAATAATCTACTTTTAAATGCAAAAAAAACTAAGTGTATTGAATTCGCACTGCCCAATACCAAGAACACAAGTAACATTAATTTAATGATAAATAATGATATTTTGAAAATAGAAGAGACTACTACATTTTTGGGGATAACCTTAGATGCGAAGCTGCAATGGGGCACCCATATATCAACTCTTGCTGGCAAACTAAGCTCTGCTGCTTACGCGGTTAGAAAGATTCGACAATTAACTGACGTGGAGACCGCAAAGATAGTATATTTTGCTTATTTTCATAGTATTATGTCTTATGGAATCTTAATATGGGGTAGAGCGGCAGATATTGGGAGAATTTTTGTATTACAAAAAAGGGCAATACGCGCAATTTATAACTTAAAACCACGCGATTCACTTCGAGAAAAATTTAAGGAAATAGGTATCCTTACCGTAGCCTCTCAATATATTTACAACAACATAATTTTTGTAAGACAAAATATTCTTAGTTACAAGAGGGTTGGCGATCTACACAACAGGCTGACTAGACACCGTAACAGGCTTGCGACTCCTACACTCCGTCTCAGGAAGGTCCAAAAGTCATTTGTGGGAATGGGTATAATCTTCTATAACAAAATTCCTCAGTCAATTTTGGACTTGCCTTTACACAGGTTCAAAAAATCTATTAAAAATATGCTCTTGAGAAAAGCATATTATACTATCGAAGATTATGTAAATGATAAAAAAGCGTGGATTTGAACTTCGATTCGCTCCAGCAATGCGCAGGACTTCAATTGCTTTTATACATGGCATAATATTGTATATCAAATCTTTGAAAAGAGCAACCGCCGAGTTTCTTGCTGGTTCTTCTCGGTAGGAAAGGCATTCCGAACCAGTGGTAGATGCTTTTGACGATTCGAAAGAACTTGTAAAAGTCTAATTGAATAAAAACATTTTGAATTTGAATTTGAATTTGATATAATAGGATCGTTAGGACTAATTAATTAGACTACAAATTATGTGTCAACCTACTTTAAAGAAGTTTTCTCAGCCGCTTAATATATTCAGTGTTGTTTCCGGTAGCTTAGCTGTAAAACGTAATAATGAAATAATAAATAACGGTTTGGATTCCCGTCCTCGTTAATACTTACATTCTGAGGCTTTTTGAAAGATAATTTTTTCCGTCAAAATATTTTGTTTTAAAGTTGCACGGGACTCAAGGACTTACATAGAAATCTTTAAACCCGTATAACTTTAAAAACATGCAAGCGCAGATACAGATGTTTCTAAAACGTGTCTATGAAATTTCATTGACTTTGGTTGCTTAATATTCAAATGAGAATGAAACTATGTTTGTTTGGAGCGAGTGATGGAGAGTTTTCTGTAAAGTAGCTAGAATCAAGGGTCTCTGTAACCATATAATCCACTCATATCGTTTCTCCTTGCGTCCGGTGGGAATGGCAAGAGTGCTAAGCGCGCTCGGGTATTTGATAACCGGCCACAACGCCGGTGTTCTGTTTGATCGCCACAAACGACACGGTCAGGGCCGGCTCGTCCATGTACGCAAATTAGGCGACGACGGCTTAGGGCGCTCGAATTTAAGGGCGGTATGGTGTAGGACAAAGGCGTATTAGCGCGATTTGAGTAGCTGTCTTGTAAGTCGTATCTTCTGTGAGTAGCAGAATATAGCAGTTAATCAAAAAAATGAAGTTTTTACCAACACTATGTTTATTACATTCGTAGCCCTGAGTATCTAAGGACTGTACAAGTGAAGTAAATTTTCATACTCGCTTCGCTCGCGGCCCCCTAGTCCTGGGCAATATAAACGTCGCCTAAACAAATCAATCAATTCTTATCTTTAGTTATTGTAAACTTGAATGGTCATTATTTTGTTGCGGAATTTTTGACCAAGAGGGCCTGAATATTTGCCTAGGGCGCCTAGGGAGCCTAGGGCGCCGGGTTTGCTCAGACCAGCACTGCGACGGGTTAACAGAAAAAGCTGTATTCCGTACATCTTAATTAACGTTTCCAGTAACCAGATCAATCACATTTCGCGAGTATGTGCCACAAAAAGTCACCCAACTGGGGCTTTCAAACAATTGTTTATTCAACAGCCACTTCTATTTTTTCCCAGCTCTGCGTCAGAATTTTTCAAGAGCCAGTGGCTAATATCGAGAAGATACTTGATGAGAGCTAAGGGCTTGAATATGATTAAATAAATTAAAATATCAATAGGTATATAATAATAGGGTTTCTCTACTATACTTAATTTTGAATAATTATATCTGTTTCAGGATTCGTGATATATTGCGAGTGATTTTTTACATTTTAACTGACTGATGGATTTAATATTAACACACAACTCAAATCGCTGGGTACTTATTTTGCATGTAGGTTTTCTTTATGATAATACATTATTATTAAATATATAACTAGCAATAGCTAAATTATTTTGCTCTACTATACCTACTACTCCCGTGTAACGAAGAAAGGTGTCGAAATTCGAAAAGGAATATACCTATTTCTTTTAACTACCTTTATGTAGAACTATCTAGTGCGTAGTAGGTAGATAGACATTTAATTCCGAGCAAAAATTTTTGCAAGCTGCGACTCGTTTTTGCTTTGATGTCCAGTGTCATACTATTTTTGACAGCTACTTCATATACTTCCTTCCTAAAATCCAAGTCCTTTTACAACTTTATTAAAGCTTTCGCACTTTCCCTATTTATCACTAGTTTATTGATTACACCTAGTTTAAGTATATCTTCGAAATTTCCCACTTGCTCTCTGATTATACGCGGTGGTACGAAAACGAATCTCAATAGTGAGGCATTCAGTATAATTTGTGCGCTTGCGCCTCCATGTGCTCTACTGTTAGTTTTTTGCTTCTTAGCAGACGATCCTTGTTCAGATTTGAATTCGGAACAAAAAACCCCGCCTCTTTTGACAGGGGTTCGCAAAGTGCCGTTCGGACTAGTTCGTCTAATGTGTAAAGTTATTGACCGTCAAAATATTCTTGAACGATTTTACTTTACGAAGTTATTCTCAGTCAAAATTTAATTTGGAGAAATAATATCCTAAAGGGTGTCACCCTTTCGATAACTGTGAAATTATAAATGCTATGCAAACTTATTAAAAAAAAACCAATCAGTGTTGTACTGAAAAATTATTCAACTCAAATAATGTAGTTAAAATAAATAAAACAATAAAAAATCTAAGAAAAATACTCATTATTTTAAATAAGTTTGCAATTTGAAAATTAGTGTAGTGATGTGTGTAAAACGTGCTATCGATACCAAGTGTTAGTACCAGATGTAAACGGAGCTTTCTTGGAATGTAGAGTGCATATGCAAAGTTTGGTTTTGCTAAAACGGTACACTCATGTTTGGGGGCTCAGCATTTGATATGTAAACACAGTTTCCGTTTTGATGAGGCATTTTAAACACGAAAATGTTAATGAATATTTAAAAACTTAATGGATATGTAGAAATTGTCCTTGTTTTAGTTTGCATTAAAGTTTTTATATACGCGACTTTGTTACGCCACCACTTTATAAAAAGTAGTGAAAAAACTACAGCTGAGGTAAATTAGGTGAATTTTAGAAGTTACAAAAAATATACAGGGTGTTTGGTAATTAGTATATAATAACGACACGTACCCATGCTAGTTTGATCTGATAAATACAATGCTGAAGTATAATCTATACTAATAAATAAAATTGGAGTGTCTGTCTGTAATTTCGAAATAACTACCTCATATTAAGCTCATATGGTTATTTGAACGATACCAACACTGAATCACACGTTTTTAAAATTTTTGTCTGTCTGTCTGTCTGTTTGAAAAGGCTAATCTTCGGAACGGCTGGACCGATTTTGACGGGGTTTTCACAGACAAGTAGAGGATTGATCAGGGAGTAAAATAGGCTACTTTTTTAACCGACTTTTAAAAAGGGAGTTGTGTTTTTCTTCCTATGTACACAGAAATCTCCGAGATTTCTGAACCGATTTGCGTAATTTTTTTTTTAATCGATAGAGGAACTTTGTGACAACTTTTCCACGGGATTTCAGACCCTAAATCCACGCGGGCGAAGCTGCGCGCATCAGCTAGTCTATAAAATAAAATTGAAGTGTCTGTCTGTAATTTCGAAATAACTACCTCATATTAAGCTCATATGGTTATTTGAACGATACCATAACTGAATCACACGTTTTTAAAAATTTTGTCTGTCTGTCTGTTTGAAAAGGCTAATCTTTGGAACGGCTGAACCGATTTTGACGGGATTTTCACAGACAAGTAGAGAATTGACCAGGGAGTAACATAGGCTACTTTTTTAGCCGACTTTCAAAAAGGGAGTTGTGTTTTTATACATAAGTACACCGAAATCTCCGAGATTTCTGAACCGATTTGCGTCATTTCTTTTTTAATCGATAGAGGAACTTTGCGACATTGTTTCATAAAAAAATTGGATTCCAACTCCTCAATCCTGATGCTGCAGGGGATCTGACCAATCCACGCGGGCGAAGCTGCGGGCATCAGCTAGTGACGAAATAAAATTATAAAAATTTCCACACAAAATTTTAATTTTTTTTTATGTCAAAGTTTTCATGACCCTGACGTGCCCTAAAACTCACTGCGATCGTTGGCTAAAATTTAAAGATTGCCAACGATATCAGTGAGTTAGGACACGTTAGGGTCATGAAAACTTTGACATAATTTTTTTTAAATTTTGAATGGAAATTTTTATAATTTTATTTCGACGTTATACTTCAGCATTGTATTTATCAGATAAAAGTAGCATGGGTACGTGTCGTTATTATATAGGTACTAATTACCAAACACTCTGTATAAGTATCTTTATTTACTTAGATGTATTTAAGGGTGGGTAATCGCCGAATATTAGATATTAGTTAGATTTTTGAGTGCATTCACTCAACTCATTAGTAACAGTCCGACTTTAATGACTATCACAGAGCAACAAAGTCAATCTTAAGTTTTACTGGAATTACTGCGGCTCGAACTTTTACAGTAATATATTTTATAAGATTAGTAACTTTGGCAAGTAGGTCATAATATGGATATCGCAAGTTTCTGCCCACTTTGAATAAGCTTGTGATAACACCCGTACAAAGTTACATAATTACCCATAATACCATTTGTATCTGAATTCACAACTTTCGGTATATATCGACTCCCACGTGGATACGTGATTATGTATATCTGATCAAAAAGGTAATTCCATACTAATAATACTACAAATGCGAATATATAATAAACTAACCGATGCCCGCGGCTTCGCCCGCGTGGATATAGGTTTTCGAAATCCCGTGGTAACTCTTTGATTTTCCGGGATAAAAAATAGCCTATGTGCTAATCCAGGATACTATCTATCTCCATTCCGAATTTCACACACACACACACATACAAACTTTCGCTTTTATAATATTAGTGTGAAGTGTGATATCTGTTCAAACAGACAGACAGAACATGCCGTGAAAAAGTCAACACTTTTCAGGACTCGATCACACAATAGGTAATATGACACAACCGATCTTGATGCAATGTTCAAAGATAGCTTGCAACCTGGAGACAGATGTAGAGTAGTATCAAGTAACTATCACGGAAAATCAATGGGATTTCCTGAGATTTTTGAAAACATAGATCTATGCGAACTCAGTATTATCTATACTAATAAATAAAATTGAAGTGTCTGTCTGTAATTTCGAAATAACTACCTCATATTAGGCTCATAATATGGTTATTGTCCTTAAAAAGATGACTGACTGACAGACTGACTGACTGACTGATCTATCAACGCACATCTTAAAGTACTTGACGGATCGGGCTGAAAGGCATGCAGATAGCTTTTCTGACGTAGACATCCGCTAAGAAAGAAATTTTCAGGAATAAGCTATAAGTATAAATTTTTAAACCCGTGTACATATAACTTTAAGACTAATTTTTTTAAGGAAATCTGGCAAAACACCGAAATGGATATCAGTTTCTATCACTCTTGTTCACTCTGGTATTATACTAACTCTGGCGTGCGGGTTATGTTTACGCAAAAAGTAACACTCAAGGATCAGTTCCAAGTTCCAATAACGGTCGCTAAATCTGTAACGTCCCAGTTCGCGTGCAGAATCCAAATAAGATCTCTGTTCAGTATGGGTCTGACCGTTTGCGCATAATTGGTTAACGCACTAACAAACCAATTTTATTGTTCTCCATACGCGCAAATATATTATGCAAACCCCAATTATATGTTATTATATGTTGTCTAATAACATGTTATGTAGTATGTTGTATTTATAAATCAAAGTTGGGCTTGGCCTTCTCTTCAGTTTTTTCCTTAAATAATACTAGACGATGCATGCGACTTCTTCCGCGTGGATTCAGGTTTTTTAAATCCCGTGGAAACTCTTTGATTTTGGAAATAGATGCGAGCTACGGAACAAATCAAACCTCTATTTTTAACCCCCGACCCAAAAGAGGAGTGTTATAAGTTTGACGTGTGTATTTGTCTGTGGCATCGTAACTCCTAAACTAATGAACTGATTTTAATTTAGTTTTTTTTGTTTGAAAGGTTGCTTGATCGAGAGTGTTTTTAGCTATACCTAATCCAAGAAAATCGGTTCAGCCGTTTGAAAGTTATTAGCTCTTTTCTAGTTACTGTAACCTTCACTTGTCGGGGGTGTTATAAATTTTTTATTTACACTTGTATAATATACTAGCTGATGCCCGCGACTTCGTTCCCGTGGAAATAGATTTTTTAAATCCCGTGGGAACTCATTGATTTTCCGGGATAAAAAGTAACGTATGTGTTAATCCAGCAGGGTATAATCTATCTCCATTTCACAGCCAAATCCATCCAGTAGTTTTTGCGTTAAAGAGTAACAAACATCCATCCGTACATACAAACTTTCGCGTTTAAAATATTAAGCAGGATTTAGATAGAAGGGGTCACGACCCGCACTTAGCATTACGACACCGAGACATTCAATAACGCCTTTTTAAATCTTTTATTCCCCCTTTGTAAGTAGTAGATACAACAATACAACAATCATTATTTCATAATCACATAGCATTGTTTATCACTTCTCTAGTTTCTAGTATCTCGAGTGTCAATGCGTTTTTCCCAAGGAGTTATGAGCACCGCGAGATATAAAGCTGTGTATCCACCGCTGCCGCGAGTTGAGGCAAGCCTGAGGCAGTTCAACTTGCCTCAACTGAGGCAAATCGATGAACTCCCTGGCGCAATGAGTGATGCGGTCTTGGGTATGATTTCCAGAAGAAGTAATTTAGTTTATACTCGTAATTTCTAAGTTGGCGTTGATCTGGTCTAGTTGGAAGTTTTGGCCGTGGCTATTTACCACTTTACTAGCATAGCCATGCCAGCAAACAATTTAGTATTCTGGTATGAGTATGGATGTAATAGAAACTATCTTACCCTTTCCAGGTTTACCTTTCATATCCTGGGCTAACCCATACTCCTTATCGGCTTCTACATTTGTATGCTGAATCGCTTGCCAGCACATTTCGACTGGAACCTTTTAGAAATCACCCCTCCCGGATATGGACCAAGGGTCTCCTACTTATAAGGCCACAGCACTCACCCATGTAGCAGCATTATACGAGTACATACTTACTATTAGTAGGTAGATAAATACATAAAAAGCGACATAAACTACTCCCGCGCCTAGTAATATATAAACCGTTGTCCTTGTCCCGCTCAATTCATATATAGCGTTGTCCTTGTATGACGTGTCAGGGATGTGGTATAATTATAGCAGGAATGCGACCACACTGCCCCAGGGAGATTGCCTCAAGTCGAGGCAATTCAGCCTCACGCTCAAGTATAGACTAAGCTTAAGATTTCATTAGATAGAAGGCAATATTTTACGAGGGATTACGGTACCTTCACCATTGTTTTGGGTCTAATTAAATGCCTGTTTATCTATTCAGCTCATCATTGTCTCTGGCCAGTCGTCTGTGGATCCGTTCCTTACACCTCATTTTGGGGTCAATGCCTTTTCCGTAGATTTTGAAATCTTATTTTAATACTAGACTAGCCTTTGCCCGCGACGTCGTTCGCGTGACGAATACAAGGTGTAAGATAATGTCCGTAATATGCCGGAAGGCTAAGATTAAGACTGATGTGTAGAATGTAGATGTACCAAAAAAATACCAAATATCTTGTAGTTGACATTAGCTGAGCACAGCATAGCACCTCGCTTGACAAAAGTCCGTTTAACATTTTGACCACCATAAAAACGACCATATAAGTATCTGATCAATGACTTTCTAGAAAGTCATTGTATCTGATAAATAAATCAGTCAGCTTAGAAGGATACCTACCTTTACATTTTGAATTCTAATTGAATTATTAATCCTGATATATAAAACACAAAAAATGTCCGTGCTTCTGTTATAGACTTTGAAACCTTCCAACCGATGTGTCCCAAACTAATTTTATTAGAAAGGCAATAAAGCGAAGTTAGTTTTAGATCACTAAAACAAAGCATTAGGCACATTATTTTTACACGCAGGGTATCCACTGGTAAACCATAAAAAATTGGATTATAAAAAAAAAGCTTATATACCCGCGATTTCGCGTGGACTACACTTTCAACCCATTATTTTTCCCCTAAGAAAATCCTTTCTTAGTGGATGTCTACGTCATAATATAGCTATCTGCATGCCGAATTTCAACAGTTCAATTTTAGTAGTTTTAACTGCGCGTTGATATATCAGTCACCTTTTCCTATTATATATTAGATTAATAATGAATTCACAAAGTTGCAAGACAAACGTGACACTGCGCAACCGTTAGATATCTGTGTACCTAACTGCCTAGCATCATAAATCCATCTCTTAACTACCTAGTACCTAGACATTAGAAGCAGAGTCAGGTTCCCCTAGTTTATGACTTTGATTAACACAAGTGACAGGTCTCTCCGTCACTCGCACCATACAAACGTAGTTTTGTTCTCATTTGAATACTAAACAATCGAACTCAGTAAAATTTTGTAGACACGTTCTAGAAACTAATAAACGATATGGAACGCTGTTCCAGGATCAGGTTTTCCCTCCAATTTTAATATTGGTACCTTCAAGTCAAGAGTGAATAGGCATCTTCTAGGCGCTCCATCTTAGGCTGCATCATCACTTTGCTAGCAGGACTGATTGCAGCCAAGCGCTAGTCTATAAGAAAATCTGTCTGTGGTTTTCCAGATGTATATCAAAATGACTAGTTTTAAATTAAACTTTTAACTAAATTGTTGAGAGCGTGTAACTTTGAAACTGAATATTTTAACAGAAACCTAAAAAACCGCAAAAATAAGTATTTATTCCTAGAATGTATCTACAAAATTACATCGAGTTTGATTAATTAGTATTCAGATGAGAACCAAACTGCATTTGTTTGGAGCGCACTACGAATGAACTCCTCTTAACATGGAAATGTATCAACTTGATAGTACTTGGCAAGTTGGCGGGTAATTGGAGAATTCTGTTAACACTAACCCAGATTACTGATTCTGAAACTTGATATTTCTTATGCACATTAATTTGCATGTATACTGTAAATAATTAAGATTTATTATGACAGTGAAATTAGGAATCTATATCGTAGGAACTGAGACCTGGTTCCGTAGCTAAAGGGTTTCAACGGGACACTATTATAAGCCTCTGCCGTCCGTCCATCCATCCGTCTATCAGCGGGCTTGTATCTCGTGAACTGTAATAGGCAGAGAGCTGAAATTTTCATAGAATGTGTATTTCTATTGCCGCTGTAACAACAAAAAAAAATATTTCTTATACGATGGTACGGAACCACGGGTTCGACTCGCACTTGACCGATTTTTAACCCTAATTAATTTTACCATACCGATCAATCCATCTGTATTCTACACCCTACTTAGTAGTTATTTCATAAAACAAATAATACACAAAGGAATTATTATATCAATTCTCGCAATTTCTCAGGGCTTAGACAGAACAATGGGACATGGATAGGACAGACGTACAGATAGCTATGCATAATGTATTACTAAATAAAGAACTGCAATGACTCGCTAGGTGACACAGTTTCGAAATTTCAGTTAGAGTACTAAAAGTGATCACACATTACAGCTAGTCCGCTAAAACTACTCGTGCCGAACGTAAAGCATTTTTTAGCTAGACCAGCTAGCAAGCCCGATGCAGTCTAAGATAAAGCGCACTTGGCTCGAAGATGTCTATTCACTCTTCACTTTTTAACCCCCGACCCAAAACGAGGGATGTTATAAGTTTGACGTGTGTATCTGTGTATCTATCTGTGGCATCGTAGCTCCTAAACTAATAAACCGATTTTAATTTAGTTGTTTTTGTTTGAAAGGGGACTTGATCGAGATTGTTCTTAGCTATAATTCAAGAAAATCGGTTCAGCCGTTTGAAAGTTATCAGCTCTTTTCTAGTTACTGTAACCTTCACTTGTTGGAGGTGTTATAAATTTTTAATTTACACTTGTAGCACTCAATTGACTGTAAGTCTCAATTGATGAAAGAGAAAGTGACATCTTGCCAATGCTGAAAATACGTGCGGCGCGTGCGGCTCCTCTTACGGGTCTAATGTGCGATCGATTTTTAACGAACATGTGTGAAAAGATAAGAGAATAATAACACTAGTTTTTGTTTATATGAGAACTGCCAAGTATCTGAAGTAAGGTACTTAATGTAATTGCGAAAATAACAAGCTATATGTAATTACTACGTTTTATTTATACTGGATACTCAGTATAATTGCAATTTAACCACTTTATTCAAGGCATGAGTGATTTTACTTTGATATAAATTAACTTATGTGCTTAAGAATTAAGTCATCAAAATTACTTTAATACTAATAATCATCACTTGATATAAGACACCAATTTGTTCTTGAGTTATAAGTGTCATTTACTGCAATAACTTAAATGATTAACTTTTATTTTCACTGATTTCTCGCATACAAGCGTACTAGCCGATGCCCGCGACTTCAATCGCGTGGATGTAGGTTTTCTAAAATTCCCGTGGGAACTCCTTGATTTTACGGGATAAAAAGTAGCCTATGTGCTAATCCAGGGTATAATCTATCTCCATTCTAAATTTCAGCCCAATCCGTCTGTTTTTGCGTGAAGGAGTAACAAACATACACACACACACACACACACACACACACACACACACACACACACACACACACACACACATACACACACATACAAACTTTCTCCTTTATAATATTGGTGTGATTATCCTTACGGTCGTACGATTAACAATACGGTTTAATATGCGATTCCTGACTTGTCTGCAGGTTTTGCTGTTTTCCTGTTGATGAAATTAGTCTATATCCACCAGTCTTCAGATTACTTACTTAGGTACTTATAATATTACTATAGTTAATAAGATCAGTTCAGCAATTTAGGCATGATAATAGAATAAAGATAAAGACTAATAAAATAAAACTACTAAGTAATTTTATGCGAAAATGAATTTTTGTTCGTTTTTCCTTCAATCTCACAACAACACAGCAACGGATCGACGTGATTTCTTATACAAATGAGTGACTAAGCTACTTTTTGACCTGGAAAATCAAAAAGTTTCCTAATAACTAATTATTATTTAAATCTATAAGCAATTTAGATAGCTGCATATGTGTTTGCAACGATGTATGATTACAACAGGACACAAAGTTAGTCTTTACAAAATAAAAGTCTTTTATATTGCAGCTTCGTGAACCCAGACCAAACTGAGAGCGAAAGCTAATAATAATTTATGAACACTTAAGTGTTTGATAATAACCACTTTAATAATGTACCTACTTGATAATAACGTTCGTAGTTTATGGTGTTCCCTGAATTCATTTGCACAAAACGCAGATCTTAAATACAAGATTCTTTTAGCACTAAAAGGTTTACTTTAACTTAAATTAGCTTCGTAAATTTAAATGCCTCAATAAAACGGAAACTGCCGATAGGACCTTTTTTAAATCCACTATTAAACAGCAGTGGGGATTAAGTTCCTAAAACAAAAAGAAAAACAAAAATGTAATTAAGTAATTTGTCGTAAAAGAAACTACATGAATCCACTACGTTCCATATAAACGTAGTTTGGCTGTCAGATATTGGCCAATCAAACTCAATGAAATTATGTAAACAAATGCTAAAAACAAATATCTGTGACTGTAGTTTGTCGGATTTTTATCTATGACAATGGATATTTTAAAAGTTACATTCAAAGTGTAAATACAGACTTGAGTTTGTGACTTTGAAAGTACACATTTTTCAGGCAAAACACCGACACAAATATGTGTTCCTAGAACGTGTCTGCTTTCATTGGAGAACCAAAGTCCAAACTACGTTTGTATGGTGAGCGCTGGGGAGCGTGCTATAAAGAAACTTCTCACATGATGCGTCTTCGAGAGTAACTTTAGCTCTAATCTATTTTTCCATAGCTGACTTGAAAGATAAACAGATCGCATATAACTTCCCCAGAACTTGAAGTTCTAATAAACTAATACAAGGGGGAACCTTGTATTAGTTTAATTGTTAATTCGCAATGAAAATATCCTATACCTATCGTTCCTAGCGCGCCTATACGATTCTATAAAAAGCTACTTATTTACTCTTTGAGTCAGCTAAGAAAAAATAGATTGTAAGATTTTTGAGATCAGTGCTTGCAAGCAGACAGACAGTGGAGTGACGTTACCTTATACTATGTAGTAAAGATGTAATGGCAAGAACTGTAAGAAAATTGAAACGTGGTAAACTAAAAGAGTTAAACATAAAACCGTTGCCATCTATAATTATCACACCACCTGATTTAGACATGAAATTCAAAACAAACAATAGAGAAAACAATAACAAAACAACAATAGTTGACAACACAACAATAGTTGATAAAGCCATTCAACCATCAACATCGACAATGGATTTTAATGTAAACGAACTAATAGCACAATTATCTGAAAATTCAAAAGCTTCGAAAGGTGAAATCGAAAACATTCAAAGAAAATTGTTACACCAAGCCAATCAGATACTTAAAGTTAATGCATTTGCCAATCAACCTGTCCCAGAGCCTCGCATTATCGGAGCTATGCAGAAATATAACGGTATAAGTGGTATAAATACTAATAATATGAATACCAGTATATATGGAAAGCCTATAAATGTTAAAGAAGTCCCTAATAGACAAGATACTCAAAATGGAAGGGTTGCTAGCAATGGCAAGCAAGTCCCAATGAATTTGGAGGCTCAAATGATACCAGAGAAGTTACAAGAAAGCGTCATTGAAGTAAACAAGGAGTGGACTAAGCAAAGGGTCACTCCGACAGGCGCGGGAGGTTTTTTCTACGAAACAAGTTCCGAAGCTCGTTCGCTTGCCAGTACGCACGCCGCGAGCACAACAGGTGAATGTCTTGCTTGTATTTCGAAAAACGTTACAAACTGTATAAATTCTTATGTGTTTTTCTAACTAGTGTTACAAATATGAAGTGAATTGGTAAATTCCGTGTTGTGTTAACGGTTTTTCAGCTTAAGTTTGCTTCAGCTGTCTGGTATGTATGAAATAACCTTGTCTCTTAAGTTTAAGTTACATCTATGTATAACGGGTAATTTGTTTTCCTCGATGGCTGATGTAGAAAAGTTATCACTTAACGTCAAGATTATATCAAGTTTTGACTTAAAAGCTTCCTTAAAACTCGTATTGTTTGAATCAAAGTTTATGCTACCAAATTCAGTAGTACATGAAAGTTAAACTATCAGAAACTAAGTGTGTCTGTTACATTTACAAAATTTTACCTAAACTTTAATATAAAACTTTATTTGGTAAAAAGACCTCTTAAATATATTATTGCTTAGCTTGTTAATTTTAATTTTAAATGGGATACTTATCTGTTGCTATGTTTACGCATGTTAAGTTTCCATAACCTCAAAGTTGTTCTCTCCATATATTACAACAGCTACGGATGCTCTTGCCTTATGGATGTTTTGCATATTTTATTAAATGATTAATTCCTTACTAGATCGTCACTTCTTAATCTTAAGATGATGCCCACGTCTTCGTCCGTTTAAGTTTCCTTTTTTTTAATCCTGTGGAAAAGTTCGTAAGTTTGTTTGTAGGAAGGATTTTTCTGAAACTACTGAACCAATTTTGAAAATTCTTTCACCAGTAGAATGCTACATTATACCTGAGTGGCATAGACTATATTTCATTTTCAAAAAACTTAGAGATCCTTACAAAAATTGTAATAAGCTACCTGTGCGAAGCCGGGGAGGGTTGTAGTACTCGTAGTCGCCTAACTCTAAAATGCGCGCTCGGGAACCCTAGACCTCCAAATCCGAGGCTCATATTTTAACTACTGAGTACAAAATTTTCTATCACTACTAAATTTCTAAAACACATAACACATTTTAATTCCCACGTATTTACTACAACGTAAGATATAATGAGATGGAGAAGAGTGGAAATTACCATTTCCACTTATATGACCATTTAATGACAACTCAGTGTGCGTGAGAAAATGGTTTTCTTTATCTTTTACTTGTAAGTCTTAAAACACCCGTTTCTCGCTTTGCCTTAGGCTTGGACTACACGGAAGTTTGGTTGTTTTCCGGTCCGGTTCCAGAAGAGTGTTTGCTGGTCTAGCACGGTTGCATTCGAGTGAAATTTTATTGATGAAAATATTTATAGTATATAATATAGCATACAGTGGCATGTTTTTTTTTGTTATGAAAATCTTTTTAAGCTCAGAATACATAATAGTAGAGGCAATAAGTAGCAATTAAAATATTGCATAGAACCGAACCAAGTGCAACCGGATTCAGTGTAGTCAGAGCCTTATAGATAACTTTCAAGTTAAACTTAACTTGAATCGTAAACAAGATTCTAATCTGATTCCTAATTAAAAATTCAAAATGTAAACAAATCAATGCGATCGAGTTCATTATCAGATTGAAGAAGGCCTTGATTGGAGAGTTTGCGTCTATATCTTATGAAGGTTTACGATTACTAGCAGTCTCACTTGATGGCAAGTAATGTATATCTAAAGGCCAGCGCAAACTGACGGAGTGGACTAAAGCTCAGTCTTTTATTACGAACATCGACACACCGTTGAATTTGATGAATACAAGATGAGGTTGCCGATGACAAAAAGTGTTCGTGAAAAAATTAGCTCACTTACGATTATTTCAACGCTGAATGTCATTGACTCTAAAGTCAAAATAGATGAAATAAAATATGGCGCTATAATTATTAAAAAATGCATAAAATAATAAATTAATACAATGCTTAAATATGTAACCGGTATAATTTAGTTATAATCGCCATTTTTAAGTAGGGTCTCTCCGTCACTCGCTCCGTACAAACGTAGTTTCAATTTCATTTGAATATTAAGCAACCAAAGTTCATGAAATTTTGCAGACATATTCTAGAAAGTAAGATCTATGCCTGTGGTTTTCTAGATTTCTGTTAAAATATTCGGTTTCAAAGTTACGCGATCTAAAAATTCACATAAAAATCATTGAGCCCCTGTAATTTTAAAACTACATATTTTTAGAAAAATCTAAAACACCACAGGCACAGCTATTAGTTTGTAGAATATGTCTGCAAAATTTCATGGACTTTGGTTGCTTAATATTCTAATGAAATTGGGACTTCGATTGTATGGAGTAAGTGACGGAGAGAGCCCTGTTAAGCATTTCAGAAAACAAACTCACACGCATATAAAATTATTTTCGCTAAGAGTTTAATTTATGTGACATTTTGGTAATATTTATATAATACGATATTTTATGGCGATAACACTATGAAGACAACTTTTAAACGTCAATAAATATGTATTTCTTTAATGATATAGGTATTAGCAACTGTTATAGCTGGCATATCTACTCGAGATATTCCAAAATGAATTTGCGCATATGTAGTTCTTTTTGTGTCTTCCTAGTGACAAATATACTTTTTTCAACATCAACCCATCGCCGGCTCACTACTAAGTACGGATTTACACTCGAATTGGCAGACTTTACATACCTTTGAGAACAATATGGAGAATTCTCAGGCATGTAGGATTCCTCACGATATTTTATTTCGCCGTTAAAGTATGAGACATTGTTTTTAATAATTGCTTAAAATGCACTTAACTCCGAAAAGTTTACGTTGCGTGCCCGGGGTTTAACCACGAACTCCTCGACTAGAAAGCCATCGTTTTGACCACAAGGCTGTCACCGGTTCTTTACTAACGTAAATGGCGTACTTTATTGAAAACTTGCGCTCTTAGATTGTATATTCTAAGAAAATTGAAATGAAAGTGCGTAGAACTTTTCACTTTTCATCAACATCTTTAGACTGAATTGACATGGACTTTACACCAATGCCCAACATTATCATGTCGTATCGTGTATCCACAACACAATATCGTGGTCGTATGATCTAAAAACATTAAAAAAGACTTTCCTACTAAAAATTAGTTAATTGTGCAACATATTGATAAATCTATGTTTCGAATGAATAAAGTTATCAGTTTGAATTTATGGCCGATTAGGATTAAAATATATTATTATCACATTTCCAGGCGACAAATAATAATAGAGACGTCTAGGTATAATTTATTATTGTAAAATAAATGATGGCTAGACAATAATGTGTGGCTAGACGAGCTACACTCTTGTTAATGTTAGATATTTAATAATTCAAAGATTTCGTGACTGGAATGGAAGGTTAAGATTAAGGCTGAGATCTATAGAGCGCACTATGACTTAAGATACTGTTAAAACGAGACAGCGTTATACCGCTGGCATAAATCTGTCTCGTTTTAACTGAAACTTAAGAGGGGTGTCTCCGTCACTCGCTCCATACAAACGTAGTTCCAATTTCATTTGAATATTAAGCAACTAAAGTCCATGAAATTTTGCAGACATATTCTAGAAACTAATATCTATGTCTGTGGTTTTCCAGATTTCTGTTAAAATATTCGGTTTCAAAGTTGCGCGGTCTTAAAAATTCACATACAAATCTTTGAGCTCCTGTAATTTTAAAACTACATATTTTTAGAAAAATCTAAAACACCACAGGCAAGGATATTAGTTTCTAGAATATGTCTGCAAAATTTCATGGACTTTGGTTGATTAATATTCAAATGAAATTGGAACTACGATTGTATGGAGTAAGTGACGGAGAGAGCCCTGTTAAGTCTAAGCAAAGTCAAAGTGCGGTCTATAGATTTAACCGTAAGACTGGTGACGATGTTACTACATGGTAATTATTACTGTCGCCATCAGTCACTGTCACTATAGTGAAGAATTTTAAGATAGGAGGTAACATTAGTTTGGCTTTTACATCTATCTATCGACCAAGCATAATTATTAACATTAGCATGTTAATGACGCGAGCTTGAAATTTTTTTACGCATCCCGAAATCACCCAAGCGTTGGACGATTTTCTAAAATTTTTACTTCAAAAAATACTTTTAAAACTCATTCATAAGAGTAGAGGTCTCACCAAGACAATACCAACTCAGAAAATATAATATTACTATTGCGCAAATTGTTACCCATTGTTACTATACACTATTAGCACAGTACAAACAGAACAGTAGTTTAACTTCATACAAAGTGGCCGCCGCCGGTTTGAATGTATGCGTGAGCAGCGGGCGCCGTGTACGCACGGAAGTTTCACGCACACATTCGCATAGTCTCAAGCGGCTCAAGCGGCCGGCAGTACGGGCCGCGCCGCCATGCAAATCGCGCGCAATTGCGTATTACGTTGCACGCTCGCTCTTTTTTGTTTTGTTAGTAACAATTATGACTTCAAAAAAAGCCAAAATTTATTGTGGTGTCTTCGGATGTCTCAATAACGACTCCAACAAACCGGACTTATCATTCTTCAATATACCTACTGAACAAGACACGTAAGTACCTAAACATTTTTGTAATAAAATTATGTGTCCGTAGGTACCTATGTGTGCTAGCCCAGGATCCGTGTCTGGATGTACTAGGTACCTATTAATATATTTAATATTTTATATTTAGATAGAATTAGAATAATATCAATTTTTACAGAAAAAATTTTTACTTACTTATTTAAGTTATGGAGTAGGGGAGACCGGGGTTAGTTGACCAAGTTTTCATTTGAATAAGCCTAACTTTTTAATTTTTCACCTAAATCGGCCAAGTACGAGTGGGACTCGCGCACCGAGGGTTCCGTACATATGTAAATACTTATACTTCAGGGGTGTTATGTGAGATGTTTTGTACGTAATACGTATGTAATTCGCCCT
Source organism: Maniola jurtina (assembly GCF_905333055.1). Taxonomy (NCBI): domain Eukaryota; kingdom Metazoa; phylum Arthropoda; class Insecta; order Lepidoptera; family Nymphalidae; genus Maniola; species Maniola jurtina. The sequence goes on from NC_060044.1 coordinate 13,161,843, forward strand.
ACTACTTAGACTACGCTGTCCGTCTGTCTGTCTGTCTGTCACCAAGCAGTATCTCATGAACCATGATAGTTAGACAGTTGAAATTTTCACAAGTGATGTTTTTCTGTTGGTTTTACTCTTTGTGTAAGCTCTAACCCCCTGATTATTAAACGTAGATTAGAGTGTCATTTCATTCCGTCTAGTCTACATTTATTAATAAGGGGACATAGTAATAGGTTAGATTTTCTAAAATACGTGTTTTATAACTTAATATTTCTTTTATTTGGCTTATTCATTTAATTGTTTCAGGCGCTTACAATGGCTACGATCAATCGATCGCGAAGATTTGTCCGATAAGCCAACACGTCGCATACTCGTGTGTGAAGTATTCAAAGCTGAAGATAGAATTTTTAAAATTTGTCTTTTCTTTTTAAAACGCCTTTTATTTACACCCCATTTATGAATTGGTAAAACATTTCATTATTATTATTACGAAATTAAAAACCTAGTGCTGTCATACATAATACGCAAATAATATTTAATTAAAAATAAAAGTGACAACCCTAGGCGTCAACGCAGGAGTAGGTAATTAACTCGCCGATCGGCGTTAGTTAGCCTACTATTCTGTTTGTACTGTGCTATTAGCAGCAAGTCTGCTGTGGATTTAAAACAGATGCCTTTTAAATTACTGACAAAAAAGCCTCCTCACATCTGCTGGCCGACGAGGCCTTAAGCTATTCTCGCTTTCACACAAAAATATACCTTAAATTTTTGTGTTCAAAGTTCATACTTCCTTGCTCAATTAGATGTAGGGGGAACCTGTCATATTTTACGCTTCAAGTCAATTTGTATCTTATAAGTTTTGAAATAGAGATAAAAATGGAATGAGAGGTAATAATGACTAGTGTTTGATGCAACGGAAATACTTTCGCAGCTTTTAAAATTTATACCTGTTTGTGTTTTGGATACAGGCTCAGCGTATAAGGAGATATGATTTGTTTGTGATTAAAACTATTGTATAAACCATTTAAAGGGATAAAATAACTTGTTTTAGTTTAATTCTGTGGTCGGAAGGAAAAGGGGCACAAGTCGCATTTTTCACTAAAATTACAAAAACTCACTAATGAAATATATTATTTCAAGCTTCAAGGGAAAAAGACATATTTTACGAAAACTTTGTTTATTCCAGAATAAAAACCAAATAAAAATTGGGCACAAGTCGATTATCGTCTGTCTTAACCACTTCTTAACATAGAATAGGGGCACAACTTAAATCATGCCTACTTGTAACAAGGTTTCGCAAAATTTTTGGTTTGGAATATGGCATCATGTCTACTTAGTTCTCAAATCGTTGCGTTTCAGAACAAAAAAAGCTCATGATAAATGACCGAAGTTGCACTGTTTAATTGTTTTGGTGTTTTTTTGGGCCAATTATTACTATCGAACCGTTAGGTAACCGATCCCATTATAGGACAACACTGTTTGTTAGGTACCTGGACCTTTGCGCAAGATTCCATCACCATTGTTTCATTTAAGTCAGTTATGGATTCTTTTGTACCACTTCGGAAGTACCTAAGTAGGTAATAAGTTTTCTAATTTATTATTACTTAGTTAACGGTTTAGTTATAACTTATTTGTTATTTTTTGTTGTCAAAACGTGTCCGTAGTCCTACGCCCTACTCCTATAATTTTGTTGTATAATTTGTATATTACCGGAAAATTCAGAAATATATTTCTTATTCTAGATTCATCTTACTCACAACGAAAGAAAGAGGAAGACAACAATATAAGGTCCATTATAAAACTTAAAAAAAACAGAGGATACATATATAAACCAAAAAGGAAGAATAGTTAGTGCAAGTAAAGTAAAACACATAGATATCTATGAGTAAAACATTAATCAGATTGCAGGAAGAAATCTGCTTATAAAATTTACCTTTGAGCAGCAAAGTCAGACATTTCAAGAATACTGAAACCATAGTGATTTCAATAAGAGAGTTTTATATTTAGCACAACTGATTTCACATGGTCCTAAAAAGATTTAGGTCCGTTTAACGATCAGTGGACAAAATTTATTTTTGGAAGAAATGTCAATTACGTTAACCTATTGACCATGTATTTCGGGATTAGATTGTCTGGAGTTTAGAAGTCTTAGTTGAAATAAGAATCTTTCAAACAGACATTTTGTGAGACAGACAAATTTATGCGAACAGTTATTAAAAATCCTTCTTTAGAATATCCGGCATTATTACAAGTAATGACAAAACTAGATCTTACAACTCCACCTTCTAAAATTTCGGAAGAAAAGAATAACTAATTCTTGACCACATAAGCTACTTGCTTTATGACTTACCTAACTTATAGATCTCATTATTCACGACGACACACAGGTAAAACCTATCTTCTATTAGGCTTGCACTTAACAATTTATGTGGGTACGAAATGTATAAAGAAGACATATCCAGTTTCCAGATTACACTTTGGCAAAATATTTAAGAGCACTGGTCTTAAATTCAAAAGCCAGTTCTAGACACGTGTAATACCTACCTATGACGCGCTACATATGATAATTAAATTAGTAGAGCCCATTTAAAAAGAGACACCAACTTGACAGTCATCAAATAAAAGCAGATTTTGCTAATCTAGAAAATTGAAGAAACAAAGAAACCTTCAGCAATGAAAGATTAACCTTTGGTTTGCAGCAATTCTTGTTAACATCACTTTTAAAAATAATTTACAGACATACAAAAAATAAATATAATATAAATCTAAATCTAATATAATATAATATTTAGTATAATATAATATTTAATATAATATAATATCAAAATCACATTTACATAAACATAGAATCATCTAAAAATCTGTGTCCATAACACAAATACTTCCAATTATTGAGATTTGAACCAGCTAGGGTAGGGACGCCCCGCACACCCGCACAGTCCAGTACTATAAGTAGTCGTTTCCGTTATCGATGGCTGATGATGATAAAAAGTTTAACACCATAAGTTTATAAAGCAAAACTGGTCACTTCTATCATAGCATTGCTTTGCTTTACATAATAACTTTCAGCCAAACCACAAGTCAATATAAATACGCGCATAATTGACCTGTTACGAATTTATCGAATGGGTCGAGTCAAAAATATCGATTCGATTCATTCATCCGTTTTTTTAACGGCTTGTATAATCGATTAGCAATCGTAATCCGAACATAATTTAATTAATAATGCCCAATTTACATCACTGTTCTAATTGCAAAATCTTAACGACGGTCTCTCCATCGCTCGCTCCATACAAACGTAGTTTCGTACTCGTTTAAATATTAACCTCGATGTAATTTTGTAGACACGTTCTAGAAATTAACCTATCTATGTCTGTAGTTTTTGCGAGATTTCTATAAAAATAACTAGTTAAAGTTACACGGGTTCAAAGATTTGTATGTAAATCCTTGAGACCGTGTAATTTTGAAACTGAATATTTTAAATCTGGAAAACCACAGACAAGAGACCTTAGTTCCTAGAATGTCTCCCGAGTTTGATTGCTTAGATTTCAATGACAGCAAAACTAGGTTTGTACGGAGCGAGAGTCTACGAGATGGAGACCTGTGACACGCGGACAGACAAATGGACGGACAGACAGACAGCAGAGTGACATTAATAGGGCTCCGTTCTTACCCTTCTAGGATAAGAACGGAGGGTCTTCGTTCTAGGGTACGGAACCCTAAAAAGAAGAACAGTTAGCCTCAGTAGGTTATAGTGATACTACAGGTACCGTTGTGACCGCTAGACCAGCTGAGTTGCCAAAACGTCGACCACTTCCGCGCTATTCAAGCCTCAAGCCTTCTAATGTAACCTGTTTACGGACAATGAGATTACAATTCTTTGGGCTTCATGATTTGTATCCATTATTGATTAAACTGAGGTGTATACTGACTGACAATAGTATGCATGTGGAAGGAAAAACCCGGCCAAGTGCGAGTCAGACTCGCGCACAGAGGGTTCCGTACTCGGGTATTTTTTTCGACATTTTGCAAGATAAATCTAAAAGTATTATGCATAAAAATAAATGTAAATCTGTTTTGGAATGTATATACATTGTACAGGTAAAGCTCTTTCATATGATACCTCACTTGGTATAGTTATCTTACTTTGAAAGTTGAAACAACTATTTGTTCATGAACAAATTTAATTTTTTTTTTTGTGAGGTGACCACAAATTATTGGTTTTTTGTTTTACTTGTGCTATTAGGCCTACCTACCTGCCTTTCATGATTCTAGGTCAACGGGAAGGAAGTACCCTATAGGTTTTCTTGATAGACACGACAGACGGACAGACAGACAAATAACAAAGTGATCCTTGAGAGTTTCTTCTTTCCTTTTGAGGTACGGAACCCTAAAAATAGCATTTAAGTTGGTACACATTGGGTAAACAGTGCTGTTACGCCTCTATGTACGCCACTGCACTATTTATGTACTTCTCATTTGTACAAATAAATGACTTTGGATTTTTGGCAATCTTCAAATGTACGTAGTCATCCCTTAAAATATGGAACCAGATCAAGTATGCACCGCTACTACAGTTCGCGACAGTAAGGCCTCATTCGCACGAGAGCTTTTTTAACGTCCGTTCAAAAAGCGTTCAAATAGAACAAATGCATTCCCAAGTATCTGTTCACACGTCAACGCTTTTTAAACGCGTACTTTATAATTTCAGCGCAACGCCGGGTTTTAACGCAACGCTCTTTTAACGCTCGTGCGAATTAGGGCTTAGGGAACTTCTAACAAAACGTTGAGGCTTCGACGTCACTGGCAGGCGTCAAATGTTAGTACTTACAGACGCAGGTAGCCTTAAAGTAGCCTAATTTTAACCCCCGACCCAAAAAGAGGGGTGTTATAAGTTTGACGTGTGTATCTGTGTATCTGTGTGTCTGTGTATCTGTGTATCTGTGTATCTGTGTATCTGTGTATCTGTCTGTGGCCTCGTAGCGCCTAAACGAATAAACCGATTTTAATTTAGTTTTTTTTGTTTGACAGGTGGCTTGATCGAGAGTGTTCTTAGCTATAATCTAAAAAAATTGGTTCAGCCGTTTAAGAGTTATCAGCTCTTTTCTAGTTTTCTTGTAGAAAAGAAGGATAGATAACCGTTAGGTTCATAATATTATGTCAATAGACAAATGTCAAGCTGTCAAGATGGGCGTTGCCTAAATTCATAATAATTATTTATTTGAAAATGATGTTTTGGAAAACTCAGATACTTTGGATCGTCGGGGGTGTTATAAATTTTTAATTTACACTTGTTCTTTGATTTTACGTCACCATTGCCTAATATTTTGACATGTCGTCGATTCAGGATCAAACCGAGTGTTCCCTGACCCTAGTTCATTGTGCCGCTATACTAAAAGCTTTCTTTAGAAAAGCTGTATAATGTCCTTTCGACCACAACAGCCGATCTCCATAGAGGTTAGCCAACTGCGCGGGGGATTTAATTATTCATACTAATCCATACCTTACTAATATTATAAATGCGAAAGTGTGTCTGTCTGTCTGTTTGTCTGTCAACACAAATCAACAACTTAACCGATTTTTATGAAAGGTAGAGTCAGGTTACATACCGGGGACGGACATAGGCTATACTTTTTATCCCGTAAAATTAAATAGTTCCTACGGAATTCTTAAGGGTCTATCCATTTAACCGATTTATATGTTTGGTTCAGAGGTAGCTTACACCCCGGAAATTGACTTCGGCAACTTTTTATCCCGGAAAAGCAGAGTTCCGACGGGATTTTTAAAATACCCGAATCCATGCGGACGGAGTCGCGGGCATCAACTAGTAAAGCATAAGTGTGTGCGCAAACATAGGTCTACACTCTATTCCCTTACTCTCATGGCTCGATGGGACGGAAATCCGACACGACCGGAGAGAGGTCAGGTGCAGGACCGACGCCTCCGAGGCACGGGGGTGACACACTGCCAACTTCCTAACTCCGGGCTAGTACCTACTGAGAGTTTTTTAACAGATAATCCTGTACCTAACTATTTTTACCGACTCGGGGATCGAACCCGGGACCTCGTCATCCGCGGTCGAACATGCTGACCACTAGACCATTAAGGCAGTTAAAAGCTGTACCTATCTAAGATAATAATAAACTGTGATTTCCTGTAGATATTTAGAGTATCGAGGAAAATTGCCGCACCGTTATGGGTACTCTCCAATCGTTATTAAATTATACGCTGACATTATTCAATGTCGCCCGACTTTTATCGCCGATGAGAAAGTTGCTCTGAAGATACTTTCAATAGAATGTACCTACCTACAGTTTTCATGAATCTAAACTTTATAGACGTGATAGCCTAGTGCTTTTTTTTATTCTGTTTTTTTTGGGCTAATGCAAGAAGTTGATGTGTTTTTTAAATTATATACCTAATTACATTTTATTAAAAAAATGTAGGTCAACCGAAATTAACTGCCGCCGGGGCTGAAATTCAAAAATACATACTTACTCACTCATCAAAATAAATAGGTAATGAAAAAATACGTAGCTACTCCGTGTAAAAACTTTTAAAGCCCAAAAATGAATTTCTCTAAGTATTTATAATATGAGTTTATTGTACTTTATGTACTTACCTATGTAAATTTATTTATCTCTGTTAGAACCTAGCAAAATTCTGAATCTTTTCATTGAAACTTGAAGCAAGATAAATTATAAGCTACCATATCCTGTTATTATATACTATTAAAATAATACATTATATACTATAAAAACATTATTATAACAATAAACACGTAAACCCAATTTCCTTTGAAAGCCAAGACAGGAACCGCTTGAAGGATGTTAATGGTAAGCGGATATTAGTACTTTCTAGTTACCGCATTAGGTAATATAAACACCTTTTATACTAATAATAATAGGTGTTGACACTAATTGATGCATTTGGTCTGTAAGCCGGCTGCAAAATTGCAGCTGGTTTTCAAATTTTATTCAGTACTAGCTGTGCCCGCGACTTCGTTCGCGTGGAATAGTGACTTTTCGGGCAGCATAATATACTCTGTACGTTAAAAATGTTCGCCGTGATTCCTTAAATTGACAAACTTTTTTATTTATGAACCGATTGACATGAAATAAGCACTAAATGTTAAGTGAAGCTTACTACGATATATTAGTGAAAACCGTATCTAAATCGAATAAGCCGTTTCTGATTAGCGTGCACAAACACACAGACAAACAGACAAAAAAAATTAATTACAATTTCGGGTTCGGCATCGATATAATAACAACCCCTGCTACTTTTTTTTATATATTCCCATTGTACAGACACCACTTTTCTACAATTTTATTATATGTATAGATTCAATATTTTCAATTTCAAAAGTCAAATTGCAATTGCAGTACGAACTAATAATGTATTGACAAGTGTAAATTAAAAATTTTCAACACCCCCGACAAATCATTTGCAAATAAATAATTATGTATATCTAGGCAACGTCCATCTTGACAGCTTGACATATTTTGTCAATGGACACTTGAATATTATGAACCTAAGGGCTATCTAACCTTCTTTTCTACAAGAAAACTAGAAAATAGCTGATAACTTTTAAACGGCTCAACCAATTTTTTTGGATTATAGCTAAGAACACTTTCGATCAAGCCACCTTTCAAACAAAAAAAAGTAAATTAAAATCGGTTCATTCGTTTAGGCGCTACGATGCCACAGACAGATACACAGATACACAGATACACACGTCAAACTTATAACACCCCTCTTTTTGGGTCGGGGGTTAAAAAGAAAATAAAATGAACAGTTGAATGAGCTGAATTAATATTTATTCGTTGTCCACTGCACAGTCATTACTACCCGCATCCGTAAGATGCTACAGATTAAATAAATCTCAAGGAAATTAAAGTAATTTGCTGTTCCAGTTTTCTCAACCTTGCTCAATGTTTAACGATTCATGAATAGGGTGGCCATACTACAGGAATAACATGGAAATGTACTGTAAAGTGTAAAAAGGAAATTCTGAAATTTACTTCTGAACTTAGTTTGAAATATGAGCTAAAACGGATGATTTTCTGTAGCTTAGGCTTCCATCGAGACGCGAGGGGATAACACGGGCGTCCGATGGAAAAAATTGAACACTAATCCATTGCTTCCGTATAGTAGCTTTAATTCACACACTATGAATACTAGAGCCACATGTGCCAAAAAATTAGTTGAAAAAACCTGGAAATATAGTTATCTGTGCTATTCTTTTAAGGTCGTTATTTCAACCCTAACTTTGCAGTTACTATAACAACAGTTGTACTAACTTTCTCTGTACCTATTCAAAATAATTCTTAACTTAATTTTTCTCCTCCTTGGGGTCCCTCTCCAACTAGGGAATGTTGGCAGTTAGCTTAATAAACATTGTTTTCACGCGGCGAAACAATTTAGCGACACTCACGATACCCATCTACTCTCAAATGTTTCGTAGCCAGGACGTTTTCCTGCAACCTCTCCATTTTCTTCTTCCGTAGAAGTTCATAACTTTCGTGCCCGAGCAGGATATATTGACGGTTGCTATCCTTGTCGACAGAGTCCAATCCTTTTCAACAGATTCCTGAGTTTTGGACTCACAATCATGGTGACCCTCCTCTAGATAGTATGACTAGTTTAGATTTCTAGATTCCTTGTTAGGGCCCTCGTAAGCCCGTCGGCTCTTAAGTAGTCTTAACTGTCTGTTTTTCTAATTAAGTTATTTAGAAAAAATGTTAGCGGCATTTCTCTTAGGTTAAGTTTTTGCTGACATTAAAATTTCTATTCCAGAGTCCACTTTCTTCATTAAAATTCACGTTTTTTACTCAACCTATTCTACCAACCCTCTCACATTAAAACCGGCCAATTAAACTAACATAATACCTACTTACTATGTTGTTATGTATGTAATTATTGTAATTTTTTCATGAGAAAAAAAAAATTTTACTCGACTATACTAATACCTGGTTGGTTGACCTTTGAGAACATTATGAAAATCTTTCAGGCATGCAGGTTTCCTCATGATGTTTTCCTTCGCACGTGATTTTTAATCGCTTAAAACGCACATAACTCCGAACCTCGGAACGGGATTGAACCTCGGACCCCCCGTAGAACACCGACATCTTACGGCCAAAATTAATGCTCAATCTATCTTTAACTTGTCGATAAGTTACCTAGCAACGCTGTTATTTGTCAAAAAGACTTTTGACGAATAACAACATTGCTAAGTAACTTATCGACAGATTACAGATAGATTGATTTTAATTTTGGCCGCTAACCACTAGGCTATCACCGCTTCTTCCTAGGCTAACTATACCGATACCTATAAATATTTGGTCTATCTACATCGTATATTTAATAGAAGAGAATTTATTGTAAAGAATCTTATGTCTGCCCAGATAGTGGAAATAACGATGGTGACATAGCAATATTCGTCTCCCTTTCTCTTCTCTATACAAATTATAATTATTGAGAGTAGGTAGCCATTTCCGCTTCATACGTTACATAAACAAGTTATATAGCTCTATTTTTAACTGCTTTTTAGAGTTCCCTAGTTCAAAAAGGAACTTTTGTAGTTTCGTTCGGTTCGTCTGTCCTTCCTAAGCCTAAAAATCCTGAGAAGCAAGAAATTTAATCCAGCCTGAAAGCTATATTTCGTTATTTAAACTAGTCTGAACGCTACATTTCGTCATTCAAGCAAGTCTTTACGTTTTAATTGTTTCGTGCTTTTCAACACGGATGGATTATACCCTCCACCTACCAATCTCTCGGATATACTATGGACCGAAGCGCGGGAGAGCCCCCGGTACTTGCTTTTTGCGTATTTCCCGGGGCTGCCTTCTTGACTACCTATATATGGATGGATAAATTGAACTAGTGTAACTTTACTACGTGAATTCTAAAGGAACTCCTTTCTGCAGGAACCCTCGTAGCTTTACTTTTAAGTTTACGTAATTAATTATCACCACTATATCATCTTTCAAATCTAACAAATCGGACAAACAAAAGTTCTACAATATTTTGAATTTGACTTTGATTTTGCAGGTACACTATCATCGGTGCCGCCGTACAGGATGCCGCCGGCGCCCGAGGCGGCGCTGCCCGGCGCGCCCGCGCCCTCCACGCCCGCACCACTTCACACGCACTCCGCCAAGTTCCCCGTGAGTACACCGCGCCGCTTCTTCTCTATAATAATCAAGTTTTCATCATCATCACCATCTTCTTCTGGTGGGAGGCCGTGGCTAGTTATCCTACTGGCAAAGCCGTACCGTCAAGCGATTTGGCGGTACGATACCATGTGGAAACTAAAGGACCCCCTAACCCCTTCCAGGTAAGCCTGCACTTACCACCAGGTGAGATTGCAGTCGAGTGCTAACTTGTATCTGCATTTTGAAAAAATCATTATCAATCGATAGATGGCCACTGCTAGACATAGGTTCCTGTAGGGATTTTCTCATGCCACGGTCTTGGACCGCCTACACCCAGTGGCTCCGACTCGTTTGATGTCGTCTATCCATCTAATGGGGGGACGGGGGCGGGGGGTCTTGTAGCACCTTAGGGCCTAAACATCTAATGGGTTAGATTAAAAAAGTTTTATTAAACGCAAAATAACGCATGTATATATGCATAACACTTAACATAATTATGTGTAGACACAATAAACTGAATCTAAAAAAAAAGATTCCGACGAATTGAGAACCTCCTCCTCTTTGGAAGTCGGTTAATAAATAATGCGGTTGGTACCTAAATGAGAACTTGCAGTAAATATAACAATTAGGTCTTCAAGTTAAACCAAAAATATAGATAGCTTTATAGTTATAGATTCTAGAACCTAAAGATAGCTTCACTGCCTTAAGATGAAAGCGAGCAAATCATCAAAAATCATGTAAGAAATAAGACAATCCCATCTTGCCCCTGCTACTTGCCAGGACTTAGATTATATCAGTACGAGTTTGCCCGCTACTAAATAGATGATTACACTCTAATAGAGTTAATAAGGCTAATAACTATAACCAATCATCCATCACCCTGTCACCCGCGGACTAGCTGCGACGAGCGACTCCGGGTCGATGACATAGTTATATTTAGCTCGCATAGAAATGCTTCATTTGTCGCATTTCTCGGTTTTTGCCCGACAGGATCCGCGCCATTCTTCTGTAGACTATTGCATTTAATTTCTTGATTAATGGACTGTTTATATTAAAGAATTAAGGATTACCTAGGTATTTATTTGCTGTCAAGCAATTTAGTGCTCAGAGCCTTATGTGTGTTATTGAGTAGGTAATTTATGGTAAACTAGAAATGCTATCTATTCCTTTTGTTAAAATATACATCCTATACTTACTGACTTTCCCCGGTTCTGCGCGGTTCATCGTTTTTCTGCATCTTCAGCAGTCTTACATATGTACCTACTTATTAAAAACCCCTTGCTTATTGGTACAACTAGCTTATGCTGCGACTTCTTTCGCGTGGACTATACAAATTTCAAAGCTTATCATGTAAAGTAACATCCACAGTAGTTATCTCTGCATTGCCTATCATCTCAATAGTTTCTCATATATCTTTAACATAAACATCCGTACAGAGAAAGCTGCTACACTGAATCATGCATACCGTAGTGAAATGATCAGCACTTTACTTTACCAGTAGGTATTACACAATACACGTCATCTCAAATCGATAAGCGGCTAATACAATGGACACTTTCACCCATCTTCCTGACTCTTACCTATTACGTATTCCAATAAGAAGCCGCGGACAGACAGACATTTGTATGTTATTTATTAGTTATTATTCAAGTCGTTAGTGTGGCGTTGAACTTATGGGGAAATCGAGTTGTCATGCACTAGAATGCGTACCACTTTGAGGAGATACAAAGAAAAACTATTTGCACATGAAGAAATCCAAAACACATTTAAGTATATACAACTTCATTTCCATGTTCATTACCATAAAAATAGTTTCAATATTTCAACCACACCGACTCAAAGGTTTTTATTTAAGAGGGGTCTCTCCGTCACTCGCCCCATACAAACGTAGTTCCAATTTCATTTAAATATTAAGCAACCAAAGTCCATAAAATTTTGCAGACATATTCTAGAAACTAATATCTATGCTTGTGGTTTTCCAGATTTCTGTTAAAATATTCGGTTTCAAAGTTACGCGGTCTTAAAAATTCACATATAAATCTTTGAGCCCCTGTAATTTTAAAACTACATATTTTTAGAAAAATCTAAAACACCACTGGCACAGATATTAGTTTCTAGAATATGTCTGCAAAATTTCATGGACTTTGGTTGCTTAATATTCAAATAAAATTGGAACTACGATTGTATGGAGTAAGTGACGGAGGAGCCCTGTTAAATCTTTAACGTCTCTCTTGTTTATAAAATCTGAAATTAATTTTTTGAAACGAATATTTCAATCTGTTACAGATAGAACGTGAAGTGATTCTCTCGACGGGGGACAAAAGCTCTAAGGTGCCCATCTTACAAGAGGCGAGGAAGAGGGGCAGACTAGGGGCCGTCGCCCCTGATACTCCCCCTAAGGCGCTATCTGCATGGACACATGCTGAAGTTAGTACCGTACTCTTCTATTCATTACGCGCGTTAATATCAATGGGTAGCAAGAGCTCCAAGATACGAGTATCTCTATCCTGTGGGAAACGAGAAAGAGGGACAGACTGGGGGCAGTTGCCCCTAGAGAGGAGTGGGACACATTGCTAGGTAGTACTGTTCTTTTCTGTTCAGTGAGGTGATTCTCACGACGCGACGGGGACCCAAGAGCTCTAAGCTCCGTCCCTCAGGGGAGGAAAAGAAGAAGGGCAACTGACAGATCTCAGGCGACCTCTATACTCACTACCTGTAAAATCTCAAGTTTTTAGACCCAGTGGTGGATTGCCAGTAAGAAGAAAACAGGTTGTTATTTAGACATGTAAGGTATCCTTATGCCTCAGAAAGGATTTTAAAAAATTCTAATAATTCAACTAATGCCTAATTCATTAACCTAAATTATACATAGTAAAAATAAACATACAAAAACAAGAAAATTTAATTAGATATGAATGTATAAGGAAAGATTCTTTAAAAATCCCTCAAGGTTTATTAAATTGTATAACACATGCAACCACCTTCCTGCTTAATGAGCATGGCGACAGGCGAGGCATAACGGCGGAGTTCCTTGCCCCATGCTTATACATTTTCCATGGTGTAACGCGCGGTGACTAATAATAGATTGAACTTAAGTGGGGCAACCTTCTACGAGTAGTAAGTATTGTCAATAATGTCGTTAAAAAACCTTTAAAATGTACAATCGCAATTATAACGAAAATAAAATTAAGCGGCTGTGTGACGTAGGGGTGTGCGGGGCGTCTGCCTGCCTCATACCCCGATTGCCATGTTGACCTGTCGTGTACCTAGGTACTATGCTGTTATTAACTACGTACCTAGCTTACATAAATATCAAAGTAGACATTAATATAATAAAATCTATATAAGTCAGTAAACCTTAAATAAATCTTATTATAACTCAAAATTTAAAACACCCCCGACACAAAAACCTCTATAAGAAAACTAGAAAAGAGCTGATAACTTTCAAACGGCTGAACCGATTTTCTTCGATTATTGCTAAGAACACTCTCAATCAAGCCACCTTTCAAACAACAATTTTCAAAAACTAAATTAAAATCGGTTCATTCGTTTAGGAGCTACGATGCCACAGACAGATACACAGATACACACGTCAAACTTATAACACCCCTCTTTTTGGGTCTGGGGTTAAAAATTGAGTCAATATCTCTTGAAGATTCTCCGGTAGGTAAGTATCGGAGTAAGGAGTTAAAAGTGTGTAGAATTTGTTCGAAGCCAAAATGAAGGCTTATGATTTTAGCAAACACTCAAATTTCATGAAAATCAGTTGAACTGGATGGACACTTTAGTATTCAAGTATTTAGATACCGCTGCCGATACTAATAGCACACTAATAGATACGTTCCCTTAATTTCCTTTGTTTCATCGTAATTTTTCTTGAAGTGAACACAAAGGGCGTATAAAAATTCAGCGCGCGTACGAACGCTTCGTACGCCGAAACAACGGTAGAGTGGCGCGTGCGGCCTGCCTGATGCGATTTTATATCGAACTTGATGTTTCGTGTTACTTATATTGCATCAAGGATATTATGAAGACAAGGATAAAGGACGAATGAGCAAGTCAGAGACATGATGGTCATCTCTCAGACCAAATGCAAAGGTCATTACAGTGCCACCAACTTATCTCTTCAGGTGACAGCGTCGCTAGTGGAGGGAGAATTTGATACTATATACTATTTAAGAAATTCACCAAGAAAAAAAACCGGCCAAGTGCGAGTCAGACTCGCGCACTGAGGGTTCCGTACTCGGGTATTTTTTTTTTCACATTTTGCACGATAAATCAAAAACTATATACATATAATAAATATATACATAAAAATAAATAAAAATCTGTTTTAGAATGTACAAGTAAAGCCCTTTCATAATATGATACCCCACTTGGTATAGTTATCTTACTTTGAAAATTGAAACACATTTTAATTATTTTTTTAATGATGTAACCACAAATTCGCGGTTTTCAGATTTATTCTTATACTTTTGCTATAAGACCTGCCTACCAGCCAAATTTCATGATTCTAGGTCAACGGGAAGTATCCTATAGGTTTCTTGTGAGACACGACGGACAGACAGACAACAAAGTGATCCTATAAGGGTTCTGTTTTTCCTTTTGAGGTACGGAACCCTAAAAATATAAGTAATGTTCTCCAAAAATACAGTTATTAAGCATTAAAATCTATTACCTACTACCTATTTCATAGTTGAACGGTAACATTCTAATTTGTCTAACTTAGATTCGGCCTAACGGCGCCGCACGCAAGCGCGATGCACTGCTAGAACACAAAGTGTTCGGATATCGGCGCGCGCGCATCCGGCCCTCGAAACACGTTCTAACATTATTTACTTACATTTAATCAATGTTTAAATATTTTCATTTAAAATAATTCGTCCTAGAAAAGAGGTCAAGATTTTATATTAAGTGAAATTCAATTTATACTTTATTTTATTGCGTGTTTATAGGTAGTTTATAATTTTTATGATAGTGTTTTTACCTTAATTTTAAGGCAACTAAACAATTTTAAATATATAAAAAATTGCGGAACACGGCAGGATTGGAACCTTTGTCTCTTCTGGGTATCGCGCCCGGAACATCTTCGATCACTAAACCACGGTTACTTACTACCCAGTGTTAAACTTTATTAATTTATACCTAGTGCTGAAACAAGATATAATTAGTTGCTTGGGACATTTTATGATTAAATACATCTTGTGAAATTTCGATTAAATGGTGATTTGCGAGTTCGCCGATGCAGAGGATAAAATGGTTGAATTTGCTCTCGGGGTATAGACTTTATTTACCTATGTAGTTGGAGCCTAGAGGTATATATTTTTTTACGATTATCATCATGATCAATTTAATCCATCGCCGGCTTACTAATGACTCCTCTCGAGTCGGAAATGAGAAGGATTTGCTCTCTTTATCGCTCACTGAGTGACTCTGAGGTTTCTTATGAGGCCCATAGTCAGCGTCTCGGATCCATATGTCATCACTGGTAGGTACACACTGTTCGAAGACTTTAGTCTTTAAGCGTGTTTAGCTTCTAGTTGCAATAGCGGTGTTACTGGTACCGCTTGCTCGTTTGCTCGCTATTCACATTATTTAATAATAGAAAACAAGTGTAAATTAAAAATTTATAACACCCCCGACGATCCAAAGTATCTGAGTTTTCCAAAACATCATTTTCAAATAAATAATTATGTATTTAGGCAACGTCCATCTTGACAGCTTGACATTTGTCAATTGACATAATATTATGAACCTAACGGATATCTAACCTTCTTTTCTACAAGAAAACTAGAAAAGAGCTGGTAACTCTTAAACGGCTGAACCAATTTTTTTAGATTATAGCTAAGAACACTCTCGATCAAGCCACCTTTCAAACAAAAAAAACTAAATTAAAATCGGTTCATTCGTTTAGGCGCTACGATGCCACAGACAGATACACAGATACACAGATACACAGACACACAGATACACACGTCAAACTTATAACACCCCTCTTTTTGGGTCGGGGGTTAACAAAGTTATAGAGTTAATATTAAGAAGAAATTGGCAACCTCCTCTTTTATGACGGTTAATGTAAAATACAGTTTAAATACCCCTATTCGCCTCCACAACAATCGACAATATACTATTGTTCCACGTTCACACCACCGCGTAACACATACGCTCTTTCGCCGTAGGCTGTATTGTTACCGCGAAGTACGCCGGGTTCGATTCCCAGGCCAAATTGAGGCTTATAGAGAACAGGTGGAACAAAGAAATTATTATCTGTTGTACCAATAAGGTATTTTTTATGCATGGGTTTGGAAAAACACATTCTCTTTTATTGAAAAGAAAAATATGGGGGCATCCACTCTATTGAAATGCGGGTAGAAATACTTAACATTCTTCAGAATGCCAATACCTATATATATATATGTAACATATGTAACCTATATATATGTAACATATAGTATGTAGAGAAACTGATTGACTGGCATATTAATCTGCTATTCAAACTTCTGGGTCTTGAAACTTGAAATTTTACATTCAGGCAATCTCTATAATGTATAGACATCCATAAGATACAATTTTCAAAAATTCAAAATAAGTAAAGCCGAGGGCGGTTAGCTAGTTTCCCACTAATATTATCTTTATAAGTATTTTTTTTGTATAGAAAACAGCCTTTTATAACAAAATCCGAAATCAACACCCGTAAAAGTTAGGAAAACTTTTACGAGTGTTGATTTTTGCGAAACAATGTAACTCAGAGATACTTAATAAGTATCCGTGCCTTGTGATAAGTTCCAAAAATCTTAAAAAACATGCAAAAAGCCAAAAAAAATCTGAATCCGAAAAGTATTACTAAGGGCAAGACCGATCAATGAAGCTCTCGTGTCAAGTGTGGCGGTTTCCTACGTTATCGACCGTTCGATCCATCACCAATCAAATTAATCAGTCAAGGTTATATTATCGACTGGCACACGCCGATCGACGTCGGTCGAATCAATGTGGGTGCTAACTGCTAACCCACCCTAAACGCAATAAAACGTAGCACCCAAAATGAAGTTCAAACGTAATATCCATGCATAACATATTATTATTACTAGCGCGGAAATGCAGCCAGTATTTTTGGCATCATTCCACGCCGGCATGATTTGTATAGCAATAAGGCTATTTTTTTTAAGTTTTATTGTAATATTTTCAATTTTAAAAAAAAAATGTTGTTACAGAACCAGCAAGCCGGTCCGTCAGGTGACTTCAGACAATACGAACAAAACTACGGGTACGCAATGCACCAAAACCAATCCCCAAACCCAAACCAAGGAGCTGTCGCGAGAAGCATACAGAACTACGATTCTCCGAAACCACCAATACCAGCCAAAAACACTTACAAACCAGACCAGAACTCTCACATAACTGTCACAGTTGAAACTGGGAAAGACAATACTAGAGATGCACCAAAAAGCAACAATTCAGTCAGCAAAACCTACAACACATTAAAAGACATGATATCAAGTAGGTTCAAAAACAAAGATGGGGTTGAAGAAAAGAATGAAGAACCACGGCTCAATAATACAGAAGAAAGACAGAGGCCGGAACCGGAACAGGCTACTCCTAGAGAAATGCCAAGGAAGGAACAAGGGATTTACGGAAGGCCCGTACCACAGCATCGGCCGGAAATGCAGTACAGTCATGGTAATATGGCGAATAATATGGCGTACCCCAGTCCATCTCCTCATAGGTAAGATTATAATCAAAATAAACAGCTCATTTAATTATTTTAATATTTCTCATTCCGCCTTTTCGGCGTCCAGGTTTTTAACACGAATAACCTGGATACCTTCAAGGAAAGAGTGAATGCTTAGTAGTAGGCATCTTTTACGCAGCGTGCTCCAGTCTCCAACCATTTCATTACTGCTTTCTGTCGGCAAGCCTTTTGTACTAAACTTTTAGATACGTATTTTTTACATAATCAAGCATCTTGTAAAATCTCTATCGTTAATTATTATTACACTAGCTGATGCCCGCGACTTTGTCCGCATGGATTTGGGTTTTACGAAATTTCGTGGGAACTCATTGATTTTCCGGGATGATATCTACCTCCATTCCCAGCCTAATCCGTCTAGTAGTTTTTGCGTGAAAGAGTAACGAACATACACACACACATGCAAACAAACTTTCACCTTTATAATATTAGTGTGTGATTGAATATTCTTCCGGCATCTATCTTTATCTCTGCCTATACTAGAAAGACCTTCAAGGTAACAGTTAATATATCCCATCCCATAGTTAAGACATCGTCATCATAAATATCGGTACATAATATAGCGATAAGCAAAATTGCAGCCATAACGTAAACAGCCTTTAATAAAAGCAAGATGCGCAAAAACGTAATTGTGATTGCAATGATTAATAAGCTAAGTTAATCACGGCAAAACGTTGACAAAAACCTAATTGCAATAATGAATAATCCCGAGGTAGCGTTATTGAGACAAAGTTATGCGTAACATTTAATTTCTTCCTTGAGAAAAGTGACATAACTTTTGCAAGTAATGTAAATTTTCACATGCTTGTTTGTACGTATAATTAATCTGTTTGCTTTCTCTTGCTTTATTTTTTTTACATCTTGAAGCCAAATTGTTATTACGCAATTTGGGTAGGTATAGGATTATAGGTATTACTTATTTTTGTAGCGTCCTCTAGTCTAATCTTGCCTAGTGTAGTGCCTATTGTACGAGTATGGTCTGGTTGTTTCCCACTAGGCAGAGTTTAAGCTTATTTTTCGTCGTGAATGATAAATGGTGCCAACCCATCAGTAGTAGCTTGTTTTCCTTTCTTTCTAACTTTTGCTCTTTTTGACTTAGATGCTAACTTTTCAGATACTAACATGTGGCCTAACAAAACTGAGACTGTAGACCTGAATTTTAAGTTTTATGTACCGAAAAGGCATTTCTATTTTATATTTTCTCTATATTCATCATTTTCATTTCAGACAACTAATGCATCAGCAACAACAAATAGTCCAGCAACAAATGATGCTCAACCACCAGGCCAGGTCTCAGGAGATGTTAGCGTCACCTCACAGGCCGCAAGCTTTGGGGGCAGATGCTCTGTATCAGCAGTACGGGCCGCCAGGGAGACGGAGTGCAGTGTATCAACGAGATTTAGATGTCAGGTCTATGGCGAACTTCACCTCGTTGAAGACGGGTCCACAACCACAGGTGATTTATATTTTGATCCAAAAAAAAAATACCTAAAATGCATGCAATCCAACAATCCAAAAAAGTACTATCTTCTTAGATGCAATGATATTGTTAATTAAGGTTAAACTCGCAGTTCCCATAGAAGTACTTGAGTATTTAAGACAAGAATAATACTCTTGAATTCCAAACATATTTCTTTAATGATAGAAAAATCGATAGGAGTAACAATAAACTCTATTAGAAACCAAAACATTAACAAGAATCTTATACCTAATTAATTTGATTATCACCAACAATTTGTTGTAACAATAACACAAGGCACTAGATTCATAATTTGTAATTTCGAAGATCTTTATTTAACACAAACCTTTATTATCACCTCATAATCTTTAAAGTTAATTTTCCCAAACCGAATCAGATTCAAGCAATTAAAATCATCAAGACCATTGCAATGCAGTTCCTAATCCCATTCATAAGGTCTTGAATCTTGATTACAAAACAAAATACAAACCAAAAGTCATACAAGAAGAACAGTGCCAAAAAATTACAGCAATAATTCTCGCCTTTCTTACGACCGTTCTCACTGTTGCAACAAAGCACAATGATTCCCAACAATTACTTGTTCTCACGGGGCACCAATTAAAATAACAAGTACCTATTTTATAATTCCGATGTGATACCGTGGAACATTTTACCTTCGTGTTGTCCGTCACACGATGGATTTATTAGATCATTGTTAGCAAAATCAATCGGGAAGCTGAATTCTCTTATCACAGTATGTCATATTGTATTCCATAACAAACTTTGTAATGAGGAAAGTGAAAGTCAGGGAAATCTTGATATATAGGGAATCGTTTATGCAAGCAATTTTAAAGATGGTAACATGAGATACTTACTTATTATGTTTGATCATTTTAAAGT
The DNA here is from genome assembly GCF_905333055.1 of Maniola jurtina. NCBI lineage: Eukaryota > Metazoa > Arthropoda > Insecta > Lepidoptera > Nymphalidae > Maniola > Maniola jurtina. The sequence goes on from NC_060044.1 coordinate 13,182,088, forward strand.
TTAAGATTTTTGTATTGAGTCCTAAACAGGTCAACTATTGCTGGTCATACTGCTACACTTACAAAAGTCTGTATGATTAAATTTTAAAAATGCCTATGAAAGCGTTATAATTAATGGGTTAAGTTAACCTGGACGTTATAGTGATTTTATGAGGTTATTTCGTGACCACAAGCCATTGAGAATAGCGTTGATGTAATTTCAATGTCACGACTATCCCATTCCCAACACCTATAACATATTATTCATTATTCATATTAAATGAATCCTAAAACTCCAAAATATTAGATAAACCACTAAAGTTGTGAAATATCTATTGCAGTTTGAAAATTCACATTCAAGATTAGACCTTAGAAGTCCTCAGCAAATGGAAAGAGAAATAGTTCGGCAAAGAGGTTTCGTAGAAGGAAGAAGGGCAGCTTCCCATCCTCACCTACTTGATGAACCACAACAGAGCCCTATAATCAGTACCCCTCAAATACATGATCGATCTAGACGAAACAGTCATGGTAATTTATTGGACAGTATGCCAAGCGAAAATGGACCTCCGAGGAGTAATGAAGAAAGAGAATCTGATGATGGGGGATTTAGAATGAGGTTAGCAGCACAAGGAAGATCAAGCTTTGAGGAACGGATCCGAACAAGTGGACGCTCAATAGAATCCCGACAAGAAAGAGGGCATGAAGTTTATAGAAGGACTCCTGATAGTCATAGAGAATCAAGACGAACTCCCGATTCCTTAGGTAAAAGGCAAAAAGAACTGAAAGAATTACCTTCTACTTCTGTTGATGTGATAGAAAGGAATGATGAAAGTGCGAGCCAGAAATCTGCGGATAGTGTGTACAATTCTAGCGGCAAACCCGAAACGTTCATCCCACAACCGTCGTCTTCGAGACAAACGCCAAATAGGATAGAGGATTTGAAAGCGCACGGTAAAAAAGGTGCGAGTTGTTCTGGTACTAGTTCAGGTGATTATTATTATTAACAAATTTTTTTTGTAGCTTTTAACCGACCCAGCATTCTTATCAGCTTGCTTGAAATCATTAACATTAATTCGGATTTAGAAAACAATTCTAAACACACTAAATCCTAATAAAGAAACCAGATAAAAATTTGAAATGAAACCCAATTTTAAAGTGCACTTAAATTTTGCTACGCAGCAGCTTGCATAACTCAATAACAGGAAAATAATTTTAAGAAACTTCTTTGTTCCACAAAATCTTGGAAAAAATATCTTGCTTTTTCAAAACCGTAAGGAAAATCAACTTCGAGATTGGTTTGAGTCATAGCTCGGAATTCTTGTGTGGTCTTTATGAATCACATGTAATTTTGTGTTGAACATTTTTCGAACATGGTTTTTATGGATAGAAAGAAGGCAATTAGGTGTTTAAAACTTTATAACCATCCGTATATTACCTATGTCTATTTGTTACAAAAAAAAAATATTGGCTTATTAAACGCGTCTTCATATTATTATGATGTCCATATCTTACCCAGATTACGACAAAAACGGCGGGCAGTCATCAAACGTGGACTCAGGCAGAGGTAGTGTGGCGTACTCCAGCGGCCGACGACCTGATGCCAGTCTTCACGACACGTCCGCTGACTCAGACGCCGTGGGCTCCAGGGTACAACCCCAGCCTGGAACTAGTCAGCAAAATCCTGGACCAGGTAAATATACCTAATAGAATTTCCAATAAATATATTGGAAATTCTTGTAAATCCGGGAGAACTTTTCGGGGGTTAAAGGATCCCAACCTTAAATAGGTTATGGTACGCTTACAGTATTGGTATTTTGGCGTAAAAGCTCAAGGTCCTTTCTAATATATCAATTATAGCTTCTATCATTCTTAACACAATTAAAATTATTGTTTTTAGCCTTATTGTGCGATTTTAAAGCTGTATAAAAGCATGGATTTATAAAATATGAGACTACTGTAATAATTAGTCTAGTTAGATTGTCTTCTAGAACCTAGATATATGAATTCTTGGCCATTACTTACGGCCAGCTGTATAGACGTGTAGGCTAATTGAGACAAAAACATTATGGATATTTGCGTATCTTTAGGTATATCAAAACAAACTTAAATACATACTTAAATACAGTTGTAAGAGGTAACACAGCATTTTTGGACATCTAATTTTTTTCAAATTTTACAGGACTACGCCTAGCGACTTATAAATAGATAGTGGATAATTTTATTATATATGTAGATAGTTAAAATAGATAGTTAAGTAGACATATTAGATAATATAAATGTATTACGAGTATATTCTACCAAAAGAGCACCAAGTAACTTGGCATATGTCAATATAAAAGAGGCATGGTATGTTCGCGCTCCCGATCGGCCCGTGATATCACTGGGGGCCATGCCCGAAAATCAGCGCTGCAGTCGACCGACTGCAGCAATAAGCTGAGGCAGCGCCCCGTTCGGCCAAGATAGACATTAAGCTAGTATTAAGAAGTGGGTGCCTGGGTCTTGGGGGACCAGGGAGCATGGACACTGGTCGGCTCCTTGGTTCTCCAGGGACTACGACACCCTACCTGTCTGTATTTGTAAATTTGGCTGAATAAAAGGTTTTTATTATTATTATTATTATTATTAAATCATTAAATTTAGTCCTTTAAATTAAGTTTTTAGAAAAATTCTGGTTGAAAGCGACATAAATTGATTGTAATATCTTTCTATTACAGCTGGTGAGAACGAGTGGGCAGACCTGGTGGAGTGTGAACTAAGACAGATCTTGGAGCCAAAGCTGTCCAACATGAGGCTCGACAGTTCGGCCAGCTCGGATGGCTCCGTCACTCCTCCTCTACCGCCCTTGTCTCCGTCTTCAGACTTACATAAACGGAACAGGTAATTTTCCACAGACACTTGCTTATTTTACATAAAAGATATGTAGAAAGAAGTGAAACTTCTTACGCATTGTATTGTCGTACTGTCATTCATATTATGGGGAGATTGAGGTGCATTTTGTACACTTTTTGAGAGTTAAAATAGAAATATTTTTATTAAAATTTTTACAAGTACTCTTCAATCGTCAAATGCTCTACCATTGGTTCGGAATGCCTTTCCAACCGAAAAGAACCAGCAAGAAACTCGGCAGCTGTACTTTTCAATGAGTTGCTGGATCGACCTGCAAGTTAAATCCACGCTCTTTTGTTATTTACATGGTCTTTGCTTGCGTAATATGCTTACATCTTGCACAATTAGGTTAGTTTAAGTTAGTAAGTCTCTAGTTCCGCCTATAAACTTCTCTTTATTATTATTCTCATAATTGTATAGTTTACCGGGAAGATCGGCCGAGTACCCTGAAGAGAGACGCCGAGGCCGGGAGTCCCCGCGCTGGCACGCACACTCACACTCACACTCACACAAGAAGCACTCCTCCAAACGAGATCACCACTATAAGAAACATTGTAAGAGTTTATATTATTTCACGAACAGGTTGCTTTCAATGATAACAACATCGTTTTCCCCCTTTTATCATCATCAACTTTGGAACTGCTTTATTCTCTGTTCTTTACTTAGTCTTTCATTTATAAATTCAGCAGATTATTTTATTGTAACATTTTCTATCGTTTTTTCTTACTCTCTAATTCATGACTCATGGGCCTATCAAGGCAAAATTATAAAGTCTTAAGAATATCAATGTCAATGGCTTTTCAATTTACGTCAGCCCACGATTGGATAACTCTCTTATAATTTCTTCACCACGTTTTCTCTCCTTCTTCTTATATTTTCTGTAAAAACTTCCCAGAATTTTACCAAATTTCTTATCGCTTTTCAGTGTTCGGTCTAGACACCACTGACATGACGTCCACAACAACCCGCAGCCTGGATCTATCATCACTGCTAGACGGACGGACGGACAGCGACGCGTCGACGGGTGACGCCCGAGCAATCCGCCGGCAACTGCGCGGCCTCGAGAACATGTACGCTGAGGTTCTGCAACTTCTAGGAGTTAGGAAACCGGCCAACTTGCCTAAACCACCTACGTGGGAAGCAAGGTAATAAGCTTAGATATAAGAATTACATCTGCCCAGCCGTCATAGCCATTTTAAAAAGATCTATTAGAGCTAAACTTGACGCATGGACAGCGATGCGTTGATAGGCAATGCTTTCGCGATCCATCGGCAACTGAGCGGCCTCTAAAACATGCATGGTAAGGATCTGCACATGCTGGGAGTAAGGAAACTGGCCTAAGCCCCCTAAAGTGGGAAGCCAAGTAATTTTGCCTTATGTTATTGGTATGTCAATGTTTTTTATTATTCAAATGCAAGTTAGGTCTTTTACTGCAATCTCTGTTAGTGATGATGCAATCTAATATGTAACATGTCTGGAATGGACGTGCAAGTTTTCACTACGCCCATACCATAAACGTTAAATCACTTATATTAGGTACTCTAAGGATTAAGCTTGCTCGGTGAAACCAATCATCAAAACTATTTTCAGGCTAACATCGAAACGTCGCTATGGCAGCATGTCGTCACTTCCATCAAGTTCAGTAAGCAGCCGGCCGGTACGCGAGAAGCGAAGGAGTTCCAACGAACACAGGAAAAAACATGATCTCAAGGTAAATTTTATGGCACTTTGCAACATTTATTTGGCAAATTCATATATCTACAGTGTCTACAGTCTACAACTCCTGTTCTGTCATTATATTACATCATTACAATACCACTAGATGATGCCCGCGACTCCGCGTAAATTTAGGTTTTTTAAAATATGCCATGGGAATCTTGGCTTTTCCAGGATAAAAAGTTGCCGAAGTCAATTTCCGGGGCGCAAGCTACCTCTAAACCAAATTTCATATAAATCGGTTAAATGGGTGGACCTTTAAGAATCCCGTGGGAGCTCTTTGATTTTCCGGGATGAAAAGTTGCCTATGTAAGTATACCAAATTTCATTAAAATCGGTTCAGCGGTTAAGCTGTGAAAACGTAGCAGACAGAGAGACAGACAGACACACAATATTAGTATTTCATTCATTAATTCGTGTTTGCAGGGTATAAACAAGCGGTTCCAACGGCTGGAGTCGCACGTGGTGACGCTAGCTCGCTCGGTCGCCCACCTGTCGAGTGAGATGCGCACGCACCACCTCGTCATGCAGGAGATGGACAACATCCGCGCGGAGATCGCCGCGCTGCGCCACATGTACAAGTGAGTCACCATATAAACACCTCACTAAGGCCTCATTTACATGACAGCTTTCTTAACGTCCGTTAAAAAAGCTTTTGTGTAAATGAGACCTAATGAGTACCGGCGAGGCACAACAGGCTGACTAGACACCGTAACAGGCTTGCGACTCCTACGCTCCGCCTCAGGAAGGTCCAAAAGTCATTTGTGGGAATGGGTATAATCTTTTATAACAAAATTCCTCAGCCAATTTTGGACTTGCCTTTACACAGGTTCAAAAAATCTATTAAAAATATGCTCCTGAGAAAAGCATATTATACTATCGAAGATTATGTAAATGATAAAAAAGCGTGGATTTGACCTGCAATTCGCTCCAGCAATGCGCAGGACTTCAATTGCTTTTATACATGGCATAATATTATATATCAAATCTTTGAAAAGAGCAACCGCCGAGTTTCTTGCTGGTTCTTCTCGGTAGGAAAGGCATTCTGAACCAGTGGTAGATGCTTTTGACGATTCAAAAGAACTTGTAAAAGTCTAATTGAATAAAAATATTTTTTAATTTGAATTTGAGTTGTGGCAGTGAGTAGGTAAAGCACAAAAGTTAAAGAATTCTAGCTTGGGATCTCAACATCTGGCAGGTGTTCGAATGGCACTTGTCGAACAGACAAATAGCACACGATCGCAACCTATAGATATCACTAGCGATTTATCTGCAGCTGTGATAGTCAAAACCTGCCGATCATGATGATGAAACATACCTTATAGCAAGCTAATAGTAAAACGAGCAACCAAAAGACATGTAAGTACATGAAAGCAAAAAACTGGCCAAGTGCGAGTCAGACTCGCGTACTGAGGGTTCTGTATTACTTATACTCGGGTATTTTTTCCAACATTTTGCACGATAAATCAAAAACTATCATACATAAAAATAAATAAAAAACAAATATAAGTGTTCCGTTTTTCTTTTTGAGGTACGGAACCCTAAAAAAAATGAAATGAAATTAAGTCTTAGAAATTACGTACCGTTCTTTTAAATAAAATGAAATGAACCTTTTCCCCAGATCACAACAGTACATCAGGTCGGGGCACCACCGCCACCTGGACCCCTACTCCTTCAGCAACCCCGACCGCGTCAAGCGACTCACCAAGTTCTTCGGGGATGAACCGCCTCTGATGCGGCTGTTCTTGAAGAAACTTGGATATGAGGTAAATACATACACTAAATCCATTATGTTTCAAACTTTTGTCCTTTGGCTACTACTTGTATCGATAAAAAACAGGCCAAGTGCGTGTCGCACTTGCACACAAACGATTCCGTATCATCGTACAAGTACCTAAAAACACTTTTTTAATTTTCACGTCGACCATTCTGAAATTTTTACTCTATGTTATACCGGCAATGCAAATTCACATTCTGTGAAAATTTCAACTCTCGGCCTATTACGGTTCACGAGATATAGTCCGTTGACAGACAGACGGACGGACGGACTAACGGACGGCTTAGTAATAGAGTCCCGTCGGCGCCTTTCCGTTACAAGATTGAATAGGCATGTTAGAGGCAAGCAACTTAGAGATCGTCATCGCCATGATGATTGTTCTCAAAGGAGTATGAAGTCTACCAATTCGCACTGGGCCAGCGTGGCAGACTATGGCCTACACCCTTCTGATTCCAAGAGGAGACCTGTGCTCAACAGTGGCTCAGTGGATAATCATGAAACCTGATTGTCGTCAAGCTTGCAATGAAAAAAAGTTTAATGCTAAAAGGTTATCTTTGCTTTTGTTACCAAGATGTGATAAAGACGTTTAATTTGTCGACAGGACACAACATTAACAAAAAGTGAAGCAAAAATTCTCACTTTAAGTACGTATGTCTATTTTATTTCACAGAAATACGCAGCCCTCCTCGAAAAAGAGAAAGTTGGTGCCGCAGAACTGCCCTACGTGGGTGAGGACAAGCTGCGAGCCCTGGGCGTACCGCTCGGGCCTCGGATGAGGATCCTGAAGGAAGCTGGCATCCACCAGGATATACACCACATGTCCAGAGATGACCATAATACCACCACCACTACTTTGGCTATTGTATGATGATGATTCAATGCATAGGGTCATACATAACTCAAAAGGGTTTGCTGTACTATCTTTACAAAGCACTTTATTACAGGACCAACCCTTAAATCTTAAAATTATTTACGTACTTACACACGAAAAAAGTGAAACTTCTTTAGTTTATATAATATGTATGATGGAGTAAGTACAAAATTCTGTAAAACCTACTTATTTAAACTGCTTAAATCTATTTCAATCAAAGTAGGTACTTAATTAGTTATAACTTAATTAATTAATGATTGTTATTTTAATTGTAAATATTTATAATAAGTGATTAAGAACTTGTTTCGTCTATTTTAAAAGTTATTGAATAGATTACGGTCAAACCTCTGAACTTTTGAATTAGAAATTGGTTTTTTACCTCAGGAAATGTTTTTTATCTTATTTTGTCACATTTACACTTATGGAACAACGAACCGTCTAATAAGCATATATACATGAACAAGTAGTATAGCACACGAAGACTTTTGGTTTTACTTTTAAAAAGTCACCATGTTTTTAACAAAATAATCCTAGTTTTAGTTTTTTGTCAATCATTATTTTTAACAGAGATGATGCCAAAGAAAATAACAATCGGCATGTAGGTATCCCAATGTAAATACAATTAATACTACTGTAAATATTATTAATTTTATAGCTAAATCGGAACAACGAAATGACAACGAAATTAATGCTAAGTTGTATCATGTACCTACCTACTAAATTATTTTTTATACCTTTTTGTGTTGACGCTGTAAATAAATTTTATAGAGAAATATATCTTCGTATTTTTATTTTTCCCGCCGCAATTTTTTGCGCAACGGATCAGCCTGGCTGTCCAGCGCGGAAATGCATTCCGTATTCTTGGCGCCATTCCACGTGGGCATGATTTCTATTGTAATTAGAAGACTAGCTTTAAGTTTTTGGTACTTTAATATTTTTAATTTAAAAAATGGATAAGATAATTTCTGTAACCGATATAACTCAACGGGTTGCGAAGCTGAAGTGGCAATGGGCAGGGCAATCGGCTCAATCACAAAAGATCCTAGATCAACAAATATTATTCATTATTATGAAACTTAGACTAGCTATGTTTATTGATTGAATACTGAGAAAATGATAAGATGCCGAAGAACGGATTTTCCCTATATACTTAGTTACTTAATAAATATCTAATCACAAAGAGTTGTCATAATACTTATTACAAGAGCAACAATGCCAACTGAAAAATGCAAAATTGCTATGACGTGTTTATTGCATTCAGTAGATTGGCACCGTTCTGTTTCTATGATGATAAGAGATGAGTCATTTCGCAGATAGCATGTGAAAAATCACTTGAAAAATCTTTTCATATGTAACACTTGCTACTTTACTTAAAGCCTGTAAAAAATCACGAAACACTTTGTACTGTATCACACTTCACACTTCACACTAATATTATAAAGGCGAAAGTTTGTGTTATGTGAGTGTGTGTGTATGTTTGTTACGCCTTGACGCAAAAACTACTTGACGGATTTGGCTAGGAATGGAGATAGATAATATCCTGGATTAGCACATAGGCTACTTTATATCCCGGAAAATCAAAGAGTTCCCACGGGATTACGAAAAACCTACATCCACGCGGGCGAAGTCGCGGGCATCGGCTAGTATAACATATTAATTATTTATTTAGGGGCTTTTATACCGACAAAAATCGTTACATTTAACCCCACTTTACACCGCCCAATACGCTAAAGAACGAGCATACACTGTACAAGAAAATTAATAATTTCATAATTTAATGCCAAATGAAAATTGTATTAACGTACTTAGTAGAAAATGCTCATAATTATTAGCTGTTCAACTACAGCTTCAAGTTGCTCTATACCATCTTACAAATCTAATAATTATGACTATCAAAAGCTGTACAATACTCGATACCTACTTTGAATAAATAATTTTGAGTTTGAGTTTTGAGCTCCTCGGCTTATACCACTCGATGGTTAATCCGATAAAAACCCAGCTGTAATTCACGTGTTACCATTAAGCAATCGTTAACTGTCTACGTCCTTTAGATTCCACGGATTGTTATTTTTAAGAGGGCTCTCTCCGTCACTCGCTTCATACAAACGTAGTTCCAATTTCATTTGAATATTAAGCAACCAAAGTCCATGAAATTTTGCAGACATATTCTAGAAACTAATATCTATGTCTGTGGTTTTCCAGATTTCTGTTAAAATATTCGGTTTCAAAGTTACGCGGTCTTAAAAATTTACATACAAATCTTTGAGCCCCTGTAATTTTAAAACTACATATTTTTAGAAAAATCTAAAACACCACAGACACAGATATTAGTTTCTAGAATATGTCTACAAAATTTCATGGACTTTGGTTGCTTAATATTCAAATGAAATTGGAACTACGATTGTATGAAGCGAGTGACGGAGAGAGCCCTGTTAAACAAATAACTTCTTAATTATGACCGTTAAGTAGATTATGCTGTTATCTTTAGGGTCGCGAACTCCTGGATATAAATACAGGGATCACAAACCTTTCCCCGCTAACGATACGTATCAATTTTTTAAAAGATTGCTTAAAAAAAGGGTAATTTCTCAGGGTTCATATTGTGTGTTTGTAGGTATGTGAGTTTCTTAATCCCAGCATAAGTTCTAAGTCCTTGAACATATTTGGATGTGCCTATTATTTTGATTAAACAAGAAAATGGCGGAAATGTAGGCTCCATACTTAATTAATATTCAAACCCCCTTTTTATTCATTTTTTTATTTATTAATTAAATATTTATATTCAAAATGTTCCTAATTAAATAAATGTATGTAGTAAATGTATTCTACATTTACTACATACCTACTTAGGTACGCACTATGTATATCAATAATTTAATAAGTGTGTACAACTTTTGCAATTATTGCGCCAAGTAAACTTAATAAACTTTTGTGGTGTGCCATAGGTTCACCACCCCTGGTATACTTACTTTAAAGTGATAATGAATTGATAATGTACCAAAGTCGGTCAGCTGTCACTCGGGAATTGGCTGACGACTCTGTGTCGTCGTGGCATCCTTACTCATTGGTTGTAAAGTAAAGAGATGAAGATTTATCTGGTTTTCGTGGCCCTACTCAGCGTGGCAGTGGCTGAGGTGGCAAAGTTCACAAAATGTGATGAATGTAAGTAGAGTTCAAGTATTTTTGAGTTAACTTTGCTTTATTAGGGTTCTGTTTCTCGAAACAAAAAGGGAACCTTAGTACCCTAACTGCGTTATCTGCCTTTCTGTCTGTCTGTCGTGTCAAGCAGGCAGGCAACTGCGGGCCGCATCTGGACTTTTTGGCCCGATATCCACTAAGCGGAGAGAAGATGAGTACAGTCAATCGATCAAATTTTTAAAAGATATGATCTTGATCTTATGAATCTGATTGATCGATTGAACGCATCTCCTCGCCTCTCCGCTTAGACGGATGCCGGGTTTAACCGCTTGGCGGCACAGCTTTTCCGGTAGAGTGGTGACTAGCCACAGCCCAAATCTCCTACCAGATCACACCACAGCCAATTTAGTAATCAGGCTATTGTTTTACACAATTAATACCCTAATCATGAGAAGTTAAGGCTGCTTTTAATTAAATTGAATTCCTGACTAGATCGACGAACTCACATGTAACAAGTCGCAGACAGACATAACAGCAGAGCTAGCCATTACTAGGCAATAAATAAAGTAATAAACTAAGCATGCCAGACTAAACTACACGTAAGCAATTCAGTCATTTTCTTCTGATTCTAAATAATTATATTACTTACATTATGTAACTTTCCTTTTCGTAGGTATCCATTGAAACACATAGGTATTTCGAACAAAACGCATTGTACAAAAAAAGATTCCGACGAATTGAGAACCTCCTCCTTTTTTGGAAGTCGGTTAATAAACAGATCTCGCCCTGACCTAGAGAGCATTATTTATTAATTTATAGACCAGCGCTTGTAAGTGATGATACAGCCTAAGATGGAGCGCGCTTGCTAGATGAAGATGCCTATTTACTCATTGATTGATTTATTGATTTATTGATGCAGAATACTCGTGACTTGAAGGTATCCATATTCCTATAAAATTCGAGAGGAAAAGTGACTTACGCAAACCGCTATCTTGTACCTTCAGATCGACTTCTTATTTGAGTGCATTATAAGAAGTTTTGCTTCAGTGTTTCCCAACAATTATCTCTCTTGTGAACTATTTAAATTTAACCTCTTGCTGGTGCGTGTACGCTCAGTGCAATGGCTGATAAGTGATTGGCTGACACAGATCTATACTAATAAATAAAATTGGAGTGTCTGTCTGTAATTTCGAAATAACTACCTCATATTAAGCTCATATGGTTATTTGAACGATACCATAACTGAATCACACGTTTTTAAAATTTTAGTCTGTCTGTCTGTCTGTCTGTCTGTCTGTCTGTCTGTCTGTCTGTCTGTCTGTCTGTCTGTCTGTCTGTCTGTTTGAAAAGGCTAATCTTTGGAACGGCTGAACCGATTTTGACGGGACTTTCACAGGCAAGTAGAGGATTGACCAGGGCGTAAAATAGGCTACTTTTTTAACCGACTTTCAAAAAGGGAGTTGTGTTTTTCTACCTATGTACACCGAAATCTCCGAGATTTCTGAACCGATTTGCGTCATTTCTTTTTTAATCGATGGAGGAACTTTGCGACATTGTTTCATAAAAAATTTGGAGTCCAACTCCTCAATCCTGATGCTGCAGGGGATCTGACCAATCCACGCGGGCGAAGCTGCGGGCATCAGCTAGTCTCACATAAAGTTCATTGGTAAACTCATTGAAATGAAATGAAATCAATTAATTCATGTCATGTAGGGACAGCACTTGATAATATTATTATCTATCTTCATTCCAAATTTCATTTTTGCGTGAAGGAGTGACAAACATACACACACACATACACACAAACTTTCGCCTTTATAATACACAGCGTGAAGTGTGATAGTGTGAAGTGTGATGAACGTCTAATCGCTAACAAAAAAAAATTTCCACCATTTAGATTCCGACGATATCTGTGAGGTGACGGAAGTTCGGGTGACTCCGTGCAAAAATGGCAAGCCCCCCTGCAAGCTGACGAAAGGAAAAGAATCAAGCATCCAATTTGATTTTACTCCAAGTAAGCACCATACTTTTAGGTGTCTGTAGTCAAGAAACCAAAAACTGCCTAGTTTCGTTTGACATAATGCTTCTGAGACCGAAATTCGGTCACCAACTTCGCCCATTGCCAGACCACTGCTGAGCAGGAGTCTCTTTCTCAGAATGAGAATTATTTAGACCAGCGCGCGCAGCGATCGGCAGCAGGCGGACCGCGGACGGTCGAATCTTGGACCGCTGAATATTTTTAATACCTATTTATGAATGAATTAAAAAGTTTAACTTTTACACATCTTGCATGGTTACACATATGCACTCTGTTCGGATTATTACTTTCGCATTTGGTTCCTCACGTGAACAAAAACCAAACTAGGTAAGTATACCTAATAAACTGGCTCACAACCGTCGCGTCGGTGTATTTTTTCGCATCTTTCTGGACCTCGATAAAAAATTTCAACAGTATTCGGACCCCACTTAAAAATTCTTGCCGACCCCTGATTTGGACCATAGTCTTCCATGCTGGCTATGTGCGGATTGACAGACTTCACACACCTTTGACACAGTGAAGGAAAACATCGTGAGGAAACCTGCATGCCTGAGCGTTCTCCATAATGTTCTCAAAGGTGTGTGAAGTCTGCCATTCCGCACCTAGTCAGCGTGGTAGATTATGGCTCTTCTTATACTGAGACCCGTGCTCTGTAGTAGGCCGGTGATGGGGTGATCATATGATAATGATGATGTTATGACTTAATCTGGTTTTCCGCAGAATTCGCCGCAGACAAGTTAATGACAGGGCTGTGGTGGGCGTCAGACACCGGCGACGTCCCTTTCGACGCCTTCTCCAACGTCGACGCCTGCCTCTATACCAGCTGCCCGATACAGGCCGGCCAGAAGCAAGAACTCTCGTACAAGTTGCTACTTAGCAAGCTCCTGCCTAATGTTAGTTCATACCTTTACTCACTTCACCAGCATAATAACTCGTAGAGGAACTTGGTTTCCGGTACTAGAAACCGTTACTCACGCCTATCCCGTACTGTTTTCACGGGTCTTCTACGGGCTTGTAGGTCTTAACTCATCCAGTGATACCTGGGAGCACAGATCACTGATTTGGTCGTAGATTTTGTTCTATTAAAGCCTGGATCATACAATAGTCTAGTATAGTGTCTATACTAGACATCAGTGACCTTCCCTAACGTCGACACCTGCAAGCAGGCATTAACTTCACTAGCACGATGATGATAGAGACCAGTATACCAGCGAATAAATAAATATGCTTCATTCAGCCAAAGCACAACAAATAAAATAATATTAAAAAAATACAAACCGATAGAATAGGTACCGAGAACCAAAGGGCTCCTTTTTTCCTTTTGAGGTACGGCACCCTAAAAAAGAACGTTTTGAGTGCATATCAAGATTATAATATTTACGTAATGTACCGAAATCGTCCAGTGACAGTTTTATTTTAAGTAAGTATGGATTATTTATACGCATTTTCGCTTCATTTTCAGGGTATATACACGTTCAAGTGGAAGCTGTGGAACACCGATGATGCGACCAAGGGGTGCTGCTTCAAGACCGAGGTCCAGCTGCGAAAGTAGACGTTGTCTGACGCGTTGTGTCAAGTAATAAACGATACTTTCCAAATGCATTTTATTTATTACATAACATGTTTATCACACATCACACTATAATGACTATAATAATTATAATTTATATATATATATAAAGGCAAAAGTTTGTGTGTATGTTTGTTACTCTTTCACGTAAAACCTCCTGGACGGATTTGGCTGAAATTCGAAATGGAGATAGATTATACCCCGGACGGGCTTCTACATATTACTACATAGGCTACTTTTTATCACGGAAAATCAATGAATTCCTGCCAAAAAAAAAACTGCTAGTGGTGTGCTAAGAATTACCTATACCCAATGATCTTCTAGCGCAAGTTATTATATTTTACTGACTGTTTTATTTAAATTGACCTTCTTTCTTAGTGCTCTTCACGCTTCTAGAGTCCAGACTGGACCCACCAGTTAAGCTGTGCGTTGTCTGTTAGTTATACTTAGAGTTTTAATATTATTGGATGCTGTGTACGGAACCCTGAATATATGGCCATCTGCTATAAGTATTATCAATTAAATCATTAATATCAATTAACACAATTTCTAGACAATAATAATTTCTGTTATCTGTGTGTAAAATAATATGGAATTGATAAACCAGGGCACAGACCCAGGGTCTGTTTAGTGCAAATTCAAGCTGTGTTAACAGTTTGAACACGCCAGCTATCGAATTACTTACGTTTAGTGATTTAGTTCATTAGGTACTTCATTCGTAATCAACTTAATGCTCAAAATGGCCGTCCGTGCAGTTTTATTGATCGCTCTCTGTTTTTCTGTGGTTAATTCGGAGTATGTGAACAGAAAGTTTTGTCGAAATGGTGAGTTTTATTCTAATTTTTTTCTAAAAACCCCTGAAAAATAAATAACAGGGAAGGCGGCAATCATCACTGAAAAAAAAATTAAAATGTTATTTAGCTTAATTAATTAATGGTTACTGGGTTATACTTTGTATTATTTATTTTTCGTCAGTAATGAACTCTCTGAATAAAATGTCTTATCAGGGGATGGTATAAATATCCATACCTACTAATACTAATTAGAAATGTTTAAGTGTGTCACGGCCCATCTATTTAACCGATTTTGAGACTTTACCTGAGATGAGCGAGGTCCAATTTGGGATCTAAGCGATTCCGAAGATAGAGCCAAATTAGCCTCCAAAAAGCTTCAAACCCAAACACAGGCTCCTTCTTTATAAAGCGCAAGTCCGCCCATATAATATGGAGTACGGCTCACAGCTTTGGGCCGAGCACCCCAGTACCAACTCCACCATTACCATTTGATCGGATTCAAAGGTGGGCTGTTACTGTCACTTAACATCAGGTGACCCGCCTGCTCGTTTGCTCGCTACTTTGTAAAATGAAAAAATTTTTTTTTTTAAATACGTACTTTTGTCTCGGAAACTACGCTAACTAGGTATATATAGGTAGTAAAATTATTTTAATAAATACTTTGCTATTTAATTTTTCAGTGGATCCATCAAAGTGTAGCATCCACAGCGTGAAGTTGGACCCGTGTGCGGACGGTCCCGGGTTCTGTCTCTTGCGACGCGAGAAGCCTTATAGGCTCAGCTTTGACTTTACACCACGTAAGTACATTAGTAATACCTTTATTATTCATATTTTTAACCCCCGACCCAAAAAGAGGGGTGTTATAAGTTTGACGTGTATCTGTGTATCTGTCTGTGGCATCGTAGCGCCTAAACAAATGAACCGATTTTAATTTAGTTTTTTTTGTTTGAAAGGTGGCTTGATCGAGAGAGTTCTTAGCTATCATCCAAGAAAATCGGTTCAGCCGTTTGAAAGTTATCAGCTTTTTTCTAGTTAGTGTAACCTTCACTTGTCGGGGGTGTTATAAATTTTTAATTTACACTTGTATAGTTTAAAAATTTCATTTATGTCAGGTTCAAGCCAATAAATAACGCGCTCCCTAAAAGGGGACGTACCATACGTACATTATTCTTCTTTATTAAACTAGTTACTAGACCAAACGGGCTGGCCAATCAGTGAAAAGACATTCATCAATAATTTTTGATTAGCATATCAAAAAAATATTCTCTAAATGTCACTCATATTATTATGTGTGTGAATTCCGAATTCAGTAAAAAAATCAATAAGAAAAGTTCGGGATTCGATCAACATTCATTATTGCTAGCAGCATAATAGGTATGCAGAATGATTAGCGAATCCGCCGCACCCGTATTAAGGAAACCATTGGATGGATTACCATTATGTGATTAATTGAAAGGGAATATAATGAATACAATACAGAAAGAGAGAGAAATAGATACATCCGATGCCAAAAATATTAAATTATTTGTTTTTAATTGTAGGATTCGAAGCGCAAAATCTGCAGCTATCACTACATAGTGATGATGATAACAGCGGCAATTTCAAAACCGTGATAATGCCAGCACACGATGCATGTGACCACCAGATCTGCCCCCTGGAGGATAATGTCAGGACCACGTATGACGTCGACTTTGTATTCCTTAAAAAAGTTTACGTGAGTATTTGATAACCATGAGGTATAAGACGCAGAGAGAGAGAAGGAGATCTGTAAATAATTGACGTTTGCTTTTCTTTTTTTCAGGGTAAATTCCCGATCCAAATGAAACTTTGGAATGGAAGCAACGAATCTGAAGCTTGTTGCTTTACATTTAGTGTTAAAACGTTAAAATAGAATTTTTAAGTTATTGGTTTGGAATTAAAACTAAATAAGTAGGCACTTAATGGAACTTGTGTTCACTTTTTTTTACAATAAATTTCATTTTTAATTGGTAGTTTTGTTTTATTAAATGGAAGAGCATAACATCCAATTCTGGGTATATCATGCGGATATAAAATTTTTTTCAACACATTCTGTAGAAGTATAATTAATTAGTAAAACAAAAATAAAATAATGTTTAATTTTTGTGACCCAATTTAATATTTATTTTTTTGTGGCTCGGTTCCTACATCGGCGAATCGCCTCCTCGTTGCGTTGTTTTTTGGCCGCATATTATTCAATTGATGCATTGAGTGGCTTGGTATATCGTCTCCCTCGCCGCGATGCTTTTTAACCACATCATGATTGAATTATTATTTTTAAGTGAAAAATGTGGTGATAGCCTAGTGGTTAAGACGTCTCCCTCCTATTCGTGGAATCCGAGGTTCGATTCCGGATACGCACCTCTAAATCAAATATTACTTGCTTTAACGGTGAAGGAAAACATTGCAGAAACCTGCAGGCCATTCTCCATAATGTTCTCAAAGATGTGTGAAGTCTGTTAATCCGCACTTGGCCAGCGTGGTAGACCTATGGCTAAACCCTTCTCATTTTGAAACCCGTGCTCAGTAGTGGGCCGGCTATGAGTTAGTCATCAAGATGAAATGATAATCGAGAATCATGAGTCTATAGTTTAAACTTCATCACGAAGTCATCATTGATCGTAAATTAACCGATGACGGCGATCGTTAGATTTATATCAGACCACTATAACTTACTAGCTTTCTTTTCCTTTTGTGCGTTAGATTAATCTCACTTGCTTGTTTTTAGCGCCATAAAAATTATTTACAGTTGGTTTATAAAACCTGTGCTTAATATATAACTAAAATGTGCTTCGGATATGTCAAAGATGTCCACTGAATAGCTAGGGATTTGGATCAGAGATCGGATTAATGCGTTTAAACCAATATCCGAGTTCGCTCTGAGTTTTTTATACCCGTATTTTCATGGACGCCCAACTCCTGCTCTACAACGAAATATTGCAAAGAAAATCTTATCTATATCTATAACCATATGTAGTACGAATTAAACTGAAAACAAAGCCCGAGAACGCACAGCAATCTCAGATACAAGTAAGTGAGGCCTTATCTAGAATCAGCAATTACATCCAATATGAAACACTTTCACACAGACCGACAGACCAATCATGCCTTATAGATACCGCAGTAAGCTCCCCTAACAGTATATCGTATCTACTTATACCTTTTTAGTCAAAATTAATTGATTTAATATCGAATAGAAATTAGAGAACCAAAGTAGGTAACCGACATTGTATAAAACTGAAGTGGCAATGGGCAAGTTCAAAAACACACGATAGACGCTGGGGTAAACAAGTGGTAGGATGGCGACCTCCCACCGGAAAGCGCAGCTTAGAAGACCACCCACTAGGTGGGTGGTGGTACTGGTACTGTCCGTCCGTCTGTCTGTCTGTCAGCGGATTGTATCTCATAAATCGGAATAGGTAGAGCGTTTCACAGAGATGTGTATTTCATTTGAGAACAAAATACCTACTTACTTAATAAAATTTTTTAAATGGCCGCCATGCCAAGAAACACAAATAATATTATATCCTGTACGATGGCATAGAACCCTTGTGCGAGTCCGATTTACTTGACAGGTTTTTTACCAGTTTCGCATAAACACCAGCATAAAGTAGACAGACTTTAATCACACTATCACACTAATCACATCACACTAATCACACTAATCACACTAATACACTAATACACTAATCACACTAATCACACTATCACACTAATCACACTAATTCACACTAATCACACTATCACACTAATCACACTATCACACTAATCACACTATCACACTAATCACACTAATCACACTAATCACACTAATCACACTATCACACTAATTCACACTAATCACACTAATCACACTAATCACACTAATCACACTAATCACACTAATCACACTATCACACTAATCACACTAATCACACTAATCACACTAATATTATAAAGGCGAAAGTTTGTATGTGTGTGTGTGTGTGTGTGTGTGTGTATGTTTGTTACTCCTTCACGCAAAAACTACTGGACGGATTGGGCTAAAATTTAGAATGGCAATAGATTATACCCTGGATTAGCACATAGGCTACTTTTTATCCCGGAAAATCAAAGAGTTCCCACGGGAATTTTAAAAAACCTACATCCACGCGAACGAAGTCGCGGGTATCAGCTAGTCTAGAATATCTCAACTCTGTACCTAGGCGTGTTAGTTAAGTACTAGATATTAGATGCCTACGTGGATTACAGAACGTCCTGTCACATAACGCGAAGGTGCGCCCTAATGGATATTAAACTACTTCTTACTTCTCGCTTCTTACCAAAGAACAGGTTTAGCCATCTACCCGTATAGTGATGTCGCACGGTCCAGATTTGTTCAGGAAATCCCGATTTTAATTATGTTTAAAAAAAAATACAAACATGAATTTTTTTATTTTAATCTTTTACAAGTGCCTACTTATGAGTTGTAAATTGCATCTACAATTACTCAATGCTTTAGAATGCTTTTCCTACCGAGAATAACAAGCAGGAAACTCGGCAACTCATCAAGACGCACGGTCGTGTGTCGAAGCCAAGTTCGAATAAGAATTAAAATTTTACAGGACTTCGTCTGTGATGACGTTTGCTGGCGCGCGTGCTGTGCTTGTTTGGAGTGTTTTTTTTGTTAAGAGTGGCTGGTTTTTGTGTTAGTTGGTGTTTTTTGGTGGTGGAACTGACTGGGAAGCGCTCTAAAGGGGCGCCGCGCGTATGTCGGCGGGCGCCGGCGCAGACGGAGTCCATACTTGTATAAATTCAATAACTTGAAAATATCACAAACTTGACATTGGCTAATCAGAGAAAAGCCAGATTTAAAGAAAAAAAAAATTTACAAGAGGTAGGTAGATTCTTATAAATCGTCAAATGCATCTACCAAGTACTGATTCGGAAAATCTGAGTTAGGTATAATTTCACCTGTTTCAGATACTGTCCTGATATTTTAAATACATACTAAGTAAATGAGTAGTCAGACATTAAGTGGGTGGCGCGCTCTTGGAAGGGCCTATGTTCAGCATACAGGCTAATGGAATGGAATGGAAGTGGGTGTATGTACCTCACGTCCTTATCGGATAGTTGTTCTGATTTTCACAAGTGCGTCCCGTTTCCTAAATATATAATAACGAAAAGGTATAAGTTCAAACTACTGAACGGGAGAGTTGTTTAGCAATCAGAAAGCTATTATGGCGCTGGCATAGACATCCGCTAAGAAAGCATTTGTAAAATTTCAACAGAGGTAAAATAGGGGTGTGAGTGTGTAGTCCACGCGGACGAAGTCGCGGGCGTAAGCCAGTTCTAAATAAAAACACCAGACATCAACATCACTAACCGCAAACGACCCCCTATGTAATCATTACTCAGGCCGGATGCATCAACTATTTCCATCTAATGTAAGGCCATATTGAAATGACTAGTAATTTGCTGAGAATGTATCGATGTGGGCCTCCGTCACTCGATCCATACAAACGTATTTTCATTCTCATTTGAATTTAAGCAACCAAATCACACTATCACACTTATATCACACTAATATGGCTTGGCTGGGAATGAAGATAGGTTATACCCTGGATTAATACATAGGCTACCTTTTATCCCGGAAAATCAAAAAGTTCCCACGGGATTTTTAAAAACCTATATCTACGCGAATGAAGTCGCGGGCATCAGCTAGTCAATAGTTACGGAGAACGGGCAGTAGTGTCCTCTGTGCTACTACTACCATCTAGTACGGTCACCAACCCATCTTCACAGTGTCGGGATTATGGGCAAACCCACCCGTTGGGAGAGGCATTTGGTCCAGCCGTGGACTGTTATGCTATTGTTGATTGATGAATCAACGTAGACACGTAGAGTATAATCTAGCTGTCTGTGATTGCCGTAAAATTAATGTCTACGGGCCGATTCGCACCCAATTGCGTACACGTGACACGTGCGTAGCGACGCGCGCACGCGCGTAAACCTCTACCACACCGGGTTACGCGTACGTCCACGCTTTACACCAGCGGTGTGACATGTTTCATACAGTTCCATACATTACAACGCAATGCTACGCGCTACGTCTACGCTTACGCAGCCTGTACGTATTATGTAAATCCTTCAGCCTGTGTAACTTTAAAACGATTTTTTTAACGAAAACCACAGAACCAAGAACGTATTGTGTTTGATTGGTTAGTATTCAAACAAGAGCCAAACTACGTTTGTCTGGATCGCGCTACGAATGAACCCCTCTTAAAGCGCAGATTTCGATCTAGTTCCACTGAAATTGAACGCCTGGCATTACTTGATCTTGATATTCCTTTTCTAATTTGATATTAGAGCCAAGGTGAATTCTACACGTTGTCAAGTAAATAACTTGAACTCAATCAAGTATAGACGATACGAAAAATTTGAAATGTCCATGAATAATAAAATTGTTAAGCCGTGACCTCTATATCAAAAATAACAATTTAAGATTCTGTGTAATTAAGGCTAAGAATTTTTAAGACCTTATTTTGTGGGAGCCGCTGGATTGCGCATGGGGTTAGAGAGTTCAGGGTGTTTCCCCATCATCGAGCTTCGAAGAGCTGCAGTTAAAGCCAACGATTCTGCGCCTGATTTCACTTCGGTAGTGTCGGATTGCCGTCCCATCGGGCTATGAGAGTGAAGGAAAAGTGCACCTGTGTTTGCACAGTGCACTTTTGCGTTTTATTATATCTCCCGCATAGATAGGTGGTAGCCGTGGTCGAAATTCGGCCGAGATGATATCCTACATGAAATACTTACGCCAATTTTTTTTTTGACGTGACAACGTCTTATAATTCGATAGAGCCGGCTGCACGCACGAAAAAACATGACTCATGCGGCGTTACCTCGCTCTGAGGCGTTCCATGTAAGGCTTGAAGTGCAAGCGAGAGCGCGGAACGAGCGACAAAGAAGCACAATCGGCCTTTGTTGTCACGTTCAACTATCGTCAGTAAACCGACTTTACAGACAACCAATTTTTTTTAATTTTAAAAGCACCTGCCTTAGTATGGGTTCAATATCCCAATCTCTATAACCAACTAATATTTCAAGCTAGTTCATTCATGTGAAAGCTTATAAAAAGATAAGTAGAGTGTTAAGTTTAAAGAATGTTATCGTAATCTGTTATCAACTATCACTGCCAACAACCTGTTTTATCAACCAGGTAGGTACATAGATAAGAGGCAGTCTTTGACCCGCCTCCGGTACCTCGCTATAAAAACAATTAAATTACTCTTGAGCTTTCTCGACTTACGAGTACTTTAGAAGCTTGCGCACATTGTAGACTTAGATAAAGCTCAATCGTTTTTTTTTTAATTCTGATACAAGTTAGCCCTTGAATGTGATCTCATCTCATGGTAAGTGATGATGCAGTCTAGCTAACTAGGGAGGAGTATGGTAGTTTCATTAGACTCATACTTCGGATCTGTTTCTACGCGGCAACATACAACGCTAAATCGCTTGTCGGCACGGCTTTACCGGTAAGGCGCCAATTAGCCACGGCCGAAGCCTCCCACCAGACCAGACCAGATATAATTTAGAAATTATAAATTCCTAATTGCTCCGAATCGAACCCGAGACCTCCCTTCCACTAATAAGACCACCTCAAAATAAATAAGTGGCGCTTCCAAAATCAATGAAGACACAGCGGCAGCGCTTACCACTGCAAGGTCGTCGCTACTTTAGAGTCTCCTAACTCTATGATCGACGGTTAAAGCTTAGCTCGCACCTGATTTCACTGTTTGTCTATGATATGCGCAAGCGCTAAGAGCAGGCTACGAAACCGGGACCTAACAGGCTAGCCCAGCTCCGGAATGTGGGTTGAACGACCCCGGCTGCCCTACGTCCACCTGGATCTAGTACTTTCACGCGACTAGCGGATATTTTCAATTATCCAATAAACTACTATTATAGGTACCTGACAGGTGCCTAAGTGATAGTTTGAAGTGGTTTGTGATAGGGTTGATTTAGTGCTAATCTAGCAAGCTTGAGATCTAAGGCACGACTCACGGCCCACGGGGGTTCGATACGCCAAATTCTTCGCCCGAAGAAGGGTGTTAGAATTTTGACCGTTTTTGTCTGTCTTTGTGTCTATCTGTGGCATCATATAGCGTGCAAAAGGATGGACCAACCTGAATGTGGGTTTAGTCGAGATGGTTCTTCTCTTCTTCTGGTGGTAGGTACCAACTTGACAGAAAAAGAAATGTCCTGATTTACTTTCAGGGGGGGTTGTTCAGGGGTTTCTTTTACAATGCAGATGAGAAATATATATAGATAGATTTTTAGGCGGACTAGGCAATAAAAAAAAATTATAGTTTCGCTAAAAAAATCGTCCAGCCGTCCAGAAGCCTTCTATAATTCACATTATATTTTTATTATTACAAACGTATGGTCTAAGATCCCGCTAGCGCCAGACGTGTCTTATTTTGTGAGAAACGATATGTGTGTGATAGAAGTAGTGCAGTTAGTGTGTACCTACTTTTAACGTACCCATATTTGATATCAATTTCTAAAGGCACATTAAAACATTACTTACTTTCCTTAAAATCTGAGTGATGACTTTTATATTTCTTGAATAACATAATATAGAAATTACAACTCAATTATAAGTGAGATTATAATACTTATGTTATTTTTTCATGAAAATCTACAAAATCTACACTCCGTCTTTAAGAAAAGCGACTAATATATTTACATAGGCACTTTTAGCAGCTGATACCTATAAATTGTTCCACGGTACAAGTTTAGCAGATACACGCACGTTATAGTACACACTAACTACTCTATACCACACATTTTTAACCCCCGACCCAAAAAGAGGGAGAAACTATTCTTTCTACAACAGATGACTTTCATAGCTGTTTTTGTAACCTTTATCGTTCCCCTGACGCGATGAATGCTGGGATGAAAAGTTCACTAATTATATTAAACTTAGAGGGCCATACACGATACTTACTTTTTAGAAGTTTTTGTGTCTTTTTGTTTTGTTGTTTGGTGTTTTTTTAAGTAAGTAATTGCAATATTTAATTGTTCAATTTTAAAATTTGTACTAAATATGTAGGTGGAGATTCCCCAGCACCAGAAAGACTATGCAATTTTATAATTGAAGTCATATTTTTGTACGTTTACTTAAGGTTACCGGTTAAAATACTTGCATTATGGATAGGAAACTGCTCTAGTATAATCAGAGTTACAATTTGATGTTTGCAATATTTATGTTTATATATATTTATGTCGGGCGTTTTTAAATTTTTTAATTTAATGTTTCTCAGAAAATAAGTAAGGTCTGGCGGTTCCGTCATCTTGCTCTAGTAGGTAGGTATATCTTTTTCTTCTTGGCCATCACATGTCCAAACGTCGCTCTCACTCCAACGGATCGAATGTCAGCTCTCGAGTTACCGGGGTTACGTGTAGCTCTTCCGAGGCGGAACGACATTCGTTTCCATCGTCCATGCGAGGTGTTAGAGGAAATGATGAAAGGAAAAGTACGTAATCGCGATCACTATCACTAGCATCATTAGAGATCACATAGTAGGTAATAGCTATACATATTTAATGCGCAAACATATTACCTATATACTAGATGACGCCAGCGACTTCGTCCGCGTGGATTAAGGTTTAAGAACCCCGTGGGAACTCTCTGATTTTCTGGAATAAAAAGTATCTCCAACTCAAAATCAAACTCAAAATCATTTATTCAAAGTAGGTATACTGTATAGGTAGTATTTTTACACCTTTTGATGGTCAGAATTGTTAGATTTGTCAGATAATAATATAGCGATGATAATTAATTACACAAACTTAAAACTAAAGCTACGAGAGTTCGAAACGCGCCCAGGTCTGGGAAGAGCCCACAACAAACTCAGCCGGGTATTTAAGGTATATCTCTGCATGCAAAAAATTCTGCCAATCCGCACTCGATCAGCGTGTGGGACTACAGTCTAATACTATCATTCTGTGAGGAGACGAGATTGAGATGAGAAGATGAGATGAAGGTGATGATTACTTGTCCACTAGTTCGAGGAAAATGGTAACATACCTACACAGAAACAAGCACATACATCCACTTAATCTAAAGTCCAAACGCAAATAAACCCTCTCCGTTCCATAATGAGTAAAAAATACTGAAGATATTGTTCAAATTTTCACCAAAAAAAACGCGTAATAGCCATAAGCCAATATATCATAGGAAGTTCGAGCGAATCAGTAGTATGTAGATATAGCTAAGTATTATGTAACAGTTGCAAAACAAGCACGAAGGTCAAATTCGTCAATAAGCTGAATCTAGTTTTAGACAATACAGAATTCCTATGACTCAGGCGCACCAGTAGGCAGATAGCCACAAATGGTGACAAAGGACACCTAGATCCTATATTGTACCTAATTGGTAAAGTGCTTTATTCTATTAGTGTCTAAATAACAAATACCACTCGATTATAACTATTCCAAATAAGAAAAGGATAATAATGTAAACAGTAACAACTGCCAATCACCCACAAATGAAACATCACAACTATAGATTAAAATTTGCAATATTCAATAAAGTTTTATCATAATTTATAAGCTGGCCAAGTGCAAATTGGCAGACTTCATACATCTTTGTGAACTTTATGGAGAACTTTCAAGCATGCATGTTTCCATCATGTTTGTGATAGGTATGCTTAAAACGCCCGTTAGAATTACTCGTACGTGCCTGGGAATGAAAGCCCGCTTAGCGGCCGTAGGACCCCACAAAATTTTCTCCACAGCTCATATTTTTAGGGGACCGTACTTATTGTCCCCTTTTCGGGAAATACGATTCATCAGATTCAGAAATAATCGAGTAATCAGATATGCCGATTCCAATCAGCGAGTTTTTGAATCGCAAAAAAACCACGATTTCCAGATCTTTTAATACTTTTTGATTGTAATGATAACCTTTTGAGTGCATGCACTGGCCTTTGAACAAGGCTTGTAGCACCATATGGTATAGTTTATATGGAGTTGGCATCTTTTATACGAATAACTTACGCACTTGTCCCACGAGGCTTCTCAAGGCTTGAGAGAGAGAGCAGTGCTACTGTTGCCTTTTAAGCAAGATTCTTGGATGTTAACTTGATTTGAGGCCCTAATAATAGTTTTATTTTACATGTAAACTACAGCGAAATGTGCGTTTCTGCAATTTGAATGGCTAACATCGGAATTTGATAACGCCATACCAATTTCGTGCCAAAATGAGTTAAGTAAGTAATTCTAAAAGTTTTTCTTTAAATAAAAATAGCGAGTAACCGAGCAGGTGGATCACCTGATGATAAGTGATTACCACCGGCCATGAACGCCCAGAGGAACAGAGGAAGAAGAGGAGGAGGAGAGGAATTCACATAAAAACTATAAAAATATTAGGTACTTAGGTTATTTAAATGATAGCTAGTGAATAAGTTAAAATGTCAGGCCAGCGCGTGCGGGAAGGCCAAGGTGAGCTGGCGAAGAGAACTATTTGACGGAGTTGCTTATATGGCAGGTTGGCGGGCAGCTCCGAGCTCGTGCTCGCTCGTATGTACATTGCACCTTTGTAGTCTAATATAATCTACGTGCCAAATACCATTGACTGCAGTTGCGTCCCATTGTAGTCCAGTTTTGGTCTGGTGGGAGGGTAAATACCACCCTACCAGCAAAGCCGTGACGCCATGCAAGTAAGTGATGATGCAGTCTGCGGGTGAAGCGGGCTAACCTGGAAGGGGTAGGCAGTTTTCATTAAACCCATACTCCTTTGGTTACACAGCATCGTACCGGAATCGCTAAATCGCTTCAGACCAAAACTGGATATCACTGGGTCTGGAGCTCGAATCTTACAAAATCAATAAGTAGGTAGGTACTTTCTATAGGTACAATGTAAAGTGCCATAGAATTATTGCTAGTACTTGGGATATTATTGTAAGGTTTTCACTTACCCATGTCAACGGCACAAATAGACACAAATTCGCAAATAATAATAATGACTGTGTGTTTTGTTCGCGAGATGAAATGAAAATAGATTTCTCTTCGTAACAAGTGCTAGGTGTTAGTGAATTCCCTGCCTCGGGCTACCTTTGTCTTTCTTTAGGATACTAGGTAGGTACAGCCTATAGGTAGGTACTTAGTAAAAGTTACATACGAGAGAAAGTAAGGTAAGTTGTTAGATACCTAAGTAAGTAGATATAGAATGGGTTAATGATAGACCTGTTTTAGGATCTATTTATTTATTATTATTGCGAATTTCAATAATTTCAATTATATTATAAGTAGCAATATAATTGTAGCCCCGTAGGGACACATCAATTTTTGGGTTAGTAGGTTAAGGTATCTAGATACCTACGACTGAGTGAAGTAGAGTTGACCTTTTATAACGACTTCAACTTAGTCAAGGCTGAATAGGCATCATCCAGGCAAGCGCGCTCTATCGGCAGCATAATCACTTGCCAGTAAATATGCTAGCCCACTTCTGAGCTCGGGTCTCCTCTCAGAATGAGTAGGGTTAGGCCATTGTCCACCACGCTGGTCAAGTGCGGACTGACAGACTTCACATTCACACATAGGTAGCTTTGAGAACATTATAACCTGAGAGATTCAAAGCCTTTTATCGCTTTAGCCGCACATACTATTCAACAACAACCTAATTCTAAATAGTTGAGGTGCGTGCCGGGAATCGAACCCCAGTTTCTCCAAATAGCAAGCTGAAGAAATCTATAAACGACTAGAAATCCGATGAGCATAAAAAAATACCTATTTTTTTATGCAAGACCGTTTTTAAAATGAATGTTCAGTAACGTCAGCAAAAACATAATATTAAGTATAATGTTTGCAGAATAATAAAACAAACGCAATAGGGAAGTTACGTTGCGTTAAATAACGTTATTTCTACAAATTTCAACTTAGAATGTTTAATAACATTTAACAATTACCTATTTAACATTACCTAATAGGTACCTAACTAACCCACATTCATCTATCTATAGTAATATTATAAAGAGAAAAGATTTCTGTTCCTTGTTTGTAATCAATAAATTCAACATCAAAAAACTACTGAACCGATTTTAAAAATCCTGTTATATTAGAAATAGAAAGATACTATATCCAGAAGTAACTTAGGCTTTAATATATGTATTACTAGCTAATGCCCGCGACTTTGTTTGCGTTGATATAGGTTTTTAAAATCCCGTGGGAACTTTTTGATTTTCCAGGATAAAACGTAGCCTCTGTGTTAATCCAGGGTATAATCTATCTCCATTCCTTTTAGTCAAATCCGTCCAGTACTTTTGTGTGAAATAGTAACAAACATACACACAAACACACAAAATTTCAACATTACTGTGGTGTTTGGACCTTTTTAGCATGATCCATTTTAGACGCTGTTTTTTAAGACGTACTTCTCTATAAATATTTTATATTGTGTCTAATATAAATGTGTTGAATCAACAAACTGAAGTTGCGGGCCTCAGCTACTAAAGTTGCCTGTACGTTTTGTCACAAACAATTAACGTTTCCTTTATTGACTGTCGGTAGTAAATAAATGCAGTTTAATTATAACAAACGACATTTTAATGCGTTTTGTAAGACAATAATCAATCGTTGGTCGCTTTCCATCTGTTCTATCGTTATAGGCAAAGAGCTGGTGTAACAAGTAAAGTGGTACGTGCTGCCAGGTGACTTAACGTTCCTTTACGATGGCGACTGGAAACCGATTAGACGTATAGATTTTTAAATCCATACGGCTGACTGACATCTGTTAGCAGGCCAATTTGCTAAACTTATTCAAAACTTCGCCAAACACAAAACATTCGCCGTATCCCGAATAGTGTGGCCAGTTGATTTTCCGAATGCCGAACTATTGTAAAATTTTAACTCTCTCGAACGCGAATTATTATTTGTCAATTCTCGATAGTGGAGCCGTATTTACCCAAAAACAATTTCGGTGGAAGTTCGGTGGTTGACAATCTACAAATTTTGCTGGTAAAATCGACTGCCATTTATTTTTAATTTTCAGATTTCATTAATTAACTCCTCAAAAATTTCCACTAGCACTTGGTCTATTAGATATAGAAAGCACTTGAAACGAATCAATGTTTGTCGTGACACCATAATGTGTTGTTACTTGTTAGGCAATAGGACTGCTTTATAGTCGCTTCAAATGACGATCTAGAAATGACCTCTAGGTAGTGATCATAACTTCTTTGTAATGAATAATGATCGCACTTTACAAACAAATCATTAGTATTAGAGCTCTTCCACTGCCCCCAAGATAGAGTGGAATATATTTACAGATTTCTTTCATGGAACATTGTTTTTCGGCATACGTGTAATTCAAAGATTCAGCTAATTACTCAATAGGTAAAAATTATTTTTTATACTTATGTATACTTAAGTTTATTTTATTTGTTAAAAAAGAAATGTTTGGTGATTGGAGGGAGAGCTTTAAAAGTATCATAATAATAATTATTATTATTTGCCATCTGCAAGAGCAAATCGTAAGACAGCTCCAACAAAACAATGTTTACATACCTCTACCTTCATTTGAATTTTAAATGATTATTTTGTATTAAATACAAATTGAAATCATACCAGAATAATATAAAGAGAATAATTATATTATTCTTCCTACATTAGACTTAAATATAACACTAATTCTGGCTCCTACACTTGTCGAACGTGATGAACAATATAATTTCAAGCCCATAGCGGTCACGTCAAAAACTTGTAATAATGTACAGGGTGTAACCGGAACGCTAGCAATTCCCGTCACGACTATGCTCGCTAGAATATATTAGCATTCGTTTCTCTAAATTACTTGTCCTTTTCACATTTTAATTTTAATATTATTGTCTATGTTATATGTACCTATTTAAATTGCATAGTAGATATGCAATAAATGGAAAACAGATAGGTAGGTACTTATTCAATAATATTGGTCATGTTCCTTATGTTTAACTAGATGATGCCCGCGACTTCGTCCGCGTGGATTTAAGTTTTTTGGAATCCCGTGGGAACTCTTTGATTTTCCGGGATAAAAAGTAGCCTATGTGCTAATCCTGTATATTATCTATCTCCATTCCAAATTTCAACCAAATCCGTCCAGTAGTTTTTGCGTGAAGGAGTAACAAATACACACACACACACACACACACACACACACACACACATACAAACTTTCACCTTTATAATATTAGTGTGATTAGTTGTCATTTAAAGTTTCCTAAATATGCGTTATGTAACACGTTATACCTAAAAGGTAACTGTCACTGAACTCTTATATATCTTATACAGCCATATAAAAGTGTTAAAAATAGACTAATTCTAATTTTCTTTCACGCTGGATTAGAGATGTGATTCTATTTGAAGTACCTGGTACCTATTAGGATTTTTTACTTGCACTTATTATATTTTAAGAAGCTGTTAGGATTCTTTGCTTATGAGTACTTAATCCATTCTTTAAAATATAAAGTTAGATATTAATTAATATGGATATAATACGAAGCAACAGACTGCCATTGTACAGTTTTAAGAACCTATTTTACGCTACCATTTATTATTATTACCACTAAGTATACTATACTATGTTTATTATAAAATCCAGGATATTTAATTTCTGGATTTAGATAAGTACGTTACCTTGAAACACCTATTAAAGCATGGCATGTTGTAATACTATTGTACTAAATAATCTAGACCTTGAGTTAGTCTCCACAACAATGGGCCCGGAAATCTATTTGTAACTAATCGTATTAGCATATTTAGATGTGCCAACTTTCATCTGCAACCTCGATCAGCAGCAGGTTAGTAGATCCAACTTCATAGGCTCATCCTAATAATTTATTACTGGTTGAATTATGTGGGCAAGCTTTGACAGACCCCCTAAACTGGCGTGTTGTATGGGGTTATACAATGTTATGCAAAGATTACAGAGAAATACTGAAAATGTCCATTATTCATCGAGGTGTTTTAGTAGACATGAATGTCACAACCAGAGATTACCCTAGGAAATTAGTTTGCAAAAAAATTGATAGGTAAATATAGTATGTACTATGTACCTATATCAATTGCTTGATATAGCCTTTGGTTTTTTCAATCAGATAAAAAATAGAGGGTAATCTCTCCTGGTTGTAAGGGCTATGCCGTATGATAATTTGATTAAACCCATTACCCTAATAAATTAATAAATAAATATCCTTTTTTCAGCCACAAACAACAACAAAAAGAGAAATACAAACAGCGACCACTAGTCCTCGCAGAACTAAGGACCCGATCAAAGTTTTTCCTTCTCGGTTTCTTGAGACTCAGATATTAATATCTATGTTGGCTGAATGGGCCGCTGCCTCAGCTTGATCGTATCTATAGGTTTCTGAACATCGGACTGGGAAGCTAAATTGCTTTGCCAGTAGAGAGGTGACTAGCCACGGCTGATTCACATCCAACTTGTCGGACCATATGTAGATGCTTTATAACTGACCGAGACTAAGCTAATAATGTTTCCACCCACGGTATTGATGCGGGATGGTATGGTGAATAGGCATGGCAGTGTAAAATAGTCGTACTTGCAATTTGGCGTAATGGATTGCCTTGGTATTTTGGGTGTGCTTTTTACAGGAAATCAATTTGGCCTTGGCCATAATATCCGTAACGACGACATCTAAAGTTGTTGACATGGCAATAGACAGGTCATGTCTTTGCAGAAGCAATCTCTGTCGTGGTCTAATATGGGAAAGATTTATGTCCAGCAACGGATGCCAATTGGCTAATAGGCAGGTAGTAATATTACCGGCAGCATTAAGTATTTGTTTTTATATCCTTTTTTATTTGTTTATTCACATCCAAACAAAATTATTAATCCCGTCAAGTTGTAAAGCCGTTGACTGCTAAAACAATTTGTTGACGGGTTGATTGGTTCGTTGACTGTTCTAACAAAATTTAGTTCAGCGAATTATTAGGTATACTTAGTATAACGAAATAAGCTTCTTATTACAGGCATCTTCTATGTCTTCAACTAACTTAATTAGATTACCACCCCAGTCCAGAAACTCCGGGATGGTCAAATAATAAAACCAACGTTTGAAGCTTGGGTCTACCACAATGTGTAACGAAGCCCACGCACTCAGACAAGCTGATTTCTAGTAACTTGTCTCTTTCATATGTTAATTTATCCATCGAAATGACATACTAGTAGATAACATAATAGATAAGTTTATAGCTACTGATTATGAAGCTGTAAAAACCATTCGTGGGTAGATAACTTGTTTGTTCTATGTAGTGGAAATACAGAGATTTATAATAAATTTTAATGTTACAGGTAGGTGATAAAACAAAATAATACCATTGGTGAGATCTTAGTAACAAGTAGGTATAAATATCGCCTAGAGCGATGCTAAAATTTACAACTCACACTGGCAATAATCAATATTTTCAATGCGAAAATACGTCTTCGCTATCTATTTATTGAGTACCTTTCTACAGTTAATTTCTGACTGACTACTGCCAAAAACATCCACAAATATCAAGTTCAAATAACAAACAACTGTTTTAAACTTTACTAAATTGACAAATTCCAAAGTCGATCTGATTAAAATTTTAATATGCTTATTATTCTGAATAGGTAAAACAATATACATAAGTAACAAATACAATAGCATAACATATTTTGAAAAATATTAATGAGTACCTTATAATACACCGAACAAATCGCTGGTAAAAGCTAGAGAAGGTATAGGTACAATAAAAATAATTCCCAGCAAGCAGCACTTTTAATTATAACACACCGCGATAAAATTTTACTAATTTACTTTCACTTTGAATATTGTATTTAGAATCCTACTTAGTTTATGAATGGAAAGTCTGACTCAATCACAATCTAGAACGCATAAATTAAAATCTGTTAAAGAAATTAGTAGTAGGTACATATTATAGGAATGCTTATCTGTAAAGATTTAGGTACTATTATGAGCATCCTTTAAAGTTATAATAGGAAATCAAATAAAAAAGAAAGAAATAAATAAAAAACAGTTTAATGTGCTCTAGAAATATGCTCAAAATCACAGATTTTAGGATCAATGCCTACATTTCGAAAAAAAAAAACATACACAAAATGCGGCGTGCCTTGGCGCTTGAACTATTTCGGACATTTTACCTGCAATCTCCAGAACTACTGAATCCTTGCAAAGTGGAAGAGTATACGATATACATTATTTTCCACAACATCTTGGACAGAATAGAACAGCCATAATATCGTGTGCGGGAATCTGTAGCCACAGTATTGATAAAATAATAGATTGAGTCCTCTCTCCTAGGTAGTCCGTAGGGACGCCGGTCGGCAATGTGATACGACCGGAGAGATATTATGAGGCGTAGGACCAACATCTTAACGTGTTCAATTTTTTTAGAGTTGAGAACAAAGGAAATGAACAATAAGAGTCTTTTATGTCTTTTATAGATGTTTCCTCCAAATACGGCTAAAATTGTAATGAAGGCAGATGCTCGTATAGTTATGTTTATCGCATCAGCTGTTGCAGGCACATGTTGCGGAAAAAATGTTGAAAATATCACAAAAATGTTGATGACGCGTGAAAAAATTCAGCCAACGCAACGGCTGGATAACTAAATTAAATAGTCATGTTCTGTGAATTATAACTAGATGATTGAGAAAAACTTTAACAGCTGTTTTAAAGTTAAAAATAACTTTAAAAAATGTCTTATAAATAAGATCGTTTGGGTAGGTGTGTATGTTATATGGCCTTTTGTTAATGGCGGTCTTTCAGTTACTCACTCCATATAAACGTAGTTTCTTATATGAAATATGTAAATTCTCGAGGCCGTGTAATTTTGAAACTGAATATTTAAATGGACATCTGAAAAACCACAGAGTTCTGTTTGCTGTGAAGACTCTGGGACTACGGAGTATTGGTGCTAATACCATTAAATGAGACATCAGACATTTCACCGCGGTTAACAGGGCTCTCTCCGTCACTCGTTTCATACAATCGTAGTTCCAATTTCATTTGAATATTAAGCAACCAAAGTCCATAAAATTTTGCAGACATATTCTAGAAACTAATATCTGTGTCTGTGGTGTTTTAGATTTTTCTAAAAATATGTAGTTTTAAAATTACAGGGGTTCAAAGATTTGTACGAAATTTTTTAAGACCGCGTAACTTTGAAACCGAATATTTTAACAGAAATCTGGAAAACCACAGACATAGATATTAGTTTCTAGAATATGTCTGCAAAAGTTCATGGACTTTGGTTGCTTAATATTCAAATGAAATTGGAACTACGATTGTATGAAACGAGTGACGGAGAGAGCCCTCTTAATAGCTCATCTGGTGAAGGGCTGGCTCATTTTGGCTGGCTTGTATTCTTGGTACCATTCCACGTGAGCAGGATTTGTACAGTAATTAGATAAGGCTAGCTTTAAGTTTTATCGAAACATTAAATTTTCAATAAAAGTACACATAATATCTTGTTCCTAGAACGTGTCCAAACCACGTTTGCTTGGAGTGCACTACGAATGAGCTCCTCTATAAACCTATCAATAACGTCTACTCTGAGGGTTTTTTTTAATGTAGGTATTTCATAAAAAGGGCCGGTCACCTGTTGTTCGCCCCTACCGGTTTACCTGCCGCCTGCTATTTTTTTAAAGGCTTCACAGACACGATCCCTTCCCGAAAAACATCAGTTTGTTAATGAATATCGAATATTAATTATTCAAGACAAGTACAGTCAACAAAGTTAGGCTTTAGGTAAATACTTTAGAATCTTTCTAGAATAGAATAGATTTTTATTCAATTAAACTTTTACAAGTGCTTTTAATCGCTAAAAGAATTTACAACACGTTCAGAATGCCATTCTTACCCGAAAGAACCAGCAAGAAACTCGGCGGTTGCTCTTTCAATAATGTTCAATTCATTATATTCAAATAGGTAATAAGTACCTACCTACTGATTATACCATACTGTCAATATAAATAATAGCAACCCCGCCCATTTTCTAGTTGTAGGATAGAAACCTATCAACCTACCTATCTACATACTGTAGAAAAATTATAAACTTACCTATACATATGTATATGTAGATAGATATGTACCTAATAGGTACAAGATTTAATCATAGTTCGATCTATTTAGCAATAATTACAAACTATATTTTAGATTCTTAGATAACCAGAAACTGTGGAATATGTGTTGTAATAGTTATCTATACTTAGGTAGATAGATAATAGTTACCTACAATGAGGCCGCTTTATTACTTTATCTTCAGCATTCTGTGTACATGTAATAGTAATGATTACGTGTTACAATAATGTGTAAACATTTAACACTATAATATTACTTAAATAGTACATAATATCCCGCGGTTTCAACGTTTCTGCGGACGCTACTTAGTTACAGGTACTTGTTACCCAATAGTTCCACCTTGCGACCGCAACGCAATCGAACGCATTCTAGCGCTAGTATCGCTTGCGTCGCCGGCGCAAAAGGACGTTAGTTTAGCTCGCGACTTTGAAAATACGTTTCCGAATCGATGTAATTGAACCATAAAATCACATATTAGGAACGTGTGAAGTGTTATAAGGTGATAAAAGTGTCAATAAAAGAGTGCTTAAACTTAATTTGTGCGAATAAAAAAGTATTGTCGTGATTTTCGTGTAAAAAAAATCACGAAACAATACTGTTAACGGAACTGACGGATTGCGTGAATTCTATTGGTTATTCGGTATGTACTTTTTGACTTCAGTTGATTTTCTATGGTGTTTTTATAGTTTTTTTTTTTAAGTTACATGGCCACCATAGCGGCTGAGATTTGAATTTAGAATCATTCCGTTAATTTGAATGTCGCTACTGACCCATTTTATACCGGTTACAAGTTGTTAGTATCAATTTGAAATTGAGATGTTTCTATTTCTAACTGTAAGTTTGTTATCGCAGTATGAGATAAAATATCAATAAACACGGATTTCCACGTCACCTTTTCAAGGTATATCTATAGGTAGGTACGTACCAATACGGATATTGAATGAAATGACCTCAAGGTCACCAACATCATCTGACTTGCGATAGTGTAGGATTACTTAGGTACCATTATTCTCTCAGGACTAGCTAAGTACTAATGCACTTAACTACCTAGGTAGGTACCTATTAGGTAAGTAATCCATACTAATATTATAAATGCGAAAGTGTGTCTGTCTGTCTGTCTGTCTGTCTATCTGTCTGTCTGTCTGTCTGCTACCTTTTCACGGCCCAACAGTATAACCGATTCTGACGTTTTTTGGTACAGGGTTAGCTTATATCCCGGGGACGGACATAGGCTAAATTTTATCCCGGAAAATCAAAGAGTTCCCACGGGATCTTTAAAAATCTATATCCAAGCGGACGAAGTCGCGGGCATCCTCTAGTTTGTAAGTAAATGCGAGAATGTGTACCTACCTGTCTGTCTGTTTATTTGCTGTATTTTTACGATGAAACTACAGAACCGCTAACGTAAAGCTTGGTAATACATAAGTCCTAGGTAGTAGGTACCCTCCTTACTTACCCGAAAATCCAAACTTTTCGCGCGCGGCTGTTTTAAATAACCATTTACCTACCTATCTCTGTTCTTATCAAAAACTAAACGCGCGCGGGATTTGATGTATAAACTACTTATTATACCTACCCGCATTTAACAACTTCAAAACAACAGCTGATCAGTTTAGCGGCCATTTTCGGCATAGGTATCTGACTTTTTCACGATACATAAAGTAGGTACCTACCCTAGGTATACTTTTTTTTTTAATCCTTCATTTATAGGCTTTTTAGGTATACTTGAATATAGCAAATGAAAACCTTTAACACCTCCAATGGCCTATAAATAGCAGGTAGTACCTACCTACAATAGGCACCGGCTTAACGACGTCATAGGTACTAATGTAATCACGATCTAGAATAATGGATATCTGCATATTAATTGTGCTGCAGTTGTATTCTAGGCGCGATGTCTAGTAGGTTTTGTACCTCTCCTACCTGGGTACCTAATTATTTGTAATCGTTGATATATCATGATAATTATCATGATAAAACCATTGCCGGCTAACTACTGAGCACGGGCAATGGGCATCCTCTCAGAATGAGGGTTTATGTCCACCGTGCCAAGTACGGATTGGTAGACTTCACAGTTCACACACCTTAAAACGTTATTGAGAACTCACGTTTTGTTTAATTGCTTCAAACGCACGTAGCTCTGAATTTAATTTTTTTGTTTGCTTTGGTATAGTGAAAGACCTGGACAGTAACATTTGAGCTACTTTTTATCCCAGACGTAACATGAGTTCCCACGGGATTTTTAGATTTTTTTATAAAACCAAACAAAATAACATCAAAAACGAAAATTCTAAAAAATACATAGCGGATTATGCATGCGCAACGACGAAATTATGGGACTAAATTATGGGACTCAACATTATGGGACTTCAATATTTTAGGAATTCAACATTTTGAGCCTGAAGGGATATTTTTAGCCCCATGGCGTGACTGCGCTGTGACCCCACACGGCGGGTGACCTCCGGAACCTGCGTGGCAAGTTTCCACCGCTCACGGCACAATGTTGAGGACGAGTCGTGTCCGCCTGACATTGGACATTCCTTCTGTGTCTTGTCTGTTATGGAAACGAGATACCTATCTAATTAATTAAATTAGTAACTTCACTTGAAAGGCTTTCTGGAAATTCAACCTCTAAAAAGGTTAAATAAGAGATGAAAGGTTGTATGTAAGCCCTACCATAACCATGAACACTGGTATTTGGGCTTTCGGTTAAAAATCAAGAAACAAGTAGGTATTTGAGAATATTTGGAAATTCCACTCTTCGCCAATTTTCAAAAATTCCACTCGAGTGAAGCTGGGGAGGCTCAGCTAGTTGTTAGGTAATCTCTCAATAATCCAACAGATACTCTCAATAATTTGATTAGTCGAAAACAAAGGCCGACAAGCATCTGCGTGGATTCCTCTGGCGCTACAAGCACAAACCCAAACTCATTATCATTTATTCAAAGTAGGTAGGTACTAGGTACCTACTATATATTGTACGCCTTTTGATGGTCAGAATTGTTAGATTTGTGAGATACTTAGTGGCGATAATTAATTACGTAAACTTAAAACTAAAGCTACGAGGGTTCTACACGCACCCAGGTCTGAGAAGAACCCACAACAAATTCAGCCGGATATCAAATGATCATGGGGCGCGAGAATCACTTAACATCAGGTGACCCGCCGCCTACTCATTTGCCCGCTATTTTTATTTTTAAATAAAACACGCGTCTCCGCTCCGCTCCGCTTGAGTGCGGAAACGTAGCTAAGGTTGGTAGATGTGCTAACACCAGTTCACCTCAAATGAACTGTAGAGGACAGATGGCTATCGCGGTGTGTTGCAAGTGAAACTGGTTTTGTTCATGTACGTTATAATGTACTTGTCAGTTGTCATAGTAGCTCCGGCTACACGCTTCACCTTACCTGAGAGGTAAGACTTAAGAGCCCACTTCATCGAAGCGATAACTCGTTGGTGGAATCTAAAATAGTGCTGTTTCCAAAGATGACGGAAACAACGTTATCTGTGCGTGTCACCCTTTCCCTTAGTCAAAAACGGCAAAGGGAAAATTCTAATCGACGTTTGGAAATTGGAATTACGCCTATTTTTCCCAAAAGAAAACATTTTAGTGCACAACTAAAGACATTTGAAATAATACCTATAAAGTGTGACATAGCGTTGTTAATTTTTCAATTTTTCTTGTTTCGTAAGTTTATAGTTTATTTGCGCACGAAACTGCCTCGTTTGCCCGAAAATATATATTTTCGGGCAAACGAGGCAGGATGTATGGATGGAGAAGCTCGTAAGAAGTTACCTTAAAAGTTACTAGTAAGTAGGGACTCTCCTTTATCTTGTGGGCAGCTGAATACAAAGCCGATTAATTACTTCCACACAATAATATATTAAGTACTTAATTTATGTTGGCATTTATTTTTTATCAGTTAAAATCCATAAACGCGTCGTATTCGATTACCCATTCACTTACCATTCCAAATCGATATTGCTTCACTAAAATCGATATTTATTTCCTTATCTGGGTCGCGGCCCTCAAACTAGGTGTAGGTATTTACCTACACGTAAGTCACTAGGTATCTCATTACAATCCTCCATTACAAAAAAAGTTTACGTTTATTATTTACCTTAGATTCAACGTTTAATTAACTAGCTGCATAATATGCTGATTAAAAATGTATCTACCTAGTGTAAGTGTACCTATAATACTTTAGTTAACTATGCAATAAGGCGTTTATATAATATTTAGAGTGCCCAGTCCCAAGATCTAAATGCCCACCCCAAAAGGCCCAAATATCCGATTACGGTACGGAGCAATAAAGTGATCCAAAAGTCAAAAATTACATATACCAAGGCAACTATGTTCAAAACTTTAGTTACTTTTGTTTTAGGAATATAGAATGGACGTGTAAAAGATTCTTAAAAACCTAACTCTTGTAAATGAAGTCACGGGGATTATATATTTTGTACAGAAAAGCCTTGCATTCTGGAGACAGACATAGACTACTTTTTATCCTGCAGAATCAAAGAGAATCCAAAGGATTTTTAAAACCTGTTTCCAAAAGGTGATTTATTGACTGATCTAGATGAAGAATATTAGCCAAGGTGACTAATATTCCCCTTTTCCCCTTTCACTAAGCGCAAATCTTGTGCTAGGAGTAGGTACGACAAAAGTGCAACGGGTGGGGTTTGAACCGCCGCCGACCTTAAGAATTTCAGTCCACTCCTTTGACTGATGAGCTATTGAGGCTCTATTTTTTTTTTTAAATTTGTGCAGTCCACGTGGACGAAGTCGCGGGCATAAGCTAGTATTTTATAAAGTATTTCACATCTTGGCATGTTATTGTATGGATATTGGACAGGCAGTTAGAGACGCAACAATACAAACGGTATAGATCTAAGATAGGGAAGTGTAGCGGTTCACACGGTTTGTGACTGGAGTGGTCCAAACGTGTGAACCAGTCGTCTGACCGGCACCGAGCCGAGGTCGACTAGTGAAAGTACGCTTTTAGTTAACTAGGTGGTAAGTGGTTCTATAACTTCTAACACTAAGAGTACTCCTAGGCTGAAATCTATAGAGCGCACTTTGACTTTGCTCAGACTTAAGACACTGTTAAAGCGAGACAGCGGTATACAGCTGGCATAAATCTGTCTCGTTTTAACTGAAACTTAAGTCTAAGCAAAGTCAAAGTGCGCTCTATAAATCTCAGCATTAGTGTTTTTGTAAAGCGCAAAAGAGGTCTTGAATGAAGCGAGCGTACGAGGCCGGGTGGAGCAGAGGGAGGTAGCGAGCGAAGCAAGCCGGCGATCAATGATACGTACTAAGCAATTTGCCTCCTTCTTTCTAATTCGAATCGGTACGACAGGTTACGCTTTTCCGGTCTTAGCTTTACCCTCCAATTATAATATGGATATTGGATACCGAGTGAATAGGCAACTTATATGCAAGCTTGCTCCATCTTAGGCTGCATCATCCTGTGCCAACAGGTAGCGCTAGTCTATCACACTAATATTATAAAGGAGAAAGTTTGTATGTGTGTGTGTATGTTTGTTACTCCTTCACGCAAAAACTACAGGACGGATTGGGCTGAAATGTAGAATGGAGATAGACTATACCCTGGATTAGCACATAGGCTACTTTTTATCCCGGAAAATCAAAGAGTTCCCACGGGAATTTTAAAAAACCTACATCCCCGCGAACGAAGTCGCGGGCATCATCTAGTAAATATTAAAAAAATCTTCCGTTGCCAAAAAACTGGACAATAGACATGGGGCCAATTAGGGCGAAATGGTTAGATATTTGCTTACCAATCAATGTTTTCAATACTATTGGCACAGTACACGCCGCTGGATAAGATAACCAGTATCAGTTGATAAGCGAGCGTTGTTTGCGTCACTTCCTAATACGTACTTACTTGCTATAAATAGAAAATACCCTATTTATTGGTATTATTACTTAAGATCGTTTAGATTTCTAAACGTATTCGATAAGGGCCTAACAACGTTTGGTATTTTAATTCACTGATAGTATTTAATGGGAAACGGATTAAGATATGGCTATTTTGACAGCGTAGTTAAAGGCTGATCCACACCTGCGCACGCGACGAACGGTGCACACAAGGTGCATCATCACACTAATATCACACTAATATTATAAAGGCGAAAGTTTGTATGTGTGTGTGTGTGTATGTTTGTTACTCCTTCACGCAAAAACTACTGGACGGATTGGGCTGAAAAGAATGGAGATAGATTATACTCTGGATTAGCACATAGGCTACTTTTTATCCCGGAAAATTAAAGAGTTCCCACGGGATTTTTAAAAAACTACATCTACGCGAACGAAGTCGCGGGCATCAGCTAGTACGAATATAATAGCCGTATTCGTGGAGTTGCGTGAGCCAATTTCAATTTTAAGTAAATTCAAGTAACTTGTCAGAGTTATCTCTGACAAGTGACTTGTGACGCACGCGCAAAACTAATTTTATTAATTGTGCATGTGCAAATGGTGACAAACGAACACGGCTAATGTGGACGTGTTAACGAGTTCATGAGTTAGAGAGTTCACAAGAGTTTTGAGAGTGAACACAGACGGTGATGCGACCATAGGCTTTCGATGCGCGTTGGTGCACAGTTCGGGCGCGTGCGCAGGTGTGAATCTACCTAAACCACACGCGAACATAACAACGTCACAGCGTTGCCAGAAGGGTACGAAATTCGTACTTTTTGAGTCATATTCGTACCTTTGCTTGGTACCTATCTTGTCTTATACGTACCTTTTCCCGTCTTCTGGTGCTGTGAGATGAAAATAGGAACATTTACTTAATAAGATAATGCATAATGTATACCTATATCTCTTGTATTCTCTACTCATGTGTTCGTAGTATTCTTTGCCTCTGCTGAAATGGGTAAAAGCAAAACCCTAAGACAACGTCGCGGGTAACAAATAGTGTAGGTAGGTATAATGTAATAATATGCTAAAGAGACACTTATCACGAGTACCAAACAAGCTGACTAAAAAATGGTGTCACGATATTAGCAAAGATCAGCGCTTGACATTTCATTTCTATATTTTATTGCGTTGTTCAAAAGAAGAGCATAACTATTTCTCAACGCAAATTATTTATTAACTAGGAACCCGCCCCGGCTTCGCACGGATAGCTCATTAGAATTTTCGTAAGGATCTCTCATTTATTTGAAAACTAGGCGATGCCCGCGGCTTCGCTCGCGTGGATTTTGATTTTTTTAAATCCCTTAGGATCTCTTTGATTTTCCGGGATAAAAAGTAACCGATGTCCTTCCCCGGGATGTATCCCAAGTCTGTACCAAATCTCATTAAAATCGGTTCAGCGGTTGGGCCGTGAAAACGTAGCAGACAGACAGACAGATAGACAGACAGACATACTTTCGCATTTATAGCCTGTCACTCAGGAATAATGTAGCTTTCTACTGGTGAAAGACTTTTCAAAATCGGTTCAGTAGT
Source organism: Maniola jurtina (assembly GCF_905333055.1). NCBI lineage: Eukaryota > Metazoa > Arthropoda > Insecta > Lepidoptera > Nymphalidae > Maniola > Maniola jurtina. The sequence goes on from NC_060044.1 coordinate 13,224,433, forward strand.
TCCAGAGATTACTTCCTATAAATAAACTTACAAACTTTACCTCTTTATACTATATAGTAATAGATCTATACAAAGTCGCGGGCATCATTAATTATTATTATCATCATCATCCATTGCCAGACCACAACTGAGTAGTTATGGGTCTCTAAGCGTTTAAGCCTTAGTCCGCCACGCTGACCAAGTGCAGATTGGCAGTCTTCACACCTTTTAAAAACATTATGGAAAACTCTCATAGCATGCAGGCGTGCAGGTTTCCTCACGATGTTTTCCTTCGATGTTAAAGTGATATAATATACCTAACTCTGAAAAGTTGGAGGTGGGTGCCGGGATCGAACTCCCGACCTCTCGAATAAGAGACGGATGCCTTAACCACTAGGCTGGCACGGCTCTGGCAAAAACTAGTTAAATTATGTTTTTAAAACTTGAATGGGTATAGAGCCCAAAACCACACTTTCGTAATTTCGTATGTTTCGTAAACTTAAAATAATATGTTAATGGTTATTCCACTTAAGTAATTGGGTAGGTATATACCTACTTAAGTACTTAAATTACATAATAATTGATTGATTTGATCAATTCGGTTCCACCACCACCTGTCATGCAACTGGGCCTTAATCATCTTATTTATTGGCAGTTAGTCATTCAATGATATTATTACCTTATAGCTTTGTGGGTGTGGTGTAATTGGCCCTACTTATATTGCTTTTATAGTTATTGATCTAATTCTAATGAATGAGTGATCAATTCAAAAGAGAAAAGTTAACTGATTTATTTGAGTTGTGTAACAAAAACTAGTAGAAGACAGTCAGACATGAGGAGATCCGTAGGAGAACCAGAGTGACCGACAATACCACCGCAGTGGTCTTATTAGTGTGAGGTCCCGGGTTCGATTCCCGATAGGGGTTTGGAATTTTATAATTTCTGGTCTGGTCTGGTGGGAGACTTCGGCCGTGGCTAGTTAGCTAGTTACCACCCTAGCGGCAAAGTCGTGCCGCCAAGCTATTTAACGTTCCAGTACTATGCAGTGTAGAAACCAAAGGGGTTTAATGAAGGACCTCTTCCAGATTAGCCATCTTCTATCTTAGACTGCATCATCACTTACCACCAAGTGAGATTGCAGTCAAGGGCTAACTTGTATCTTATTTTAAAAAAACCTTTCAACAGTCAACCCCGCGGCGCCCTGACCTCCAAACGTAGCAGGTTACTTTTACTTCATCTCATCAAGTGGCAAGAGAACGTTTGAGAGGTACTTACTGGAGAGCGGAGAGGTTGCCGGTTCGATTCCCGCGCACTTTCGCCATAACTAATCTGCATACAATAAACCCGAGTATGTTGGCCCATGAGATAAGCGGTTTCATAAGTTTTCTTATCTTGGCAACCTCATATTTGCCAATACAATAATCCCCATTACTACTTACTAGACTAGCTTGAAGAGCTCAATGAATAAGTAACATTATATTTTATATAAAATAATTCAGTCAAAGCCTCTTTAAATGCGTACTTATGTGCTATAAGACCTATCTACCTGCCAAATTTCATGATTCTAAGACCTAGGTCAACGGAAAGTACCCTACAGGTTTTCTTGTCAGACACGACAGACGGACAAACAAACAAAAAAAGTGACCCTATAAGGGTTTCTTTTTAACTGTTGAGGTACGGAACCCTAAAAAAACTAAAACAATCTACTAAATCTACACTGTCATATAATATGTTCATTTACATTTTACATCACTTTTAGTGGCCCCATACATTAGTTTAGCAAAAAGAAATCGCACGCGCGATAACAAACATTTGATGTAGCAGGTGAGATGTGAACGACATCCCACTTAGCTATTAGCATAATTACTACGACACGACGTGTGTTTGTTTGTGTGGGCATAGGTGTAAAAGCTGCCCCAATAATGTTCATTCTTAACATGTTAGGGCGTTTGTCCACTCATTCATATTCCATTCGAAGCATTTGGGCTTAGAACAATGCAGAGATAATAATATGTGCGCGATGATAATAATGATAACAGAAATATGTAAACAAGTTGAATTTATTATACCTGTAAATAAAAAACCCGATTGTCCTGCTAAATTTTTTCTTTTTCAAAATTTATTTCCAGTGTTCTAAAGATCCTAATCTCTAAGGTCTGATGTAAGGAATCTAGTTGTTTAGCCATTTAGAAGTTATGGTGGAAAAGTTAAAAAAAAAAACTACTTATTTACCTCATAATAAGGTCGTATTTTATTTGTAGAGCGCTATCTTTCCTACTCTCGAGTGTTTTATATCTTCTGTCTTACTCATCAGAGAGCACGTATTTTATACGCCATGAAACATATCAGGGGGCACGGCAGTGCCCCCGCCAAGACGAGCCAAACGGCGGCCGGGGCGCTACGTACCTTTTTCTCGAAGTGTTTCAGTGTGTAAAATGTTGCCAAGACTCACAAGTTCATAATGTTTTCACTGTTAAAAAGTTATGAGATCTCTAGTAGAGCCAAGCCCCTAGCTGAGCTTAGATTTGTGCTGGCCATGGGAGCTATCCCAAGTCCAAAGTATATAGCTTTTAAATGCTCTTGACTATATCACATTTATAACAATAAATAACAAATAACTCTACTTACAAGCTCTAATTCTACAAACCCTAAATCTTGGTTAAAAAAGTACGGCTTGGCCGTTTAATGTTCGTAAAACTATAAAATGACAACATATTTTAAGGCCATTAGGAATAGTTTGTTCGACAATTACTAATTTGTATTGTACTTCGTGATGGAACTGTAAACGGCCAAGGCGTATTTTTTTAACCAAGATGTAGGGTTTGTAGAATCAGAGCTTGTAAGTAGAGTTATTTGTTATTTATTGTTATAAATGTGATATAGTCAAGAGCATTTAAAAGCTAAATTTGAAAACATTATGAACTTGTGAGTCTTGGCAACATTTTACATGAAATGTTTTTAGTGGGTTCTACTTACTTCTACACAGTACACAGTCGCAAATTCATTGTGACATAGTCCACATAACAAAAGGGTCTAACTCAGATTAAATACCTAACAATGTGACCTAATTAATCTTCAGTAATTAACTGTTTGAGTGCAATTGTTAATTGTTACCTATTTAAAACAATTGTCTCGCAACAGTGCAGATCCTTCGACAATGATTAGAAATGAGGTCATTAGTAGGTAGGAAATCGTATGCATTTTATTTCCTACAATCTACGAACTACGAACCTATTTTATTGAAAAAAATATTTTCAAAAACCATTTTCATCCAAATCAATTCAAGCATAAAAATTATGTTGGAATCTGTTGGAATGAAGAAACCCACAATGCATACGTATACATGAACACTGAAAACAGTACATACACTTCTCTTTTAAGGCAGTCGTGTAAAAATAGGTTATTCCAGAGGTACCAAAAGTACTAAAAGGCGTGGCGCCATGTTTTTTTTTCAAATTCCATACAGCACAATGCACTGCGCCGACGCAGCGCAACCTACGTTCCGACTTCTGATCCTGGAATAGGGTTGACGCTTTAATCTTTATTCAATATCATATGTAAGTGCTTACTAAGTATAATAAAAAAATTAATGTAATGAAATCAGTAGCTTTTCCTGCTAAGCTCAGACAACCTTAAAGCAAAGTACTTATTTTAACTTTTAGTAGCAAATCTTGTGCAAAAATCACTTCTAATCGTAATTTTTCGATTTCAAGTTTTATCACACAATCACAAAACTTGATTTTAGAAGAGAGCCACCTGGTATTTGCTTATTCTGAGATCACAAACATATTATATACTAGCTGACGCCCGCGACTTCGTCCGCGTGGATTTAGTTTTTTCGAAATCCCGTGGGAACTCTTAGATTTTCCGGGATAAAAAGTAGCCTATGTGCTAATCCAGGATATTATCTATCTCCAATCCGAATTTCAGCCAAATCCGTCCAGTGGTTTTTGCGTGAAGGAGTAACAAACATACACACTTCGCCTTTATAATATTAGTGTGAAGTGTGATATATTTAAAAAACTTTCCAAATAATGCAATACGAACAGTTTGTGATTGGTTAGTGACTCAAAATAGTTAGCGCCCACTGTGAGTTCTGCCTCTATCTAGTATGGAGTTATGTAACAGAGAGAGCGCTATACTAACTTCTTTCCGCGGACAGAGTTGCTTTTTAAAAATCATACTTTGAAATGGTTAGAGCCCACTGAGAGTTTTGGTATATCTTGTACGATGGTACGGAACCCTTCGTGTGCGAGACCGACTCGCACTTGACCGGTTTTTTAAAAACCATAATGTATCAAGTTGTCAACCCTGTTGGGCTTGGCGCTAGGCAGCTGTTGCAGTGGGCTCGTGAGTGTGGCACAACAATGGCACGCACTACAAGAGTACATTACAGAATTTAGTCACACTACATTCTTGGAAAACTATGTACTTACCTATTTCACGTAAATATAACCTATCAAACTATTGCGTTATTGGAGGTTTTGTCATTCATCTAAATTCTAAACGAATGTGCCGTGAAAACCTCCATTAACGTAATAGTAGTAGAAGCAAAAGCTAGCAGACATCTTAGGCTCTATCTTATGCTGCATCATCAGCGGGTCTGAGGCAGCCAAGCGCTAGTCTATAAAAAAAACTGTTTATGGCAAAAAGTTGAAAGATAGCTTGCATCCCAGGGAAGGATATACTAAAGGTGAACGCACATTTATTCGAGCCGAACGAAACGGATTTTAGAATCCTGTATATGAAATCTCATGGAACCTCGCACACTTCCCCGAATCGGAAGTAGATTTCATATAGAGAATTCTAAAATTCGTTTCGTTCAACTCTTTCGACGCGTTCGGCTCGGATAAGTGTGCGTTCACCTTTACGCTACTTTTTATGCCGGAAAAACAAAGAGAAGACGAAGTCACGGAAAACATCTAGTTGTAACCATTGTATGTAACTTGTATTACACTCGTAGATAGCAGGTAGGTACTTGTTTATATTTCAATATGTTAAATAGCAAAATACGCGAAGGTCGGCCGTTATCAAATACGTTGATTGATAACACTGCTCGATAACTGTGCCTATTATAAAACACTGTTTAGCATTTAGCAATTTGAAATCATGATAAGTACAAAATACATTAGTGGTTATCAATTATCATTGTCATATTTTATCATTTATCTCAAATGAAACTTGAACTTGAAAAGACGGTATTAAATAAGCATGTGGTAAAAATCATAACCCTTCCTTTCGGTTTTGCCGTAGTCGGGTAAAAAGAGAAACCTGAGTGGTAGGTAACTATTAGGACAGGACAGGTCTAAAAGTAGAGATATAACTTTATAATATAGTTGCCAAGTAGTTGTAAGCTCTCTAAATAAATATTAAAAAAAAAAAAAAACAATGCAGCAAATGTCATGAAACTACGATAAATTTTAATGAGCAGAAAGTTCACCGAGGCCACAGATCCATGAACTTCCGGTTTTATATGCGAACTGTAATCCTTCCGGTTTAATAAAATGAAACGTTTATCTATGGCTTTCATCTCTCAAATAATAATTTTTACTTCCGTTAAGTTCAAAGTTCAAATAGCTTTGTAAGAAATCTGTACCTATTGCTTTAATACTCTACAATTTTATCTTATTGATAAGATTTATGGTTTCTCTGGAAAACTTGTACTTTTCTTACTTGAATCTTAGTTTGGAGGCCTGAAACTTAGCTATTGCACTGTTTTTTACTATAACTAACTTATTTTATTATTTTACTTTGAAATGGAGATAGATAATATCCTGGATCAGCACATAGGCTACTTTTTATCCCAGAAAATCAAAGAGTTCCCACGGGATTTCGAAAAACCTAAATCCACGCGGACGAAGTCACGGGAATCAGCTAGTTTAAAATAAAATTCATTCGGTATAAAATTCCTAAAAAAATTGCAACGCTACCTCCCGGACTGTTTTGTTAAAGTTCCCTCATTGCTTGGTGGCAGCAATGCAGAACGAACTAATGTCAAATGAGCCGAGCCCGGTGATTATCAGTGTGACACTGAGTTAGCGAAACAGCATGTCGAAAGGGTCTATAAGAAGGGCGATTGCCGATATGAACCGCCACATGCTTTATGCATATGCTTTACGCTCAGTTTAAGTTACCTAAGAAGTATTAGTTATTATTATGTAAGTAACCTTGTTATGTTTGCCCGCAGTTGGTTGCGATGCAGTCCTGATAGCGGCGTGATGATGAGGCTCGAGGCGACCGACAAACAGCACCGCTACCACAACCTGCTCGATGACGACCATGCCAGTGAGTACAACTTTTCTAAAGCATTTAAAAAAATCCTTTCTCTGGCAAGTCTTTTCCAGTTTTTTTTATATACAGGAAATGCCTAACTCATACCCCTCAGTCAGGGGAAACGGAGGGGTTGTGTGGAGCTTGTACCCACTAAAACCCGTGTTTGTCGCTCAACGGACTAGCGGTTGCGCGAGTACCACTCAATAGTATTCATCGCACTCCCACCACGTTTTGACCCGCCATCAACTGGCAGGCGGGTCCCATCGCTGGGCTGGCTGCTACCAGACCCGTCTCAGAAGCGCTACCTCCTGACCTGCTTATATTTAGGTTGACGAACGCCCCTTACACCCATCAACTGCAGGCCAGCAACTCATTGAGACCGGAGGTCGTCATTAGCCCTTCGGCGCCCGGTGCGTCTCCTACCTACCCTGAAGTTACGATACATCATAGAAAACTAACCGGAATCGCTTAGGTTAAACGGGATGTTGAAACGTAAAGGATGTTGGAAAAACGATAATCAGTATGGGCAACTACCGTATCATACCTACATGTTATCACTGTCCTCAAGCCACGATTCTGATTCTCCCACGACTAACAAATTGGCATTGCGTGCATGTAATGGATGCTCATCACATTCGTATGATGTTGCTCGAGTAATATTCAAATTGCTCGAGTAATATTCAAATTACATCATTTGTAGCTGTACGTTGCGTTATTACTTTTAAGAACTCTTTAACCTTTTACAAGATTGTGGTTAGTGTCATTAAAGTTTTTTTTCATCGGTCACTGACTTGCCACAATCTCGCTGTAACCTTTTGACTATTTAGGTCATTTTGTGTTTTCTTTTCCAAATTGGTGACTGGTGTTCTACTATCACATCTTACGTACTTTGATCTTATAACTTTCATGACCGCCCGCGGCTTTTCTTGGCTAGAATATTCATAGTTTTCATTTCCTATCTCTTGGGAATTTCGAAAAACAAGATGTTCATTCCTTTCCTTGTCTTTATTATAAAGGAAACTTCTGAAGAAGAACTCTTTGTTTTCCCGTGTTAAAGTATCATGTCTGTCTCGGACTGCCTTTCGGCAAGATCTGTTCCGTGGTTGAGCTGTGAAAAGTAACAGACAGACAGACTTTCGTCCGTGTGAATGTAGATTTTCAAAATCCCGTAAGAACTCTTTGATTTTACGGGATAAAAAGTAGCCCTATGTGTTAATCCAGAGTATAATCTATCTTCATTCCAAATTTCAGCCAAATCTGTTCAGTAGTTTTTGCGTGAAAGAGTAACAAGCATACACATACAATATTAGTGTGATTAGCCATCGACGTGTATTAGCATAGAAGAAGGGTTTTTTTTTAATTTATAGTCTAGCGCTCGGCTGCAATCAGACCTGCCAGCAAGTGATGATGCAGCCTAAGATGGATTTCGATAGCAAGTGTATATCTGTATTTTAAATTCGGTAATAAATACGAAATCATTGCATCAAGTAGCCGGTATGTATGCAGTAATCAAAAACCTGATCATGCACCTACTTGCAGATTGCTGAGCCAAATTTCGATATATTGCAAAAGTGATCCGCAATCCGAACAATGTGGGACAGGACTGGACAATGGACATAGTCTGAATGCAAATAGGACTTTTACTTGCTGACAAACTTTATATAACTACCTAACTAGCTATCGCTACGGAATTTATCAAGCCTATTGTACCTATTTAGAATATTTAGTTTGTTATTAAAGATGTTTTGGCCGTTTTAATATGTGGAAGATTATCTAACTAACAATAATTATAATTATAAGTTAAAATTAGAAATTTAAATACCCCCGACACAAAAACCTCTAATAATTCTTCAAACGGCTGAACAGATTTTCTTGGATTATAGCTAAGAACACTCTCGATCAAGCCACCTTTCAAACAACGCGAACGGTTCATTCGTTTAGGCGCTACGGGTGTCACAGACAGATGCACAGATACACACGTCAAACTTATAACACCCCTCTTTTTGGGTCGGGGGTTAAAAATATCACAGAAGAATCCGTTTGTGAAAATTCTGGGGATTCGTTTATTAAATCGGGGTAAAATGTCACTGCCCTTCAAAGAGTTCTAACGGGCTTTTTAAAACCTAAATCTACGCGGACGAAGTCGCGGGCATCAAATAGTATTATTAAGAGCTTCATAGAACACGATTTTGGTTCTGAATGACCTTTTCGTACATTTAATTCAATGTAATAAAATTAATGCCAGTTCAAATTTCTCTTTTATCTAGTAGATATCTAGTGTGGTAATGGTAAATGGTAATACGAGGCGCATTATAATACAATAAGGTGTGAGACGGCGGCGCCTATGGTGCCCGTGGGAACTGCCTATACCTACCTAGTACCTATCTGTGGTGATCGTGCGAAATATGAATACGTAGGTACCCACTATGTGGGATTATACTCTCTATAACATTTACTGAGGTGGTGTCTTAGTGTTTCATACGTACATACAAGCTTTTGCCCGCGACATTTAAAACCCGTGGGAACTCTTTGGTTTTCCGAGATAAAAAGTAGCCTATGCTACTCCACAGGTTTTTAACTATGTAACTATGTACCCGTGTAAAAAATCCCGTTGCTACGAGGTGACGTGATTGAAGAACAAACCAATGAACCAACAAACAAACACACTTCCGCACATCAAAATAAGTACGACATTGCAATTTGTAGGACATCAAGTTGTAAGCAAAAACGAGTTACGAGTATGTTAGTATATGTACTTGTAAACTAAAAAATCATCGTACAAGATTATGTACTAATGATATGATTTTCAATATACATGGCGGCTATTTTGAAATTTTTATTATTTGTCATTATAGCAGCAATAGAAATATACCTATACTCTACTACAAAATTTCAACTCTCTATATCTATGGACAGACGGACAGATAGCGGAGGCTTAGTGATAGGGTCCCATTAATATCCTTCGTGTACGGAACCCTAAAAAGATTGGTATCTCAAATGACCTCTGCACGTGAGCTCTGACCACACCTGACTTCCGGCTAGTGATATCCTGTGTATTGTGCGCGGGAAGCGAACCCGGCGCGTCACGCATGCCTGACTCAACCATGGGGGACTAACCCCTGTAGTAAACATGAAACAAAAACTTTTCTCAGTATGCATTTACATATCTACTTACATAAGTAATTAATTTGTATCAGTAAAAAAGCAGTGATAGCCTATTACGTTATTATATTTTTACTTTTTAAAAGTTTTTGTGTCCGGGGTTTTTAAATTATTAATTTAATTTTTATTAAACTTTTTATCTTGAAATGGTTTGTGTAATATACACACATTACGCTTTACCATGCCAGTGCGTCGCGCGTCGGCTCATTAGATTTTGTCCTCGTTAGAATTTGGCTGGATACAAAGTATTGGTCGGCTAGTAATAACCGGTCTAATAAGAAAACTAGAAAAGAGGTGATAATCTTCAAAGTCAGAACAGATTTTCTTGGATTATAGCTACACTCTCGATCAAGCCACCTTTCAAACAAAAGCAAAAGAAACTAAATCAAAATCGGTTCATTCGTTTAGGAGCTACGATGCAATAGACAGATACACAAACACACAGATACACACGTCAAACTTATAAAACCCCTCTTTTTGGGTCGGGGGTTAAAAATAACATTATGTTAGGCAATTTTTCCATAAATAAGAGTCGACCCTGGCAATCAAGATAAAAGCTAATGAAGCCTCCTGCACAATTGTTGGGTTACGCAAATGTTTGGCGTACTCATAAATACTTGACGCCACTCGTCCACCCACCAGCATGTTTGGGATTGCCATAGTGGGCTATACTTATTAGCACTTAAACAGCACTATACCAAAGGTTTAATTGCCTCTGACGCCATACAAGGCCACTGATGGTATTAGGTTTTGGCGTTTCATGGATGCATTGTGTTTGAATTGAACAGCACTTGTTCTTTAAAAGAATAACTATAAAGTACAAGTACCGACTTAAGTACCTACCAAAGCCATAATGATCGTGTGTGTGTTTGTATGTGTAATGTGTATGCGTGTGAAAAGATTAAGTAATTATTATTTGTATTGATTGCCAAGTGTGGACTGCCAAGTGTGGATTGGCAGACTTCACACACCTTCGAGAACATTTTTCTTTTTCAAAGAATATTAGCCATTTTTAATCATGACTAACATTCCCCTTTCCCCTCCAACTAAGCGTAAAGCTTGTGCTAGGAGTGGGTACGACAATAGTGCAACGGGCGGGGTTTAAACCGCCGACCTTTCGGATTTCAGTCCGCTCCTATAACCGTTGAGCTATTGAGGCATTATGGAAAACTGAGGCATGCAGGTTTCCTCACCGATGTTGAGCTTCAGTGTTAAAGCGAGTTATACTTCTACGAGTTGAGATGGCAATCGGGATTTGAGGCAGGGGGACGCCCCGCACACCACCCGCAGTGGGTTAGTATTGGTCGTCCCCACTCCGGTTGCTATCTCGACCTGTTAGAAGCAATTCATCAATGCGATCGGCTGTGCTGTCAGGGCCAATTACGTCCGTGGGCCGGGAATCTAGTTCATTGATCAACATTGAATGACAATGAACCATTGATCACTCATTGAGAGCTGGAGACAGTCGCGAATGGATTCAGGGACGACCACGATCGTATTACTAATGATCTTGAGGCTTGCCCAGTTACATAAGTCCACGTTTAATATACTTGTATAATAATATGTACAGAAGTTTTTACAATTGTAGAATAAACAAAAAAACCGATTCAATATTCAAAATCATATCAAAATAAAATCATTTTGAATAAATGATTGTACACCTTTTGTTTGTCCGATTTGTTAGATTTGAAAGATGATAATATAGTGCCTGGTGATAATTAATTACGTAGACTTAAGAAGGGTCTCTCCGTCACTCGCTCCATACAAACGTAGTTCGTCTCTTATTGGAACACTAACCAATCATACTCAATGGTTGTAGAAACGTTTCGGAAACTAATATCTATGTCTGTGGTTTTCCAGTTTTCCGTTAAAATATTCGGTTTCAAAGTTACGCGGTCTTAAAAATTCACATAAAAATCTTTGAGCCCCTGTAATTTTGAAACTACATATTTTTAGAAAAATCTAAAACACCACAGGCACAGATATTAGTTATATGTCTGCAAAATTTCATAGACTTTGGTTGCTTAAAATTCAAATGAAATTGAAAAAAATACGATTGTATGGAGTAAGTGACGGAGAGAGCCCTGTTAGGTAATACTAAAGCTACGAGCTATTAAAAATATAAAATTTATTTTATTTACATATATATCCACGGGAACGAAGTCGTTGGCATCAGCTAGTGTGACATATATTTGCTCTGAGAGTATGACAGATACTGCACAAGCAAAAACCTTACATTAGCAACAAGTGTAAATTAAAAATTATTTTAAATTACTTATTATTACATACTATATTATTACACCCTCGACAATTAATGAAGGTTACAGTAACTAGAAAAGAGCTGATAACTTTCAAACGGCTGAACAGATTTTCTTGAATTATAGCTAAGAACACTCGATCAAGCCACCTTTCAAACAAAAAAAAACTAAATTAAAATCGTTTCGTTAGTTTAGGAGCTACGATGCCACAGACAGATACACAGATACACACGTCAAACTTATAACACCCCTCCTTTTGGGTCGGGGGTTAAAAAGGAATTGTAGCCCGCAAAAATGTTTGTCAAAATGCCAAGTCTACTCCGTACTCTAGGTAATAGTTACAGGCCACAGGGTAATATAACGTAATAGTGATACTCGTTACTGCATTAGAAGTCAGTGTTAAAGATGAGAAGATAATTGCAAGAAACAAGTTAAATCCTTGGGTTTATTACAATGCGATCTGTGTCACAGTCTGGTATCTGAATCTGAATTGCAAATAACTAACACTTCTATAGTTAGTTAATTACTACTTAGTTGTAACTTGTAACGGACCTTGCATGCCAGTCACCAAGGTCGTGACAAGATTATCCTGATTCGTTAACATTCCTTTTTTTTTTATATCTGGCTTTACTCTGATTAGCCAATGTCAAGTTTGTAGTTATTTTCAAGTTATTGAATCTATACAAGTATGGACTCCGTCTGCGCCGGCGCCCGCCGACATACGCACGGCGCCCCCTTAGAGTGCTTCCCAGTCAGTTCCACCACCAAAAACACCAACTAACACAAAAACCAGCCAGTCTTAACAAAAAAAAAACACTCCAAACAAGCACAGCACGCGCGCCAGCAAACGCCATTACAGACGAAGTCCAATAAACCATAAAGTGGTTACATCACACAAAAAAAATTAAAATATGTTTTAATTTTCAAAGTAACAACTATACCAAGTGGGGTATCATATGAAAGGGCTTTACCTGCACATTCTAAAACAGATTTTTATTTATTTTTATACATAATTGTTTCTGATTTATCGTGCAAAATGTCGGAAAAAATACCCGAGTACGGAACCCTCGGTGCGCGAGTTTGATTCGCATTTGACCTGTTTTCTAACCTTTAAAGTCGGTTCAAATACTTTTCCTCGTTACACATGGTTACATCTTGTAGAAGTAGAGTTATCTTTAGTTTATATCTAAACTAAAATTGTGCAACTTTTTACGTAATACAAAAAAGTATATACTTATTAGAAATTAAACTTCTACACCTCCAACGCAGTGTTTAGCTTGAACATAAATTTGCAAGTTTAAACACTTTCCATTCCGCCTATTACCATTTTACCAAGTTTCACCGACTTAAAATACTTCAGTGATTAATCTTAGTTCACAGGCCATTGCTTAATCCTTGGTTAAACCGGTACACTTTGCAAATCGATAGTTCACGTTTCTCCGTGGCGAAACGTAACCTGACTAGACTAGTGGCTATTAATGACTTTGCACTGATTTGGCCTTGTTCTTAAGAAGAACTGAAATATTACATAGGTACTACCCAGATAATGTCCGCGACTTCGTCCGCGTGGATTAAGGATTTTTAAAAATCCCGTGGGAACTCTTTGATTTTCCAAGTAAAAAGTAGCCTACGTCTTTCCCCGGGATGTAAGCTATCTCTGTACCAAAATTCGTTGAAATCGGTTACACGGATGGGCCGTGAAAAGCTATCAGGCAGACAGACAGAGATAGGTACTTTCGCATTCATAATATTAGTATGGACTAATAGATAGTCAATAAATAGTCAGTCATTTTGGTGCGGAAGAATCTGGAAATAGGCGTAATTCCAAACGTCGATATGAAATTTTTACTTTGCTGTTTTTAACTAAAAAATCCCTATCTCAAGTAAAATTGATACGCCCGGCCTCTCTCGGGGTGAGCTGCGGTTAAAGGTGAAGGCTGAAACTCAGAGATAACGTTGTTTCCGTTATATTCTGTAGAAACAGCAATATTTTAGCCTTCCCTCATGACCAACAAGAACTTAATTTACTCTTACTTTGTGTCCAGTTTAAGAAATTAGTCATAGTAACGACTAGTAACTTACGTCAAACTCATTATTTGACTAATTTCTTAAACGGAACACTTTCAAGTAAAGATTTTTATACAAACCTGTGAAGATGATACTGCCATTGGCGCAATTAGAATTCAATAAGCCTGCTTTGTCGTATTAGTTTACAAATTGCGATAAACCAAATAAAATTTGAATTTCGCGGTTAGACCCGTTTAGTGCCTTACGATTTTCTAAATTGGCTAAAGAATTGATTTTTCCTAGATAAGGTATCACTAAGCTGTTATGTAATTACACACCCAAGACTGACTTGACCACATATACATAAGGATGTCAGACGAAGGTCAGATCTTACCTATACGTGGATGTCAACATTGCATCACTCGATCTCCTTCACCGAGCCACGCGGCTAGGAGACGATATAGACATCATGTCTTTCCTATCACTCATCATTCACGTCCAATAAGGACCGTCACTCATGGAACAATAGAGCACACTTTGACTTTACTTAGACTTAATTAAAACGAGATAGATCCTTCTCTGGGATATTAAACTTAATAAAAAGTTGTTAAGCAGACGATTATAAAAATCTAATCTTGTAATATTTATGGTAAGTAACTAAAGTGATTAATCCATCTTAACGGCTAATATTATTATAATTAAGAAATAGCCGTTTTGCATAATATATTATTATAAGAATATTTTTTAATATGTATGCAAATAAATTTTAATTTTAACCGCTAAATAACTTCCATGATTAAATTATCTGCATGTCATCTTATATTGATGTGCTAACATTTTGTTTCATTTAAACCTATATAGACAATTTTATTCCTTTTTTCTGTAGTGCCTATGTAAAATATTATTTTACGATAGGTTTCTAACATAAATTAAAAAACATCCATTTGGACATCAATACCTAAATATCTAATATTTATTCAAATGGCTCATTTTGCTGTGGTATTTTTCTATTTGTCTGCTAGAAAAAATTTCAAATATTTACTTGGCATGCTATACGCACGCGCGGCATACATTTACATCCAATATTCGACTTTAAATCGAGGGGAATAAAAAGTATTTTAGATTGTACAGTAGTTGTTTGGAAACCCCATTGCATTATCCCACGCATGCGTTTTACCCTATCAACCTTCCGCCAGCAAGGTTCTATGATTTTCAGTTTTCCTGGAAAATGGACTTATCCCACTAGGTATTGAGGTTCTTTTTAAGATTTTCTCAACACTTGGAACCGTGTCATTATAATATTTAATCAGCTGCGTGTTCCCAATTGATAATTCAGTTAGTGGTGATACGTCAGCCGGTATACCTGAAGACTTTTCCTATTTTCATATAGAAAACTGTTTTTCTACTAAGGTGCTTCTATTTATCTATGATTGAGACTATAAAGTGTGAAAAGAAACATTGAGAGTGAACTTTGTGCTGTGCGGCAAAATTTTGAGGTTATTTTACGTTGTCAGGGCAACTGATTTCGTTAAAACCGTGTTTTGTTTTTGTTAGTAGCTACATACTTAAGATTCCTCTATCCGTACATAAAACACGACAGATAGATAGACAACGAAGTGATCCTATAAGGGTTCCTTTTTTCGTTTTGAGGTAGGTACGGATCCCTAAAAATCGTAATGATAGTATGTATTTACCTTTATATGTCTACACTGACTAGACAAAATGTAATTTTGGTTTGGCAGAACAACTGGTTTCGTTAAAATAATGTTTTGTTGGTATTCAAGTTACTAGTATGTATTCAAGTACACTGTTATAGGTTTCTCTATCACATTACAAAGTGAGCAAAATATCCTTCGATTATTTGTATTTTCGGTCGAAGAAAACACCGAATTTCATTTATTTATGCAGTTGAATTTGAAAGGTCATTGTAAAAGCCATCTAGAAAATGTTATTATACTTATTTTCGTAGTCAGGGCAACTGATTTTCTTATGACGATGTTTTGTTTTTCTTAAAGGAGATCATTCTAGCTCCATACATTTTTGGGCCTTTTCTGAAAGTGCCGGCCAACGAAAAAAAATGGTACGGATCGTTAGAACTAGCCATTTGGAGTAATAGTTAATATGACAAAAAAGTTGTAGGATTGCTCTGAATCAAGTTATACAAGGTCGAAGATTCGTCATTTTCAAACATTTTATTGATTTCTAAAAGTGCTGGGAAACACAAAATAATGTTAGATATTGCTAGAACTAATGATTTGAAGCAATTGTCATTATGACCCGAAGGCTGTGGGGCCATTATATGTCGTGTTATACAAGTTATACAAAAAATTAATATACTTTGTATAATTAATTGTAACCGATTTTATGATTTTGTTACTGTTCTGATTGTTTTATACGAATTTGAATACACGTACAATTATTTTGACTCCCACGAAGTGCTGGATCAGCTGCAATGTGGACAAAATTCGTTTATACATACCTGGATTGTATGCGGCCTTGTAATACTAGGTGATCTCATCCAGCCATCTCCCAAACTTCTGCCACTGGGATATCTCCGGCGAGCTCTGTGATGAATACACCATTTGGTTATAAGTACTGTTCACCATAGTAACTACGGGCTTGCTTCAGTCGATAGCTGCCCAAAGCAACCTGCGTCGATTCTTCTGTGAATCTAGGAAAGTCATTGAACGGAGGATGTTGGCTTCCATAGCCTGGAAATGAGCTCTCCTTCTATTATAATTACATATTGTTTTTGATAACAAGTTCTGCTGAACTGTTTTGCTCACTGGCCGTTCATGGATTACGTCAAGAAAATCACGTGCATGCACGTTGTTGTCTATCAGAACATGATAGCCAGCAATGCTGACAAAATCCTGAAATAATCGATCATGTTACTTAATGTCCGGTTACAAATCCTGAATAACCCTGAGTAAACAAAAATCTCTTCCAAAGCGGTCGTTAATCATTTACATTATCCAGCAGCAAATGGTAAAAAGTCTAGATTTATTGGCTTCGTCAGTAGTTAGCTGGGTTTTTACTGATGTTTTGTTACTGGCATTTGTGCCACATAACCGCACACCTCAAAAAAGAAAGATTACCTCAAGATTGTTTATGGTATCTCTAAAACCATGGACTAAGATAAGAATCCAGTAAAAATCTTCTATATCATTTAAGGTATCATTTAAAATCTAGGCATTGTAAGTTGCTGCAGCGTGTAGATTATTGTTCCATCGCAACAAATATAAAGGCTTTTAGTGGTTTCGGAACTTGTGGTTAGGGTATGATTTTCACTGAAAAAAGTAATTAGTGCTTTTCTGAAGATATATGTACACGCCTGTATCTGTCTGTACATGCCCTTTATAGATAGACTTTCTTTCTTGAGGCATGCGGTTATGTGACACAAATGCTAGAAACAAAATATTTAAATGAAACACAGCTAATTACTGACCAAACCAATAAATCTAAGCCATTTGCCGCTGGATGGTGGAAGTGATGAACAATTGCTTGAAAAGAGATTTTCGTTTGCTCAGGATTGATCAAAGTGACCGGGCATTAAGTAACGTGATCGATTATTTCATGATCGCGGTAACATCGCTAAACAGCTATCATGTTCTGATAGACAATAAAGTGATTTCCTTGACAAAATCCATGAACTGGTCAATGCGCAAAACAGTTTAGCAGAACTTGTTATCACACACAATAATTATAATAGAAGAAGAGCTCATTTCCAGGCTATGGAAGCCGACATCCTCCGTTCAATGACTTTCCTAGATTCACAGAAGAATCGAAGCTTTGGGCAGCTATCGACTGAAGCAAGCCCGTAGTTACTATGGTGAACAGTAATTATAACCAAATAGTGTATTCATCACAGAGCTCGCCGGAGATATCCCAGTGGCAGAAGTTTGGGAGATGGCTGGATGAGATCACCTAGTATTACAAGGCCGCATACAATCCAGGTATGTATAAACGAATTTTGTCCACATTGCAGCTGATCCAGCACTTCGTGGGAGTCAAAATAATTGTATGTGTATACAAATTCGTATAAAACAATCAGAACAGTAACAAAATCATAAAATCGGTTACAATTAATTATACAAAGTATATTAATTTTTTGTATAACTTGTATAACACGACATTTAATGGCCCCACAGCCTTCGGGTCATAATGACAATTGCTTCAAATCATTAGTTCTAGCAATATCTAACATTATTTTATGTTTCCCAGCACTTTTAGAAATCAATAAAATGTATGAAAATGACGAATCTTCGACCTTGTATAACTTGGTTCAGAGCAATCCTACAACTTTTCTGCCATATTAACTATTACTCCAAATGGCTAGTTCTAACGATCCGTACCATTTTTTTTCGTTGGCCGGCACTTTCAGAAAAGGCCCAAAAATAATGATCTCCTTTACCATTCTGCGCATCATAAACTACCCAATTACACATAATGCAGTTAAATTGGAGAGGTCATTGATCAGTATGAGCGCCGTCTAGACGGGGGTCATCTTTCAATCAGATCGATAGCGTTGTAATTTAATTTGTGTCTGTTGTTTTGCCAACCGGTCTTTTCCGTAAACAATTTATATGGAGTTTTGGTAAGACTTTTTCGACCTTAATTTTTTTATAACCAAGTACAAGCCAAGTACTTTGTATCTCATTGTATTTATTTGCAATTTAAGTAGTAAGGTAGCTCTCATAATTTACCTATGTTTATGTAATTTTCAATAACCACAAACACTAAAAAGTAAAAAATAATTTAAATCATTACTGAATGTATTATGTATAGAAGAGTTAATGTAGTTCTAACTTACATTTTTTGGAGGCTTGTTTATTCCAGATTTGTCAAGGTTCACTGGTTTAACCGTGAAAAGATAACAGACAGGTAGATAAACAGACATACAACTTCAGCATTTATAATACTAAGTATGGATAGCAAGGATATTACTTACCTAATAAAGAGTAAATGGGTATGTCGAACTCTATAAAAGTTAGTGCCAAAACCATGGCGGTTTGATTGGCTTGGCATTGAGCCAGGACAATGGGGTAAACAACCTCTCCGACTAACAAGTCATACCAATTCTGTAATTTAAAGGATAACATGATAACTTAAACTATCTGTATCAAATATTCAGACAACTGAGTCTAATTACTACTATGATGATGATTATCCTAATCAAAATTGTTCATAATCCAATAACAAGATTTGTTTAACGACTTCAAAGTTCTTACCTACTTTTTATTATATTCTTAATGATTTAAAAAACTAATGTAGGTTTCCTGAATGAGATAAGTACCTAAACGTGGTAATAATTTAAAGTCTCACGGCCTTAATTTATTTAATGTAAGGCCATTTGTGAATTTTGTCCAAAACTGTAAAGGCTTTTCAAATAATTCACTAAAGTCTGAGTATTACTCGTTTGTTTAATTTGAGGTAATTAGCATCTTCTTCTCAGCCCAAAAGCTAGTACAGTATTTTACTATTTATTTATTTCATCATCGTCATCATCAACCTGACATCCACTGTTGGACATAGGCCTTTTCTAAAAAGCGCCACCATACCCCGCCCTCAGCCTTACTCAGCCAGCCACTTCCCGGCAATCTCTTCATACCGTCATTCAGTCCATCGTGTTAGAGAGCGTCCCACACTCCGTTTGCTTCTACGCGGTCTCCACTCTTGGTCTCCACTCTAGGTCTCCTCTTTATTTATTTAGCGGCATGTATTACGGATGACATTATGGATAACTCTCATAGGCATGCAGGTTTTCTCACAATGTTTTTCTCCGCCGTTAAAGCAAACGACATAATAAGTTGCAAGTTGATCATACAAAGGATTTCGCAAGATTTCTACATGGGATTAATCAAGGGGCGGATCAAAAATTCCTGAAAGGCCGGCATTGCATTGGCAGTTCCTCTGGTGCTGCAAATGTTCATGGGCGGCGGTGATCACTCAACATCAGGTGACCCGCCTGCTCGTTTGCTCCCTACTTTAATTTTTTTTAAACTTACTTTGATCTACATAACAGCAATCTGTTGGAAATGAGAGTAGAGATGAAAAAAACAACGCAATCAGTACCACAATGTGCGAACTACAATAAGTTATCAACACAATACAGAATACAGATGGCCGGACAACGTGACAGCCTGGCCCGGATGATGTCATGGCCGGTGTACTCACCGTACATAGATCACGAGATTTGATTTTAAAATTATTTACCTTGTTTAGCTGAGACAACATGTATGTAGGTACTTACATGACTACGCCTAAGTAAGGCGTGGTGTGTTCAGAGCAAAACCTTACCCGTCGAGCGAACTTATTTGTGAAATGGGTGTCTTTGGAAATAGTCTTTCTATCTTCCTGTCCCTTTAAAAACCTAAAAGAAGAGCTATGTCTCATACATCCCTATCCCTGCTAATAATATAGGCACATACTATTAAATAGATAATACTATAGCAAAATGTGTTTCTTTGTTTCTTTGCTTATACGTCGCAACGAAGCAACGGATCGATTTGATTTATGCACGGGCATAGTTAAAGATCTAGAGAGGCTTCTTATCGTGGAAAACCAAAGAGGGACCCATGGGATTTTTAAACACTTAAATTCAAAATTCAAAATATTTTTATTAACCCCCGACCCAAAAAGAGGGGTGTTATAAGTTTGACGTGTGTATCTGTGTATCTGTCTGTGGCATCGTAGCGCCTAAACGAATGAACCGATTTTAATTTACTTTTTTTTGTTTAAAAGGTGGCTCGATCGAGAGTGTTCTTAGCTATAATCCAAAAAAATTGGTTCAGCCGTTTAAGAGTTATCAGCTCTTTTCTAGTTTTCTTGTAGAAAAGAAGGTTAGATAACCGTTAGATTCTTAATATTATGTCAATTGACAAATTTATGTCAAGCTGTCAAGATGCCTTCACTTGTCGGGGGTGTTATAAATTTTTAATTTACACTTGTTCAATTAAACTTTAACAATTACTTTTGAATCGTCAAGTGCATCTACCACTAGTTTGGAATGCCTTTCCTACCGAGAAGAACCAGCAAGAAACTCGGCGGTTGAAGAAATCCGCGCGAATGAAGTCGCGGGCATCATATATTTTCACATAATCGCTGAATTCCCCAGAATCATTTTAAACCATTTGAGGTCGTTGTTATGTATGTAATTCATCAGAATTTGCCCACGTCACTAATTGGTTATTTATAGAAAACAATGGAACTTAAACCTAACGATAAAATATTGAAGTACTTAAAGTATTGTGTACTTAGTGTCAAATTTCGCATCGCCATTCGTGGTGATACATCCATGGTTTATTCATGTGGTGCCGGCAGCGGCGCACGCGCAGAATTTTGATGCGCCATTTGACGTCGACGTTAGAAATTGAAATGTTTTGACTTACCGGATGTGACTAAACTAGTTACGTTCATGGTCAATGCGAAATTTTGGAACTATTCTGTAGGAGAAACTGACTGACTGACTGATATAGCAAGTGTCTACAAACTTGAGATTTAGCATCAGTCAGTCTTTTTATCGATTGAGGGTTTCTATAGGTTAAGATGGTTACTAACATAATATTTGGGTATTTGTTGTCTGATAAAATCATAATAAAATAAAGTACAGTGTAGTATCACAAAAAATAAAAATAAAAGGAAGATAGAAAGAAACCACTTAGAAAGGGTTTTCAGACATATCTATGGTTTTCAGAGATTTGATCTAAACGATAGACCTAGTTGTTTCTATTTCTTTTGATAATGCTCTTTGCCTACTGAATAGGAACTGAGTACTGACGATAACGTATAATATGACGTATTTATTATTCACCCATTTTATGATTTCTTAAAAACATCTTAAAAAGGAATGATTAATTTAACTCTACGTAATAACTAACAAGCATTTCTTTCTTTACTTAATTTTTATCTTCTCTTGTTCATGGTTTCTTTCCAACTCCTTACTTCGATGGCTCACTGCTCAGCGACCTAAAGAGAATCTTTGGAGATTCTATTCTAATCTATGGAGAATACGTTGACTTTGCGTCTCAGTTAATATATCTCTTGACTCTTAGGCTGAGATTTATAGAGCCCACTTTGACTTAGCTTAGACTTAAGACACTGTTAAAACGAGACAGCGTTATATCAATGGTATAAATCTGTCTCGTTTTAACTGAAACTTAAGTCTGAGCAAAGTCAAAGTACGCTTTATAGATCTCAGCCTTATACCTAGAGATAAAATTTTATTAGTATTTCCTTGTCATACCTGTCATGTCTCATTAACGCACCTAACAAAACAAAAAGCCTGTTTTTATGTTAATTCGAATTTGACGTCATTGCTAAATCTCTACTTAGTATAAAATAAAGTCAGTGTCTGTATGTAAGCTCAGATCTTTTAAATTACGCAACGGATTTTAATGCGGTTTTCGCCAATAGACAGAGTGATTCCAGAGGAAGTTCATACGCATAGTTTAATATTGTTTTGTTTCATGATAAAGTTACAACTCAAAACACCCGTGCGAAGCTGGGGCGGGTCGCTAGTGCAAAGTAATGCTAAAAACTTCCCAGTTGAACGCCTCCCTATCGCGTCCTAAGAGTTACAAAACTTGTTCTCTGACGTTGCGAATTCCAAACCAGTTACAAATGTTTGTGGTAACGCGGCATTCCTTTGTGCCTGGTGGGGAAAGATACTGATGCTGCAACTGATTCTGACTAACGAGACAAAACCTTTATCCAGCTACTAATCAGATTTAAGAATCATCATTATGATCAACCCATCGTCGAACCACTACTAAGTTCGAGTATCCTCTGAAAATGAGAAGGGTTTAGGCCATAGTCTGCTACGCTGGCCCAGTGCGGATTGGCAGACTTCATACACCTTTGAAAACCTTGTAGAGAATTTTCAGGTATGCAGGTTTCCTCACGATGTTTTCCTTCACCGTTTAAGCAAGTGATATCTAATAAATATTATTATTTTAACCGTTTATAATAACTCAAAATTTTAAAAACCCCTGACACAAAAACCTCTATAAGAAAACTAGAAAAGAGCTGATAACTTTCAAACGGCTGAACCGATTATCTTCGATTATAGCTAAGAACACTCTCGATCAAGCCACCTTTCAAACAAAAAAAAAAAAACTAAATTAAAATCGGTTCATTCGTTTAGGAACTACGATGCCACAGAAAGATACACAAGTCAAACTTATAACACCCCTCTTTTTGGGTCGGGGGTTAAAAACTTACAAAAATATCTCCGAAAAGTTACAGAATGAACTTATATACAATTCCTATACATTTTTTTTAATTATTGGGTCTGTCATATCGAGGAAAATGTAATCTCACGCTTGCATTCACTAAATATCACTATCGTATAGGTAGGTATGTACCTACTCGTAGGTAGGTTCCGCGCATCATAAAACTCCATACTTTCGCAAATAACTCTATTATGCCCTCAAATCTTCTCACGAACTTCGACTTTCTCACCGTGGGAAATGTGAATTGTTGGTTAGGTGTGATAAAATTACTTCTTGTACTCCGACACGCGATTGTCGGTGCTGATAAATGATTTATGCACGTGATTTATCATGCCTTGATGATGCCCAATGATAATACTTATAGCAACAACTGTGACATACTTATAGAGAAAAACTAATATACCTAAGTACATACATTGCCCAAAATATAATATGTATATTCGTTCCATATTATGTTCTGGTTCTTTAACTTTCATCATCATCATCATCAGCCTGTGGAAGTCCACTGTTGGACATAGGCCTCGCCTATAGAGCGCCACCACACCCGGGGCTCAGCCTTCCTCATCCAGCCACTTCCCGTCATCTTTAACTTCATTTAATATTATTTCTCTAGAAGGTATTTCTTAGAAATTCATAGTAACCTTTTTTTTCTCTCTCGTCTGGCTTTTACAATGATTAGCCAATGTCAAGTTTGTAGTTATTTGTAACAAGTTAGCTAAACCACACAAATATGGACCCCGTCTGTGCCGGCGCTCGCCGACATACGCACGGCTCCCCCTTAGAGCGCTTTCCAGTCAGTTTCAACAAAAAAAACACTCCAAAAAGTCATAACACGCGCGCCAGCAAACGCCACCACAGACGAAGTCCCATAGTAACCTGTATTGTCGCCTGCTGCTGCTACGAGTACGCTACGGGCTTGTAAGCTAAGCAAAACAAGCTACGGGCTTGTAACCTTAAGCATATAAGCTTAAACTAAGGCACAAAGTTGGTATATCCTGGGAATCATACCCGGAACTTTTTGCTTGTATATCAATAAACGCTGTGTCTAAAAGTCGTTTAGTGCAATTACAACGCAATAGCAATGTTATTATTTTTCAAAAATCCAATTAGCATTCGTAGCTGACTAATTGCCACTTTCGGTTTAAAGAATTTATTCTCAAAAAGAACACACTGTTCACTTACATTAAGATTACAATATACATTTCAGTACTTACACAGACGCATGCATTTACACTTTTTTTATATTATACTATATTATTAAAACTGTATCAACCTAATTATTTATTTACTACAATTTAGTCTGACTTATTAACTAATACAATTTTGAGTAATAATTTAATTTACAGATTCTATTTAAACAATATTTTCCACTATATATATTTTTAACCTATTCTTAAACTGACTAATATTTTTAGACTGCTTGACTATATCAGGTATATTATTAAACATATGTACACCCTCACACATAATATTTTTGCTCCCATAGGTTTTTGTTCGTGGTTGCCAAATGTGTATTTTGCTTTTATTTCTAAGATTATGGGTAATAGATCTTTGTTTAAATGTTATATTTGTATGTACATTTTTTGAAGTAATTTTTCTAATGAGTAGGCATGTGTTGTATGTGTATAATTGTTTTATGTTAAGCAGTTTAGTTTGTCTGTATAGGTCTTTAGTTGGTGTTAGGTATTTATAATGAAATAGTGTCTTTATTAGTTTATTTTGGGTTCTTTGCAATTTGTTAATGTGTGTTTGTGCAGCTGATCCCCAGATTTCTATCAAGTACTCCAAATGTGACTTAACAAGGGCGTTGTAAATTACTGTTCGGATTTTGTGTGGGATACAATTTGAGACTTTACGTAATGCTCCGGTGAGTGATGCTAATTTCGAACAAATTTGGTCGATATGAGAGTCCCATATAAGTTTGTCATCTAATATTAGGCCTAGATATTTTTCTTTTTTAGATCTGTTTAAAATATTGTTATTTATCTGAAGTGGTGTGTAATTAGGTATTTTTTTATTTTTGGCACTGAAAATCATGTAAGATGTTTTAGTTGTATTAATTGTAAGTAAATTATGAAGGAACCATTCATTTAATATATCTAGATCCTTTTGTGCTTGTGTTATAACTTCGTGGATAGAATGTGCAAAATAGAAGAGACAAGTATCATCTGCATAGAGTGATAAGTGCCCTGATAAATTTAAGTTTACTATATTATTTACGTATATCAGAAAGAGCAATGGTCCTAAAATTGAGCCCTGTGGGATACCACACTTCACTAATTGGGAGTCGCTTTTATATTTAGAAATTTGTACGATCTGTTGACGGTTGGTAAGGTAAGAAACGAACATATCTAGTGCTGTCCCTGCGATTCCCATGTTACTTAACTTTTGTAATAGCTTTTCATGGCTGACAGTATCAAAAGCTTTTTTTAAATCTATAAATATACCTAAACAAACATGTTTTCGATCTATGTTAGTCTTTATTTTAGTAACTACGTCAATTGCTGCAGAAAGAGTGTTTGATTTGGATCTAAAGCCATACTGCTGTTCAATCAAAAAGTTTTTCGCGTTTAGGTACTCATTCAGTCTGTCATATATTATTTTTTCAAAAATTTTGGACATCACAGGGAGCACTGATATGGGTCTATAATTACTTGGATCTGATTTTGATCCTGCCTTATGAATTGGACTAACTTTTGCAACTTTAAGACTATCAGGAAACACCCCATGTAATAGACATTTGTTAATACAATTCATAAGATCTTTGGCAATAACATGTTTAATACATTTCAGAGTTTTTGGGCTGATTCCATCAATACCGGTGCTCGTATTACTATTTAAATTGTCAATGATTTTAACTACTTCCTTTACATTGCAGGGCCTTAGTTCGCTTAAAATTATATCGTGTTGATAGGTATCTTTATACATTAGGCTATGTATTGAACTTGTATGGTATTTTGAGTGTATGTTATTTGCTAATTGTGTCCCTATTGTCAAGAAAAAGTCATTAAAAGTCTGACAAATCTTATAACCATCTGTTACAGTATCAGTAGCTGTGGTGAGTTTAGGCAGAGTAGTAGTTAATTAATATAATGGCTGCACTTTCAAAAGCCGTCCGCGTTGAAATATCACTTTCCCGCTTACATTTAAAGAGTAAGTAAATATTTCCAGCACTCTTCACTTGGGTGGTGTATTGTTATCTCAAGTGTTAGGGCCTTTACACACAGAGCGTTTTAGGCGTTATGTTTTTGAGTTTTAAAGCATAACTAAAAAAAATTAAACCCCGCCATGCTGCGGAAAACAATGAAACTAGTTTTTATATGGATATACTTGTTATAATGAAAAATGCATAGTATGTGGCGCCCCCAGAACAGACATTTATCTGGTCAAGCTTTAAATATTAACTAGTAACTGCTCTGAAACACAAGTTTTTGATTCGAGCCGCAAGATATCTTGATGCCATGGTTCCAAGTAACCATTCGTTCGAAGAAAATATAAGTATTTGTTGAATTTTGCATCCATTATGAATTCGCGTTATAGCGGATTGTGAATTGTTGAAAAATCATTGTACTTAATACGTTCTTTGTACTTGCAATGGTGCAATTTGTTTTTGAAGACGCTACGTTCGCGTCGTTTCGCGGTTTTGAGTTCGAGTCCTTGTCAACATCAGCAATAATCGCGGCGGGTAGAAAACCGCGACGTGTGCACTGTCACTAACAGTAATTATCCACGCTCAGCGCTTCACAAAATGACTGTTCCACTTTTGCAACGTTATCACCATGTAAACTGTGAGCTTGTGCAACACTGCACAGAACACTACGTTGTTAGGGTTCTGTACCAGGATGCCAACGTGACCTTATTACTAAGCCTCCGCTGTCCGTTCGTCTGTCTATCAGCGGGCTGTATCTTATGAACCCTGTTTCACTTTTGCAACGTTACCACCATTGTGTAAACTGTGAACTTACAACAAAACACAGAAGTAACACTACGTTGTTAGGCTTCCGTACCAGTAGGGTTCCAAAGGACCCTTTTACCACCTATTTACTAGGCCTCTGACTGTCTGTCAGCGGGCTGTATCTCATGAACTGTAATAAGCAGAGAGTTACAATTTTCAGTGTGTGTATTTCTGTTGCCATTGCCACTACATCAACAAAATATAATATAAGTAATAAAAACCAAGATGGCAAATTTCAAAATGACCCCATGCAAATTAAAAAAATATTAAAAAGTAAGGTGTTATATCTTGTACGATGGTACGAAACCCTTCGTGCTCGAGTCCGACTCGCACTTGACCGGTTTTAATGATAATAATCTTTGCGTTACCTCCGCTTGTGAATGTTATCAATTCTTGCTAAACCTTTAGACCGACCTGTGATTGCCGAAATAACGCAGTTCATTGATCAGTTTGTTAAATCAGCCTAATAGAATGGCCGATAGTCATCTCATCATCATCATGAACGTCGCCGGCCCACTACTGATCACGGATCTCCTCTCAGAATGAGAAAAGTTCAGGACATAGCCCGCCACGCTGGCCCAGGGCGGATTGGCTAACTTTATACACTTTGAGAACATGAAGAACTGCCAGGCTTGCAAGTTTCCTCGCTATGTTTACCTTCACCGTTAAAGCTTATATAAAGTTAAAATATATTGTTTGGAAAAAATAAAAATCATAAGGTAGAATAAGAATTGCATATTATGTACATAAGCTACTTATTACTTAATTAACTTTTACTTAGTGCTTGCGTAAAAATATATGTATTTTTGTAACGTAATTTTTTCGTATTTCGTATACCACCTCTAGTCCGCGACAGGTTGAGATGGCAATCGGAGTATGAGGCGGGGGACGCCCTGCACACCCGCACGTCATCCGCGCTCGCCCGCATCGGGTTAGCGCGGGGGCTGTGCGGGTGTGCGGGGCGTTTCCTTCCTGATAAGGTTAAGGTTCTAGATGTTGAAATTTTCACAGCGTGTTTATTTCTATTGGCGCTATAACAACAAGTAATGAAAATGTCAAAATGGCCATGCTTTGGGCCACAGAAGACTATTGTGGCAAGTTCTCATTCCGAGAGTAGAGCCGTGCTCAGTACTGGACCGGCAATGGGTTGATCATGATGATAAATTGCAGGTTTTGATTAAATAATGACTTACGTCAGATGTTACAGGAATTACACAAACTTTAAACAAGTTTTAACAAGTCAATAATATGTCGTCACTTTGACATTACAGTGTCTACCTTTGAATAATATTGGACTAAGAGCCAGCGAGTGCCAGACCTTCGTTATTTTATAAAAGCTGAAAGTTTCTCTGTGTTCCCCTTCGCTTCCCAAACACAGGAAGGAACGATCAGCGACTATGAAGTTTGGAGTATGGCGGCTTTGGGAGATAATAGGTAACAAACGTGTAAAAAATCTTACGTCAAAGTCAATTTTTTTTTTTCAATCACAATATTCACAATTACTAGCTATAAATACTTAAATATAAAAATTACAAAACAAAAATGTCATCCAAATTATTGTAAGGCAGGGTGCTCAGAACGCTGGCTGCGTTACCTCGTTGAATGGCCAGACTAAGATGCTAACCGAGGTCACTGTCAGAACTCCGGTCACCCGTGGATTCCACAAGACATATTTTTAAATAGCAAGAAACAGTTAAAAATTATTTTGCTATAATCCGCCAACAGGATAAATCTGTATGGTCAAACATGCAGTTACAAGCTAAGCACCGCTTACCTTCCCAACCAAGCAATAAAGCCAAGTTCCCAAGCAAGCACTGCCACCACCATTCACATGCAACACCACACAAGACTTTTCCACTACTCTCGACGCACGTTTCGCCCCGACACCGGAGCATCCTCAGGAGATTTTGACTTTACAATGCTGTATATATATATATATAATACCGCGCATTTGATTAGAACGTCACTTGACAATACAGCATTGTAAAGTCAAAATCTCCTGAGGATGCTCCGGTGTCGGGGCGAAACGTGCGTCGAGAGTAGTGGAAAAGTCTTGTGTGGTGTTGCATGTGAATGGTGGTGGCAGTGCTTGCTTGGGAACTTGGCTTTATTGCTTGGTTGGGAAGGTAAGCGGTGCTTAGCTTGTAACTGCATGTTTGACCATACAGATTTATCCTGTTGGCGGATTATAGCAAAATAATTTTTAACTGTTTCTTGCTAAACATGAACTTCCGCAAAGTAACGCCTGATTCTATCCAATATATTTTTAAATATTTTTTCCGGAATAGTATTAGAAATCATATCATGCATTACCAGACGCTTAGTATCGTAGCAACTCCCTGCCAGACATCCTTAAACTTACAGTCTTATTCATAAAAATCCCTTAATATAGGTTTAAAACGTTCATTAGCTAAAATGCTCATTAGGCCTATTAAACGTTTCATAACTTTCTTTATTCATAAAGGTTCAATAAACCTCTCACAACTAAATTCTCGCTATAGGCTAGTTTCGCTTTGTTATGTTGTCGTTCTGATGAATTCATAGACAAAATTGCAAAAAAACTGGGCTCTACACAGAAAAGTGACGCAGGTGTGACATTTGTTTTCGAATTTCGGTCAATTGTCTGAGTTCTGGAGGATAGTTAGGTATTATCGTTCGGAGTTTTGTTCCGATTTATTTAATTATAAAAATGGAAGGAAACAGGAAGGAATGTAGAAATTAGCGTTAGATTTTATTATACTATTTAAAAAAAAAAGATGTATTAGGTAAAAGTATGTATTAGAATTTAGATACAGTACCTGGACATTCATGGAATAAAATCCTTTTTTTTTAAATTGAAAATATTACAATAAAACTTAAAGCTAGCCTTATCTAATTACTATACAAATCATGCCCGTGTGGGATGGTGCCAAGAATACTGGCTGCATTTCCACGCTTGACAGCCAGGCTGATCCGTTGCGCAAAAAATGAGCCAGCCCTTTTTTTTACCCAAATCCTTCTCGGTTTATGTAGTTAGGTACTGAGCTGCATCACCGCCATATTTCTTACGTTAGAAGAAATCACATAACTATGTAAAAGAATGATTACATGAAAAGAAACTTCGAAATTAGGTAGAAACTTTTAGGTACCTACTTCACGACGTCCGTCCCTAGCATCTTATGGCAGTTAAAACTTGCAACTCTAGTTAATTACCACAGCCTCTCGAATCCAGAATAAATAACGTACAAATAATAATTACAATGCAATGACACTAGAATCAACCAAAACAAAATAACCTCACTTCCAAACAAATTATCAGCTGTTAAGACAAGACGGCGGTCATCTTGTTCTTTAATAAGGGTTTAAAGTAGGGTTCTGCCTGTTATAAGTTATGGAGCCGTTATTGAACACTTTTAGCACTATTGAACGTTTATGAATCATGTTTTTGAGAACTTTGCTTATAACAAGCTAATAAAGCTTCTACAAATTTTTATGAATAAGACTGTTAAACTTTAAGGGCCTATGCCCTATTGGGGGGCATGAGAGAAACGTACAGCTTTTATAAAATAACGAAGGTCTGGCACTCGCGGGCTCTTTTCTTTATACATGTAACGAGTTTATATTAACAAGACTTAATTGCATTAGCCGTCTCGAATTGAGACCCGATGACTTTTATTTTCGTTCAGGCGGCCATCTTTGATTAATTGCGAGTCATTGCACGTCCGTTACGACTGGTTTCGGTTTGTTACTTTATTGCCTATAATAAGTCATGGTTTGAAGACCACTCCTGCGCAGCAGTGACGCTATGTTATTCCTTAATATATTTGTTTTGTAGAACTTAAAGCAACGAAGCAACACCTAGTTATGTCTCTTCAATAGCGTTCTAATTGCGATATAGACAAGATGATTTTCCGGGATAAAAAGTAGCCTATGACCTTCCCTGGGATATAAGCTAACTTCTTTTTACCTGCCATTAAGCTCCATTATATAATGGCAGCATTATTGTTACTACCACCTAGCCTATGGGCTAATAAGTAATATTATTCTAGCTTAAAATTCTTACTTATGATTAATTTCTAAATCTAGTTTATACTCCAATAACTCTCCTTAGTATATTCTAATATGTACTTACAATTCATTATGTTATTGTGACCTAGATAAAAATAAAGTAGCACAAACACTATTACACAAGCACTGCATTTATGTACTTTTTAACACTAGTTCGAACGGCTTGGTTCTTTTGAGAGTAACTAAGCTAACACTGTACCAAACATCAAAATCGATTAAACTGTCGGGCCGTGACAAACTAGCAGCCAGACAGACAGACACACTTTCGCATTTATAATATTAAGTATGGAGCATAGGTACGCTGACGAAGTCGCGGTCAAAAATACGCTAGCCAAAAACTTATCTATTAACACACGAGTAAGACATCAATTTATTGTCATGTAATGGCTTAAAAGTATCCTCGAGGTAGGTAGATATTTGTTATAAAAACAAAGAAGATAATTATCAGGTTCACAAGCTAAACGTTTTTTTGTCGTGTGAGCAATTAGGTAACAAGTTGTTTAAATTAATTTACACGGGTTTTTGTTCGTGGTTTTTATATGCAACAAAAACCCGTTTTGAATGCAGGTTATAATAATAATTGTTATAATTATGTGTTTGTTAATGTATTTAATTGTTTAAGTGTTTATGCTTTAATCTACTGACAGGATTGACGCCACTTAAGTATAGTTTAGTTAAGTATGATTTAAACTTTTCCCTTGTGTTAACTTACAACTAAATTATGTTTTTTATTTATCGATAGTCGATACGTTACTTAGCTGCGTTATTTGTCAAAAATTGTATGGTATTTTTATACCCCTTCCAGGTTAGCCCTCTTCCGTCGACTGTATCATCACTTACCACCAGGTGAGATTGCAGTCAAGGGTTAGGTAACTTGTATTTGAATAAAAAAAATAAAAAAAAAGTCAAAGTGCGCCGCCCCATAGATTTCAAACCGCGAAAAAACATGCCCATTTCAATTTTAGATTTTTTTGTAATTTTGTTTCATTGATTCTTTTGCTAAGTAGTAGGTACCTAAGTACAGTTATAGATGGGTCGGCGTCGTTTCTGTATGTAAATATACTAAATATTCAAGATGCGCTTCTCACAAACGCTGAGTGTACCGTTACCACCGAATTCCTCGTTATTTGAGAAAGTGTCACGTGGAAACGGAATGTGAAATACCGAATTTGAATAATAAACAGATTTGTCATGTTATAGACTACAGGCCCATGTTTAAAAATGGGTGGGTCATATGAACCACCAGGTGACGTATACAGGACGATATAAGAGCATAAAATAATAAGTTTCAGCACTATGCCGTCACTTGTAAGCTGTCCAACAGAGTGCTGGTGAGAATTGAAAAGTGCAGGTAGAGTGAGTACATTTTGGTCATACATTTTTGTACGGCATTTTTACCATCGATAGATCCATGAAAAATAATAAGAAAGCGCGCAGTGCCGTAAAAAAATGGTGCGCCACTAAGTCAGTAAATGTTTTGATTTTCTGACAATTTCCGGGGTAAATTTGGTCATTTAATTCTGTACGGCACTAGTTTCATACTGTTTCAATACAGCCTCTAATCCATTATTCCGCAACGCCGTACAAAAATCATGCGACAAGGGGAAAAAATTGAGGGTAGCAACCCCCTCTCTTTCCGTGGTCCGGGGGGTGATTTGAGAAAGTACGGCTTTGGTTCCAAAACATTATCTAGCACTCAAAAGTACTATTAAAAATAATGCCGTAAAAAAATTAGTGTTCATTTGAATGTGTATCAATAATTATCTTAATTTCATGGTATAGGTACTTAATTTTTAAAGCTGTAAAATCATTTGACTCTGTACGGCAACTTTTTTTTTAACATGATAGTGTAAAATACTATTGTTATATAGTATTGCCGTTCAAAAGAAACTGTTCTAAAAAAAATTATAGATGAATACAAAAACTGAAATTTTTCAAATTATTGCAAAAGTTTAAATATTCATAGATTAATAAAATATAGCAATTTTCTACGCTTTTCCCTTGTTTTAAATAGTATTAAGATAAATAAATTAGGAAAAAATTATGCCGTACATTTTAATGCAGACCATATCTTTTAGGCTGATGAAAATGACGCTACCATTTTAAGGGTAGTACTTTATGGCCATCTGATACTGTACGGCATTAACATATTTTTGAAGAGAACAATTGATAATATGATAAAATCACTATGCCGTCTAACTGAAGTGAACGGGTGTGTATATAATATCCACATCCCCTACAAACCTTTGGACCAACGAAAATGTACGGCATGTAAAAAAATATTATCTATGCATAAAACACTTTCAAAATAAATTAATTTTATGTTGTTTCAAATCACCCCCCGGACCACGGAAAGAGAGGGGGTTGCTACCCTCAATTTTTTCCCCTTGTCGCATGATTTTTGTACGGCGTTGCGGAATAATGGATTAGAGGCTGTATTGAAACAGTATGAAACTAGTGCCGTACAGAATTAAATGACCAAATTTACCCCGGAAATTGTCAGAAAATCAAAACATTTACTGACTTTGTGGCGCACCATTTTTTTACGGCACTGCGCGCTTTCTTATTATTTTTCATGGATCTATCGATGGTAAAAATGCCGTACAAAAATATATGACCAAAATGTACTCACTCTACCTGCACTTTTCAATTCTCACCAGCACTCTGTTGGACAGCTTACAAGTGACGGCATAGTGCTGAAACTTATTATTTTATGCTCTTATATCGTCCTGTATACGTCACCTGGTGGTTCATATGACCCACCCATTTTTAAACATGGGCCTGTAGTCTATTACGTGTGTAAAGGTTATCTTAATTTATTTCTTTGATATGTTACAACTATGCTAACATCCTCCTGTTCAGAATTTCGAGTAGTCTTCAGTTCTTTAGTCCTTAGGTTTTTTTGTCAATCAGCTAGGCTACTTACTAATCAATTACATTTTTAAGGCGCAAAGCACACCTGCAGCGTAGAGTGGCAGCAACTAACTCAAACTAAGTTTACTTACATATTTTATTTTGGCATAGCGGAAAAATAAATGCTTCGCTCCATTCCTCTCCGTCGAACCTAAGTAAATATTAATTAAGAATTACTTAAGCATATTAACAGAGTTAATATTTTTAAGGAAATCAGTTGCCCAATATTAACTTTAATTTATAAAACTTTTTCAAAAAAAAAAAATGCTGTTCACAGAAAATTTAATTTTTTTTACTAATATGACTGCAGACATAACTATGTACGAAATTATTCTGACTTAATTTTTGTATACTAAGTATAAGCTATAAGAATCTAAAGAAGTAGGTAAAAAAGCATGGTGCATAACAGTGTGTGATAAAAGTGATAGTGTAATATGGAAGGCCATGCTGAATCCCGCTGCTCAAGAGCCAGCGACTCCCCTGGCGACACCATGAACGATGTGTATGCGGCTTGGCGTAAGTTCACCAAAATCAGCTATACTTATTATAACAGCTGTTTCATACATAAATGAGTTATTTATAACAACTGTTTCACCAGTTAATGAGTTATTTATAATAGCTGTTTGAGTTGTTGAGCTAGAAGCTAGAAGACTCAAGAGAGGAGATTCACCACTTTTGGTGAAACTTCAGAGTTTTGATCACCGCCGAAAGGTTGCCGGCTGATTGGTGCTTTACAGGATATATTTACATACATACATGTATATTTATTATAGAGATTTGACGCAGTGGTAAGCGCGGTCTTATTAGTGGGAGGTCCCGGATTTGATTCCCTTGGAATTTTATAATTTCTAAATTCCTGGTCTGGTCCGGTGGGAGGCTTCGGCCGTGGCTAGTTACCACCCTACTGCGTGCGCCAAGCGATTTAGCGTTCCGGTACAATGCCGTGTACAAACCAAAGGAGTATGGGTTTAATGAAAACTGACATACCCGTTCCAGGTTAGCCCGCTTCCAGACCCACTCCACTACATCTATTTCACGTATTTTTTATTTCGAAGAAAGCATAGTTACTTCAAAAAGGATCTTGCCCTTCCGGGTTACTAACCTGCAAATTAGCAGTTCTTAGATTATATCATGCATACGTAATCAACCATCAGTAAACCATCGACGTTTTGATAAGGTCATATCACGTAAAAATAAAACTATAGTAAAAAAGGCGGTATGGATCGCAAAACTTTATTTTTAGCTACTTACTGAACTAAAAAAACATAAGTGTCAGTTGCAAAAATATAAGAGTCAACAAAACAGAATAGAACGTGCGTCCTTCACGACCGGCTAGTTGACAAGTGTCGTGTGTTGCGACATCGCATACGCGGAGTGTCGGCAACCTACTTGTTACTATTCTGTCACCACTTCACAGAATCTTGTTACCTATGATGTTATTTTTGTTACCATAATAATTATATGTAAATTGCATAATATATAAAGGGACGTGTGCCGTGTGGCCTAGTTGTGGCAACGCATATCAATCGATTGTTATTGCTAAGCAACGTTGACCCAAGTCGGTAACTGCATGGGTGACCGACTTCAGAGGTCTGAATTTTAGGTAATTTGCGTTTCCTCCGTGCCACGGAGAGCACGTTAATCCGTCAGTCCCGGTTATTATCGCTAACATCTGATAATAACTGTAAATTAACCTAAGAGTGAAAAGAAAACAAAAAGAGTTGAAATCTTGTTCTCTTAGCCGAGTTGTATGCGAAAGAATCTGGGAACCCACCGCATTATTATCCCAAGACAACTCTTACCATTATAGGATTAATGGATAGGGGTCACAACCTTCAGTAATGAGGAATACGACTATAGAGGGAGAGAGAAAGGAGAGATTGATTGCATAACTGCCTTGTTGGTCTCTTCTCTTTTACGCTCTCGGCAGAGCAGTGTGGTCGTCATTGACTCCATCCCTCTGTGATGGGCGATGGCTGCCTTTCTTGTGCACTCATACAACGGGACGTCCATAGTAGCCTTAGGCTGTTCATTTCATCTGCCTCATACTCTGGTACCCTCTACTCTTCCTATCATGCTAAATCTTTTACTGTTACCACTATAATACTGCTATGAACTCTTTATCCTTGGATATCAAGCATAATATAAAATAAATATCTAAATAAATCATTGGCTATTTTCAAAACGAAACTGAAACTATTTTATTTATCCTCAATTAATAATGGGTTTATTGGTTGCCAAAGAGTCTTCTAGCACGACAGTGTTATCTGGAATCTAGATATTTTATAGTATATCCCGATTATAATCACTGTTTGTTTACCAACCAAGGCCGTGTTACGCAAGGGTTTAGCTGATTTAGCTTGTGTAACCGCCTGTAGTGCACACAAAACATTTGAGGTCACCGGTACAGAGTCGCCGATCATTGCCGCCATTGTTCTAACAATACAACAATTAACTACCATTCAATGTGACATACCGTATTGCAGAGTTGCAATGACATGATTATGGAGTCCCTATAGCTTGGTGGTAAAAGCCTGCCTTTCCATCAGATTACATGAAGAATCGGCGATTCGTAGCGATGGATGTGTGTGTAAGGTATGTGTGTTCGTGTGTATACTATGTGTGTGTGTTCAAAGTTCAAACCCTCAGGCAAGAATAAAATATTTTAAAAATATTGTAAACTGTTTTTGCCGCGCAAGAATACTGTTGTATTTCCACGCCGAAAAGCCAGGCTGATTCTTTGTTTATAAATAAGTCACCAGTTTTTCTGTTCCCCTGATGGAAGAATAAGTTTTCGAAGGTGTATATTTATATTTATATTTATTTTTCATGTACCAAAATTGTAGTTACAAAGTTAAGATAAATTAAGCTATGTACAAAGGAAATGCTTATCTCTAAACAGAGATTTCTTCCAGCTTCCCCGTGCAGGTTGTGAGTAAGGTGCATAAATACGTGGAATAGGTCCCATTGTACTAGATTTATAAAATGGTTAATACAAGTGCTACACAACAGGTACAGGGACAGGTGTCCCTGTTTTCAAATAAAAAGCAGAATCATATATTATGTATGTTGTAGTAGGCATTCTTTGACTGAATTATTTTCAACTGTCGATAATCCTGTCCCGAAATCGAGTACAAAAACAGCTGTGAAGACTATTTACTTGCTTTTCGAAAAATGCGAGAAAATTCCAAATTATTACCAGTCCTATTGTTTTCAACTAAAAATAAATAAATGTGATACAATGTTAATAAGTATGTACATTTACCTACCTAACGTCTAGTTCAAATAAAGATTCAAGGTTGTGCCATCGATGGTTTCTTTGTATTCTAAGTATTGTCATTGGTAATGATAATAATCTGTTATAACAATACCTACCTATATAGTCGCAGTTTCGAATTGTTTACGCTAGAAAATGAAACGTAATATTTTCCACTGTACTTATAGTTTTACTAAATAAATGGAATTTTCTCAATCTTTCCTTGACTTTTTGATTGATCGTGCTTTAAATATTTTGGATTTGAAAAAGAGTTCTTTAAATGATGGCTCTTTTCGAATTCACCCTAAACACAAAATGGTTGATCGAAATTTTAAACCAACCCTTGATAAAGGTGAGCCATGAGTGTGAAAGGAACCGATACATAGACAAGATAGAAGCCGAAACCCAAATTACTTAATCTAATGCCTGCTGTACCTAGCCTGTCATTCTCTACCGAAAATCTAGAGCCCGAATGGACGTTAATTTTTTTTTGGCCCAAATAGGCCTTTTACTAAATAACCATTTATTCTTTCAAAGTTGATCCTAAAGTCTAGAAGAAAAGATTTATGAGAAGTAATGCTAGATTATTTGTCTTTCCAGATGAAATGCTAGAGAGCGAAGGCGCGGGCCTGGCAGCGCGTGTGGCGGAACTAGAAGTGCGATGTTCGAGGCAGGCGGAGGAACTGCTGTGTCTGCGGTCCACCCTCGCTGATGCTCTGCGAAGACTGAACGCGCTAGAAGGCAGAGCTCCCGCCACTTCTGGCGCACAGAGGAATGGGACTACTTATTCAGGTAAAGATCATTTCATTCATTCTCGTCAGCTCTTGCTGGGTGCAGGAGTCAGTCATAATCGCATCTACTTATCAGCTCTCAATCATTACCTATCTGAACGGTGAAGAGCAAAGCTTCGAAAAAGAGAGAAATGATGAGAGAAAGTGCGGGCCTGGCAACACGAGTAGCAGAACTAGAAGAGGAGACGGAAGAACTGCTCTGCTTCCGTCGACCCTTGCTGATGTAATGCTAATACTGCACGCTCTAGAGGTAAAATTCCCGTTACTTCTGCCGCACAGAGGAATAAGATTACTTATTCAGGTAAACTTGGCTTCATTTCTTATTCATCGTCATCCAGCCACGTCCCATCCTTTTAGTATCGTCAGTTAGCTATACCGAAAAACACCCTTCACTACGATTATTATTTAGTTAATTATGTGTTACCATAGTCCCTTCCACTTGCTGATAGTTTGGGCTATGTTCATGCTTTTGGCTATCCGATGGATCAATTTCGAATCGATGTTCAAGGCAGGTTGACTAACGAACTCAATGCAATTATTCATAGTTTGGGAGAAATTAAGATTTTTGTGACCTTTATCTTCAAACGTAATACAAACGTTTTTTTTATCCTTTCCAGGAAACACAGGCACGCCCACACGTGAGCTAAGGATCCGACAGCCATCTTACAGAGAAAGCGTCAAACGTACCTCCAGCTATGGCTCCAGCGCCTCCTCACTATCACAAAGGTACTTAAATTACATAGGCCGGCTCATTACAGAACACGGGTTTCCTCTCAGAATGAGATGGGGTTTGGCCATAAACTACCACGCTGGTCAAGTGCGGATTGGCAGACTTCACACACCTTTGAGAAAGAACGTTATGAAAAGTCTTAGACATACAGGTTTCCTCACGATAATTTCCTTCACCGTTTAGGCAAGTGATTTAATTACTTAAAACGCACCTAACTTTCAAAAGTTAGAGGTGTGTGTCCGGGATCGAACACCCTACCTTCGATTAGGAAGTGGACGCATTAACCACTAGGCTATCACATCTTACACTAGCCTTATAATAAGTCTTAATTTTCCAGACGCGGTCCACAGCACCAATCAACAGGGTCCCTGCAGTCGGATTCGCCCGCATCGTCTTCCTCTCTGTCGCCCGCCCCTTCACCGTCGCCCCGCGCGACCCCCGCGCCCCACACGCCACACACAGTACAACCTTACAGGTAACCAAGCACACAGGGGTACACATACCCTTACATAGCTAGCCCTTGATGATTTCACCTAGTGGTAAGTGATGATGCAGTCCAAGATAGAAGC
This sequence comes from Maniola jurtina, assembly GCF_905333055.1. Lineage (NCBI taxonomy): Eukaryota > Metazoa > Arthropoda > Insecta > Lepidoptera > Nymphalidae > Maniola > Maniola jurtina. The sequence goes on from NC_060044.1 coordinate 13,263,606, forward strand.
GGACTAACCTGGAAGATAGATACCAGAGTAACGATGGTACTTCTATGTTATGACGCCGTCTAGACAAAGCAATCGTACGGTAACCGGTAACGAGCGACCTGGGATATCCATATTAAGCGGCTTTACCACGAGATCAAAGGCGTCGGACTCTTGTGTCTCCTTATACTGTGATATGGTGGTTTTATTTAACTCAACCTGCTTACCAGTAAGTCATTCTTTGCCGGTAATCTATTCTAAAGCAGGGGGGTGATTCGCCAACTCAGAGTCTAACACGGAACGATAGAGACCGAGGAAACATCTCCCTAGTGAAGGTATATTCACATTGACCCAACGTCGTCGGCCAATGTGTTTGTTTATTGGTCATATGCTTGCCAACATTGGCCGGCGGCGTTTTACTCTAGAGTGAACTTACTATCAAATGTTTATCAGGCTCTTCCTAGTTTTTACATCAAAAATGAGCGATAGGTAAAGAGCAAGTTATGTTAATGATGAAACAGGTAAGTTGTGAAGAAAACTAACAATACGTAAATGCACTCTAAAATAATTAATTAAACTTTAAGTTGTTACTTGTCATTTAAATTTAATATAAAGTAAAAGATAAATAAGTAAAACGTAAAGAGAAAGCCATATTTTTTATTTAATTGTATAATTCGTAAGTTAAATTAAAACACTAGCTACACAGTAATAATTTACCATTAATTATACGGACCTACTTAGGTATAACTTAGGTATATCGTGATTGTAAGCAAAACAAAAAATAAGCATTTTATTTTCTGTTTGATTTCTGAAATAATTATGTGCTATCCAGATTTACTTTGCTGGTATAAAAAGTTGGATTCTTAATCATTTGTTTATTGTAATAGAAATAGTTATTCATGATAATTTTGATAAGCTCCGATAACGATAAGCACATTCTTTTCTAAAAACTATAACTTCAAAGATCGTCGTAATTTTGCGCGTTCGATAAATCTCCGATTAGAAGGAAATCTAAATAATTACTTTTGTAAAAACCCTGTTTTTAGGTTTATTGTTTGCTAAACAGAACACAAACAGATTTCAAATCTAGACATTGCAATAGTTCTTGCAATAAAGCAGGCTTTACGACTTGTTGCGTTAAGCCTTTGTAAATAGGCGTTTTCTAATCAATACAATGATTTTTATTATAGTTGTTTGATTTGTTATTACAAGTACTTATGAGATTAATTGATATAATCATTGCACATATTTTCTTGTTACCTTTTATCGTACCTCTGTATCTTTAATTATTATGTATCTACATCAGAGTTTGTATTTTTATAAGGAAGTGGATGTAGCAAAATCACTCCATGCTATGATCATCATCATCATCATCATGACCAACCTATCTAAGTACCTATATTTGTAGCATTAAAATGTAGCTAAATGCTTATGTAGGAACAATTTTAGTTAGTCTAGTTTAGAGAACCAGGACCCCATCAAAGTGTTAAAGTTTAGAAGATCAAAGTACTGGGAGACCTAGGTCTACCATGTCGATCTGATTTAGACTCCTTTTCGTCGTCATTTTGCCTCAAGAAACTCGATCTAGCTAGATAAAGTACTGCCACTTTTATAAGGCCGATATTACACCTGTAAGTCTTAGTCACAGTAGCTTACATGGTTAACTTACGACTTTACTAGTGTTAGTCTTATTAGTGTTATTTACCTTACAATTTGTTTTTAACCGACTTCCAAAAAAGGAGGAGGTTCTCAATTCGTCGGAATCTTTTTTTTTATCAATCAATCACGTAAGTGTGTGAGTAAAACTTATAAGTGTAATCGCAGCCTAAGTCGCATCAGCAAAATCTTTCATAGGGAACAACCAATAGCGGACAGACTGCCTCTAAGATATTTTCGCGCCATTCAAAAATAAATTTCTGCTCAGTTACGGTCGGCCTCAGAACACGAGTAGCAATTCCGCGAAACTATTGCATGAAAAACCTGTCGCACTTATGACCTTTTTCTATAACGCCACACGCACCTAACGCATGTGTATAACCGTGCCACGCGAATATGATCATTAAGGTGCTAAACGATTTACAGCCTTTGATTGTACATCATATCGTGCGCGTAACTTATAAAAGTGGTAGTAGGTACCTACTGTACACGACCATGATCATCGCTTATAGTGCTCACTGTAATGTAGATCTCGCAATAACTCGACGTCCGCGTCGAGTCGGCAAGAGGTCCAGTCGCCTTCGCCCGCAGCCACCAGCCTCACCAAGAGGTGGAACTCCACGGGGGACTTCAACGCGCAGGGACTCCTGCCCAGTGCAAGGTCAGTGTAGAACTGTTATACTGTACGCGTCACGAAAGTTGAAACTACGCGGTCAGCTCCATAATCGAAGAGAAAAGCTCACCGACTATATATTTTTCAAATAAGACTTCGGACTTGTAACTTAGATCTTTTTCGGACGGGCATATCGTTCGCGTTACTTCTCTCTGTATTTAAGATGGCCGCCAAACAGAACAACTGTTCTAGGGTAGCCATTTTTTTACCAAGTACCTACCATGTAGATGCATAAAAGTAGAAACTACCATAATATAAGGTTTACAATTTACAATGATATTTTGAAGCAACCATCTTATTTGTCGCGATTCTCAAAACGCACTTGACGCAAAGATGCTATAAATTAAAAGCGCATATTTTATTTTCTATGCAGATAGAAAAGAATATCTCTTACCGACTAATATTTTTTTTAAAGAAAGCTATTCTGTAAGTTAGAGACCATCTTCATATAAGGAACCACTTAAACTAATGCAACATGGTTAAACGATTCAGTAATTTTCAAGGCATTTGTCGCTGTACGCCACGCAGCCTAAACCGATGCAGTAAACAGCTTTTCAACATTCGTGACGTGTACTAACTATGCTTTTTAGGCTTACTTGTAGATATTCAGATTTCATGTTCATATATAGAGTTCATATAACATGAATTTCTAAATCAATTTGATTACAGAATAAGGTAGCCTTAACTACTTATCTGGAACTAGGATTGTTAATTAATTGAAATCTATATAAGGTTAATTGAAATTTGCATTATAAATTGTCTACAAGGTTCATTAATATTGATGGCACATCCTTAAGCGCCATATAGAGATCGTTGTAAGGATTTATTTGCCTTAAGATATCTGTACCTATACCTATTTTTAAATACAAAACTGAAGATATTAATACCACATTATCCTAATTTAGATAATATCGCACCCCTAGATAAAAACTGTTTCAACTCAAAAACCTTGCCTTTTGATAAAATCTCAATGACTCAATCATACGTATGGGAAAACTGTAGTAAGTTTATGATGATTTATGTAACAAAGCACAATAATTTCGACTAAATCTTTTTCTTCAGTAGTTTTTTTTAACTGTTTTTCTTAGTTTCTAAAACAGAGTTTTTTGAGTTAAAACAGTTTTGATCTAAGAGTGCGATAAGAAATCTGAGGGAGATTTTTACCTAAACATAGGACAGAATCGTTTGATCTTTATGTACTTAGATAATATTCTAGTATTTATTGTAACATTAAATGAGATTAAGGCTGAGACCTATAGAGCTCACTTTGATTTTGCTCAGACTTAAGACACTGTTAAAACGAGACCGCGTTATACCACTGGCATAAATCTGTCTCGTTTTTACTGAAACTTAAGTGTAAACAAAGTCAAAGTGCAGTCTATAGATTTCAACCTAAGTGGACAAAGATGAAGCTAGAAATATCTTATGCTCTGCAGTTTTTGATGTCTATTTGGTTATTTCCATAGGTTTACAACCACCAAGTCGTTGCTAAATTTGTATTCTAAGCAATCGACGCAAAACGGATCTATTTTGAAACACGGGTAAGTTCCAATTATTACGGTGGTGGTTACGGGTTAAGCTTATCTGGTGGTGGGGATTGGGTGTCGTTTTTTGTTTGAATCTTGGTAATATGGTGTGTACTAACTAACTTCTCGTTACGACGTGCGCCATGTAAATAGAACCATATCATTGTGTATCTGCGCTGTCATGGGTGATTTAAGGATCTTTTCAGTGGTATCTACAACAAGAAAAAGTTAAACAGCACTAAACCTGACGAAGGTTTTATATTTATGAACACAGAATTTTCCTCTTTCATTTGATATCATGCTCGATATAATATCAAAAAACAATTTTGGATGCACCCACTTTTTTGGATGTAACATCTTTTTTCGTTTAAAATGTAACCTATGTCACCTGGACTATAAGAACGAATTGATTGACGCCTCATTCATCAAAATCGGCCCAGTAATTTAGGCGCTACGGTGGAACTCACAGAATCTGATACAAACATACATACATAGAGTGCTAAACTCAAAACCCTTCCTTTTTGGCTTTGCCGTAGTCGGTTAAAAAAGTAAGAGCAATCCAGCCATTTGCGCAGACAAAACCTCGACATTGTCGTCAGGCTCCAAAGGTATTTTTACGTGGTACCAAGTTTACGCGCTTATATCTATACTTCATATCTATACTTTAAATAAACCGGGTTTTACTAACAAGTTTATCTCCATGTTTTTTAATAAAAAAAAGTTCGAAGTTTTTCATCTAAAAAGCTAATTGTATTTGATTAGTTAGTTAGTCTATTACCGTTGAGTACGAGTCTAGGTCCTACTTCTTCTGGAAGCTTTCCTATGAATAAGCACTGTAAGGTAAGTCGTGTTAATTTAGGTAATTTTACAGGTAAAGTACCATTTTTTTTAATTTTTTTTTTTTCAACACCAACATCTAGCATTACAGGATAGTTCCTAATTCGCTAGTGTAAAACATAGGTATTTACAGATACAGTTCCCTGCAAAAAATATTGTACATCGACCTTTAGAAAGAGTTAAGTGGCTACGTAGAGCGTTGTCTCTATCATTGAGACCGCCAAAACGTCACATAGGTATGAGTGACAGAGACAACACTCTTCGAAGCCGCTATCTTTTTCTAAAGGTCGATGTGTATTTCCTGTCGGGTACTGTAATTTACTTTGTTTGTCACAACAAAGGTCACAAAGGTGACTGTTTTGCATCTAACAATAAAAATAGCTGTATGGAAACACCTACGCCGCCATTTGTTACCGTTTATTGTTTCCAATAAAGCTGCCGTCTTAGCTGTCATGCGGTATTTAATGGCGTTAAGAAACACATAAATCAAACACATTATTTAGCAGTCCTTTAGTTTTGCTCGACTTAAAATAGTGCACATCTGCAACGAGAGGGTCACAATACATAAATGTAGTTTTTGGGAAATCACTTTTTCTTTTTAGATCTTCTATGAGGGTACGGATGCGAGTTCAACTCGCACTTGACCGGTTTTAGGGTTCCGTACCTCAAAGGGAAAAACGGAACCCTTATAGGATCACTTTGTTGTCTGTCTGTCCGTCCGTCTGTCGGTTTGTGTTTTCAAAGTAAGATAAGTATACCAAGTGGGGTATCATATGAAAGCGCTTTATCTGTATACTCTAAAACAGATTTTTATTTATTTTTGTGCATAATAGTTTTTGATTTATCGTGCAAAATGTCGGAGAAAATACCCGAGTACGGAACCCTCGGTGCGCGAGTCTGACTCTCACTTGGCCGGTTTTTTTCATTACAATTCTATGTAGGTAGGTACTAGGTACTTCTCTAAGAGAACATATCAGAGAATTCAAGAGATTGTATATCTAAAAAAGACTACTTTATGCTCTGATAGATCATATTTTTTCCCATTTTACTTTTACTAATTATTTTTAAAATCCTCTAATGTGTCACTTTTTTAAGCAAAATGACCTTAGATAGAAGCTGCGAGAGATAGAAAATTGGCTCAGTAAAAAAGTGTATTAAATGCAACCTCTCAGTGAGGAATAGCACTATAATTTAATAAAAAAATACGCGGGCGAATTTGCGGACATCAAATTGTCTAGATAATGAAAACTGGAACAAAAACCTGTTGGGACCATTAATCACTCTTACCTGTACTTTGTTCAGGGTGCGCCGATAGTTAAAATGTAGAGCTTATTGTGCTTGCAATGCGATGAAAGAACTAGCAGGGTAACTATTAATTATTAAGTTAAACTACTTGATAAAGAAATTGCTTCCATTTTGCAAAATTTAATGCGTGTTAAGAAATAGGTGTAAGCTCACTTATCACTTTGAGGTAAACTTATATTAGGTACATAAAGAATTACATTATAAATATTTAAAATGTAAAAATAATAATTATAAAATATCTGCTACGTCTTTAATATTGTTGTGTAGAGCCTAGAGGCGGGATTCATTCTTTATGGAACGACAGAGCGGACGGACGTATTGTGATTGTATTTTGAAGGTGTTTAATATACAAAGTGAAAACTATGTCGAGATTTATTTAAAAATCCTGATAACCTGAAGCTGTGGCTACAGCTTCAGAAGTGGGATCCCGGAAAATAACACTATTTTCTGTTCCACGCCAACGACTACGTCAAAGTGTAAGTAGCGTTTATATACCTAAGTGATTACTTTTCTCTCCTATAACTATCGTATAGCTAATATTTTATCAAGAAAACAATTCAGTCTACGATGTTAAATGCGAATTTACGGTAATCAAAAGTTATTGGCCGATTACCATTGTCTCCAAATTACGCAACTAAGTATAGTCAAACCGGCGCACGAAGGGTTAAAAGCAATACAACTTTTTTTTTAACAGTGTGTTTATATTTTATGTCATTTTAAAGGATATTGTAAAGAGTAGAGAGTGATTGAAGACAACGTTTAGAAAACCCGAAATTATACGACCGCGACGTTAAAGTCGTAGGATAGTTGCATAAAGATCTTTCAAAATGGGCATTTTGTCTTGTGAAAACATCTATTTAACCTAATAAAATATGACTAACGAGGTAGTTACCTACGTACCATTATGTGACCCTTTCATGATTTGAAGTCGTATTTAATACTAAAGCAATAAGACCATTTTGTATGTTGAGTAGTATACATATAATTCTTTATGTTTTCTGTTTTTGTTTTGTTGTTTATCTCCATTTTAATCACGATTACTTTAGTTTTGAATGAGATCCTAAAGTACTGCAAGATATTTATTTAAGAAAAAAATGAAAAGTGGCTGTCATAGAATTATGTCGCATCGCCTGTTGCTGGGCCCCATTGATGGCTCGCTTGTTTATATTTCATGTAGTTAGTAGGTACTTATCAACAGGTATTCGTTTATATACGACTTACGAGTTGCAGAGCTGGTGATTGTTTATGTTAAATGTAATGAGATCCCGTATTCACTTCGCAGTACTGAGCTTTTATTATTTCCTTGGTGTTGCTTGTATTGTTAAGTTTGAATCATGATTAATATCGTTTCGGGTCGGAGTTTTTCCGTACCTAATCAAGGAGTAACGTGAAGTCAAAATAGTAATACTATTTTTGTGATGTCAAAACTTGTTATTACAAGCGAAGAAAGGCAGGCTTAATATGTCATTACTACGAACGAGATTTCTAAGCTCTTTGTCAGTTTCAGATTCTGAACTATGGAACGAGGTGATGATCAGCCACGGAGAGTGGCCTATGACTGGTTTAGTGCAGACCCAGGTGTACCCAGGTTCGAGGGTCAGGGTCAGGAAGCACTAGAGATTATTATTCAGAGTAAGCAAGGGTATTGCGGGTGTGCTATACCGAGGTAGAGAAGGGTATTGCGGGTGCGCTATACCGAGGTAGAGAAGGGTATTGCGGGTGCGCTATACCGAGGTAGAGAAGGGTATTGCGGGTGCGCTATACCGTGTGGACCGAAAGGAAAAATAAACTAATCGAATAATTTTCCTTGCGAAAAGACTACGTTGAATTCTTGACTAAAACAAAATACTGGTTAAGCAAGTTAAATATGGAGAATTTCTTGAGCAATATTATTATGCTAAGGTATATTTAAAACAAAAACAAATTTTTATAATTATTGTTCGTTTATGTATATGAGTTAACTGCCATACTTATTTGTCATCATTTAAATATTTGAAACCATATTATCCACATGGTTGCTATTTTATATTTTCTGTGTATATCTTGTTTGATGCATATATTTATTTAAGAATTGCTGTGTACACTGTACACCGGTTGTTGCTTGGATCCTGATCTATTGTTTCTATATTTAGACTTTTTAGATTTATAACCTGTTGGGTGCGCCTTTTTCAATAAAATAAAATAAAATGAAATTTGTTAAATAGGTGTAAATTATGGATATCAGGCTGTAGATTGTTTACTGTACGGCGTTGAGGATAGAGCTGTAAAAGTTAGTGCGTAGGTTGAACAGTTTTCAGAACCAAAAAAAAAGTCATAAAATATTTTAGAATCTTTAAAGTATGTTAAGCCCCGAAATCTACGATTCACATTTTAAATTTCGGAATGAACGTAGGAATGCTATTCCAACTGTTAGATCCAGCAGTTTGAGAGTCGATACAAGATGATATACCACAATTGCAATGAACATGGTCACCTGAGTTTTAAGTGTATGAAATATCCTGCAAAGTGATGTACCTGCGAGATATCAGACCATTTATCTATTCACTGTTTTACAAATAAAACTAACAAAGATCGCGAAAAGGATGCGAATTTCACAAAGGATAAAAATGAAGCAAGTTGTTTAATTACATCATACAGTGAATCTCTAGTGAATATATCGTATCAATTAAAATAAATAATAATTAGGAGACTGTCATTTGGAGTCGGAAAGTCAGTGTTCTCTCATTATGTTAACAAAGGTCACGGAACTCAATTTAGAAATAGTTGTACCAAAGGAGTTACCCGTACTCAGAGGCATTGGTGCCAATCTTATAGCTCCAGTAGGTATGATGACTGTTTCCGTAGTAGTACAAGGTATAAAAAAAATAAACCATTAATGTGTATATCGTTGAATATTATGTTATTGCCTAGTTATTGATAGAAGTCTTTATTGCACACAAAAACACATGTAAAGGAATACAACACAGAAAGAAGAAAACAGAAAAAAATCAATTGTGTGCAAAGGCGGCCTTATTTCTTAGAGCAATATCTACCAGGCAACTTTTGCTGAAACAAGAAGCTAATGTTGTATAGTACCAAATCGCAAAGAATTCATCGATATTACTTATAATATATCTATATTAATTATTATATTAATAAACATAATAAAACATAAACATACATACATAACTATTGTAAGTAAATAATATGTATATTATACTATATATGGCAATAGTTACTTGCATAACAGGGATACATATAATAAAATAATAAACGATATTTAACTATTATGGCGAAGATAAATAAATTCTTTAAGACTATTTTAAATATGGGCAGAGATTTCCAATTCCGAATATTTTTGGACAGGTCATTCCACAGTTGTACAGCATATACTGAAAAGGATTCCCCGTAAAATTTTGTCATTCATTATTAGTAATTCTTTCACCTAAAACCCGGATATTGTTATCACAAAGACTTCTGCTGCGATTATATTTCAGAAGATGTCGAGCATTAAAACACGCTTAGTAGCAATTATAAAAAAAAAAGATACAGAAATACATCCTAATACATTACGTGCTATTCAGATTATTGCCGAATCCAATACATGTGGCCAAGTTTTCGTGAACGGTTCGGTTTGTGGTCCGGAAGGGAAGGAATATTATCTTCTCCCGTGAGAGTAAGACATCAGGGATAATCGTGGTGTTCTGGATTCATGCAATGTTACGTTTTGTGAATCCCAGGAAAATGATGATCTAAACTGTAATCATGATTTGAGTACAAGTGACCGATTAAAAATTACAAGAATTAGTAAAGAAATACCTTGATTGTTTTTCGAATGGACTTCATGATCTAGATGGTGATTGAATTCGAGGACATGAAGACGGTTATCTACCGACTGTACCACATGTTATACGCTGATCGTACTTTGGTTAGGAACATGGTACAGGAGATGGTCGAGCATGGGACAATTTGGGAGTCAACCTTACCATACGCTAGTCCAATTTTACTTGTGAGTAAAATTGGTGATAAACGCTTTTGTGTAGATTACAGAGCGTTAAGTCGCAAAACTAACAAGGAATACTATCCACCCCCTCGTATCGAAGACCAACTCGACCAATTAGCAGGCAACAAAATATGCACATCATTAGAACTGGCCTCAGTGTATTACCAGATATCAGTAGCAAAGGAGTCACGACAGGACAGCTTTTGTAACCCGCGATGGCCAATACAAGTACAACCAGATGCCTATTGGCTTAGTGAATGTACCCTTAGTATTCAATCGTGTAATTAATAAAATACTGCTCGAGGCAAAAACTAAATACGCTATCGTCTATATAAATGATGTCCTTATTTATTTATTTTAATTTTTAAGGTAAACAAACAGCATGATCACAAAACACTTATATAGTACACTGGTACACTGGTATAGTGGTGTAACACACCACTTACAGGTATATACAATTTGATATGATAATTTAAAGAAAATTAGCATTTAATTAATATCATTCCATCTAAGGACGTCGCCAAAGATCAAAAGCGATTGGAAGAGGTTTAAAAAAATGATTGAAGGGGCGGCGGGCTTAAATTAAGCAAATGTCATTTCTTCATTGAAACCAGAGACTTTTTTTGGATATTCCTATATTGAGGCTGTAACTAAATTTAATAAGCTCATCAATCAACATAAACTGCATCAATTTCTAGGACTATCTGGATATTGATAGACCTATACTAGAATTGTATAGCCCAAATGCTGAAGCCCAAGCTGACACGGATGCCAGTATGAAAGGTGTAGCTGGTATCCTTCTTCAGGCGAATTCAAATGGAGTTTTCCAGCATGTGTCATATTTTAATAGAAAAACGAACACGGAGGTGTGTAAACACCATTTTTATGACCTAGACACTGGCAGTGGTCACATCTTTAAATTGGTTTAGAATCTATCTTATTGGTGTTCCTCTTAAAATATTTACAAACTGTAACGTGAACTACTCCTGCAAAACCACGCATTGCTTGATAGTGCAATCAAACTCATGAAGTTGAATCCACCATTGAGGATTCAACATTAAATGTAGAAGTGAAGGGATGCTGAGTGCAGTATTAAACGAAGCTATTAAGGTGTCATCCGAGGAGGAGTTAGCAAGTACTAGAGAAGAAGCAAAAGTTAAAATAATAGAAATATAAACCAAATATAGAGAAAAATATAATAGTCATAGGAACACTCCCAAACAATATTCTGAAGGTGACCTAGTAAGAGTATAGCGGCAAATGCCTGACGATGGGCAGTCACAGAAACTGGTTGTAAAGTACCAGAGTCCATATCACATCATAAAAATCCTTCCTAATGATAGGTGTGTCATTAAAGATACGCCGTTATCGCGTAAAAATAACCGCTGCTACGAAGCCATAGGTGCAGTAGACAAAATACAGCCAGGCCTAAATTTTTCTATGGATTTAGAAAGTAGTTAAATATGAATAATTATGACGATACGATAATTGTAATATAATATGTAATTATAAAAAAATGATGAAACGTAATTGTCAAAGATTTTAATATTATGTTTTTTTAAATATATTAAAGAATTCTTAATTAATTTTTAGAATTAGTTACTCTAGTTGATTGTATTATTTTCAATTATTATTTGTTACTATGAATTGTAAATTTCGTATAACAGAGCGAAGGGACTCGCTCATTGCAGGAAGGCCGAGCTGTAAGCTCACTTATCACTTTGAGGTAAACTTATATTAGGTACATAAAGAATTACATTATAAATATTTAAAATGTAAAAATAATAATTATAAAATATCTGCTACGTCTTTAATATTGTTGTGTAGAGCCTAGAGGCGGGATTCATTCTTTATGGAACGACAGAGCGGACGGACGTATTGTGATTGTATTTTGAAGGTGTTTAATATACAAAGTGAAAACTATGTCGAGATTTATTTAAAAATCCTGATAACCTGAAGCTGTGGCTACATAGGCGATCGAATAGTCAGTTCGCATTTTTTTTGAACGAAAATATATTATTATCTTTCTCTCAAAGTCACAGACTATAAGAGGGAACCATCGCAATCAAATTTATAAACTAAAATTGAATTTTTAAACGAAACAATAAAATAGCCTACAAGACCTAAAGTCGTTTCTAACTACTACTTACTTAGTAACTAGACTACTTTCTACACGGCATCGTACCGAAATGCTAAATCGATTGACAGTGCGACTCTACCGGTAAGGTGGTAAGCCACGACCGAAGCCTCCCTCCAAACTAAAGGAGTATCAGGGGCTCCCGATGAATAAAGCTTTATTTATGTTAGATAATAAATATAAATAAATGGTTATTAGCAAAAAATACTTGTTCTATTCACGGGACATCATCACAAATTCACCATACCACAGAATCTATTGAATCAATTGGACCGAGCAGCGTTGCGTGACCGTCCATAATGGTTTAGATGCTAAATAATGTAGAAGCCTCACCAACTGACATTGACCTTGCAAACCCACTGCTACAAAGAAACTAAGAATAAAGAGAAATATAGACTACAAAGTTGCGCCAGAATATGAAGCCGGTACGGAGAAACCGATCATGTGGCAGCAAATCCATAATAGATTTTATGTTATCACTGAATTTTGAGAACCCACAATGTAGGTACTACTTAATAAACTTCAGTGTTTTATCTAAACACTTAGTTCAAAACATCCAGTTGGACTTCGTCTGTGTTGGTGTTAGCTTGCGGGCGTGCTCTACCTTTTTGGAGTAGGTATTTTTTTTGTTAAAACTGACTGAAAAGTGCTCTAAGGGGGTGCCCGTGCGTGTGTCGGCGAGCGCCGACACAGACGGGGTCCGTGCTTGTATAATTTCCCTAACTTGTTACAAATAACTACAAACTTGACATTGGCTAATCTTTGTAAAGCCAGATGAGAGAGAAAAAAAAACATCTAGTTAACCAGTGGCTTGTTAAAAGAGCTAGAAATGAGCGCTAATTACAGAGACAAATGAAGAAATCTTCTGAAACACGGGCCCCTAAAGCTCGATACAATAAATAAAAAAAACTACGGCGGTTTCAGTTCTTAAAAAATATGTTAAGTGTTACACAGTGGGTTCAGCTATTTCTGGCCATGAGAACCCGATTAGGTACAGCAAAATATGAAGCCGATCGCGTATAAAGCTAGCAATAAAGCTTTTCGCAGACGACTATTTACTTTAATTCAGATTTGGACGTGACGGCTCTGTCTTTCTATTTCCTTTAGTCTATACATTTTAAAGTGAAACAATAGTTTCCTTCAGTTATCTGAATAAAACAAACGTCATCTTAAAACGTAGGTGTGACTCACAATATACATACAATTATAGTATAGCAAATCCCATTTAGCTATCAATCTTGTGAGACGTTTTCTGTACGACATCCATTCTATCCGACGCATTAGGAATCCATTGCTGGTTTCATCATAAGCTTTTGAAATTACAATTATACATAGCCAGCAATGTATGCGGCTAAAGTTCAAATAATGGAATGCAACATGATGAGGTCACAGTATTGGTCATTACGTTATATTAACGCAAATTAGTCGATTGTGACGTTGTGTTAACATTGCTGTTTTTGCTAGGAAACATTTGCTACTACACCCATGCAGAACGAGCAGTGGTTGTTCTAAAAGTTGTAATAAACGCAATGAAACATAGTAAGGTCATTCAATTCTGTTCACGCGCAGTCTGCGAATGTTTTCCCCACAAGTCGGCTGTATGAAGCGCGAGTGTCTTTAACTTTTTAAACCGGTTCCAAAAGCGTTGCGATAAAACTTGTGCCTTACTTGGAATAAAAATTGCTAGACCAGTTTAAAGCTATGGACGACAGGTATAATTTATGTAATAGATAGATATCAGTCTATAGTGCTTATCAGTTATCACTTATCAGTCACCATTAACCCATCCCCGGCTTACAACGGAGCACGGGACTCCTTAGAATGAGAACGGTTTGGCCAATAGTCCACCTTTGAGGACATTATGGAGAACTCTCATGCATGCAGGTTTCTTCGCGATGTTTTCCTTAATCGATAAAGCAAATGAAATTTATTTTCTTAAAACGCACTGTAACTCCGAAAAGTTAGAGGTGCGTGCCTGGAACGAACCGCAGACCCCCGGAATAGGAGGCGACATATTAACCACTAAGCTATCTAGTATCTACTGCTATTAGCCGCTTACTCTATAGTGCTTATCAGTTATCAGTATCATTATAGATTAAATACATGGACCTTTAATATTATTATTCTTTTCAAAACGACTTCAAAAAATCTCTTAACACCTGGATTTTTAATGAAGGCGAGCTGTAAGAGCGTCAGGATTATATCCTTGACCTGCTTTAGTTTTATATCTTGATCGTGTCCTACGTAAACATATTATATTATGTACATTCATACATTATTTTAATTATATTATATGTTTTCCTTTGTAGTTTAAAAAGATCGCTATTGGTCAGTTTTTTGATACTTACATGACTGAGAAAATTTAGAAGTTACACTTACCTACTATAAATATTTTGTAACGTAAAAAAAATATAAAATTCCGACTTCAAAAATAGGTACCTACTGTTGCAACATAACAGTATATTCAGTATTTTTGAAGTCGTTTTTGGACAGGACTTTCGTCCCATCTGGAATGAAAAATATTTTCGCTACACATCGGTTTGTCAAAGAAATTTTGGTTTCTTTATTTTTGGACAGTACTTAATCACTTATCCAAACCAAAAATAAAGATTTAAAAAAAAACCATCTTCAAATATACTCACGCCTTTTTCATGAAAGATAATAACTACGTCTACGGATAGTAACGTAAAAGCTATCATTAATATATAAAAAACTGACTACAAAAATGCAGGCGCGGTTTAAAAAAAAAACTTGCCTTTTTCATGAAAGATAACATCATGGATAATAACATAAAAGCCTATCATTAGTCTATGATGCTTATCACAGATAACTACCACTTAATGTGTATTACTTTTTTTATTTATTTTAGATTATTTTTTATGGTATAAATTATTGGGAGCTTGGCATAGGAGCTTTGCTGCGTGGGAGCTTAAATTTTGGGAATTTCAGTCGCTGCTGAGGTTCAAGTAGCGTCACAATGTCGTTCACCCCAATGTAAGTTGCCTCGCTTCGCAAGATGGTATCGCCATGAACGCTCTGTTTATTTTTTTATGGAATGCATTTTATTTGCGCTATCACGGTAATGGTATGTATATAATATTACCGTGGCGCTATCCTTTAACCGCAAATATTTTTTTTTTGCGGTCAAAGGATAAGTTACTTATAGATTGTTTCCTCTTCTCATTGATGATTCATTTACACCTACTTAGTTTTCTATATGTATAGATGTACCTTGATATACCTACCTACCTTTTCATTACAGCAGTGTGCTCGAAATAGCTACCAGAGCTGAAAAGCCGATTAAACTATTAGTTCAGAAGAAGAATTTCATTGTTCTCTTTGTATCTGACTTCTGTGAGAGATATTTTTTTCATTCAAATCTCAAATATTTGAAATGCTTAATAAAATTTAAAAATAACTTGGTGAAGGATTATGCTTTTATTAAAACTATTTTTTTTTATTTTAACACTAATTAATAATTATAGTTTAACACCTAGGTACTTAAGCTATTTTTATAATAATTCAGTATTAACTTACCTTGGCTTAGTAAAAAACTATTTCTTTGTTATGATATGATAATAATATCTAACAAAGGAATATGTAATCTTAGGAACTAAGCTAGGTAAGTATGTACGTACTTCCTCTATTCCTTGAGGTATTGCGTGATTAAATAGGCATGTGGTTACACGCTAAGTAAGTAAGTATGGTAATTTATAAGTACACTTATAGTTCGCGACAGGTTGAAATGGCAATCGGCCAGGGAACGCCACGCCTCATACTCCAATTGCCATCTCAACCTGTCGCGTACTATAGATACATCTAAGTTAGGGATTTAGTTTTAAAAAATTGTATCACACTATAATATTATAAAGGCGAAAGTTTGTATGTGTGTGTGTGTGTGTGTGTGTGTGTGTGTGTGTGTGTGTGTGTGTGTGTTTTTGTTACTCCTTCACGCAAAAACTACTGGACGGATTTGGCTGAAATTCGGAATGGAGATAGATAATATCCTGGATTAGCACATAGGCTACTTTTTATCCCGGAAAATCAAAGAGTTCCCACAGGATTTAGAAAAACCTAAATCCACGCGGGCGAAGTCGCGGGCATCGGCTAGTTTGGAATAAAACATTCGCGTTTGGAGAAGAAATCTAACTTTTTATAAATTCTTTGTCAATAATTGCCTAGCAGATAGAGTAGTACGTGTACCTACCTACTAACTAACCTCAGCTAATGTCGACTTGCATCGTTGCACTGAAGTCAACTAATTGACTCAACCAGGAATCGAACCGAGAGTTTTCCTGATCAGACTTGACAGATCACTGCGCTAATATACGTATTTGAATTCGACACATTTTCAAATTTCCACAGCCTAAAGAGACATTTCAATCAATCGGTCGCAGAGCAATCCTCTGGGGTTAGACTGGTTAGAAGGTCGGGATAGGGAAGGAATTTTGCCGATTGGCAGAAGTTGGCAAAACAAACTTTAATTATTTTGCTAATATGTACAGTACAACCAAATTAATAATGCGCATGCAGATCTTCACTAATTGTCGTATTCCGAATCATTGAATCGTAAGAGCCCTAAACAATGCACTTGCATTTTGCACCTTGTTATAAACAAATAGGAGTCAATATCAAGTGTATCATACGACCGTTGCCGAACAGTGACGAAGATTTCTATGCGCATTATTAATTTGGTTGTACTGTAGGTGCTATGGTAGTAAAGTTGACTTGTCCGCTAACAGATTACGACTCGTTTGATGTCTTCTGTTCACCTAGTCTTCCAATATTGCGCTTTACGGTGCCAGGTCACCATACTAGCCCCTTGGGCACTAAGGCTAAGACCTATAGAGCGCACTTTGACTTTTCCCAGACTGAAGACACGTTAAAACGAGACAGCGTTACACCGCTTGCATAAATCCGTCTCGTTTTAATAAACTTAAGTCTAAGCAAAGTCAAAGTGCGCTCTATAGATTTAAACCTAACCTTAACCTTATAGATTTAAACCTGACCTTAACCTTACTTATTAAGTATTCCCTGCTTATAACATAATATATGTATCTTGTAGCACCCACACCTGTCAGTACAATGAAGAAGATGGTTCCATGAGGATGTTCCTGCGGGGTCGGCCCGTAGTCCTATACGCACCGAGTGACCTCGAGAACCTCGACCCTGCAAAGGTCGCCCCTCCACCTCAGAACAAACTCAAACTGGAGTGGGTTTATGGATACAGGTAAGTCAATGAATTACGTTACATTAAGTTCGGAACCCTAAAAATGAACCAAAAAGAAGCTACATTTACAATGCTGACGATCTCCCTGGCGCAGTAGTAAGCGTCGTAAGTAAGGTCTAGTCTGCTGGAGGCTTCGGCTGTGGCTAGTTACCGCACCCTACGAACAAATCCGTGCCGCCAAGCGATTAAGCGTTCCGGTACGATACCGTGTAGAAACCAAGGGATTACGGGATTAGTGAAGGCTGCCAGGTTAGCTCGATTCCATCTTAAACTCATCTTCATCATCGGCATCATCACTTGCCACCAGGTGAGATTGCAGTCAAGGACTAACTTGTATCTGAATAAAAAAAAAAACAATCTATGGAATGGGAAAATGAGTAAAATTTATTTCTAATGTTAGATACCTAAACAAAGAAATCACTTTTCATTAATTGAAACCTTGACAAATGATTCATTTCTATTGTTCGTAAAAGGCATATCGTTCAACAAAAGTCAATATTTATTGTGTTTTATTATCAAACCCGTACGATATCGATATCTACTCATGTGCCCGTACATTCAAATAACGGTATTGTATCGATTTAGATAAATACCCACCTAGTACCTAGATAAGGTATCAAGGTCAGTTATTAAGGCTATAACGGATAACTAACTCATTATTATTTCAAAAGCATGGCGTTTCCCGTAATGAAGTTTTTAATGGGGAAAACTTAAGTATATATTATGTGTAATTGCTAACCGCGTTTTTTATGTTAACGGTTATCTCAATAAATAATATTGAATAGGTTTATTGAATTTTCAAGGTAGGCTTGAAACTCTTGTGGTGGAACAAGTTCTATCTTATGATTCTACCTTTCTTATAAAGAATAATATGGAATAAATTTTTATTCAGGTAAACTTTTACAAGTGCTTTTGAATCATCAGAATAATTTACCACTAGTTCGGAATTTTCCGTTCCTACCGAGAAGCAGCAAGAAACTCGGTATCAAAATGTGATTGCAGGCAAACGTCGTTTACATTCAAAAAATATAGACCCAGTCAAATTGTTTTACCCATAGATAACCATTGCCCAATTATTTAAAAGCTTATAGCCAGGCAGCAGGCTACCCAAGAGAATTACAGAAAATAACTTCACAACACGCTTGTTACACGCCTATTACATTATAATTCCCATGACGACGACGACGCCCATATTAACTGTAATTAAGTATTTCTAGGTAGGACTATTCTATTAGCTATTAAATATCACTTGCTTTAACGGCGAAGGAAAACATAGTGGGGAAACCTGCATGCCTGAGAGTTATCCATAATGTTCACAAAGGTGTGTGAAGACCTACCCCCTTGTGTGTGACCTACCCCCTTCTCATTCTGAGAGGAGACCCGTACTCAGTAGTGGACCGGCGATGGGTTGAGATGATGATTTTTTTTAAAAAGGCAAGCGACCACAATCACACCTGATGGAAAGTGATCATGTGGCCTAAGATGGGACGCGTTTACCTAGAAGATGCCTATGCACTCTGGTTTTAAAGATACCCGGATTGTAATTGGAGGATGATGATCTTATTTTGAAACAAAAACAACACCTATAAGGATAAGATTGTTTTTGAAGTGTGTACTTAAACGGATAATGCCGAGCAATTTTCCAATTGAGTTAAGGACTTTACAAGCGACGATTACCTCCCACGTGCTACCCAATTATGGGATTGTCAAAAAATATTGCTTATAAACGAAGGAATGGGACGGACATGAGGGTTTTATAAGTTCAATAACTATGAGATATTATCATCATTGACAGAACTTAAAATATCACAAAATGAAAATGTAACAAAAAACTTAGGCAATTAGCCTATCTAATTACTGTACAAATCATGTCCGTGTGGAATGATGCCAAGAATACTGGCTGCATTTCCGTGCTGGACAGCCAGGCTGATCCTTTGCGTGAAAAACGAGCCAGCCCTTATGTTACCAGATGAAGATATTAACCGCGTTTTAATAACTCCTAAAGAAAATTCTTAACTTAAAAGTGATTTAAATGATATGAAATCTACGTATCGCAATCCCAAACTCATATACCACAACAAAGAGCAAATGAAAATGTCTTGTTTCCTTTCATTGTAGTCCAACAGTGGGGTAACCCGCGGTCATCATCTGAGTTACACAGTTGGCCACTCAAGCGCAACAGCCTTGAGCTACGTGCGCCCAGAGCCCAGCAGATGTTGAATACAAATCCTATGCTATAAAGCAACGAAATACGTTGTAATAGGAGTTTTTTTTAAATATGTATAGTTTTAAACATTGAAGTGGTATCAATAATTTTAAACTATTTTTCTCGTGTTTTCTTGTTTTGTAAATAAGAGGTAACGGTTTTAAAACTTTGTGTTGTGAGTAAAAGATGCCCGCAATTTCGTCCCCAAAAACATCCTTCTTGGGGAAGACCCCAAAAAGGATGTTTTTGGGCCTGAAGGGATGTAAGCTATCTCTGTACAACAATTCGTCAAAATCGGTTAAACCTAGCTAGCAAACAGACAGACAGACAAACTTTCGTATTTATAATATTAAAGTATGGATAAAGAATAATTAAAAAGGAATCTATACAATCTTGAATCCTTTAAAATTTTATTAGCTGTAGCGACTAGCGTGGGAGGCCGAGGCGATGAATCGGATACATTTTTAGATAGGTGGCCCGAAGAGGCAGAGAGTTTAGAGAAATCGGAGAGACCCTTTTGCTCAGTCTTGGACTTTAGGCTCAAAAATCATCTCGAACCCAGTCAGAATATTTTATCAATACATTGGAATCCTGGAAAAATGTCTATCTTGAAAATCATCAATTTGTTCGCAGAGGCAAGGACTGTCGCAGCAATCTCTACCTGCTACCCACGGGGGAGATAGTCTACTTCGTCGCAGCGGTGGTGGTGCTGTTCAATGTGGAGGAGCAGTGTCAGAGGCATTACACGGGGCACACGGATGACGTCAAGTGTATAGCGGTGCACCCCAACAAGCTGGTCATAGCCAGCGGGCAGTGTGCGGGACACGACCGGCTCGACGCCAGGGTAAGAGATGCCTGCTACCTCATTCACTCACTTACCAGGTCACAGTTGTTAGTTAGCTCTGGAGGACTAAACACGGCGTTCTATCCCCAACGTTCCGCCCACGGTTCGTATCAAGTATTCAAGAATGTTAAACAAAATAGTTTGGATGTCAATCACAACACATACGGTTTCTCGTTGTTGCGGAGTAGAGCGCCGAACCCAAGAAGTTCCTGTCCTGTTTAAATGGGGGGTCGATCTCTACTCTAAGACAGCGTCTCAGTTTAGCAGCAGATAGACATAGACATTGTTGCCTCTACATATCTTTTGGTGCTATGACGGTTAAGTACTGCTTGATTTTGTGTTTCGGATTTTAACCCTTGTTAATCAGAAAGACGTCTAACATTGAACAGCTTCCGTCTTGCTTAAATTTTATTCTAATTTAATGTTGATCTTCCCAGCCGCACGTGCGAGTATGGAACTCGGTATCGCTGGCCACACTGGCAGTAATAGGTGCGGGTCACATGGAGCGTGCGGTGGCGTGTGTGACGTTTTCGCGCGCGGACGGCGGAACGCTGCTGGCCTGCGTTGACGACGGACCCGACCACACCATCTCCGTGTGGGAGTGGCAGCGGGAGAAGCACTGCTTGGCTGAGACCAAGGTATGTAGCTGGAAGTCAGCGCCAAGCTGGTGATGGTAGGCGCGGGTCACATGGAGCGCGCGTGTACAAGGGTGATGTTGCCAAAATAAATCAAAGTCAAATCATTTACTCCAAATACGTATCATTGTACATTTGTTGGATTTGTAAGATTAAGCTAACTGAGGTTGTCTTTTCACGACGAAATTTCCGCGCTCACTGCGCTTGTGCGTCCGCCAGCTCAAACCGCTTGAATCTGTATCTTAGATCCCCCAGTAAGCAACAATTTAGAGTCACACGCACGCTCACACAAACATACACACAGTCACAATATTTCACCTGCAGATAACCACACCTTTCAACAGAATACAATAGTACCAGGAATATATAAAAACCAACAACTCTCTTCCTCAGTGTTCGGTAGACACAGTGGTAGCGGCCGAGTTCCACCCGTTAGACCGCAACCAGATCGTCACCTGTGGGAAGAGCCACATCGCGTTCTGGACGCTGGACGCGTCGAATGTGCTCTACAAGCGGATGGGAGTGTTCGAGACACGTGACAAACCCAAGTATGTTACGTGCCTTGGGTTTAATCATAATGGTAAGTTAAAAATTCCTTCTTTCTTATTGAGCTTTCATTCTCTTAGTGTCGTATTCGCCATTGATGAGGGTCGTGATGCCACTTTCATTTATCACAATTGTAGAGACCTTGGAATGATCATAATTTAATAATTTCTTGGGGTAATCTTTGAGGTCTACTATACGCATGGCTAAGGTTTGGAATACCTATTCTTTTTAACCGACTCCGAAAAAAGGAGGAGGTTGTCAGTTTTCAATCTTTTTTTTTTTGCGATCCGTGTTTCCTACCAATTACAATCCGGGTATCTATAAAACAAGAGTGAATAGGCAACTCTTAGGTAAAAGCGTCCCATTTTAGGTCACATCATCACTCATTGTGGTCAAAAAACTTGTATGTTGAAAATGTCTTATGGATGGGATAAATGGCAGCCTAAGCCTGATGAAGCCGATATCTGGTTATAAGTATTCTTAGCCGTGTTTTCTTTAATACCATCGGCCAACCTGGAATAATTTCAATGTCCACAATTTAACAAACAACTTTGATTTCAACAGGAGACGTAATCTCAGGCGACTCAAACGGCAACATCATAGTATGGGGTCGGGGCACCAACACGATACAGAAGCTAGTGCGAGGAGTGCACGAAGGAGCAGTGTTCTCCCTCTGCAGCCTGAAGGACGGTGGAGTGGTAACTGCGGGTGGCAAGGACGGAAGGCTGGTGCTGTTTGACGGCGAAATCAACGCCACTGGCACTGAGAATGTGGTAAGTATCGCTGTTCAAACTAGATTTCATTGTTTCTGTTCACTATAGGTTTCGCGATAGCAGAAACTAATTGCTTTGGTTGCCTTTTGGCTTAATGCTAAATGCTGCTGAAGATTCGTGGTACAACTCACGCAGATATGGATCCTTCATCATCATCATCATCATCATCAGCCTGCGGATGTCCACTTTTGGATATAGGCCTTCCCTATAGCGCAACCACACCCGGTCCTTAGTGTGATTTAACTAATTTGGTTGCTGGTAATATAGTCAAATTGAGCATGGTAGATAAGAAATTTTTTACTGACGACATATTATTGAATAGTTAGTCAAGTATTTGGGACATGTTTAACCGACTCAGATGACCAAGATATGGTCTGCCATCAGCTGGCAATTAGATCAATGGTTGAAATTTTCAAGGCCGTAGAATGGTATAATGGTATTCAAAGTACTGGTAATGGTGGTAATGGTATTCAAAGGTAGTAGAATGAAAGACCCAGTGACAAGTACTAATAAAATCATAGTATACATACCACAAGAAGCTTACCTCCTTAGTGTGAGGAAAAAACGAAGGAGTGTTCTTGGAGTGTTAGAACATTTGCAGCACCAGAAGAGCCGCCAATGCGTTGCTGGCCTTTCAGGAATTTGTATACCTATGATTTTCTCTTAACAGATCGAAGGCCACTATGGCGGCGTGCGCGTGGTCGCGGAGGGCAGAGGGCGGCAACTATTCGTTGGCACCACCAGAAACTGTATTCTACACGGCGATTTACAACTTGGCTTCGTTCCTGCTGTGCTGGGTAAGCCAATAATTTATATTTCTAAACTTTATATTAAAATTTCGAGCAGATAGTAGATGAATACAAATATGAGTCCAGATTTCAGATGGTATGGTAGATGAATGCAGACGTGAGTGGAGATTTCGTATGGTAAATGAAAACAGATATGAGTGCAGGTTTCATATGGTATGGTAGATGAATGCAGACGTGAGTGGAGATTTCTATGGTAAATGAAAACAGATATGAGTGCAGGTTTCGTATGGTATGGTAGATGAATACAGACGTGAGTGGAGATTTCGTATGGTAAATGAAAACAGATATGAGTGCAGGTTTCATATGGTATGGTACATGAATACAGACGTGAGTGGAGATTTCGTATGGTAAATGAAAACAGATATGAGTGCAGGTTTCATATGGTATGGTAGATGAATACAGACGTGAGTGGAGATTTCGTATGGTAAATGAAAACAGATATGAGTGCAGGTTTCATATGGTATGGTAGATGAATGCAGACGTGAGTGGAGATTTCTATGGTAAATGAAAACAGATATGAGTGCAGGTTTCGTATGGTATGGTAGATGAATACAGACGTGAGTGGAGATTTCGTATGGTAAATGAAAACAGATATGAGTGCAGGTTTCATATGGTATGGTACATGAATACAGACGTGAGTGGAGATTTCGTATGGTAAATGAAAACAGATATGAGTGCAGGT
The DNA here is from genome assembly GCF_905333055.1 of Maniola jurtina. Classification (NCBI taxonomy): domain Eukaryota; kingdom Metazoa; phylum Arthropoda; class Insecta; order Lepidoptera; family Nymphalidae; genus Maniola; species Maniola jurtina. The sequence goes on from NC_060044.1 coordinate 13,287,423, forward strand.
TTCATATGGTATGGTAGATGAATACAGACGTGAGTGGAGATTTCGTATGGTAAATGAAAACAGATATGAGTGCAGGTTTCATATGGTATGGTAGATGAATGCAGTCGTGAGTGGAGATTTCGTATGGTAAATGAAAACAGATATGAGTGCAGGTTTCATATGGTATGGTAGATGAATACAGACGTGAGCGGAGATTTCGAATGGTATGGTAGATGAATACACGAAATTTCATATTGGTAGGTGATTATAGACTCAGAAGTTTCGTATTGCGCTGATACTTGTAGCATGTTTCAACCTACCAACAATATAGCTATTAAAATGTTTTTCGTAAATCGCAGGTCACGTGGACGAAGTGTGGGGTCTGGCCGCTCACCCCAGTCTGCCACAGTTCGTGTCCGCAGGCTGGGACCGACTGCTGCAGCTATGGGACGGACTCAGCCATTCCACTGTGTGGAGTAAGGATATTGAGGTAATCCATAATATTGACCTATAATCTATTTTCTCTTAACATATTTCTCGAAGAAATAGCGAAATGTGTTTTTTCTTGTTTTTAAAGTTCTGTACCTCAAAAGAAAAACGGAAATCTTATAGGATCACTTTGTTATCTGTCTGTCTGTGTGTGTGCCTGTCTGAGTGTCTGTCAAGAAAACCTATAGGGTATTTCCCGTTGACCTAGAATCATGAAATTTGGCAGGTAGGTAGCTGTATTATATAGCACAAGTAAAAGAAAAAATCAGAAAACTGTGAATTTTTGGTTACATCACAAAAAATAATTAAAATGTGTTCATGAACAAGTAATATTAGTATTTTCAACTTTCAAAGTAAGATAACTATACCAAGTGGGGTATCACATAAAATAACTTAATCTGTACATTCTAAAAATACCCGAGTACGGAACCCTGGGTGCGCGAGTCTAACTCGCACTTGGCCGGTTATTTTAACGCCCTAATGATTGTAGGAGCGAGCTCAGTCAGTGGCGTGGTCGGGCGATGGGTCAGTGATAGCGGTGGGCTGCACGACGGGCAAGTGGCTGGTGTTCGACCCGCACTCCAGAGATCTCCTCGCTGCGCATCACGATGGGTAAGTTGGTTGGATCAACCTATTTCTTAACATACATTTCTTATCCAAAAAAAATCATTTTCGAAACGTTTTCTACATATCAAACTTATCCGCCATTTCTCTCCTCCAGTACGGAACCCATCCAAACCATCCAGTACTCGCCAAACAACCAATTCGTCGCTATCGGGTCTCGGGATAACTTCATCTACATCTACCAAGTGGACGACAACGGGTCTCGGTACTCCAGACTAGGGAAATGTCTCGTGAGTATATTTGCCTCATTTATTTAAATTAATTTTGAAAAGTGTAATTTATTATTAAGTATTTTGTATTTCACATACAGATAGGTACAGTTCGCGACAGGTCGACATGGCAGCCGGGGTGGGGACGCCCCGCATACCCGTACAGCCTCCGCGCTAGCCCGGTGCGGGATAGTGCAGGTGACGTGCGGGTGTGCGAGGCGTCCCCCCGCCTCATACCCCGATTGCCATGCGAATCAAATCAAATTTCTTTATTGCGAATATGGGTAAACAGTGGAGATGTAACAAAAACAAAAAAGGGTACAGCCAAATTCTGTCTACAAGCGTGCAATATATCACGTTATAACAACTTGTAGAATACATGGTTTAGTAAAATTAGTCACATGAATTACTTTGTCGCAAAAAATATTAAAATACTAGCAAAATAGTAGCAAAATGTCCAAAATTAAAATACAATTAAAACTATTCAGAGAGTTAAATATTGATCGAGAATCAACCTGTCGCGTACTATACATACATATTACAGACATAACGAATAACAATAAGTTCCTCCGGTAGTGGTGCGGGGCGGGAGGGGTGTGATGACGTCACGCGAGAGCTCACTGACAACTGTCACCCTCTCACCCTGAACTTGTGACAACTCCCTCCCACACCGCTCCACTACCGCAAGAGCCTCCTCAGTTATATGCTACACCTATACCTACTAAAAAGCACAGTACAATAATAAAATTTAACACATTATAGATAAACTTTATAGCAAGTAATTTGTTATTACATTTTCTTTGATTGGAAGAATTTTCAGTTTAATAAGTCTTGATGCCTCTACATCAAAATATTTTGCAACTCATACACATATCTATTTACATAACTACATGTTTCACTGAACTAAAATAATGCATACATAGCTGTGTTATTTTCTAAAACCTCGGTTTCAAGGCTTTTACCATATTATCTTACTGTTAAAGCCAGCGCGCACCGCGGAATTAATTCCACACGGAATTTTGACTATGTAGTTCTATAGTTCAGAGATTTTGCGGAAAAAAACGTACGGAAATTTACCGTGGTGCGCGCTAGCTCTTATAGTTCTTGCATTTTATGAATGCGCGTGTTTTATATTATTTATTATATTAAAACCACAGATTAAAACATTTTTATTTCAAAACACAACACCAATAAGGTGTGTTATTTTGTCCCCTTACGTGAACCCTATTGAAATATCAATGCGACAAGATAACGGGGACTTCTTAGAGCACATTTCGAAGATGAATTCATCGATACAGCGATTTAGAAAATAACATGGCAGTACAACAGTTTAGCAATTTTACAGTTGGACAACATCAAGCGATAGCTGTAGCTATAAAACTTTTAAAGTAATTTTAATATGTTAGGTATATCTGTTCACTATTCTTTATCCCCTTTGAGATAAACAGACGTTGTAATCTTCAGCCTGCCTGTAGGATTGCTAAACTATAACCATAATGACATTACGTATTATTAGTTTTGAAAACGAAATTAGTTACAGTAGGTATTGAATATTCTAGGCATTTTAAAGGACGAATTGAATAATTCCATGCGTCTCATAGTGCACGGAGAGAAAACGTAGAAGGGTAAACAAATCGACCATTGCCAGTCAGTAGTTATAGGCTTTTCAGGCTTACTGCGTAGTTAGTGCATGTTTGGAATTTATAAATTGTACAGGCAAGTCAATTATACCTATCTTTTTTTTTTAATACTTCAATATGACGAAGAAATATGTAATTGAACCTTGGAAAAATAAAAGCTAACTATACGTCATTTTTACGAATATAAAATATGTAAATTTCGTATTTTATTTATTTATTAAAGTTATGTTTATTATTACGAGGAATACTTCATTTTGTAAAAGCAATAACTATCAGAAAAATCTATTTATTGTGCTTTAAGACAACTAGACTTACAGTAAAGTACAGGGTGAAAGGTGAAATATTTATTAAACAAAACTGAAGTCAACAATGTTCGTCGAAATGATGTACATTATCTTTCCGGGGTAAAAAACCAAAATTATAACGTAGCTAGACTCTCCGCGCTTTGCATTATTTTAGAAAAAGTAGTTGTGCTTCTTATATTCGGTAGAATATTAATGTATGTATGTTCCAGTAATATATTGTTTATGGTTGCCTATTACCTACTTAAATAGTTTTCTGTATTGATAAAATCAAAAAGCAATATTATCGTATATACTTGCCTAGATATAATGAAATTAAGATATCTACCTATATAGGTAATTATTGTAAAAATTGTAATTTATTTATTCCTTGTAAATATTTAACTGGATAATAAAGAAAACAAAGGGTATAATTACAATGCAAAAATAAATATTTCGCGTTTTTTTTTTGTGGTATCTTATCTTATCAGTAATCACCATACCTATTTTCGTTTTTGTAATGTTGTAATTACGACCTGATAAGTATTTGAAATCTTTACAGCATTGATATTTTATTAGATAGCTTTGAAGTCTATTAAAAGTTCATGTAATTAGTACTTACTTGTATGTTTTGTGTTACAGGGTCACTCAAGTTACATCACCCACTTGGACTGGTCGGAAGACAGTCAATACATAAGAAGCAACTCTGGGGACTATGAATTGCTGTTTTGTAAGTACATCATTAGATACCTCAAAAACGAATCGCCTGATATCACCTTTACTGAATTCGTCCGTCCGTCAGTCTGTCTGTCAGCGGGCTGTATCTCAAGAATGATGAATATCTAGGTAGAAAATTTAAATTTTCAGTGTGTATTTCTAACAACAAAATATAATAAAAAACTAAGATGACGAATTTCAAAATGGTCGCCATGCAAATTAAAAATAAATTGCTAGTTATAATATCTTGTATGATGATACGGAATCCTTCGTGTGCGAGTCCAACTCACACTTGACCGGTTTTATTAATATAAGAATAATAAAGCTGACTTTATTTTTTGCCGTTTATGCGCAGGGAACGCGACCACTTGCCGTCAAGTGCCGTCTCCCACCTCAATGCGGGACGTGGCGTGGGCCAGCACTAACTGCCCCATCACGTTCACCACCGTGGGCGTGTGGCCCGAAGGTGCTGATGGCACCGACATCAACTCTTGTACCAGGTAAATAATAACCCGTCCATGCATCTTAAATGACGCTTAAATAATATCTCTCTCAAAGAAAATCCATGAAATAGTCTAGGGTTCCTGTGTATGTGCTGATATTATATTGTTCGCCTTGCAGGTCGCACGACAGCCGGCTGGCGGCGACCGGGGACGATTTCGGCAAAGTGAAACTCTACGCATATCCTGTCACACAACCCAAGGTAACACAACTCTACAACAAGTTTAGAAATTAGAAAAACTTTGTTATTATTGACTAGTGTATGCCCACGACTTCGTCCGCCTGGATTTTGGTTTATAAAATTCAGTTTCCGGCATAAAAAGTGACCTATGTTACTCCAAGTCTTCAACTAACACCTATCCAATCATGCAAAAATATCATGCCGATCCGTTGCTCCCGCTGCTTAGAAGCTTCCGGTGGTCCGGGCTCCAGAGTGAGAAACCTTCTATTTTTTATTCACATACAAGCTAGTCCTTGACTGCAATCTCACCTGGTGGTAAATGATGATGCAGTCTAAGATGAAAGCTGGCTAATTTCGAAGGTTTAATTCATTAAACCCATACTCCTTTGGTTTCTACACGTCATCGTACCGGAACGCTAAATCGCTTGGCGGTACGGCTTTGCCAGTAGGGTAATTAGCCACGGCAGAAGCCTCCCACCAGACCAGCAAATTAGATATTATTAAATTTCAAACTTCTACAATTTCGATTGGATTGGATCAAGGGCGGGAAAAGAAGGCAGTACTTCTTGAGACGGCTCGCTTTGTGACAACGACCTCTCTGGCGCAGTGGTAAGCGCTGTGATCTTATCAGTGGGAGGGCCCGGGTTCGGTTCCCGGATTCTAGCACCTTAGGACCCCAGTGTCTATCGGTTTTTCGATCCATGTGTCCTGCGCATCGGGCGAGTATTTAATATTATTATTTGGTTCCACAGTCGCTGTGTCAAGCGTACGGCGGCCACTCGTCCCACGTGACGTGCGTGCGCTTCCTGCCCGACGACACTCGCCTACTGTCCGCCGGCGGGAACGACGCTGCGCTGCTGCAGTGGCTCGTCGACTAGACACATCATACTTATGCCTAGACACACACAAACACACACACACACACGCAGTGGCCAAACACTACCGCTCATATGATTCCTCAGATAAAGAATCAAGGCGGACTCGACATCAAAACAATAAGAGTAAGCTAAGTGTGTGGAAAAGCTGTGAACAAGATAGCAAAGTTCATTTTTGTTGCGAGTGCCTAGTTTGAACTCCGAGCAGGCGAAGGATTCTGAGTTAGAATCTTGAGTGTAGTGAGGGATTCAAAGGCACAACAAAAAAAACTGAAACAAAAACTCTGCTATTGTGATACATACAACTTTTCACCTCACTAGTTCAAAAAGGGCGCTTTTGCGGTCTAAACCAGTGAGCAAAAGTCGTTTTTGCTCACTCAGTGAGAAAAACTGTTGCACTTTTCTTGAGACAAATTCTTCACCTTGATTCTTTATCTGAGCATGATTCAATAGCAATCGGCTGGGTTGCAATGACATTGAATTGTTGTAAAATCGTTGAGAAAAAACGCCTGTTAGCATTTGAATAAAATAAGTAACGTTATTCACATTTGCACTATATAATAATGTGGTCAATTAAAAACAACGTATGTCTTTACAAAAAAGCACTGTAGGTCTGTTTTGCATATTTATTGCTAAATAAATATCTAAATAGCGTTAAAAAACAAATATTTTGCTAATTGTAAGATTTTAATTTATAAAACTATCAAGTCTTGAAAAACTTCGATAACTTTTTACTTTTTCTTTAGTATTACCTGCAAAGTGTAAACCTTTAATTTTAAATTTATTACGCCAAATAAGTGTTTAATATAAAACCTGGCCTAACAAAGATTTGTACAATATACGTACAAAAAATATTTTTATTTATCGGTACAAAGTATTTTTTATTTTGGTCAGTAAGTACTCCAGTTCATACCGAGCTTTAGAAAGATATGAAATCGACAACTTCAATATCGTAAAGCGTCAGTCGTTGAGACTGACTAGTCAGCGGCAAAACGTAATATAATGCAATGTAATGAGTAACAGAGACAACGCTCTACGAAGCTGAGGCTGCTATCTCTTTCGAAAGCTCGATGTACAGTCAGCAACAATGCTAGGTTTGCAGTTTGCACCCGTTCATAGTCGCTTGTACTGACATGGCGCGTGCAAACCTAGCTTTGTTGCTGACTGTACCTAGTACCTATAGATAATATTTACTATCGGGTACTGTGCTTTATTATTCAGTGTATGTGTATTGTGTAAGTTTATTTAAATAATTATTTGTCTGTACCATCTCTTGCATTATTACTAATTATAACACCCCTCTTTTTAGGTCGGGGGTTAAAAAGTAATTTGTCAGTACTAAAAAGTTATGCCGTCCTTTACTGCATAAAATGTGAAAATGGTAGCACTATTTTTAGTATTGTCAATTTATAAAGATTTGATTTTATGTTCATTGTTAGCTACATAATATTTTGTTTTGTCTATTTTAATCTGTATGTTCGTGTTTCTTACTAAAGGAGATTTTATAGCGCTCCTGATGGTTTTGGGACTTAAAGCTTTAGACTTTCTTAGCGTGCCAATAAAGAAACGGATCGAAAAGTATGGCGTTAATCATTTGATCTCACTTACACAGTATATTGTGTGTAGTGTGAGTGAGATAGAATGATTAGCGCTGCTTCGTTTCGATTAGTTTCTTTATTGATAGGCGTTATAAAGGCAGTAAACATGAAAGAGGCCTAGTTCTAAACAAAAAAGCCTGGTTCAATACTTGAGCTTCTCTTACAGCTATTATGAAATGTTGGCTTAAATTACCTTAAAATTACAAAAAAAAATGTGTTAGGCCACTTTTGTACTGACAACTTGAATTTACTAAAAAAAATGTATACTTATTCAACTATTTAAAATTTGTAAACCATGTATGTACGGTGTACCCTGATCGTTATCGATCGATTTTACTGTTTCGTCTTCACTTTATTTTTATTATTTTAGTTGTGCATGTTTATTTTGGCTGGATTGTGAGGTTGTGATAGAAAAAGGGTCTGAAAGTGGTTTAAATGTAATACGCAATCCGTCGAATTATGCTTAAATAATTTAGTATTTATATTATGGCAACACTGAGAAAATATTTTAGTACTTTTTACACTTTTAACATTGTGAATAAAGTTTAGCTTTTTAAGATCTTTTTAAACGTATATTTAGTTATAATTTTAAATTATGTGGCACATTTTAATCTGTATTCTGTATTATTTATTTCATAAGCTGAGCTGATCAAATATTTTATAACAGATTATGTTTTGAACTTTTAGTTTTTAATTTAACTTTGTTTATGAAAAATGGCTATTTGAAATTCAGAAAGTGTTCAAATTAGTCTTGATAAAGGCTATTTTTATTTTGATTTCTCTCAAGTATTATTTATGTTTCTTTTTGTCGCACAAAACGAAAAATAAATTTTAGTTCTGAAGTTGAAAACAAAATATTTTTAAATATTTTTTTTTTCATAAACAAAGTTACCTTTTTTTAAGATACAAAATATATTTTAAAGTAATATTATTTGAAAGGCAACATTCCTTAGTTGTAAGCGTGTTTTAAGTTTTTATTAGTAACCTAGTCACGAATTTGTAGTTTCATTTCGATATTCACGTTAATTTTAACTCTCATAAGCACTAATAATATTAGGTGTTTGTTGTATATACGATAGTGTAAGGCGGCGTCGACCGTCAATTTGAATGTGCCTCTAATAAAAACGATGTTTATTGAATACCAATATTTTATTTCCTTAACCTCATGACCCTTGCAAGATTAAATTAGAAAACTATACCTAACTATTTTGCTGAATTCCGTATAAAAAGAGTGGAATTATTTTTTAATTGAATTTTTGTAATCGAATTTTATCAAAACCAGCTAAGCCGTTAGAGGGAAATTTTCCTTTAAGAATTACTTCTAACGAGGCAAATAACCATACAAAGCAGCAGTTTTTTTTTTACAAATTTAATGATCAAGTCAAAAGGCAACGCAAGGACTGCAAGGCAACAAGGCAAAACGATAAAATATTATCCATATATAGTAGGTACACAATCGGTCTATGAGACGAGGGGACGCGCCGCACACCCGCAGCGGGTTAGGTTAGGTGTCCGAGGCGTCCCCACCCCGGTTGCCATCTCAACCTGTCGCGCACTATACATTCAAAAGTACACTACATCTATATTAACTGATGTTTTACACTATTGGCTGATAACTCCTAGCAATCTTCACGCGGATTTCGAGTTCACTTAGGAGGATCTACAGAACCCACATCCATACTTAATATTATAAATGCGAAAGTGTATCTGTCTGTCTGCTGCCTTTACACGGCTCAACAGTTTAATCGATTCTGACAAAAGGTACAGGGTTAGCTTATATCCCGGGGACGGACATAGGCTACTTTTTATCCCAGAAAATCCAAGAGTTCCCACGGGATTCCCAAAAAGCCATCCACTAAACCGATTTGTTTGAAAGGTACCGAAGTAGCTTGCGTCCCTGTAATTGACATAGGCACCTTTTTATCCCGGAAAATCAAATAGTTCTCATGGAATCTTTAAAAACCTAAATCCACGCGGACGAAGTCGCGGCCATCCTCTAGTATTACATATAGTTTACCCGCACCACTTTATCCGGTTAACTCTCTATAATGTTCCTAGCATCTAATTTCGTCTCACACACTACACACAGGTATAGTGTGCAAGTGTGAAAAAATGATAACGCTTCCATTTAAGTTTCTTGTTGTGGCTAATTCTGTTGAACAATCTCTAAACTGAATTAACGGGTCAAAATCTAATGCTACTCGTTTCTCAGGGAGCAAACGGGTCCATTTACCCTAGGGGCAATAGGAGCCATTTCTCTGGGGCGTGGGTATATTCATCAAGGCTAGGAAAGCACTAAAAGGCAGATGAACAAGACAAAACGATTTAATATGTTATCCATATACATTTAAAAGTACACTATGTCTATATTAACTGTTCTACACTGTTGGCGGATAACTCTAACAATCTCCACGCGGCCTTCGGGTTCATTTCCTGAGGATCTCTACACAGAACCCACACGTAATTTACCCGCATCACTTTATTCGGATCACCCTCTATAACATTATTCTTTGCATCTCTCACACACATGATTTGCTGTGACATAAACGTTATGACCAATACGGGTCCCTGATCCATCATTTTCCCCATCACTAGTTCAATATTTTCTATATCCAATATCTTGGAATCGAGTCTGTAACCTAATTGTTTACATTGTTTTATAGGTGTTGATAATATATTGAAAACGCCTTCGTAACACCAATCTTTTAATATATCCATGTCACCTCTAACCATTGCTTCTAGAATATTCGGAATGATATCGTTCGCACAGTCTTCTAGAAACTTCTGTGAAGTAAAGCTTGGATCGATTTTACATATTTCTGTAACGGTTTTGGATAGTTCTGTCTTCTCGAATAGGTTTCCGAACACGCTGCCAACTTTTTCGGTGAAAAATCTTGAAGCTCGGAGCACTGGGTTGTCGGATTCTTCGTATTTTATTTTCCAATCTAGTACCTGAAATAGATAAAAGAGGCGTGTTAGCCTAGTGATTAAGACGTCTGCCTCCTCCTCGGGAGGTCGGGGGTTCATTCCCGGGCACGCACCTCTAACTTTTCGGAGTTATATCCATTTTAAGGAATTAGATAGCACTTGCTTTAACGATGAAGGAAAACATCGTGAGGAAACCTGCATGCCTGAGAGTTTTCCATGATGTTCTTCATAATGTTCTCTGCCAATCCATACTTTTTTTTCTCTCGTCTGGCTTTACAAAGATTAGCCAATGTGAAGTTTGTAATTATTTACAAGTTAGGGAAACTATATCAGTATGGACTTCGTCTGTGCCAGCGCTCACCGACACACGCGTGACGCCCCTTTAGAGCGCTTCCCAGTCAGTTCCACCACCAAAAACACCAGTAAAACACAAAACAAAAAAATTACTCCAAAAAGGTCTGAACACGCGCGCCAGCAAACACCAACACAGACAAAGTCCAATCCGTACTTGGTCAGTGTGGCAGTTCTGAAAGATATTCTGTGCTGCGATGGGTTGATCATGACGATGATTGTGTGATTAACGGGAGAAGGTCACGACCATCAGCAACGAGGGATAAAATTCAAAAAAATCATAATTCAAATTATTTTTATTCAATTAAACTTTTACAAGTGCTTTTGAATCGTCAAAATAATCTACCACTGGATACGACGCAAAGAGTTAGATAGTAAGGCTTACTGGGGGCCCCATCTGTTTCACGCCTGTCCAGTTTGGTGATGAGCGAGGGTTGAAGGCGGAAGGCTTTCAAGAGGACCTGTGGATGTTGGGCACGGGGCGATCTGTCGCTCACAGTGTGGTCCTCAGGTTGGTTGGCGTGCTTTGGTTCCGGCATGCCTCTAACGGTGTTTGGGGGCGCGTAGTGTCCCAGTGGTGGGTCTGCTGCGGCGGACATCCGCTAACGGAGTAACGAAGGGTTGTCGGTCCCTTGTGTTCCGTCCTCAGCGATGGGATGGAACTTCGTGAGGTGTTTAGTCGGTAGGAGTTCGACATAACCACTGTGGCCGAGGCTTTTCTATTTGATTAGTTACCTTGTTAACATACTGGTTGTTGTTTTTGAAGTCCTCCCACTGCTGGTAGAACTTGGAGTCCTTGTGCAGCTCCACGCCCAGGGTCTCGGTGTCCGGGGCGAACGTGCGTTCGTCCTCCGCTACCTGACAGGACAAAAACCCGATTACATCAGTAATTTTGTGTGTGTGTGCGCGCGTGTGTGGGTGTGAGTGCGTGAGAGCGTGCGTGCGTGCGTGCGTAAAAAATACTGGATGGATTTGGCTGCATTTTGCGGTTACATCACGAAAAAATCAACCTAGGCACGTGTGTGTGTGTGAGTTCGTGAGAGCGTGCGTGCGTGCGTGCGTAAAAAGTACTGGATGGATTTGGCTGCATTTTGCGGTTACATCACGAAAAAATCAACCTAGGCAAAGTCAAAAATGCTTTGACAGTCAAAAATGCTCTGCATTATCGGATGTGTACTACCCCTAAAGAGCTATTACAATAATTTGAAATCAAATATCTCTTCACCTCAACTCTTTTCCTCAAGGTTGCTGGTGAGATGTACACTCGCCCTTCAAGGCCTCGCGGCGACATTTCTTTCTTTACTACTTCTGTGGCCTGCAAAGCATAAAAATACATTTTTAAAACGTCGAATAACTGAAAATCAACGAAATAAGTGGTCAATTCATACTATTATAAACGGCGGATCTTTATTATAACTACAATAGATTGTGCACACAACTGTGTCAAAAGGGATTCAGTTTATGTAAAATCCTGTGGGAACTCTTTCATTTACTGGTAAAGGTCACTTTACCTTTACATGCCCCCAGAATTCAAACTATTTACCACATTAATGATGCTCACAACTTTATCCACATAGAGTTAGGTTATTTAAAAATCCCATGGGAACGCTTTGATTTTCTGGAACAAAAAGCAGCATATATCTATTCCTAGGATGCAAGCTATCTCTGTACCAAATGTCGTTGAAATTGGTTTAATGAGCCGCGAAAAGACAGACAGAAAGACTGACACACCCATCACAGATACAGAATAAATAGGCAACTTTTAGGCAAGTTCATTCCAACTTGACCTCATCATTTTCTTAATGCATGATTTTCACTGAGCGCAAGCCTATCCTGTAATAAAAAACTTTTGCATCTATAATATTAATATGGATATTTTTTTACCTGTGAAATAGTTTTAAAAGCCGACGTCTGTCCAAGTCTAGAACTTTTGTCAGCTAAACTTTCCGCCGCGTCTTTGGCTGTTCGCGAGATATCTTCTGTGAACTTACCTGCAAGTACAAAATATTGTAGAATTAATTATCTACATTAAAATTTGTGAGTTTTATGGAAAACTTAAGCATACTGAGTCAGCAAAAAAACACACTGTATTATTAAATAGCTTTTGTAATTAGTTTCGCCTTCAACATTTTGCGAATCCTACATTGTGAGCCTGAAGGCAAATTATATTGTGATTTTTAGGGACAAATTATGACTCACAAAAAAGGATAACATGACACTTTATAATGATGTTTCAAAACCATTTCATCATCATAGCTTAGATACAATGATGAAATGATTATGAAATTCATAATTTATAATCAACAGTGAAATAAATTGTGTACAAAAATGTGGAAATTGTGTACTAAGAAGTGAAATGTGGACATTTTTGGCTGTAACATTATTTCCCTAGAAGAAGTCTAGACATCCCGACAAGAGACCTACGGCCAGTTGTGGATGTCCATTTTTTTAAAAATTCAGATACAAGTTAGCCCTTAACTGCAATCTCACCTGGCAGCAAGTGATGATGCATTCTAAGCTGAAAGCGGGCTAACCTGGAAGAGGTATAGCAGTTTTTATAAAACCCCTATGCCTATAGTTTTAACACAGCATCATGAACCCGGGACCTCCCATTAATAAGACCAGTGCTTACAACTGCGCCAGGGAGGTCATCTATTGGTTGATGGAAGAGGTATAGCAGTTTTTATAAAACCCATATGCCTATGGTTTTAACACAGCATCATGCAGGAAAGCTTTATCGCTTGGCATCACAGCTTTGCTGGTAAGATGGTAACTAGCCACGGCCAGAGCCTTCCACCAGACCAGACCAAAGATTTACAAATTATAAAATTGCAAACCCTTCCCAGGAATCGAACCCGGGACCTCCCATTAATAAGACCAGTGCTTACAACTGCGCCAGGGAGGTCATCTATTGGTTGATGATGATGAATATGTCAATGTAAGAATTAAAAAAAATAATACGTAATTTTCACACTTACCAGCTTTTTTAGCAATATCAGACTTGCTAGCTTCCTCCAGCACATGTCCCACTTTACCCTTGATGCCTTCAAAGGTTTCCTTCAGCACCTCCGACCCTTTAGAAGCCTCAGCCTCAACCGTGTGAAACTTTCTTCTTGCCGCCTGCAGAGCTTCCGAGTTCTCAAGCTTCTGGGCTTCTTCTCTAAACTTCTTGATGTTTTCCTTCATGTCTTTGTTCTTTGCCATCTCATCTTTGATGTTTTCTATGATAGAAGAGAAAAACCCTTTCCTTGCAGAGTACTGGCGACATTCTTGTACTGTTGACTTTAGCAAAATTACTTGTAAGATTTATTTACTTTCAATGAAGATATTTTATGAATGGTTATAATTATTTTGATATCAAAGGAAGCAGCCAGATCATAGTGTAGATGTTGGTCTCCTATTTTGGGGGTCCAGGATGCAATCCCGGGTATGCATTTTGCACCTTTGACTTTTCAGTCATGTGCACTTAAATATCACTTGCTTTAATGGCGAATGACAACATCGTGAGGAAGCCTGCATGCCTGAGAGTTCCTTTTAATGTTCTCAAAGGTGTGTGAACTGTGAAGCCTGCCAATCTTACACTTGGGCAGTGAGGTGGGCTATGGTCATGGGTTGATGGGGACGAATTTCACTTGAACGAGAGAAAACGCACAGCTTAGATATTAATCTAATAAGATTTTTTTTAAGTGCAAATCAAGTTTTCATAAATGAAATGTGATGTACCTTTTCAAGTAGGAAGTAGTAAATTGGTAACTAATAAAGTTGCGCTTGTTGTTTCAATAAAAAACAGAGATTTAAACGACAAAACTGACGAATACATGGGTGGTTTTAAATACCTGCTCAGGTTTGACTGTAAGTATTGGAGCTTTCACATTTAACGGCACAGCACATTTCCAGCGGCCCGGACTGTAAATCAACTGTCGACATGAATGCTGAAATCAAATATTTAACTTGAATTTGGCTACAAATTCATTTGTAACATAACCTAAACATAAGTCGTAACATTGAAACATATATTCACCATATTTGATGGTATTAGTAATGTACGTCACTTAAATATTTTGTTACACTGATGTAAATTGTAATTGTACTAGTTTTTAACCGAAAAATCGGTTTTACATTTTATTTTTATCGTCGATAAAAAAATTGAAAAAAATCATTTGCCCATTTTTTTTCTGAAGAATTGATTACCACAGATAAATAAGATGCAAGTGCGCAAAAATTAATCACAGATTAAAATATGTAAATGTAGTTAAGGGTAGGCAGTTTACAAAAAGTATCCGATAGTCCACTAACAGTCCAAACGTCCAATCCATCGCGGATCGGACGTTCGAGTTGGAAACTAGCTCGAGATGATTACGATTTTATTGTTGGTCTGATTGTCTGAAGGCGCGGTCTGCATACTTGACGGAGATAAAATAGAAGATAGACATCTTGTTCTTCCCTCCCACTTGCCGGACGCACCGTGTGGGCAAAAATAAACAAAGAAAATTAAATTAACAAAATGAGGGCTCAAGCAATAAAGAGTAGGTACCTATCACGACAGACAAAAAAAGGCAAGAACAAGGGATGATAGTTGGGCTCGGGAGAACGTCTGAGTTCAGAAAAAGCCTGACGCATGGATCGGATATAAGTATATCGAGTAGAATACGATCAGATAGTCTGATCAGACATCGGGCGGTCGGAAACCAAATCTGACATATATTGCCAGCCTTAAAACTAAAAATGTTCTAGTTGTTTCTAGACCTATAGGAACTTCTTAATAAATTACACAGAGATGTAATAAGAGCGTATCCCATAGAGCCAAATTGTCATATGTCAATGTCAATAATTAATCATAGACAAGATTTTCTATTTCCTGTTAGAAATTGGTAATCATTTGAGATTTTGAATTATATTTTAAATATATTTTTTGAGAATTTTTATATTAAATTTTCGTTTAGATAACATTAAGAACACTTAAAAATGCAATATTTGCAAAATCAATATTCTTCTTTTCATGTGATGTTCATAGTTTCGCTTTCGAGTTTGAAAACTCCCTCGCTTCCGGTGTGAAGTTTCAAAAACTTGAGAAAGTGCAATATTCATTTATTTTCTGTCGTCATTTTTAGCAACGATATATTATTGTGTCCGCGTTTAGTGAAAAAGTATTTATTTTATGTTCTTTCTGATCGATTATTGTTGTGGGGAAGTAAGCGGTCAGGCTGCGTGAATAGTGTGACTACGCATCGTCATAGGGGGAAGGTACTCGCCAACAATATCGAATATCTTCTGTCAAGTGTCCATATTTACATATATAGGTGCATAGCCTAGTAGTTAGATACCACGTTTTCGCCAGCTGGTGCGTACGTTTCGGTTTATGGAATATGTTACAATAGCGAATAGTTTGCTGAAATTGGATGAAAAGTATTAGTGCGAAGTTTATAGGGTGGTGATGATGTTGTGTTGTGGCAGGTTGGTGGCCGGCTAGTCGTGTGCTTCTACGGTGCCAGCTTTGAAGAAGGATCAACAATTCATCCCATCTGCGAGCTCTCGTCCAGTGGGGCGCTACCATTTTATATGACTTTAGCAAGATATACAGGTTAGTGGAGACCCAAATTCGAATACTTGCATACCATTTTCAACTTTTACTTCAGGACTCAGGTCGTGATTGCGTATAGGTTATCTTGCATATTTTGCAATATTTTTCTTAAAATAGCTCATTTTTCGCCTTGTGACACAAAATGGAACAAGCTTAAAAACTAAAACTTTTTCAAACAATTATGATCCACTTCTCATTCAAATTCAAATTCTGTCATTTTTCATAAGAGATAATTTCACATCATTGATTACCTATAGATTTAATTCTTAGTAGCAGCTAATTAAGAGCTATCAGAATATTGCTTATCATTCTTTAATTGGCTTTTACTCATTGGTCATCCTATGCCAATAACTACATATTATGTGCAACTTATTACCGCTGCAGTGCAGATAACTACTACATTGGCTAGAAAAAATATTTGAAATGCATAATGCTATAGTGACTTAGTATAGTAGTGAGTAACTATGACTGATTTAAAATATTACCTAAAATAATTTTATTTAGCATTTTAAGTAAAAATTTTCCAAAACATTTGCCAATTTACTAAAAAAACCTTTGAAATATTAGTAATAACTTCAAAGGAGGGCTGCTTTATGCTACTTAAGAAGGAGAGAGGACATAAGATCGGCCCTTACAAACTTCAAAGGAGGTATTGATATTACAAGACTGTTGGTAACTTCTTTAAAACACAGATTCTCTCAGTAAAAACTTAAAAAAATAAACATTCTTTTAGTACATCTACCCATATTAATATTACAATTATGCCAATTTGTAAGTTGGTACTTACAAATTCATTTCTTGTACTTACAATTTTCACGGATGAACTACTCAACTGAAGTTGACAAAATTTAGCACAGAGAAAGCT
This sequence comes from Maniola jurtina, assembly GCF_905333055.1. Taxonomy (NCBI): domain Eukaryota; kingdom Metazoa; phylum Arthropoda; class Insecta; order Lepidoptera; family Nymphalidae; genus Maniola; species Maniola jurtina. The sequence goes on from NC_060044.1 coordinate 13,304,242, forward strand.
TGCAGCGAGGACGCACATAGGATACTTTGTTCCCAAAAAAAATCCTTAAATCCACACCTAGCAATGAAATAATACTTGCATTAACATTAAAGGAACATACTGTGAGAGTTCCTGCATGCTGGAGAGTTTTACACAATGTTCTCAAAGGTGTGTGAAGTCTGCCAATCTGCACTTGGCCTGTGTGGTAGACTAGGGCCTAGGAGGGGGACCTGTTCCCAGTACTGGGCAGCGATGGGTTGATGATGATTCACCAAAGTAAGGAAACACGATACAAGCACTTTGGCTATTAGTGAAATTGTAGTACTTGAGTGCTGTAGATGTGCACAACCCACATGCTGGCTCCTCTCAATTAGAAAATTGCTACCTAGCCCTTTGCAAAGTCAGCAGTTTTTTTTATTCAAGTTGGCCATTGGCAGCAAGAGAGATGATTGCCTAGTGGTTAAGACGTCTGTCTCTTATTTGGGGTGGTTGTGAGTTCAATCTTGGGCATGCACCCTCTAACTTTTCAAAGTCATGTACATTTAAAAAAATAGAAAATCACTTGCTTTAATAGTGAAAAAAACGTCTTGAGGAAATCTCCATACCTTAGAGGTCTGCATAATGTTCTCAAAGGTGTGTGGAGTCTGCTAATCTGCACTTGGTCAGTGTGATGGACAATGGTTTTCTCTCTGAGATGAGACCTATACTGTGACAAAGTCCCAAGCATCATTTAGTTAGTAAGAAATAAAAATGGCTTCGCTAAAAACTGTCAGTCTACTATAAATTATAATGAACTATTTAAAAAGTTGACCTAATAAGTCACAAAATAATGGATTGTGAAATAAATCAACATGAGAACCCAGTCAAAAACCTCATAATTTATTAATTCGAAATAAATTATTATGTAAAGCAGTTATGTTATACAATATCACCTCAAGCCAAGCCTATTACACAATATCCTACACTTACTAGTATCTAGTAGGTAATATTACACCATGGTATAATTAGGCGCAACACACACCTGCAGAATTGAGTGAAGCTAAGCCCTTTATATAAGCTTTTTATTACTTTTACTTGTGCATGATTGTCATCCTGTCGAAACTGATTTTTTGGCTACTTCCAATTATTATTATTGTCCGATTCAGTTGGAATTTTGCAGATACATGACATCTTTATGTGGTCGACATGCAATCCACTTCCATGAACTGTTTTCGCTGAACCTATATGCTACAAACCGCTAAGATATAACTTAGGCACCTTCAAAACAAGAATGAATAAGTAGCTTCAGGCAAGCGCGCTCCAACTTAGACCTCATCATTGCTATTTTTAAAGTATGATCACCGCCAAGCTCAAGCATGCAATAAAAAAAATACTTTGGATGACAGTAGATGATTAATGATTATGGTACCATTGGGTGTCTCTGTTAATGGAGTTGGGAGATGAATATAACTCTGATGGTATTTGGCAACACAGTCGAATTTGGACTCATTTTCTTTGTTTTCATGAGTAAGGAGGATAGTTGTGTTTGGACTTATATATTTCGTTTTCTTGACTAAGTATGATATATCATAATATATTGAACCAAAGAGGAAGACAAAAAAGCGATTTAATATTGCAGTCATCCACTGCAGGTGTGCGTTGCGCGTTATACATACTTGACTTTCCTCAAAGATAACAATGTTGCATGCCTGGCCACAAATTGCTGATAATTTAACTTAAATGTATAATTTTTAGTTATCAGAAAGGTTATTGCTGACAGATACAAACTTGCCACAAGCATAATCTAAGAAAAAGATGCCATTTAACATAATTAAGTAAAGCAATCAAGTTATGGAATTGTGAGTGGTCATAAATTCTGTGGTTTTTTTTTAGCTTCAAACAACTGTTAGCTTTTTCAAAAAAACTATTTAAAATTTAAAATAATAAAACAGATATTTGACTCATTCGACGTCACACGATCGCTTCCGAGCAGCCATCTTGAATCGATTTGTATAAATACGGCTGCTTGACGGTTTTTAAGCCAGTCTCGCTCCGACTCGAGACTCAACGACTATTAAATACTTTTGTGTTTAGGTCGCCAATTTGATTGAGTGGTTGCAATAGCAATTGCGCCCCGGTCAAATTAATATTGCAGTTAGGTTATTTAAAGATTAAAACTCTTGATAAGCCTCTACGCGTTGTGGCTTATGTCCTCGCGCAAGCTTAATATGAAGGAACATTTAATAACTTATAAAAATAGTTAAATTATAACGCCCCTTTTGGTCTAAGCTTACAGTTCAGAAAGTGGGATAGAATTAACGCAAAAATCCACTTAAAGCATACAAAATATAGTTCACAAATGAATATAGTTCGAAGTTAAGGGACAACCCTGGTCCTAGAATAAAATGTGTTGGGACAACCCTGGTCCACTCATCCCTTTAAGGGACAACCCTGGTCCTAGAATAAAATGCGTTGGGACAACCCTGGTCCACTCATTCAACACCCTTTAAGGGACAACCCTGGTCCTAGAATAAAATGTGTCGGGACAACCCTGGTCCCGTAGTATTACGAACAACCGTGCCCCTATTAGTATTCTGGACAACCTGGCCTAATATTTATTTTCGTCGCTCGAGGTCGAACGACCCAATTTGGATGGCCGACTGTTAGCTTTTTCAAAAAAACTATTTAAAATTTAAAATAATAAAACAGATATTTGACTCATTCGACGTCACACGATCGCTTCCGAGCAGCCATCTTGAATCGATTTGTATAAATACGGCTGCTTGACGGTTTTTAAGCCAGTCTCGCTCCGACTCGAGACTCAACGACTATTAAATACTTTTGTGTTTAGGTCGCCAATTTGATTGAGTGGTTGCAATAGCAATTGCGCCCCGGTCAAATTAATATTGCAGTTAGGTTATTTAAAGATTAAAACTCTTGATAAGCCTCTACGCGTTGTGGCTTATGTCCTCGCGCAAGCTTAATATGAAGGAACATTTAATAACTTATAAAAATAGTTAAATTATAACGCCCCTTTTGGTCTAAGCTTACACAACTTTGAAAACATTGTGGAGGTATCTCGGATATCCAGGTTTTCCTACAATATTTTCCTTCACCGTTAAAGCAAATGATATATGCGTGAAGTTAGGCAATGAAAAAAAAGCATGTCAGCTATCAAAAGTCTCCGTTCATCATGTTACAGGAAAAAATAGAGGATACACAAAAAAAAGAACCACAAGGATGTCTTAGATTCTGAAAGTTGGAATTTACTAGTATTGTAATGGGTTTAATAACTGCCCTTCGAGGTTACCCCACGCCATCGAACGCTAAATCGCTGGACGGCACGGCTTTGTCTCTCTCAAATAAATCGAGCCGGAAGTCGAACCCAGAACCACCTATTATAAGACCATAATACTCATCAGTACACTAGAGAGGTTGTAAAACGAACGACCAGGAGGCAGGGAGGTGGGAATATCATAGTTGTATAGCACGCGACAGCTGGTTGAGATGGCAATCGGGCTATGAGGCGGAGGGACGCCCCGCACACCCGCACGTCACTCGCGTTATCCCGCACCGGGTTAGAGCGGGGGACTTGCGGGTGTGCGGGGCGTCCCCACCCCGATTGTCATCTCGACCTGTCGCATACTATACAGGTTCTAGTAGTTATTCGACTTGAGTTGTAATAGAGTACCTAACTCGCATCCAGCTTCCAGCCTTAAGCGCTCGCTCGATCGATATCCATTTTGCCGTGAAGCGCAAATATTATATTATAGAATATACCTATCTACTCTTGTTTCTATTCAGCGGAAATTCAATAAATACATTAAAGCTTCTACGCGGTACATATTGTATATTATAGTGCTGTACTTTTTAGGGTTGCGTACCTGAAGGATGCCAACGGGACTTTACTACTAAGCCTCAGCTGTCCGTCCGTCCATCCGTCTGTCACTGGGCTGTATCTCGTGAACCTTTATAGCTAGAGACTTGAAATTTCCACAGACTGTGTATAATTTCTATTGTGGCTATAACAAAAATAATAAAAGTTTCAAAATGACTGCCATGAAAATTAAAAAAGTGTAATTTCTTGCACAATGGTACGGAACGCTTCGTGTGCGAGTGTGACTCGCGCTTAAGCGATTTTTTTTTTCCATTACAATTACTTAGCCCTTGTGGTAAGTGTCATCACTTCCTACAAGTGTTAGCCGCTTCCATCTTAGACGGCATCATTGCAGTCAGATGGAAGCGGGCTAACTTGGAAGAAGTATGGCAGTTTTGTAAACCCATATACTTTATCGGTTTCTACACGGCCCCGTACCGGAACGTTGAGTCGCTTAGCAGCATTACTTTGCTGGTAGATAGTTACTAGCCACGACAGAACTCTCCCACTAGGCTAGACTGAGTCAATTTAGAAATAATAAATTCAGAAATTGCCCCTGCCCGGATTCGAACCCGGGACATCCCACTTATAAGACCACAGCGCTCACCTCTGCGCCAGGAGGTCAGAAATACGTCTCAAAAATACATGTGCTTTTTCAAAAATGTTATCTCCTATCTACGAAAATAGTGAATAGCCACACAAAACTTTTAGCCTACTTAAAATTCTGCAGCGGACTATGTCGCTCGGTATGCTCGAGGCAGTGGGTGCAGAATTGCAACTATTTCGCTACTCATTGTTATTCCACGCGCGTCCGTCTCCTGATTGCTGTGAGAACGAAATTCCGGAGTTTGTTTCTTTTTTCGTGGAAACTGGAATTAGCAGTTGGAAATTAGCTTGCTTAGTAGTTGGAAGTAATTTAGCTTATTCAGTACCGGATTTAACAATTAAATATAACTTGCATTAACGGTGAAGGAAAACATCCTGAGGAAAACCTAGGCAGACCTGAGAGTTCTACATAATATTCTCAAAGGTGTGTGAAGTCTGCCAATTTGTATCTTTGAATTTTCCAGGATTAAAATATCCTATCTTACTCTCCAGGGCTTTAACAATATCCATGTGAAACTCGGATTGATCAGTTGCTTCTTTGCGTCGTGACTGAAGGACCAAACAAATACACTTTCCCATTTATAATGTTAGTAGGATTTTAACTATTTATTTCCCACTTGCTTCATTAGACGTTACGTCGTCGGTCGGTGTGCCGAAACATGTTATGTCACTCGGGTCGATGCACTCGCCTTTCTCGCCTCGTAGCTCGTCCACATTAGAGTATACGTGTGTACGAGTACTATGCGTTGCGAGGCGGTGACGTTGTGTCGTTCTACTAGTTCACACTGGCATGGCACAAGGTGCGTTGCGACTTGCGACGTCGTGCGGCGACGCATCGCACGCGCTATAAACAAGAGACCAAAGAGACGAAGCGGGAAGGATAATGCGATGCATTGCCGGTGCGTTGCGACTTGCGACGCCTAAGCGGTCGCAACATACGCATATTACGCATACAGGGCGGGAAGCGGTGACGTCGTCCTACATAATATAAATACGTAGACACAAGTTGCGTAGCGACGCGACGTCGTGCGGCGACGCAACGTACGCGTTACAGACAAGAGACTAAAAAACGCAGCGCAGTATTGTTGCTAATTATCGAGCCTCAATAGCTCAACCGGTAAAGGAGTGGACTGAAAACCGAAAGGTCGACGGTTCAAACCCCGCCCGTTGCACTATTGTCGTACCCACTCCTAGCACAAGCCTGACGCTTAGTTGGAGAGGAAAAAAAGGGAATATTAGTCATTTAACATGGCTAATATTCTTATAAAAAAAAAAAAAAATTAATAATGTTGAAAGGGATAACTGTATCAATTATTTCCTATATAAAAAATACGAAAGATAGTGATATAAATTTTTTATCTCCTTAGTTTAAGAAAGACTCACTTTATGGGATAAAGCAAATGAACACCGAGACGTTGCAACGTCGTGGTAAACAGTATAGCGTTGCGCATTGTCCCTGAGCGCATCAAAATCATGCGCTTCAGCGACGCAACGCGCTTAAAACGCCGGTGTGGCCTCAGTGTTACCTGCCGCGCCTCTCGCTTCGATGATTGATGACGAGAAAATCGGCACATAAACTCTTTCTCTTGTACACATTCTTTGGCACCTTGGAATACAGGTTTGCAGAGCTTTTGCGATAGGCACTACCACCATTGACCCATAGACACTGCGTCCTGAAACAGTTTTCACTTCCTCACACTAAAGCTTGTAAACACTACGTTTTGTTGAATTAAAAAGATTTGTTCATGGCTCCGAAGCACGGGTCTCCTCTTCGAATGAGAAGGCTTTCCGCCATAGTCCACCACGCTGATGAATTGCGGATTGGTAGACTTCACACAGTTTTCAGAACATTTTGGAGAGCTCTCAGGCATGCAGGTTTCCTCACAAAGTGTTCCTTCGCTGTTAAACAAGTGATGGATTATAATAATTGTTACAATCTCACATAACTGCAAATAGTTTGAGGTGCTTCCCCGGAACCGAACCCTCGAGCCCCCGAATAGGAGGCCGATAACTTAACCCTAAGTTATCACGGCTAAAATAATGTATGCTATAAATAACTGTAACATTTAACTTTATCATAGTGATACTTTTCACTTGAAGCGCGACATGCTAGTATCTACTGCTTTGATAAATGAGTCAAGGCTTGTTTGCTGCTCGCTTGCTAGTGTCACTAGAATAATTATTACTAAGCAAACAAGCAATCTATTTTATAAATTTCTTTTATCTTAAAAACCGGTAAAGCGCGAGTCGGGTCACGCGCAATTAGGGTTCCATAGTTGCTCGTCATAAGTATCTTTTATCTAAAAACCGGTAAAATGTGCGTCGGGCCACGCGCAGCTTAGGGTTCCATAGTTGCTCGTCACAGTAGGTATACTTTCTTCTTCTTTTTTTTTAATTTTTTTTTCAACGGAACCCTACGGAACCCTAAAACGCTGTTTTACTTTCATTCGAACCGTTTATTTTGTACAGACAGTACTCAGACATATTTCACATACATTTTTTTAAATTTTTGAAAGGCAAGCGCTTGATCAGAATCACACATGATGGAATGTGATGATGTGGCCTAAGATGAGACGCGTTTACCTAGAAGATGCCTATTCACTCTTGTTTAGCTACACATAGGTATTCAATAGGCAATTCGTCCATCACAATGTCGTGTTAAGCGTGCCGTATCATTCGAACACGGCCTGACGACCCCCAGGGCCCCTGGGGTCACCTCTGAAACGGGGCTCGGCTCCCAGTGTGTACCTACTACCTAGCACGTATCTAATGTCTTCTGAACAATGGACGCCGTTTGTACGAAACTAGCCGACACGCCCTGGCTTCGCATGGGCGCCCTTAAATAAATAAAATACTAACTAGACGATGCCCGCGGCTTCGCCCGCGTATATTCAAGGCGTAATGGTTAGCTAAGTTTCCTTCTCTCTCGCACATTCTAACATTTTCCATGGTTGTGAAAGAATCCGATCACTTTTAACAAATGCGGCTCGGCCCAGTTCTAAACAATAAAATTAAATTAATTTTAGACATATTTTTATACTGACTGACTTTTTTCTTTGTCCTTTGTATGGGATTATGTAACAGAGAGTCCTATATTAACTCTCCGTGGACAGAGTATAGTGAGATTTACGTTTTAGAGAAAACCTAAATACAAAATTATGTTTTCAAAGGATTAAAAAAAATCTGTCAATCTGTTTAATCCTTTGACATCGAAAGGCATGATTAGAAGATAGGATTCAATGTGGATAGGTATTAGGTAGTGAATGGCGAAGTTCAATGGCCGGAAGTTAGTGCGACTAGGCGTTGCTTACGGCGCATATCGACCCATCTCGTGAGTTGATTGCTGATACCGCAGCATCCCATGCGGCACCTCTATTAAGGAAATCCATAGTTTTCCTACTGAGCTTACTTAGATAGTAAGGTACATGCAATGGCGGGCAGGTCATAGAGGCATTAAAGCACTGCTTACCCTAGTTAAGTAACAAATCAAGAAATATAATTTATTCGCAACTAGACTAGATAATGCCCGCGACCTCGTCCGCGTGGATTTAGGGTTTTTAAAAATCCCGTGGGAACTCTTTGATTTTCCGGGATTAAAAGATGTCAACTCCTGGGACGCAAGCTATATTTTTACCCATACCAATCGGTTAAACGGATGAGTGTTTAAGAATCCCGAGGGAACTCTTTGATTTTCCGGGATAATACGTAACCTATGTCTGTCTCCGGGATGTAACCTAACTCTGTACCAAATTTCATCAAAATCTGTTAAAACGTTGGGCCGCCGTAAAAAGCTAGCAGACACACATTCGCATTTATAA